>NC_052616.1:58781705-59491919 GCF_016545825.1 Eucalyptus grandis | reverse complement strand
CGACGAGTGCAGGTTATTCACACTCAGAACAATCAGTTTCAGCACGCTCGAAAATTTCAATATCATCAGAGAAGAGATATCATTCTAGATTAACCATTCTACAGAGCCAAACCACGTAAAAACTAAACGGAAAACAATTGAAAATCACCCGGTCCACGATGTTTGTATCGCGACAAACACTCGAATCGGCTACAGGATCCTTTAATGAAGGAAACCCGTTTCCCTCGTGATGGGTTTTTCTTTATGTTGATGGGCCTAAGTTAGCCCGTCCGCCCATGTTGGGCCCAAAAGCTCGTCCCCTGAATTAAGGGCCCATGGAGGAAGTTATTATAGATAAGGGAAAATCTAAGAAGCGGTCATTCGGTGAAGTTACGTATTTTCAAAAAGAGAGATTATGTTCTCTCAAGTTACGTCTCTTTCACACCGTTTTCTCCCTAAAAAAAGAATAGGATTATCCTCTGAAGAACAGTGTGTTGATTCTTCCTCGTATCGCAACATCGGTGTTTAGTCTGTGGAAACAAGGTAAGTTCGATTATGTAATGTGCCTTAGGATCGGTTATACATGTGTTTCCTAGGCTTGCTTCCGCTTCATTGTTTCTTTTGGGGTTCGATTCTGTGTCGAATCACTGTTTTGGGAATTCCGTTTTTTCCAAATTTCTCAACATTGGTATCAAAGCGCACGTTCATGTTTCCCGATTACTGTATATGTTTATAAACAAGTTTTTTGATTGATTTTTCGTGAAACGCCACTATTGTTCGTTAAGGGACAAAAAAAATCCCGACACCATACCGTTTCCCCCTAGTTTTTTGTTTTTTCCGTAGATCGAAATGCATTTTTGATAGTGTAGAGTTGTAGGTATCGTTGATACGAGTAAATCGACTGGTGGCTCGCTGCCAAACACCACCGGACGTGCCGCCACGTGCGGCCGAAGTGTTCGGCTCCATTGACGGGTGCGATGGCAATTCCCAGGTGCATGCAACACAGGCCCGAGTGGAGGAAACCACAGGCATGTGCAACGCACGCACACGGTAACCACACACGCGTGCAGCAACTGCTAGCGCGTGCCTCGCGTCATCGTGACGTCGGCCAACGGTTGCCCACGCACGCGCGGGGCATGTGCCGGGTCGGTCGGTTCGACCCGACCCGACCCATTCGAACCGGCAGACCTGTTGACCAGATTGGGTCATCCGTTGAACGTTGACCATTGACTTTGACCATTGACTTTTAAAAAGAAGAAGAAGAAGAAAAAGAATGTGTTTCTTTTTCAATTATGTCTATGTGGATTATATGTAATCCCTTTTTGTTCTACATTTGTTACAAGAACAATGCCTCCCCGTAATGCGCGCACATCTTTCTTTCTTTTTTTTTGGTAGAGGTAATGATGTATATAGCTTTGAACCAACATTTATATAAGAGTTAGCACCACAAAACTTTCACTAAAAAAGACAAAGGTCTTCAAGAGTGGAAGGGTGCCGGCAGCAAAAGAACTCCGCAAAAGCGGCCAAAGTGAGAAACGCCTAACAAACGGCTAAAAGCTAACAAGGAAAGCGCAGGCCACGCAGGGTGAAGGAGACCAACCTCACAAAACAACCAACAATAAAACAAGAAAAACTAAAAGAAAGACACTAAGGAGGTAGTGCCGCCAAATCTAAACCACCGTATCCCATCCGAGGCGTACCACCGTATCCCATCTGAGGTGTACTACTAACTGCGCCGAAGGTGGAAACCGCACGTTGACTACAAGGAGGCTACGGAACCGCTGGGGAGGAAGAGAATGAATGGATCCAACCCCCAATTCCACTAGAGTCTTCTATTTCTTAGGTTATCTTCTACATTCCTGAAGGTTAAGGCTTTATCCTTCACCACTTTAATAAGATGTTTATTGATCGCCGCTACAGCGACAAGGTGACATCTAAAGAGAATGTCATTCCTATACTTCCAGATAAGGTGGCATATAGCTCCAAAAGAAAAACGTCCAATGGAGTGATAAAAGTCCTTACTAGAGAGAAATTTCATCGTCCACTGAAGGTTTTCCGACCACGTCTTGTTCCACCATGGGAGATTGCATTTAGCCGTCCAAAAGAAAGCCATACTTGAAGTGATGCAGCATCCAAAGAAAAGGTAGTCTATGGAATTTGGCATCAGCTTACAAAAGGCACATACCTCCCTTCCAATTCTACCATATGACATGAGAAGGACTTGGGTAGGGAGCCGGTTCTTGATGATAAGCTAGAGATTAAATTAATATCTCGGTGTGATTTCCTTGTCCCAAATAAATGATGCCCAATTAACGCTATCCTTCCTCCTTCTGATGATATGCCAAGCTAAGGATACCGAGAAAAGGCCGGAAGGATTGTCGGTCCGAGAAAGCGATCCGAACTCCGAGAGAGAGAATCGGAAGGGGGTGGTTCCAAGATTCAATCACCGTCTTGAACGCCATACCCGTCGATAAAAAAAGGTCAGCCACCATGGCACACCTAGATAGACCAGAATCCGAAATAATCGAGTCAAAGCATATAAGGTTTAAAGGGCCTCTTTGATGCCAATTGTCAAACCAAAGGGAAATAGACCGGCCATCTCCAATCCTCCATCGAAAAGACAATCGGAACTCGGATCTAAGGTAGAGAATTCTCTTCCAAGCCCAAGAGCAACATGCGGGCACCCCAACAAACCAAAAACTCTCCCTTTTGAGGAAGGTTGAGTGGATCCACTTGCACCATAATGATTTCTTATCCGTAAACAAGATCCAAATGTGCTTAAACATCACAGCCTTGTTGCAATCCCGAAGTCTTCGAATCCCAAGGCCTCCTTCCTTCTTGGGTAGGCACACATCATCCCAGGATACTTTGGCATCCCCTTTTCTAAGGCTAGGGCCTTTCCAAAGGAACTGTCTGAGTATCTGTTCAATGCGCTCTAGGACTGCAACAGAAATAGTAAAGACACTTGCCCAATAAGCTTGGATCGCAAGGAGGACTAACCTTATAAGCTGAACTCTGCCAACAAAGGAGAGAAAACGCTGCATCCAAGATTGGACTCTGGCTGTGATGCGATCAACTAGAGATATGCAGTCCACCTTGCCGAGCCTCGAGGATATGATAAGAACTCCCAGATAGCGCACCGGCAATTTCCCTTCGATAAAACCAAGGGCATTCTTAATCTGATTCCGCAACTCCTCCGAGCCACTTACTAGAAATATCTCACTTTTGTTATTGTTTGGCTTCAATCCACTCCATGTGGAGAATGTATCCAAACCGTCTTTTAGAATAGAGACTAACGCCAAATCCGCTCGACAAAAGAGAAATACATCATCTGCAAAGAAAAGATGAGATAATCTTGTGGTTTTGCACCTCCAAAAGAATTGAAATCCAGGTTGTGCCGCACATGCACTGAGGATCCCTGAGAAAACTTCCATAACCAAGGTAAAGAGATAAGGGGACATGGGATCTCCTTGGTGAAGGCCCCGTCCACTTGGGAAAGAACCATGTAGTTCTCCATTCAATGAGATAGAGAACCTGGGAGTGCGCACACATACCATGATAAGTCGGATGAGATGGTCTGGGAAGCGAAAGACAGTCATCACCAATTCCAGAAAGTCCCAGTCTATCGTATCATAGGCCTTTTGAAAATCAACTTTGACGGCACATTTAGGAGTGTCGGCTCTAGATGGAAGCCAGCGAATAGCTCCTAAGCCAGAAGAATATTATCTCTGATGTGGCGACCCTTGACAAAGGCATTTTGAGAAGGGCTAATAGTGTCATGAAGCACTGCAGCGACCCGATTGGCTAAGACCTTAGTAATGCATTTATAAATAGTGTTGCAGCAAACAATAGCCCTATAGTCATTAACCGACGTCACGTTAGGCACCTTAGGAATCAGCACAAGAATGGTTGTATTGATTTCCCTTAAAAGCCTCCATGTGACGAAGAAATCTTTCACTGCCTCAATAAACGAAGGCCCTACCAGCTCCCAGTTGCTCTTGAAAAATTCTACACCGAACCCATCCGGCCCAAGAGCCTTCCCCCGAGCTAGGGAGAACAAGGTATCTTGGATTTCTCTATTTGAGACGGGCCGTGAAAGAAGATCAATCTGATCCTCAGTGAGAGGACGTCGAATAGCTTGTTGCAAGTCAATCAAAGTTGGTCTGGCCGAGAGAGTGCTCGGAGCAAAAAACTCCTGGAAGTGAGATACGAATGTATCCTGAACGTGCCTCGAATCAGTGACCAAGTTACCATTTCTGTCAAGAACTGATAAAATCCTGTTCTTCAACTGTCTTGAAGTAATAGAATGGTGAAAGTACACAGTATTCCTATCACCATTCTCTAGCCATCTGATTCTGGATTTTTGTCTATAGAAGGACTCCTCTTGGCTCCTCAACTCCACAAAGCTCTTCCAATGATTCTTCTCTACATTCGCCAATAGCTCATTGGTTGGATCCTGCTGCAGGTCAAGCTGAGCTAGCCTAAGAGCATTCCTGGATACAGCCATCCTCTGGGAAATGTCAGAGAAAGAATCTGTATTCAACTGTTTGAGCCTACTCTTCAAAGCCTTTAATTTACTGACTAGCCTGTACATAGGGACACCTTCTACCGAGGCTTCCCATACCTAAGCTACAATATCATAAAAGGACTGATGCTCTATCCAAAAGTTGAAGAATTTGAATGGTTTCTTGCGAATAACCGGTTGAGTGATCTTTACCACCATAGGGGAATGGTCTGAAATACCAGGAGGTAGGAACGACGCTTCCGAGTAGGAGAAATGTAGGCTCCATAAGACATTCACTAACACCCGGTCAATTTTTCTGGCCTTGTGATTTACCCTAGATAATGTGGACCAAGTAAACCGAAGTCCAACATATCTCAAGTCCTCCAGTTCCGCTTGAAGCAAGCACTGATTAAATTCATCAAAGGCATGTGGCTAGGCGAATGACCCTCCAATTCTATCAAATGGATCTCTGATAGCATTAAAATCCCCAACCACCATCCAAGGCATATCTTGGACGCAATAACTCATCCTTATCAGCTCCGCCCATAAAGGCCTCATAGCAACAAATGAGTGTCCAGCATATATTACCGAAGTACAACAACAAAGTCCCGACGTAAGAATCTTCACCCTACCATGAATAGCCTGATCGTTGGATGAGATAACTTCAAAATTAACCCGTAAATGGTCCCAACCAACCCAAAAAGAGGAAGGGAGCGAGGCCTACCTGCCACGTTTTTGCGGTTTCCGACGTGGCGTGGCCCTAGGGTTTGCCGGAGGGCCCAAATCCGGAGTTAACGCAAGCAACCTATCCTGGATGGTCTCCACCTTCGTCATAGCTCGAGGAATCGAGAAGGACGAACCAGGAGAAGAAATGTCATCTTCATCCGAAGAACTATAAGTGGTCGCAACCTCCAACTCCACCTTATGATCTATGCTCGAGGACGGGCCATGGTTCGATCAAGATTGAGCGGTGAGCAATAGAACTACTTTGGGGGGGGGCACTTAATCCTTTTTGCACTTTTCGAGAATGGAAACTGGTATCCCGCTTCAGCAAAAAGGTGCTTTGAGCGGACGGAGAGCACCTCAACTACCTTGAATGGACAGGATGATTCTCCCATCTTGGCTGATCGATTCTTCTTCTTCTTACCTCTGGCCTGCTTCCAAGGCTGTTCCGAAGCACCCTGGGAATCATTCATCACCAACTCTGAACCGCCTACCACCGGTGGAACCAAGGGAGCAGAATCATTCATGGCCTGAGGATGAGGAGGAACGCTCAAGGCCTAATGCAGAGCTGCATCAACGAGATCCTTTAGCGAAATAGGAGCTAATCCCTCATCTGCCAAATCAGGAATGGCGGGTTGATGGTGATCCGTCGCACCAACCACTTGCGGAGCCAGAGCAGTCTGAGTATCGGGCATGGCCATAGGCTGCCTTGGAGTGGGGGCGAGCACAGCAAAGGCTGCATCAGAGTGGCCGCATGGCCAGCGGGCTACCTCATATTGGTTGTGCGTCCAGCGGGGTTGTTCACTCGATGAGGTGCTCTGCAGTTATGGCCAAATGTTCCGCAATCCAAGCATTCGGCCAGCAACCATTCATATTCAATGCTTATTGACCTTGAGACCCCTTTCAAAACCACCTCCGCAATCCTACATCTCGGTTGGTTCGTCTTAATCTCCAAACAAATTCTCGCAAACGAAACTATCTTTGCTTGGTCTGTTCGTTGATCCATATAAAGCGGCTTCCCCACGACACTTGCAATTGCACTCATCACCGGCAGAGTCCAACAATCAAGCGGTAGGTTTCTCAAGCGAATCCAAACCGGGATGGAGGACTGGTTTTCCTTCCTGAGGTCCATGAGGGGCTGCCATTGGTGAAGGATGAGGGGAACTCTAGCCATCGTAGTCGGTCCATCCTCAAGAATCTTCCTCCTAAAGATTGGGTCTGGAATGTTGAGAAAGAAGAAGCCCTGATCATTTGCAATGATCTCCTCTAGCTTTGGAGCCCCAAGCATTCTTCTGAAGAATTGTTCAAAAGGCCAAATGGGACTTTTCTCCTCCCCACCAAGTAGCCTACTAAGCATTGATGCCACTTCGGGTCAACGGATCGAGAGCTTCATCCGGCAAATTGACCACAAACCTTCCCATCTACAAACGTTGGAGGAATGTAGGATAAATCGGATCCCTTCACCGCGAGCCTAGCCACATTTGCCTAGGAACGTGGCTGGAGCATTATGATGGCCAGGCGGGCGATGCATGGGACGTTTAGAAGCAGATCGTACGCTCCGGCCCTTGGACTGGTGCGGGCGAGCTTGGTTCGTGCGGGGCTTACTTTACTTATTTTCATTTCTTGAGGGCCGAAAGAGGACGCCACGCCGATGGTATCTTTGTTTCGACAGTGAGCCAAGGCCAGAGGAGGGGTTGGGATGTCCTATTGAGGCAGCAACCATAGGCCATCCTTCACCAGCATCGTTTCCATCCCCCACAGCAATTGCAGACATTTTCACAAACACCTTGTCTACACCTTACTCACAGCAAACGAAAACACCATTGAGGGGAGAGGACTTACCCGGAATAACTTCAGCAACATCCCTAGGCCTAGTAAAAGACCAATTTCGTATAGCAGAACTAGCAGAAGACCAAAAGAAATCGATTCCAAAGCTTGCGGCGAAGTTCGTAGAAACTTGACTCGCAAAAAGCAAGTGGAAACGATGAAATCTGAAGAAGTAGGCCACGGAAGGAGACGCCGTTTGGAGGGCCGAATAAGGAGGCCTATACGACTTCCTTGTCCAAAAATGGGGCCAATCCACCGACTAGAACTACCGTAACCCACAACAACCTTAGCGAATAGACCGGGCGTTCGACTTACGGAAAGAGCGAGATCTCAAAATGTAGGGCATCCCGGCACAAATCCTTCGGTGGGGAGTTAGATGATAGTGAGAGGAGTCTATCCTCCAAAAATCATGCCATTTCAACCGTAAGAACTCACTGGGAAAGAAGAAAACCAGTCGAAAGCGCACGCATCTATTCGCACAATTACAGATGAATAAAAGGAAAGGCTTTCAAGGATGATAGCCGATTTGAATAATTATTGATGGGAGAGTGACAATATAATTGATCACATTCTTAAGGTCAACAAAAAAATACAAGAAATCATTTGGAACGGTTATCCTATGCCAGATTCTCAGATGGTGCAATTCTTCATGAATACTCTTCCACCATAATGGCAAGGAGTGTTGAATCGTCTATGGGTGGTCAAAGGATTTACTAAGTATAAGGAAACCAAGTAATGGCCTTTGTTGACGAATATCATCAGGTTGGAGCCACAAAGACTGCAACCCTAGGAATGACTTCAATTAGGCGAGGGATGAATGTGCGAAGGAGAAATCCTAAGGGATATTCATCAATTTTTCCGTGGCTGTCAAGAATGCTTGAAATTTTTACAGAAGAAAAGAAGAAGAAATTGAACCAAGAAGAAGCTTTCCATGTTCATATAATGACTTGGTTTTAGATGTTTCGAGTTTTTTTTCATTTGGTAGGCTTTATGGACATATTATGTTAATATTTTTCTATCTCGTTGATGTCAGTGTAACAACTGATGTGTTTAGTTACATAATATGGAGATTTTTTTCTTAAATCATTAATGGATGTTTAATATCATTTGCTTCTGTTATTTATTGTTGTAAATTAGTATGTTAATTTACAATTCGTTGTGGGAAGTTCAAGAATGTTTTAGTGACTTTGCTAAACTTATTTTGCATAGAAAATTACATTAATGATAATTTCAAGTTAGGATTTTTGGATGATGATTGGAAACTTAGTAACCTCTTGATTCTGAAACCTAATTTGAAAATATTCATTAATATGATGGTTTTATACAAAATAGATGCATAAATGATAGGCATTAATAAATCGTGCAAATATGTCTGATATGTTCAGATCGATGGCTTCAACAACTAAGAACATGATTGTTGATTTGAACAAAGAAGACAAATTGAACGGCGAAAATAGTGAAATATTGAATATAAAAATTCAATATGTGCTTGATAAGCAAGAAGCACTAAAAGCTCTTGACCATGATATGAAAGATCTTGAGAATGTTGTGCGTCATCTTGAGCTAGCAAAGGACCGCCTCAAGGCATTTGAGCGAAATACAAATATTTGTTGTGTTGCTTTCAGCTCAGAAGGGGCTTCGAGCTCTAAGCACAAGCGCATTGATTCGTTTAATATGTAGAAATGCAAAGAATCAAGTCATTCTTGTAAGAAACCAAGAATTAACCAATATAAGAGAGAAAAACGTCATCATGTGAAGAGAGGAAAACATCCTTGTGTTAAGACTATGTCAAGAGTGAAGTGTTTCAACTGTGACCAGAAGGATCACTATGCTCATGACTGTCGTGAGCCAAAGAATGTAAACACCCCCTTGTACTTTTGAGAACTTTGCTTATGTGTCAAGTTCTGTATTCTTAACTGAATCTAATCATTTGTAGACTGTAGATTCGGGAGCAACAGACCATGTAGCGAAGGATAGAGAATCCTTCGTAGAATTTCAATGAGTTCCGACTGGAACTAAGTGAATCTATGTAGGAAATAACTCCAGAGCTGAAGTTAAAGTGATTGACACTTGCCAATTGAATATGCGTGGTGGACACACTTTGTTCCTACATGTTGTATTATATGCTCCGGAGATTCATTGAAATTTAGTGTCTGTTTTAGTGTTGGTTAAGCTTGATTTTAGTATAAGCTTCCATAATAGTGGCGTGGATTTGTATTTAGATACAAACTACTATGGTTGTGGTTATTTTCTGAATGGTTTTATTGTATTAAATGTTGACTGTGGTAATGTCAATATTTGTTATTCCCTTTTCATGTCTTCTACTTCATATGATAATGATGTGAATTTGTGGCATGCTAGACTTGGTCATATTGGCCAACAACGTATGAATAGACTAGCCAAAGATGGCTTGTTGGGCAATATTAAAAAAATAGATTTGCCCATATGTGAGCATTGTCTAGTAGGGAAAACAACAAGAAAACAACAAGAAAACCATTTAGAAAAGGTAAAAGAGCTGAATTTCATTTGCATTTAATCCATTCTAACGTCTGTGGTCCAATAAATGTGAGAGGAAGGCATGGGGCTGTTTACTTCATCACACTTTTATGATGATTATACTCGATTCGAATATGTCTATTTGATTTCTCATAAATCTAAAACATTGAGTTGTTTCAAAAAGTTTATGAACTTGGTAGAAAATCAATTAGACAAGAAAATAAAAGTTTTGAGATTCGATTGAAGTCGAGAATATTTATCTGATGAGTTCAAAAATTTATGTGATGAAAAAGAAATAGAAAGACAGTTGTCTATTCCTTATATTCCTCGACAAAATGGTGTTGCGGAAAGAAAAAGCAAAACCCTTCTGGAGATGGTTAGGTCCATGATGGCACATGCTAACTTACCTATCACTTTTTGAAGTGATGTTTTATTAACTGTTGCCTATATACTTAACCGTGTACCTTCCAAATTAGTTACTTCCACTCCATATGAATTATGGACAGGTAGAAAACCGGACTTAAGTTTTCTTAAGCCATGGGATTGTGCTGCCTATACTCATGAGCCCTCTCACAAGTTTGGGAAATTTGGTCCTAGAGGAAAGAAGAGTATTTTCATAAAATACTTTGAACACTTGAAAGGATATGTGTTTATAGGTGAGCAAGAAAGTGGGAGTATAACTGAGTTTGAATCACGGGATGTCACATTCTTAGAGAATGATTTTCCTAAGAATGGTGAAATAGCTGAAGACTACTCTTTATTTAAAACCTTGGATCCAGATAATGAATTTACTGGAGTTCATCCAAGTGGAAGTAACATGAGAAGTGATGAATTTAATTCAACTCACTCTCAATTACAACCACATGATGAGACGATATCATCATTATCTAATTCGAGTGGGAGCATAATGGAGAATAATGTGCAAAGTGTACCATCTCCCGTACGGCGAACAAGTCGCAAAAGTATTCCCGTCAACATTTTGACATTAAAGGGGAAATTTTTATGGTTGCTCTACAAGATGAAGATGAGCCAATGAATATAAATGAGACTCTAAATTGCCCTAATAAGGAAAAATGGATGCATGCAATGGAAGAAGAGATTGAGTCAATGAAGTCAAACCATGTTTGGAAACTGGTTGATATTCCAAAAGGACGCAAGGCCATTGGGAACAAGTGGGTTCTCAAAATTAAGCGTAAAGCTGATGGCTCAATAAAAAGACATAAAACTCGTCTTGTGACGAAGGGTATAATCAATAGGAAGGAATTGATTATGAGAAAACATTTTCTCCTATCGTGAGATTTACCTCAATTCACATTATTCTGACAATAGTGGAAAATATGGATCTTGAGTTACATCAAATGGATGTAAAGACTGCTTTTCTCAATGGAGAATTAGAGGAAGAAATATATATGGAACAACCTGCTAGTTTCATTATAAAAGACCAAAAATAAAAGGTATGTCGACTTTTGAAATCGATATATGGCCTTAAACAGTCGTGAAGATAATGGTATATACGTTTTCATAATGCCATAATGGCATATGATTTTACAATGATTGATGAGGATCATTGTGTATATATCAAAAGGTCCAAAGATCAATTTGTGATCATATCATTATATGTTGATGATATACTGATTGCCGGAAGCAATAAAAAGTTTGTTAATATTGTCAAAAGTTGGCTATCTTCCAACTTTGAGATAAAAGATATGGGTCAGGCTGCATACATTCTTGGAGTTAAGATTTCAAGAAATCGTTTGAAGAGATTATTGTCTCTTTCGCAAGAAACATACATAAATATGGTTCTTGAACACTTTCGTATGCAAGATTGTAAACCCATAAATACTCCTATTGCAAAAGGTGAAGGATTGAACCACAGACTGTGTCCAAGGACTCCACAAGAGAATGAACAAATGCAACATAATCCTTATGCTAGTGCTATTGGGAGCTTGATGTACGCTTTGATGTGTACAAGACCTGACATATGTTTTGCAGTTGGAATGGTGAGTAGATACTAATCTAATCCAGGTCAAGTACATTGGAAAGCCGTTAAGAGAATACCGAGGTATCTAAAGGGAACTGCTGATTATACGCTAAGTTACCAAGGAAAGGATCTGCGACTCGAAGGCTATTCAGATGCTGATTGGGGAGGAGATTTAGATGAAATGAAATCTACCTTTGGAACATCAGGGGTCTTGGTAACCCGATCAAACAGACTGAGGTCCGCACCTTTGTCACCTCGAATAGTCTTTACTCCGTTGGGCTTTTGGAAACTAGAGTCTCGGAATCTCTATTCTCTACCATTTCCAACGGATTATTGCGAGATTGGTGCTAGATAGCGAATTACAGTTGCTCCTCCAAAGGGAGGATTTGGATTGGTTGGAACTCTACTGTTGTTAGTTTTGAAGCTTCTTCAATTAACGCTCAAGTGATTCATGGGAATCTTAGATGGTTGTTGTCTAGCGATGACTGTTGTATTTCGGTAGTCTATGCTGAGCACACATTTCCCTCCTGAAGACCATTATGGGAGGACCTCATCCATTCAAGTGTAGCAATGCAGAACTCACATTGGCTTGTGGCGGGTGACTTTAATGCTATAAAGGATCCGTCTAACAGACTAGGTGGTACAGATGTTTGGATCCTTTACTTTGACGAATTTGGTCAGTGCTTAGCTCAGGTAGAGTTGGATGATCTGAGGTATGTCAGTTTTATATTCACTTGGTCAGCTTCCTCTGGCTCTAGGCAAAAATTAAGAAAGATTGATAGGGTCTTGGTGAATTTGAGATGGAGTTTCGTTTTCTCCTATTCGGAGGCTACCTTCCTTGCCCCATGTATCTTGGATCATTCGCCGATGATAGTTAAGGTGTTGAACCCCGTCATGCGGAGGACCCCCGTCAAGTTCTTCGATTTTTTGATGAAGCACCCTGATTTCCATTCAATTGTCTCTCGAGTTTGGGAGGATCATGGAGTAGGTGTTCCCATGTTTAGACTAGTGTCTAAATTAAAATCCCTAAAAGACCGCCTCAAGCAGCTTAATAGGGACTCTTTCTCCAATATTTCTTCTAGGATAGCTGAGGCGCGATTTGAGCTTCGGGCTACCCAAACTGCCCTTCAGCAAGACCCTACCAATGCTGCTCTTGCTGAGTTGGAGAAGACACAACGGATGATGTCCGTGGACCTTCGTGGAAAGGAAGAGTCATTCTTCAGGCAAAAGTCCAGGATCATATGGCTCTCTAAAGGAGACCGAAATACAAAATTTTTCCATCACTATGTGAAGAACAAACAAATGAGGAATAGGATACTCTCTATCATGGATAGCTCTGGTAGTCTTATCATGGATCCTGTGCTGGTACAGTAGACCTTCGTCTCTTACTTCCAAGACCTCTTGGCACCGAGGGATGTGCAAGGAAGACCCTAGGCTTCAAAAATTCGGGAGTATATTTGGCATCCTTTAATAGTTGACTAGGTGAGCTTCCTCTCTTGCCCTGTCATTGATCTTGAGATTCGAGATACCCTGTTTTCCTTAGCTCATGGGAAGGCTCCTAGACCCGATGGATTCACTGTCGAATTCTTCAAATATAACTGGGAGATTGTAGGTCAGTTGGTCACTCATGCGGTGAATGATTTCTTTGCCACAGGGAAGTTGCTAAGAGAGATTAACAACATTATCTTGGTTTTAGTACCAAAAGTGCCTAATGCCACTTTAGTGACAGATTACAGGCCCATTGCCTTTTGTAACACTATATACAAATGCATCACCAAATTGTTGGCCAACCGGATATTTGCGGTTCTTCAAGATGTTATAAGCCCCTTCTAGAGCACTTTTGTGAAAGGTCAGCAAATCAAAGATCATATTCTTCTAACCCAGGAACTCTTTACTAGATTCCACATGGAACCATATACTCTTAAGTGCCTAATTAAAATAGATTTCCAGAAAGCCTATGACACAGTCAACTGGGATTTCCTTGAGCTTGTTCTCCTTGGCTTTGGTTTTCCTAAGTTTTTGGTTCGTCTCATCCTGATATGTGTTCACACCCCTAAATTCTCTGTTGCTTTAAATGAGGAGTTACATGGTTTCTTTACTAGCGGTAGAGGACTTCGGCAAGGTGACCCTATCTCCCCTTACCTTTTCACCTTGGTAATAGGGGTTTTCTTCGGAATCCTCTATAGACGCTCTTTAAGACCGGATTTCAAATTTTTCTGGAGTTGCAAAGCAATAAGCTTGTCACATTTATTCTTCGCAGATGACGTTTTCTTGTTTTGTCAAGCTAACCTACCCTCTGTTTGCATCCTAAAAGAAGGCCTGAACTTATTTTCTTCTTGGAGTGGTCTTCTCCCTAACCCAACAAAGAGCGAGGTCTTTTAGTAAGAGGTTCGACGGCTTCAAGGAGTGAAATTCTGCACTCACTAGGGTTTCATGAAGGAAGCCTGCCGGTTCGCTACTTGGGGGTGCCAATCATTACCAAGAGGCTAAGCAAGGTGGACTACCGCGTGCTTGTTGACCGTATTACAGTGAGGGTACAGTCTTGGACCCACTGATTTCTATCTTTCGCAAGCTGGCTACAACTGATTAGGTTGGTCCTTCATGCGATTCAAGCTTTTTTGGGCTAGTGTCTTCATTATTCCCATAGTTGTATTGGACCAAATTGAGAGAACCCTTAGGCAATTCCTCTGGAAAGGCCCCGCCCTAGGTAAAGGGGGTGCGAAAGTTGCTTGGGAGGATATGTGCCTCCCAAAAGAGGAGGGAGGGCTTGGCATTAGAAGGCTTCAGGATTGTAATAAGGCGGCTATGCTCAAGTTTATATGGAACCTTTTCACCGATAAGGAGTCCTTATGATGCAGGTGGATCCACTCCACCTTTTTAAAAAGGAAAAATTTCTGAGCTACAAGCAAACCGACTCACTGCTCGTGGGCTTGGAAGAAGATCCTCCAACTTAGGAGGCTTTACCAAAATTATTTCTACTGGAGTATAGGGGATGGTCGCTCGGTTTCCCTTTGGTTAGACTACTGGCATCCTAGGGGGTTGTTAAATCTAATTTTTTCAAACTCTCTAATCCACAACTCCGAGATTCCTTGGCAGCAAATTGTGGATCTTTATTCCCCCACCAATCAACCTTTAAAGGATGTTCTGGATTCGTGGCAGCATGCTCTCCCCATCCTCTCTCAGAATGCGGATTGGTTTCGATGGAAAGAGTGTCCGACTGGGATTTTCACTGTCGCTTCAGCTTGGGAGGCCATTAGGCGAAAGAAGGATCGTGTCTCCTGGCACACCTTCAATTGGAATTCTTCCATCTCACCCTGCTACCAGTTAAATCTCTGGCTTATCACCAAGTATAGACTCCCTACCCAATCTACAATGGGCTATGTCTCTACTTTCAAGTAAAGAATTCTTTAAATTCATTGCCCGTTTCTCCCTTGGAGCCCTCTGTCACATTATATGGAAGAATATGAATGACATTTTGTTTAGAGAGCTAACTCCTACGATCCCGGCCATGAAGAACCATCTCCTTAAGGTTGTTCGAGATAAGGCTCTAACTTTCAGGAATTTCGACAATACCGCGAGGAACAGGAGACTCCAACGTGCCTAGGGCATCGATCCGATTGTTTTCTCTACAAAGGATTATTGACTGAAGCCATGAAGCTATTTTCCATGTAGCTGCTATTTTAGAGGCTTTGATCTTTGGGAACCAAACAAAAGGCATGCTTGAACTGTGCCTTTTGTTTTTTTTTTGTGCTTCGAGTGATCTGGCTACGTCCGTTTTGATCCCTCTTTTGATTTTTGTTTTTAGCTTGGGTTGGCCATCTTGTGTGGCCAATACCATTTGTTGCTTGCTTTCGTCTCGGCACCCTTCCACTCGCCTTGACGTCTTGTCACTTTGGGTGCAAGTTATGGTGCTGAGATTTCCTCTTGTAAAGATGGTAAAGCTCAATACAACTACTTACTTTCACCCAAAAAAAAAAAAAAAGAACTCTTTGTAGTTTCATTATAAATCTAATCGGGAATATGCAGTGAAATGTGGAAAAGAGAATTGGTTAAATTCAAGTATTTCATTTATGCAGGTTGCTTTGAAGAGTCAATTTTTTGAAAAATATAATTTAGGATTGCGCATGCTGCTTCATCGTCTAACATGATGTACGAATCAAGCTAGTCAAATAATTTGTTAGTTCCTCTCTCCTCCGAGCTTGTAATTTAATCTTCCTGAAGACTTTTTTTTTTCTTGACGTTGCTTTACACTACGTAACCATTTGATTTGTTAGCGTCTTCTCCCTGCTAAGTGTAGGAAACAAACAAACTTGATTTTCGTACATCAGAGAGGTGGCGCCCACCACCCGCCTTTGTCAGACCGCCCTTGCTAACGGCCAATGGAGGAGCTGGCCCCCCTCTTCAGCCTTCACCATTGTCCTCTCTCTCTCTCTCTCTCTCTCTCTCTCTCTCTCTCATTAATGCAATTAATTTCTTGATTATGAAACGCGCTTTTGACATGGACCATTCCCTGTGTTGGAAAAAATCTACCGACTAAAGTCGAAAATCTTGTAATGGTCTTCATCCTTCATTGTCCCCATCTACTTAAATCTCGATCAACCACTTTTTTTTTTCTCCAGGCATTACCAAAATCCAACCATGACCTCCACAGGGGACGACTCATAAATCAACTTTCAAGACTATTGTTTCCTTTCCTTTATTGTCCTCATCTACTCCAACCTCTTTCAGCGGTCCTAGGACGATATTGTATTATAGTGGACCGGCGTTAGGCAAAAAAAAAAAAAGGTCTTATCACTGAAGTCAAGATCAATGTTTAATGTACAAGACACCAGCCTTATGGACGTGGTTGTGATGATTAACGTAAACAAATCATTAACAATTTGAGAGGAATGGAGAAGTTGACATTCGGTACAACAGATCATGCACAAGGGAAAGAACACCACAAGCATTGTAGCTTTTATACAATGTTCACCTAAGCATCGTTACTTTTCAATCAATAGGTTAACTATTGTAAATTGTAAGAATCGTGCACTACAAGTGTGGGAAATCCAACATGGCATGACACTTGTGGTAAACATTCTTTGAAAGTTATCGTACTCAAATGATTGATTGAAAAGTTATGGTATTCAAATAAATAAATAAAATTAAAGCACATGCTAAACTATAAATCTTTTTTAAATAATAATATATGCTTAAACTCGTTCTCACGTAGATTAATACACTTGCCCGTAAAACTCTATGGAAATTCAAAAATGATATTTAGGCTACCTTGATGGATCAAGTGTATAATGAACTTATTTTAATAGTGAATGTTGTTAGTTGATGTTACTATTGAAAGTTGATCTTGACCAAAATCGATACTTCACTTTTGGAACACCGCTTTGATTCGTTCAAGCACAAGTTTTTCAACATTAAGACGATTACCAAACGAGAACGGAAAGGCTAATGATAACACCCGTAAAACGTTTTTCCAAATTGTTGACAGTTGATGAGTTGGAAGGTTCTCTAAACTCTAGTCAATCGTTAAGAAAGAATAATGCTAGATGTACTTAGCAATCCAATAAATATTAGTGCAACTATTTTTTTGTACATTAAATACATTCACTGAACTGCCACATAAAAAAATATATTTAGAGAGAGATAATCTAAAAATATGTAAGTCAACTATATGTGTAATTTATCATAACTTTGACTCTATATATTAATAGATTTATGATTGAATTAACATCTATATATTAAGTTCATCCCTAACACGATTGCCTTTCACAGTAAACCATGTAAAGTATGGTTAACACCACTAGTCTTTTATGTAATACTAGCACCATAGGTAATGCAAGGATGGTGCACAAACTCATGATATATCATCGCGTGTTAGACAGCTTGCGAAAAATATTAAGTTTTAAATAATTGTTATGGATGTATGTAGGGGCTTCTCCTTTCTCATTTGATATTGGAAATATAAACTTTGAAATTATATAAATATTAAGTTTCTTGCATATTCGTTTGGCTGGCTTAAAGCTAATACTTGTTCAATCAAACCAGTAATAAAACAAACCGATAGCAAATTATGATTTTTCATCAAACATTCATATTGTTAGAATTTGAGTTCAAAATAGGGGTATTATCATGAAAAACCCTAGACTAATATATTTGCAACAAATTTACCAACCAAAAACCCTAAACTTGTACATTTGTGACAAATTTACCAACCAAAAACTCCAAATTAGTACATTTATGACAAATTTACATTTCGTTAGTTTCAGTTAATTAGAATTTATATCATGAAAAACCACAAATTCGTACGCTCGTTGACTATCACGTATTATCCTACTTAACAATTTAATGGTAAAATTCAACAGAAACTAATGGAAATTAAATTTTTCATGAGTGTACCATTATGAGGTTTTTTGTGATAAAAAAAATTAGTTTCGTGTAGATCTGTTACAAGTGTATCAATTTAGGGTTTTTCGTGGTATTAACCTTAGAAAATATACTTATATAATAGAATATGTTCTCCGTATTTACTTCTACCAAGATCATGTACCAAAGTCCACTTTCTACTTTTCTTTTAAATATTGCATTTTATTTAACGGGCACAAATTCGAATCATATTCCAACCCTCCAATCATTCATCGTAAACCATTGGGGGGTTCGCGCTTAGTGGCCACCCTTCCAACTTGAAAGGGAGGTTGGAGGTTCAAATCCCCACATTCTCGGGGAGATTGGGGTGGGGATTTCATTTCGTGGGTTTCAACTCCCACGCCCGCAAGGAGGTAAGGGCAAAGTCCGAGAGTGAGTGTTAGAGTAGGATTAGAGTAGGACCGACCAAAAAAAAAAAAAAAAAATCGTTCATCGTAAATATAAATTGGAAATTAAATTTATTGCAGAGAAAATTTATTATGGGATTGTTTGAAAGGGTTTTAAGACCAACATCATAGGCCCTAGTACTCAATTTTTATTTTTATTTTTAAAATGGCAAGACAAGTACTCTACGTTACGGATCATGAGATTAAAAAAAAATACAATCCTTTGTTTAGTCTTCCATACGATCATTCCTCTGTAATCATTAAAGTTTGTTAGGAGAGATTAGGGAGGAAGATAAAGTATTTTAAAATTATATATAATCTTATTTTAATGGACGGAAAGAGACACTGAAATTATTATAAGAGGTTAGAAGGGATTGAAAATGCCAATTTTATGTACATTTTAAAATTCTTCAAATCTCTCCAAATACGAAAGAATTTGTATATTGTTAAACAAATTTATTTTTCTTTCTTATTTAAACCCTAGTTTTACATCTATTTCTAAAAACACGACAAAGATATTTGGTTCATAATACATTCTTTTCCTCTCGTTTCCCTCAATAACATCAAACACCATATTAACTCAATCCATGGACATGGTTTATGTTCTTTCCTCTCATAATTATTTAGATCTCTTATTTCCTTTTGAATTAGTCCTAACAAAGTGAGATTATTCTTTCTCAGAGATACTCTTCCCTTTGTAGTTCAAGATGAAATAAGTGAGTCGCATCAGGCGACATAAATTTTGGGGTAAATGCCGTTGCTGGGAACATACACCACACAATGAACCCTCGACGAGCAACTTCACTGCGGATGCAATTATCATACCAGTACGCCACCTGGAAGTAAAGTCAATGGGAAAAGGAACTGTTGTTAGTCGAGTCAGCGAACAGAGATGAAGAAAAATAAACAAAAGCGGAAGCGTTTTTCTTCCTAGTGCACTTAATTCGGAGACGCGTCCCCCATAAGACGACCAATGTGCCTCAGCTACTTTTAATAGCGTAGAAGACTTGTCAAGTGGGACATGGGAGGAAGCCTCCCAGATGGCCAAAGTCTTGCAGACTGCCGGTGTTTGGGTTTGGGGGAAAAAAACAAAAATGCAAAAGGATAGACATGCGGAAGGAATATATCCCTGCTAATTCGTCGCAAGAGAGAAACAGAGAAAAATGCAAAAGGATTAAGAATTAATTTGTCTGAAAAGAGGAATAAATTGAGAGGAAAGCAAATATTTATATTTAAATGATATATTTGCCCTTGAGTAAGAGAATGTAATAGTGCAGTAAATGTTCTGGAAAAGTGCACCAAAATTTGTTAAACATGTCGCGGAAGTGTTACAATGTCCTAAAACTTTCAGGTAATTCAATTGGCTCCTGTAACTTGTAAGACCGATGCAATTAAGTTCCTCCCTTAGTACCATCCCATTTGATGGACAGAAAAATATGACGTGGCTTTATTTATTTATTTTTCTCTCCTACGTGGCGTTTATTTAACCATGTCATCTATGATAGATTAAAATGACGTCATTTCTTAACCTTTAACATTTCAAAATGGGGCCGTGTTGTAATTACATCTCCGAATAGGATGCCCAGATCATCTTCTTTGCACGAACCCTAACTAGAGAGAATCAACGTTAAGAGCCAAAAAAAAAAAAAATTTGAGGGCATTAGAGGGAACGAAGTTTCATTCACATAATGCGCATCAAGCGTTCACTCCATTGTCAATGCTGCATTTGGCTTGGAATCCAAAGGTACTGCATTTATGATTTTTTGAAAATGGACTGCACTTTTTCCACTCCTCTTTTAACTTAAACACTCCCTTTCATATTATTTTGACAATATTACCCCTTTGAGGCCTACCGTTTAGCATTCTTCAATAGTCGAAGTCATGTCCCTCCCTTTTTTTTTTCTTTTTCTTAAGATCCTATCTTCTTCTCTCTTGCAGGAAATTCTTTTCTTTCCACACTTTTGTGTCTACCAACAACAATGCTCTTGATGTCCAACTTACTAAATCAAGAAAAACTTAAGACAATTCATAACCTATTCTTCTATCAAAACCACATATTGATACTGATGACTTTTCCTGCAGTGATGAGGCGGCTTTTTGCTCCAGTGTAAATTAAGGTGAGGCAACCACAACACTACAAATCAATAATAGCAGTGACTCAGATTTAAACAGCAAAATATGATAACTCGGCATGCTTATGGCTAACTAACCCATGAAACCAAAAAGGATAAAATGAGAGAAGAAAAATTCGATCAAATGAATAACTCCAAAAATCAATAAGAATAGAAACGACCTAGTGGTGGCACATGTGGATTGAAGTTGGTAATAGAAAAAAAAATATGGGCCAGTGTTGTCTAGTCATGAGTGTCTCTTGTGTGTTTGCCCATAATTTCTTTTCTAACCGATAATATGTACTCTTGGTGAATTCTCTCCGTCGTCCTCTTGTGTGGGTCCCCATTGATCAACCTCTGAGCATATTTTTTGTGGCTCGTCCTTTACTATAAACATCTGAATAATGGTTTCCTATATTGCGCTACAATTGCCTTGCATTCCTCACTCATGACACCACAGGCTCCGATAACTTGGTTAACTTCAGTGATGATAGTTGGATACTCCCTGTTGGGGCAATGCTTAGTGAGGTCCTTGTATCTGCAATTGCTGAGCAAACACTCGCACAATATCCACTTTCTTGTACCATCATGAGAATATTTCCCATATCGTACTTCCAATACCCTTTTCAGGTCAAAAGATCAAACGTGTGTTTCTCTACATGGTGATTAGGTTCCACCCACTAAACATAATTTTATTTCCCTCTTCTTCCTTAGCATCATGAACACACCAAAATGAGAAAACCTTTAATCATCCTTTGATTGAGAATGCTATACCAAAAAGCATTGTTGTTAGTAGACATCAAAGGCATGAAAAGAAGAGGATCACTTGTGAGAAGAGAAGTGAGTAAGAATAAGGAAAGTGAGACTTGCAAATAAACAAAAAAAAAAAAAAAAGGGGAACACTTTCTTTTCTTTGGTAGAGTTCAATTGAAACCTGTTAAATGGTGGTCATAGAAGGGGTAATTTTGTCAAAACACTTGTGAAAGGGAGTGTTTTAGCCAATTGAGAACTAGAAAAAGCACAACCCTTCAAAAATTGGTGTCTTTGTATGGTTAGAACCTTCCATTTGTTGGGACCACTTGCCTTGTTTATTGCACATATTAAAAAAGGAATTGTCCAAAAAGACTAACATATTATACTTTTGTCGAATTCGATAAACATTTCAATTTTACCAATTGAATTTTAAACATTTTCATGTTTACGCCAAATTAGTCCATCAAGCCAATTTCAACCGAAAATTGCTAATGTGAACGTCAAGCATCCTATGTGGCACGGCAACACTAATTTGGACTTTTTTTAATAATATTTTAATATATCTTATAATATTTTATAAAATTCTTTTTTTCTTCTTTTCATTCTTTTCTTAACTTTTTTTTTTTTTTTTTTTTTTTTTGGTAATTTGGATTGAGGTAGGTGAGGGCTTGGTGGCCCTTGCCAGCCCTTAGCAAGGACATCACAGCCCTCATCATGTCTTGGTGAGGGCTCGCATGCCCTTGCTTTGGCCGATGAGGTGTTACAGCCCTTGCCCAAGCCCTTAACGGCCATCACGAGGGTGTCGTGGCCCTCACTAAGACATGAGGGCTTCCAAGCCCTCACTAGCAACCACGAGGACTGTGAACCCTTCCCTAGTGGCCAACGAGGGTGTTGTAGCCCTTGCCCAAGGCCAGTGAGGGCCACAACACCCTCTCCTAATGCCAGCAAGGGTCAACCGCCCTCAATCTAGAAACAAAAAAATGAAAAAATATTAAAATATTATTAAAAAAATGTCAATATCAATCACTAGCTATGCCATGCAGGACAGCCAATATCTATGTTAATAATTTCCAACCAAAATTGGTCAAATGGATTCAATTGGCAAAACATGAAAAATGTTTAGAATTCAATTGGCAAATTGAAAGTCTATGATTGAATTAAAAAAAGTGCAATATGTTCATGACTTTTATAGACAATTCTCCTTATTAAAAAGAGGTGCCCATCACATAGTTTGGTCCCTTGCAGGTCCAATGGGCGACAACAATGTCTCTATTATAGTTTTCTTTGGTTGTGTTTCTCGAGTTGGACGATCCTTTGAATGGGTAAGTGAATGAGACGATGTTATTGAAACAGACCGATATAAAGATTCGCTCTCTCGTATAACTGACACTACTGTGACTGGTTTGGTGTAGAATAGACATATTCTATTAGAAAGTTCCGGGAAATAATACTCTCAAAGATGTTTTTAGTTTTTTGAGGGATGTCTTTGCAGTGATTGATCTAATATATCATCATCTAGATTGTAAAATCATTGACCTATGCAACAGTATGGGTAAGATGACGAATTGACAAGTGTGGAGATTGGGGGAACTCAAATGAAATTAAAGGTCCATATAATGTTGATTTGGAAAGGGTTGAATATGTGGCTATTAATGTTGTTGTAAATGTGGTTGGGAATGCTGATGATGAAGTAGTCGGGTTGAGGTTGGTAATGGAGATTTAGATCATCCTATAGGTAATTTGGTGGATGTGGAATATGTGAGTAATAATGATGATCTTGAATCGATTGAAGCAAGGAGAAAGATGAAGGAATATTCAACGATATATAGTCTCAACACTGGGCTAAAACAAGATCAAGTGGGATCTTCCTATTGGAGGGTAACTCCCAAAGAGAGTTAGAAACTAACCCTCAGCTTATGGATGCTTCTAGGTGCCAAACAAAAGATTATGACTCAGATGAGAACGAAAAGTTTTCATTTAGGTTTAGATAATGAGAGTTAAGAAGTGGAAGATGTTGTTCTTTCAATTGGGAGAGCTAAGTTACTAACCAATCCTTGGCCTGTGGATGCTTTTGCATACCAAACAAAGTACCATGATTCAAATGTGGAAGAAAGTCTTCGTTCAAATGTAGATTATATGAAAATGGTCCATAAACTTTAATTGAATATACAATGTGATACCTGAACTCTTAATTTGTTCAATATGATACCTAACTTTTAATTTAATGTTCAATGTGAGCTATGAATTGTTGGTACATATTCAATATAATCCATTAAGTATATGATAATGTTTAATGTATTCCTTTCATTAATTTAAAATTAAGGATAATATTGAACATTTTCATGTAGTTCAGGGACTAAATTGAACATGTACCAAAATTCCAGAGACTATGAATAATTTAAAAGTTTAATGGCCACATTATACGTTAAGTTAAAGTTTAGGGACCACATTGTTCATTAGCCAAAGTTAGGGACCATTTGTATTATTTTCTTTTTCTATGGCCGCTGTAATCGCATATAGCAATGGTGCAGGATTACAAAGCTGGGGGCTAAACTAGTGGCACTGGTACTGAAAGTTTATAGAAAGTCTATCTGGGGCGAGAGTTGCCACCGCCTGCAAATTAATACATATTCGAAGAATGAATTGCTATTGCTTCCTGTAATTAATGAAGTATCTAAATATGGTCATTCGAAATTGTAGCGGCATTAATTCTCATGTCAGGAACCCGCGAGGGCTTTGTTGACTAACCATGCTAGTGGCAAGATGCAACATTATGTTGTGTTATGATTCAAATATATGATATTTTCTATCGTATCGGTTTCGATGGGTTGTTCTAATTCATGCACTTAAAAAAGGATCATAATGACTGAAATCCTCTCCAATGAATTAATTATATGATCCCGAGAGCAATGTATTTGGAACTTGCGCATGTGTTTTTGTGAATTCAAATGCTGGTTCAAAAGTAACCAACATATAATTGTTAAAATGCACATGTGAGTTGTGTTGAGAAATATTGTGGCGTATAGCAGTTAACATATCTTAACTAGCCCATAATTCATTGGTTTAAATTTTTAAATAAAGATGGATTTCATGACATGTTGACAGGTTCAAATTTTGGCACATGTTTTTATCTCCCCAATTGACTTTAGTGGTAACTAACCTAACAATGAGTCTATACGTAAGGGGGAGATTGTTAAAATGCACTTATAAAAATGCTACTAAAAATGTTGATAAGATCGGACTTGAACTCTCTTTTAAAGATATGTCAAAATAAAGATATCGGACTTTTAGTATGCACTCACGCCATAGGATTGTGGAGTAATTTCTTATTATGTCCTTTTCCAAGCCAAACAAACTAGTTCACATCTTTCGACTCAATTGAGGCGGCAGGTATTTCCATGGCCATCTAGAGGGGACTATCCACACAAAGTATCTCCTAATTTTTCATATAAATTATTTAAATACACGTTAGTTACGTAATGTTGCAATGATGTGCATTGATATGAAGTTGTCACTATAGGCAACAGTAACATCCAAAGTATTACTGCACATTATTTTAGATGGTGGGAAATGTGATTTCAATATGTATTTCGCCCGATACGAAAGAATATACAGGTAATATGTCTTTTACAAGAGCCCGTGAAGAAGAAGGTGCGAAAAGATGTGAATTATGGAAGAGGTTGAGGGTATTATGGCGATTGACAGAAATGGCTTACCAGTTTTTAACCTTTCCTTAATTTTGGGGTTGAACGATATCAGTGGGCTCGATCGATTTCTTTTCCACACCCGAATCATTACTTTAATTTTTTTAGACCCCCACAAACAAGGTAGTTTGACATCAATTTGTGGGACCCATTATCACAAGCTGACTATGATTGTGAAGGTACAGTTATCTTAGTATGTGACAGCACCTGGCTTTGCCTTTGGGGACCTTCATTGCTAGCTTCCATTCAGAATAAATTCATGCGCGTGGAATTTGATGCGGATAAAACTCCCTCCGACTTTCAACCATGTCGCTAATTGGTGAGATGCAAATGTCTACCTAATTTTTGGCCTAGCGATTGAAGACAATGAATAGTACTACACGATACATTAAAGTCACTTGTCCTTAAAAGTACCACATTGAATCCATATCAGCTTTATGTGTTACATTAGATATAATTTGGGATTTTAAGTATTACAAAAAAAAAAATCAAGCTAAATATATCGCAATTGGGCATAATTTGAGGCTTTTAGTAATTTTTTCTCTTTCTTTTTTTGAACGAAAAAAAAATCATTTTGAGTCGAAGCTGTTCTAAACTTCTGTTTCATATGCACAAGCTGAATTCCAAAGCGCTAAGCCAACGTCGTAGAAAGCACTAAGCCAACGTCGTGGGGCTTTATATTAAGAAAGTACTACATTTATTAAGACCGATTCCTATAATTAGATTATCGGATAATATGTGGGGTTGTCATTAATTTTTTAGTATGACCCAACTATTTACAGGGTTATTTAGTGTCTGATGTATCTCTTAGTAAATCCTTTTTTTTTTAATGATAATTTTAGTAAATCGAACTCTCTAGTGTAAGGTATTGGCTTGTTTTTCTTTTTCTTTTTTTTTTGGTCGGTAAGGTATTGGCTTGTTGACATATATTGCCTCTCCCTCTCTCTCTCTCTCTCTCTCTCTCTCTCTCTCTCTCTCTCTCGTTCATCTTCTTAGCCACAAGTGAATTTTACAACATAAACGCAAACCATAACCTCTGCAATATTTAGCGAGATCCGACAGTGCATCGAGCAAAAACCATCCAAAGCACCAAAAACAGCAAACCCTAATCTGTCTCACTCATCGTCCACTCTGTCTTTCCTCATTTCGCTGGCTGTTCTGATCCAAACCTACTCATCCCAGGCACAATTCTGCCTCAACACCACCGGAAACTTCACGTCGAGCAGCACCTACGCAACGAACCGTGAGGCCGTTCTGAGCTCTCTCTCCTCCAACGTGGCTGCAAATGATGGGTTCTATGCCACGAGCAAGGGCGAGGATCCAAACACTGTCTATGCCATCACTTACTGCCGAGGCGATACGTCGGCAGATGCTTCTGCAATCTGTGTGAGGTCCGCAGTCAAAGATTTGGTCTCGAAATTAGTGTGTTACATGTGTATTAATTCTACTGCACACTCACAATAGTAACATCGTGTAGTAATTTCTTGTTACATCTTTTTTTAGCCGAACAAACTTATTCACATCCTTTAACTCAATTGACCTTGCAAGTATTTCCATTGACATCTGCAAAGACTATCTGTATGAATCATCCGACAAATTTTCATTTAAATTGCTTAAATACACGTAAACGCAGTACATAATGTCATAGTGATGCGCATGGACGTGACATTGTCACTCTAGGCAACAGTAACATTAAAACTATTACTGCACATTATTTTAGATGGTGGGAAATGCGATTTCATTATGTATTTCGCCCGAGACAAGAGAAAATATAGGCAATGTCTTTTCCAGTAGGCCGTGAAGAAGAAGGTACAAAAAAGATGTGAATTATGGAATGGGTTGGGGGCCCTACGGGATTTGACTGAAGTCGCCCACCAATTCTTTACCTTTTCCTATTTTTGGGGCTGAACGAAATCAGTGGACTCGATCGATTTCTCTTCCACAGCCTAATTATTGCTTTAATTTTTTCTTGACCCCTACAAAGAAGGTAACTGAGAATCGACCGTTCGCACTAGTCAAAATGGTAGATATACATCAATTTGTGGGACCCATTTTCACGAGTTTGACTGTGATTGTGAACATACAATTATTCGAGCACGTGACATCACCTCGATTTTGCTTTGTGAAATCATTGTGGCTTACGATTTGAGAAGAAATTCATATGTGTGGAATTTGATGTCAATATTTTTCTTTTGGCCATGTTAGAAGAAACTCCCACCGACTTTCAACCATATCTCAAATTAATGAGTTTATAAATGTGGACATCACATAAATTTAATTTTAAATAAATATTTATGAGTAACTTTCATAATTTATAATAGACATTGGCTGAAGAAATCTTACTAGGGTTAGATGAAAATACTGTCTTTTTTTTCTTTTTTTCATTTTACATGAAAGGACTTCATCCTTATTTACGTCAAAATTAAATTTTTGATGTTCATCTTCAAAAATTCAAAAACACTTTGACATCAATCTTTCCTCGGAGTTGCAACCGGCCGTGAAAATATATTTTTGTCTGGATCATATTTAACTCCAAATCATCATTGTAAAGAAGAATTTATATAACTTACGCCATCATCTAACTAAGTACGTGGGCGAGAAGGAAAGCTCTATGGCTCTGAGTTTATACTTGAGCTGGTAAGGGTTAGAGTTAATAAAATAAAATATTTTAAAAATCCATCAATTACTTAGGATGATGGTTTTCTTACTCTCTCTCTCTCTCTTTTTGTAAGAAACTGGCTCTAGCATGATTAAACCAAGAATTTTCGCACTTTAATTATTTTACAGAATTATTGAATCCATGTCATGGGCCTGATTCACATATGTGCCCACTCCTTAATTATTAAACAAAAATATACCCAATTAATTAGAAAATTGACATTAATTGACATTTTTTCAACTGAAGATAATAAATGGAATTCCATCTTCTAATAATTGATTTGGCAAGCAAGGTACCTGGTCCAACTCCACTACCTAGAAGTCTCCCCAAGATATTTTAGGACGATTTTTTATTTTTATGTTACAGCAACGCAATCACATCAACAGGACAGAATGTCTTATCCCAACTCAACGCTGCACCACTCCTTTGACGTGATATGGAAATCCAATTTTGAGAACCGATCCTCCTTATTCGATTCGCGGTTTCATTTTGAAACCGGATCGGATTAGGAATCGATCCTAATCCCCACTAATTGAGAGTTTTGACTAGTCCACATATAAAACTTCTTTCTCGTCCATGTATTTTTCACTTCACCTTATCTGGTGCAAGTGAATTCCACCTCGTAAAGACGAACCACAACCTCTGCGATACATAGCCTAAAATTCTACGACTCTGCATCGAGCAAAGCCATTCGAAGCACCTACAACACCAACTCCAACACCAAACCATACCATGACTCGCTCATCATCCACTCTCTATTTCCTTATTTCGCTGGCTGTTCTGATCCAAACCTACTCATCCCGAGCACAATTCTGCTTCGACGCCACCGGAAACTTCACGTCGAACAGCACCTACGCAAAGAACCGTGAGGCCGTTCTGAGCTCTCTCTCCTCTAACGTGACTGCACATGATGGGTTCTATGCCACGAGCGAGGGCGAGGATCCAAACACTGTCTATGCCATCACTTACTGCCGAGGCGATACGTCGGCAGATACCTGTGCAATCTGTGTGAGGTCCGCAGTCGAAGATTTGGTCGTGAAATGCCCTAACCAGAAGGCGGCTTTCTCCTGGGGAACCGCAGACCCGCCATGCTTTATCCGATACTCGGACACTCCGATCTTCGGCGTACTGCAAACGCAACCTACCCTTCGGGTCCACAACGGCGCCAACATCACCATGAACCAGGACCAGTTCGATGCGATATGGAGGAACTTGACGCGAAGGCTAGCGAGTGAAGCCGGAGAGGGCTCTTCGAAGCTAAAATTCGCGAAGGGGCAGGTCAACTTGCCGGACAACAATACGATCTACGCATTGTTTCAGTGTAGTCCCGACTTGTCGCCGTCCGATTGTGGGGGTTGCTTGTTCCAAACCATCGATGATTTTGATATGTGTTGCCACGGAAGTAAAGGCGGCGTTGTTTATAAACCGAGCTGTATTTTCCGATGGGATTTGTTCCAATTTTGGGAGTCAAGCCCCAGTCCGCCATCGTCTTCTCCGCCACCTTCAGCTGCCCTGCGGGCTCATGGTGGAAATATTGCCAAAGGTACGTTGCGTTTAAGCTCGTGAAAATGCAATATCATTTCGTATATTGATTAGTTTTTTTAAAAAATTCTAGAGTGCTAGCATTTTTAACTTAAATTCTTAAAATCGGAATACCTACTAACTCTGAGGTAGTTTCGCTAAGAACCCCTAATTGTGAGTAGCTTTGAATTTTATCGGCACAATTACCAAAAAAGTTCTTAATTGCCAATTTGGTCTTAAACGCTTTTTTTCGCCAATTTAGAAATAAAAAATTTGCATTTATCTTGCCAATTCGAGTCTATCTGGCCAATTTAGCCGACCAGAGACCGACGGGGCACTTTTTGTTGCCTTGGACTTTTTAATAATATTTTTAATTTTTTTATAATTTAGGGTCACCAACTGACCATCAACAATAACAAGCGAGGGCTTGGTCTAATTTGGGCAAGGTCCCCCTCACCCAAGGCCCTAAGCATGTGGACAATTTTTATAATTTTTTAGAAAAATTTAACATTGTAATTTTATTTATATTTTTTTTCATTTTGGCCAATGAGGGCAAGGAAAGCCCTCTCAGATCTAGGCAAGGTTCATCTTGCCCTCAGCCAATAGGGCTATGAAGACCTTCCTGATTGTCGGCAAGGCCGCCACCTTCGCCAGTGCCCAACAAGGGCTTTGCTAGCCCTTGCCAATCAAAAAGAAAGAAATAATAAAAAGAAAATAAAATATATATATAAAAAATAATATATTATTAAATTGTCTAATTTAGCATTAATCCTATCACATAGAATGACTAGCGTTCACATAAATGATTTCTGGTTAAAATTGGCTTGATTGACTCGATTGACAAAAAATGAAAATATTTGAAACTAAATTGATATAATTGAAAAGAAGTATTGAATCTACACAATTATAATTGATTTAGAACCATTTGAATACTTTTTCCATCAATTTCTCAACACTGGATGTACATGTAAAAGGGACAGTTTTAGTAAAAGATCATAACAAATTCACCATAAAACAAATCGACTTGTAATAATGAGAGAAGGAAAAAGAAAATGTAAAAAGTGAATTGGGTGAGGGCGGAGAAGAGAAAGGGGCGCAAGCGATGATGATTTGTCGCCTCTTGACCCAGGGGAAGACGAGGGCATATCCCTTGGATTACATACTGGCAAAAATTTAATTTGTCGTTTGGCTTTTGATGTCAATCACCATACCGGTAAAAAAACCACAAACTAAAACAATGGTTTGGAAATAAAGCAAAAGGATCGACTACCTGAAAGATACGAAATATTCTACAATTTCCGTAATCTAGTAAGCTCTTGGATAAAGCATATGCTCCAAACATAGAATAATTTGCAGTGGCTCCTATGGCAGTGGATCTTGGGCTCAAGCACATTCGAAGCAGCCATGGCTGCCTGACCAGGAACTTGCAGCCATGGCTGCCATATCTCGAGCTTGCATCCACGGCAGAAAGAGGTCTCGCGACCATGGATGATTAAGCTCAAGCTCGCAGCTATGGCCACTAGATCCAAAGTATCGGATGCTAGAATCCAAAGTCTCATAGCTGGTGTGAATGCCAGGCTAGAGGTGGCAAGTGAGACCACTTTGAGCGGTGCGTTGTTGTCGGCAAGGCCAGGAAATTTTATTTTATTTTTTTAATTTTTTTTTCCATCTTTGAATTGACGACCATGGCCGCTTGAGGCGGCGAGTGGGTTGGAGACGACCAGTGTCTTTGTGTCAACGGCGCCACAATTGTTTTTTTCTATTTTTCCTGTCATTTATGAATTTTTAATTTGTTTTGACTTTTTTGACGAAAAGTCTACTCATATAGTCTACATGAAGCTTTTCCATTGCTAACTCATCTTTTCCAGTGGGGAACTCAGCTTTCCGATGGTCCATGCTTGCAATAATCGGGCAGAAAAATTTGAGATTTACCCATGTCACTTTTCATATAGTATACGAACGGTTTTGAAACCAAAAAAAAAAAAAAAAAGTAGAGGGGAGAGTTATAAATATTGAGGCAAAAAGTAAATGGATCACCGTTGATATTATCCCTTATTTAAAACATGTACTAGAGATTAGTGATTTCTTTATAGTGTTCCACCAGATAATAGGCTAACTTCTGTTATCAAAATCAAATCGATCTAGGCAGTATGTGAGTCCTATGAAAGAACTAATATAATTAACAATTCAAATGAAAGCACTTCCCGCCTAAGCTCACCCTAGAAACAAAAATTCAAACCTTATCAGCTCAATGTTTCTCGTAGTTTCTATTTATTTATGACTCACAAGCTCTGCATCAATGGAATATTGCCAACATGGCAGCAAATAAGGTCAAATACAAATCAAAAGTAAACTGTAATCGTCCAAATGTAATATATTATGTTCAATGTCAATAATTCAAACAGGGACAAATGAAAAGACAGGAGGCCAAGAATACGGAAGCGAAATATGAGAAGACGCTATTGCATCAAAAGAATACTACCATTCTAATAGAGCGATTCATCAACTTCTCAAATTGAATAATTGATCTAGTTTTGAATTACCTACTCTATTTCAAATTGCTAACATTTACTTGTCATTTTAACTTGCTAATTTTATGTTATTTAGTTACCAAATATTGTTTTTCATTGGTTAGCAATCCCACACATTTATTAACTCTCTTGCCAACCTAAATTAACTTGAATTGCCAACTTTTCTCTCATTAAGTTACTTGATTACTAATTCTTATTTGAGTTATTTATTGATATTTATTTGTTCTTTTTATTTGTTGTTGACACCTAAATTTTGGTGACCCTTTTAATTATTAGTTGCATTAAAAAATTAGGGATTAATTTTAAGCCCTAAAAAAATATTAGTTAATTAATTAATTGCATAGCATATAGTTTTAGGTGCATCCATTTTAATTTGCATTTACATTGGGCCGGTGACAAATGTGTTCAAATTGATGGTTCAGAATATTAATTTGACAATTGGACTAAGCCCACGAAGGGAGTAAATAGGCCCAAGCCCGTATCCTCGGAAAGATTTTACGGATTGATTTGTGTGAAATTTCAAATTTTGGAAGAATCCTTTGCAATCCTAAATCGTATCAAAAGCAAATATTGCATTTGGAAAAAGGAATTTTCGTGGATACGGATTTGGAAAAATTAAAACCCTAACCGTGGCTTATAAATAAATGCGTAGGGTTGGAGGAGGCCACGCATTTGAGACATTCGGTCATATCGAAGGGAACAAATTCAGAGAGAAAAGCACGAGAGAAGGGGGTCCTTTCCGTCGGTAAAAAAAAAAGCAAAGGGTGAAAAAGTGAGTGGAGAGAGGAAAAGTAGAAAAAAAGAGAAAAAAGAAAGAAAAGCCCCCTTGCGCGACTGTTCATCTTCCCCGCGGGGGGGCCTTCGCCGCCCCTGTCGCCGTCGAACCCCGCCGTCGCCGTCGTCGATCTCCGTCCGCGAGCGCTCGAGCCGCGAGCCCCGACGACCTGCGCCGCCCGACGCCGAGCCCCGAGCCTCGACGACACGCCGCCGCCTCCGGCCCGCGACCCGCCGCCTCCGCCTCACCTCACTGCGCCGCAACAGAAGCCCCGGACGCCGCGCCGCCCCCCGTTGCAACCCTCCTCTGCAGATCTGTCTCCGCCGTCATATCCCAAGCCACCGGTGACCTAGAGCCGCAAATGCGAGCCGAGATCCGGCCCGCCGGAGTCCCTCCGCCTCGCAAATCCGAGGTCCCCGACGACGAAGGCCCGAACCCAGCTCGAGGCTTCCCTTTCACCGGTGCCGAGCCTCGTTGAAGACCCACATCCGACGCCGCCCTTGCTCCTCGCCGCGACGCTCGCCCGATCCGGTTCTCTCACCGGACGCCGCGCCCAACAGCCCGGCCGTCCGGGCGCCGAGCTCCTCATCGCAGCCACCGAGGCCTCCCGCCGTCCCCTGCGGCGCCCCGCCGGGCCGGCCCGTGATCCGAGCGCCCGACGCAGCCCCGCGACGCAGCCCGTGCCGCCCCGACGCGCCTCCGCTTCGCCTCCGGCCCGAGCGGGCCGCGACGCTCCTGTCGCCTCGCCGCCGACACGCCGCTCCGGAGCCTCGCCAACCCTAGCCGGTGATCCCCCCTCGCCGGACCGGCCACGCTTTGTTTTCTTTTTCTTTTTAGAAAAAAAAAAAAAGAAAAACAAAAGAAAATTTAGGTATTTTCTTTATCTTATTTTTGTTTTATTATTTTTGCTATTTTATTTTATCTTTTAGTGTAATTATTCCTTTAATGTGAAATTGAAATTCCATGATATGAAATTGCAACTAGTGATTGTCGATCCGATTTTCAAGCTCGAAATCCGACTCGCAATTACTTTAAAAAATTGCCAATCCGATCTCCCGCTCGAGATCCGATTCGTGATTTATGTGAAATTGGCCAACCCGATCTCATGCGCGAGATATGGTTCGTCGATTTGGAAATCAATATGGCTTGATTTGCTGTGGTGTTACTTAAATTAGTTTTCTTTAAAAAAAAATCAAAAAATGTAGTTTTAGGGTTTGCATGTTCATAATAGGAATTTTATTTCGAATTTTCAAAAATAAAAAAATCAAATCAATTAATTTAGGTTGCTAGTTCTTTTTTTTAATTTGGATTGCATGTTTAATTATTTGGCAATTGTTAATTTCGAAATTTAAAAAAAGGGGAAAAAAAGGAAAAACACAAAAAATGTCATTATGCATATGTCATGTAGGATTAGGGCATTCTTTGCACGTCATTGCATGCTAAGATTGCATATTATAGGTTTAGATAATTTCTCCTAAATAGATTGCATGCTTATTAGGAAAATAAAAATCATGTGCACGTCATATAGAATTAGTTTCATACAATGCACGTCATTTAGTGATTTTTGTTAGATGCATTTAATTAGAAATTGCCTGTCATTAGAATTAGGTCATTAGATTAATTTAGATTGCATATTTAAATGTTGCATTTCTTTAATTTCGAATCTCATAGAAAATACAAAAAAATTATTTAGAATAAATCATCTCATGCTTATGATAGACTACATGCTTAGTTATGTCATATTGTTTAGGTCATATAGCTAAGTCATGTTGCCATGTCATATCATTTCATGTTAAATTAGTGGCATGCATTGCATAAAGCATGATTCTCATTAATTAAGTGAAAACAAAACAAAAATTGCGTGTTAATTAGAAACCATATCTAGGGTTGTTGATGTGGATTTTAATTTAACATTGCAGATGCTTTCGTTGCTTTGAGGTAAGTCCTGCAATTTATTTTCTGCTTTACTTGAGTGTTAAATTGGTGGTTTGCGCACTTTGCATGAACACCTCACATGTTAGGGAATTAGTTTAAAATCAATCCAAACTCCTTGCCAAACATTTTTCAAAATTAAAAGAATGGTACCGAAAGGGCATTAGAGAAATCTAGTGTAACCAAGTCCCCGTACCCATAATCTCGATTCGTAGAAGTAAAATAATTCTCCCATTACTTTACTTGGGTTTCTAATCGACCCACCAAAAATAGATTAGTGGCGACTCCTAAATAAAAAAATTGCATGTTAACAATTCAAACCTAAGTCGCGAATTGGTATGGGCTTGGAGAGCCCGAGTTAAGTCTAGGCTTAACAATCCATTAGCCAAACCCTAGGTGGTTCAAACCCGAAAAAATTAGGTCGCGACATTTGTCGACTTTTCTTGTTTGCAGACTTTTATATTATTTTCTAAGCAACATCTTGAAATTAAAAATTCTTTGTAAATGTTATCAACTTTCACTTGAGTGACTTAACATTTTTTTTTCATTAAGTTATCAACTAATTTTGAGTTACAAACTCTTACTTGAGTTACTTACGAAGTTTATTTTTCTTTTAATTACCAACTTTTCTTAAATTTTACCACCTTTTCTTAACTTCAAAGATTTGCCAACTATTATATGATATTAATAAGTTCAATTTAAGTGATTTATTAAATTTTTCAAGTTAATTTATCAATTAGTTTTGGGTTACCAACTTCTCATTTGAGTTAGAAGTTTTTTTTTTTTTTTTTTAAATTGCCACTAGTGGCTTACTCAATTGGAAAAAAATATAGAAAGTCATCCAAATAATGATTGGTAATTTCGCATAATAGCTAATGAGTTTAAAGCAAGTGTAAGAAAGGTAAATATGTAATGGCAAAAGTTAAGAGATTTTTTTGTCAGAGATAAGATAAGTTGGTCAAAAAATAAATGTTGGTAACTAACTAGGAGTTAGTAATGCAAAATTGATTGTAATTTAATCATAGAGAAAAGGGTTAGTACGCAAGACAAAAAAAAAAAAAGTGGTAACTCAATAAATTAGTTGATAACTAATTCAAATAAAAGCTGGTATCAAAGAAAAATTTGTAATCACGCTAATTAATTTGGTAATGTCTTTAAAAAAGTAGGTAAATTTAACTGGTTGGAAGATAAGGCAACTAAAAGTCACTAACTTGATAGAAAAGATTACAGATTAAAAAAAAAAAAAAAAAACAGAAATACACGATCGTAAGCAATTCAAATGGGAATTCGTAAATGAAAGCTAGCTACTAACCTAATGGGATGATATTCGGTAGGTCACACAAATAAAGATTCGCAGATTCCTATGAGAGTTTGATAAATTTAAAGCGTTTAAAAAAGATAAATTAAATTATTAAAAAGTTGATAAATCGAAACAAAACCAAATAAATGTTATTAAATAACACAATAAAAGCTAGTAAGCCATACTTGGTTGGCAAATTAATTAGAAAAAAGTCAGTCACTCATATAAGAAGTGGCGTTTGAGGCATTTGTAATAAAGGAAAATAAGAGTTGATTAAATATTAAAACGGTTGGTAATTTGCACATTGAAAAAAAAATTGTTAATTTCATAAAGCGTTAATGAGTTATCAACAAGTCAGCAGAAGGTTAGATACCTTGTAATTTTTCTAGTACCAACAGTTTCTTATATTTACCATCTCTCTCAAAAATTGCACCAACGAAAAATCTTGTTTTATCCATATTAGTAGTATCGTCCTATGTTTATGTGCTAATAATGGCAATATGTGCATTGCAATAGCAAATGTATGAGAACCTAAATTAAATTTTAAGAACGAGGGTCAAAAGCATATGTAAATCTTCATTAATTTATTCGAGTAGAGTAATAACTAATGGATTTTTTATTTTTATTTTTGGTCTGGCTAATGGATATTGTTAGAAAATGCCTTCAAGGCACTTGTTACCAAGCCATCTGAAGTACGTCTGAAGTTTTCCGTACACTATTTTATGTCTAATCAAAGTTTAGAAGATCGTAGCTTTCCTTATTAGGTATTATGGCGTTCACTCTTTCAGGATTGCAATTTAATTGATGGTTTTAGATATATGCTGAGAAAAAGAATCATCTGATCAGGTACCTTGGCTGCAATTATCGCTTCAGTCACCATTTTTGTAATGCTTCTCCTCATCGGTTCTCGTTACCTTTGGAGGGGAAGAGCAGAGAAGAAACATGAAGCGGTACAAGAAGAAAGGGGTACTGATAGTCAATTTACGAAAACAAAATAGCAAAAGATTGAAACTTTCAATGAGAAACAAAAAGATTTTGAAGCTATGACCGTAAGACATTAAAACAAGTATAAGTCTGAACGACTTTGTTGTTCACTCATGCAGATGTAAGCGAGATCACATCCTTCAAGTCCTTGCAATTCGATTGGGATAATTTGCGTGCAGCCACAAACGATTTTTCTCAAGAAAACAAGCTTGGGGAAGGTGGATTCGGGGAGGTTTACGAGGTACTTAAGTGATTATAAATATTATAAATACTTACAGCTCACCTAAATTGAAATGGATGTTAAATGGGTGATATCCCAAAAGCTTAAATTATTAGGTGGTGAGAGTTCACTTGTCAAGTGAAGTAGGACAAAATTTCAACACATTTTTTACGTGCAAGCCAAATTAAAAGCAATACGTAAAATTAGACTATTTTGTCTCTCTAGCTATAAGAATGACTTGTGATAAACATTAATAGAATAATTAAATATAAAAAAAAAAAAAAAAAACCATACCTTCATCTAATAACTTAAGCTTTTAAAATTGTTTACAGTAGTCCCGCCAAATCTCACATGGTATTAGAGCTAGAGATCCTAAATTCAAATCTTTTTAGCTCCCATTTGCCTCCCTACTTAAATTTCGATGCTTAATACTAAGCAAAATGAGCGGACTAAGCATGAGGGGTAATAGAATAATTAAATATCAAATCATACATTTATCTAATAGCTTAAACTTTAAGAACAGTTGATAGTGGTCCCACTAAATCTCATAATCATCTATTTATTATCATAAAAGGTATCCACAGCACTAATGGTGTGGAGGTTATGATAGCAAAACGACGTAGAAGAGCACCAAAATTTTTGGGGTCCTTGTTGATTCATAATATAGTTTAAGGATAAGAATGAAGAGTTCGTGAGGTCTTGTTAGCTTTCACATATTATTTCAGGGTAGGCTTCCCAATGGACAAGAAATAGCTGTGAAGAGGCTATCCCAAAGCTCAAGGCAAGGTGTCCAAGAGTTTATGAATGAGATTTTGTTGGTGGCAAAGCTTCAACACCGGAATCTAGTGAGATTGCTCGGATTTTGCTTGGAAGAAGAGGAAAAGCTACTCGTATACGAGTTTGTGCCCAACAAAAGTCTCAACTACTTCTTGTTTGGTTAGTTCCACTTCACTAGCTTTATATTCATCTTGTAGGTTAATGTACGATTTAGTTGAATGAGCAAATTATCAAATCTTGTTCACTAGATCAAATATAACCTTTTGAATCTAACTCCTAGGCTTCCTAGATAATATTAGCTCTCATTCAAATACTTAAATCACTATGTAGACTCCGAGAAAAGCAAACAATTGGACTGGCCAAGACGTTACAGGATAATATTAGGCATTGCTCGAGGGATGCTCTATCTTCATGAGGATTCTCGGCTTCGAGTCATTCACCGTGATTTAAAAGCTAGCAATGTCTTGTTGGACAATGATATGAACCCAAAGATTTCAGATTTTGGCATGGCAAGAATTTTCGGAGTCGATCAAACTAAAGCAAGCACCGGAAGAATCGTAGGAACCTAGTAAGTTTTGCGTTTTCAAAATTTAATGTTAGACGGCTTCTGGTTAAGAATTGACAATGGGATTTGTATAGATGCAAAGCATTTTAACACGTATGTTTCTGTTGGCTGTTTTCAGTGGTTACATGTCCCCCGAATATGCGATGCATGGGCGGTTCTCTCAAAAGTCCGATGTTTACAGCTTCGGTGTTCTCCTCCTTGAGATCATTTGTGGCAAGAGGAATGACTACTTCTACCAATCTGATGGAGGAGAAGATCTCGCAAGCTATGTAAGTTTTTTATATGATTTATTTGTTCTTTGCGGGTTTCAATCGGCAATATTGTTTAACAGTTCACTTGTGTTCAATTGAGCTGCTCTAGGCTTGGAAACATTGGAGAGACAATATGCCTTTGGAAATATTGGACGCAGCATTGGGAGAATCTTATTCAAGAAGCCAAGGTCTCAGATGCATACAGATCAGCTTACTATGTGTTCAGGAAGATCCGGTTAATAGACCGACCATGGCGAACATAGTTCTTGCGCTGAGCAGCGAAACTCTTACTCTGTCATTGCCACGAGAACCGGCCTTTTTCCTCCGAAGCTGGACAGGACCGCCGAGTACCATCATAGAAAATGACAAGGAACATGATCAATATACGAGCGGGTGCGAGCCTTTTTCAGTTAACGAAGTGTCGATTACTGAACTCGACCCTCGATGAAGCACGTGAACTTGATTTCATTTGCTTCTCAAGGATATTATGTGTATGCTGTGTACGGAAGAACTATTTGGTTTTACATGTACTGTTTGATAAGTGCGCTTGGTGCGCTTATGCAATAATAAACAGGTAGAAATGTGGTGGCTTCCGTCTGGCTTTGTACTAAAGGAGCATGCAATTCCGAGTTGGGTTGACTCCTAATTTTAACTTTCAATTAATAGTCATGAGATTTTGTGAGACCCGAGATATTGAGTATATGCTAATAGAAGAATACGTGATTTAATATTCAAATTGGACTTTGGCTTAAGCCTAAGACGTGGAAATTGTAAATTGGAAAGGCAAATAAGAGATTGGAAGATTTGAACTTAGGATCATTAACACCATGTGAAATTTTTGTAGACTTTTGACAACTGCTCTAAATGCGTAAATTGATAGATAAATATTTTAACAATCTTATCTATGAATGACAATGTGGGAGGATGAAAACAGCAAGGGGCATTTTGGAAATAAATATTATAGCCAAATTATTCCTCTCACAATGTTTGCTTGTGAAAATAAACTTATAATGTAGATCCATGTTGTAATAGCCATCATCAAAACCAAACTTAATGGTTTCCACGACATGAGTACGTCTCATTTCTCATTTTGCAATCTTTAAGTTGACTTTAGGCCCCAATTTCGTAACATTCCGAAGGCAATTTCGTAACATTCCGAAGGCAGCTTATGTTCCAAGCAGGTAGTACGTCGTAATCTGGATGCTTTCCATTGCAAGCCGCGTGGCCATAACAGTCATAATTAAAGACGGTGTCATGGCTGTAGTATGTTATCCAGAATCTACCTTACCAATACGTCAAGCTGGGAGAAGTCTGCGTACATAGTAATAGCAATCATCAGCTTCACTTTGTTTTTAAGGCGTGGCTCTCCCAATATGGCATGTACAATATTAGCCCAACACCGGTAGCCACAATTCTCTCGAAAGCAGCCATGGTCTCTACCTTTGTTTCTCTCTACTAATACGTCTCCAAGTTCAATGTTATTCAGATTAGTCAACAATTATAAGTTATGGCAAAAGAACACCCCGAGTGCCAAAACTTGGCATAAAATGACATTTAAGTACTAAAACTTACGAAAGTGACTTTTTTTTAATGAAAAATGGGACACTTGAATGCTACATCCGACGAACTCCACCGAAAATCTTATGTAGCAATTTTTTTTATTAATTTTCTCGCTTATATGGCTTGCCAAAATGCTGACTTAGCAAAACACACAAAAACGACGTCGTTTTGATATAATTTGAATTATAATACAAAAATTAATTAAACTAAATTTAAAACAATCTTTAAAAAAAAAAAAAAGGAGGAATGGAAGAGGGAGGCAGCCGGCGGCTAAGGGCTCGCCCGCGCTACCGTCACCTCCCTGCCATCACCGGAAAGGTGGGGGAGGGTCGGCCGGGCCGCCGAGCCCGACCGGGGCCGGCAACCCCAGCCAACCAACGGCAAGGACCTACATGCCCTTGCCTGGATCTAGGTGAGGATCGCAGCCCTCCCCCAAATCCAACGAGCCGTCGGCTGCCTCCCTCCTCCTTTTTATATTTGTTTTAAATTTAATCTAATTAATTTTTATATTAATTATTTACTACATCAGCACCAAAATGATATCGTTTTGGCATTGTTTAGCCACATCAGCATGCAAAATGATGTCATTTTGCACTAAACTCACCGAAAAATTGCCACGTTAACATTATTGCCGAATTTTCTCGCTTCTAGCACTTAATTGATCCATTTTGCTCCGATTTTGACACTTAAGTGTCACTTTTGTAAGTTTTGGCTTTCCTGGTATCCTTGTGTCTATAAGTTGTACAGAGATGTCCAAGTAATTCTAGAATACTAGGCTTGTATACAACATTAGTTCTATCCTCTAATTTATGTTTGTTTTTCTCACCTAATAATTACTGTTCATCCACTAAAGAAGTCATAAAAACTATCTTCCGCTAAAATAAGTCATAAAAGCTATCTCGTTGTACAACATTTTGTACTCATGATAAGACTAGAAAACCTTAAAATCACTCAAAGAATGCACAAATGGCATGAAGAAATCACATGGGACTTAGCATTGGATGCAACAGAAAGTTTGGATAATCATCTAATCCTAAGTCGGCATGCGAAATGTCATACAATTTAAATGATATGATGAGATGATCCATGATTCTTAACGATATACTTGGGAATCCTAAGTGTGATAAACACTTTTTGTGAGACAAATTTAATGTACGAGATGAAACTCAAATGATATGACCTAAACATGTATGCAAATCTTGCAACATGCGGTTCAACCATCAAGAATGCATGATCATAAGAAGCGATTCTTAGATGACTCAAATTAGTATGGAAATGTGCACATATGACAATGTTTCATTTCAGCATTAAGTTTACTGAACAAGCATGATTTCAGCCATTCTCAAGACATGCATAAATCCTACCAAAAATCTCACATATAGAGCATGCAATGATGATGATTTCTTGTTAAGAGATCGAAACTCAATTAAGATCACATGAGTCATGAAAAAAATGGCAAAACAGACCAATCTATATGTCCAGCACATATTGCTGCAGTACCTTTTACTCTAATGCATGCAATTGATTCACTTTACCAATGTAAAAACCTTACAAAGCATGCATCAATTGAACATATATATATCATGTATTTTAACTCTCGTGAAATATTTGAGTCCAAATAGGTGCATTATGGACTCAATTTCACCAAAACAAATCTCTGATTAATGCAGGATATACTGACCTATGTTCAGATCTAAGCAATTTTGACCCAACTAAACATGTCTAAAAATTTTGGAAAAAAAAAATACAAGACATGAACAACACCTATACGAACAAATTTCATGAAGGAAAGTTGTTCCAGAAATCAACAAAAAAAATCAACACAAAAATAGTAAAATCAGAACTCGATATGGAACAGATTGACCTAAGCCTAGATCTAAGTAGATTTGACCTAGTTCAACAGATCCAAAAATCATATAAAAAATTACAGAAAATGTATGAGATTATTTGGAACAAAACTCATGAAGACAATTTTATCGAAAAATGATCACGAAAGTTGGCACAAAAATAACAAAGCCAGAAGACAGAATAGAATCAAAACCGAAAAAGACCTAAACTACTGCAGAATTGTTAATCATCGGAGTTGTTTTTCGAGGATCAAACGATGCTCAATTGGGGCGTTCGACCTACCCTTTTGAAGCTCATGAAGTAACATCAAACTTCTGGTTCATAACTTCGTAAGATAACAACATTTAAGAGCTCAAAACTGGCCTAACAGAAACATGTTCATCCAAATTCGAAAATCACATAACCAAAAGATCTAAATATAATCAACTCTAGATCATTCAAGCTTTGATTCTAATCAGATTTGCAATGTATCCTGGCCCCGAACCTTCGTTGTCGATCATGTATTTCGACACGAGAAGCTCTCGCCACATCGGACGCTATTAAAAGGAGTTTCATCACGCTTACCTTGATTGAACCAGCGAAGAATTGACTTTCAAAGATGTCCACCTTTCAACGACAATGAAGCTGCTAGCTTCGATCTCACTTCAGGAATCGCTGGACGTGAAGAATATCGAGTTCAACTCCAGTACAAGAGCTATTCAATGCCGATCTTCAATCTTGCTGCTGTAATTTTTCTGGAAAACAGAACGCCAGCAACTTCTGATGGCTGAACAGCACGAGGAAAATCCTTCAAACTTGGAAACGGAACTTCAGAAATCTCCACGCGGAATAAGCGAGACAGAAAAAACTACTGGAATGTTGAAGAACTTAGGGAAAATCAAGAAATCAAGCTCGATTTTGTCTGCCGAGCCGTCATTCGATCAAATTAGGGATATGGATGAGAGAAATGGCCACCAGCTTCATCAATCTCCAATTGATATTCAACGTGTGAATCCATCAAGGAGAGAGAGTAAGTGGAGATATGAGGTGTTGGAGAGAGAATGAGTGGAATTCTCTCCTTTCGTCCTCTGTTGATCCGATCAAAGATGCATCGAAGAGAAGAAGAAAATCTGTGGAGTTCTTGCGCCAGAGAGAGAATCAGTGGGTGGTGGTGATTTTTTGCGGGAGAAAGAACAAGCGAAAATTTGCTTTCGAGAGAGAGTTCCTCCCCGCAATTTTGCTTCGCTTCCCCTTTTTTCAACCGCGTTTTCAGAGATGGATTGCGAGAGATATATAGAGAGAGACTTTTAGTAAGAGAAAGTAGATCTGAAAATGAGGCCCCCCAAAATTTGGAGGGAAAGTTGGTCATGTAGTCTTGGGCAAGATCAAATCTTAGCCCTAATCCAAAGGCTAAGATTTGGTCTTCTTAGCTAATTGATTTGTTAAATTTGTTGAGAGCATCCTAATTGAGCACATGCCCATTTCAATGGCCACAATGCATCCTTGATAAACAGTGATGATCAATTGTGAACTAATTGGGGTCTTTTTTGCAATTTTCATAACATGCGCGGTCGATTTGCGAATTTCATAAAATCCGTAACAAAATTGGAATTTTGAAAATAAAGGGCGTGGATGCATAGGCCATGAAGTGGGCCAGCAAATGGTGGTTTCCCGCCAAAAGATGGCCGGAAAAATTAGCCGGTCAACGAGGGTCAAATCTGGTCAACATATGTCAACGCTGGTCAACACCGGGTTGACAGGGTTGACTTTTTGTCCGAATTTTTTTCTATTTTTCCTGATTTTGCCCGATTTTAAAAAAAATCAAATATTTGTATATAAATCGGTTCAAATGAGATGCAATTAAGTTATCTCTGGTCGACTAATTGTGCAATAAATATTCAATTTCATTGAATTCCTATTAAAGTGAGGCCACAAGCTAAATTCATATTTTTAATTGAACCTCAATTGACCAAATTGAAGTTCAATTACTTCAATTGCACTCTAGTCTAAAATGAGCCAAGTCGAATTACGTAAATTGAAACACCTTAGTTGGGCTTTCTAACTTTGAACACGCCAAATCGACTAAATTAGAATGCATCCAAGCGATCCGAGCAAATCTCTCAAAATTGACCCCAAATTTGGACTCCTCTCTCTTAATGATGCGTCAACTAAAAATCAGGTGTCAATAATGTGCACTCAATTCCTAGATGGGTCACCCCAAAAGACGACCGACATGCCACGGCAACTACTTTAAATTTGCGTAGAAGACTCGTCAATTAGGACATGGGAGGAAGCCTCCCACATGAACAAAGTCTTGCAGTCTGTCGGCGTTTGGGTATGAAAAATAAAATAAAAATTCAAGAGGTAAGGAAATATAGAGCAGCAATAGAAATGTTGAAGGAATGTATTTATGCTAATTGCTTGCAAGAGGGAAACGGAAATAGGAAGAAACACATGAGAAGTGCCTTAACTTGTGTACGACACTCACTTTAGTACCATAACTTTTCGTCGGCTCACTTAAGTGTCATTTAAAAAAAATGATAAGTTAAGTGACAACCCCGATTTGAATTGCTGGAAATCTGACGTTGTAAATTAATTTCTTAATATTACGTAACTTATCGGTGTGCCTAGTTAGCATATAATCTCTAAACAATGTCATGTAATAAGTTAAAAAAAGTGATCACTTTAGTGCCAATCTTAATGAAAAAGTGATCACTTTTGTGCCTAAAAAACCCTAAATGATGTCGTATAACAAGTTAAGAAGTGATTACTTCAGTGCCAGTCATTGTAAAATATATATATATATATATATATATATATATGATCACTCTAATGCCAATTGTTGTTAAAAAGTGATCAATTCAGTGCTAATCTTAATAAAAAACTAATCGCTTCAGTGCGAAAAAAATGCCACATTAGATAAAAAATTTAATTATAAAAGACATGTAATTTCTCTAGTTGAAATTTGCACTTAAGTGATTGTTTTGCTCCAATTTTGGCCTTTAAGTGAGCCGACGAAAAGTTGTGACACTAAAGTGATCGTCATACACAAGTTAAGAAACTTCTAGTGTACTTTTCCTTAGAGAAATATGTGAAAGAATTAAGAATTACTTTGTTTGAAAGGAGGAATAAATTGAGAGGAAATCAAATATTTGTACGTAAATGATATATGTGCCCTTGAGTAAGAGAACGTAATGGTGCAATAAATATCTAGGAAAAATGCACCGAAATTAATAAAACTTATCACAAAAGTATAATTGTGTACTTGAATTTTTTAATATTGTAATACAATTCTAACACTTGTAATACCAGTGCAATTAAGTTCCTCCCTTATCCCCATCCAAATCGATGGACCAAAAAGGAAGACATAACATGGCTTTATTTATTATTATTTTTCTCTTTCACGTGGCTTTTTATTTAACCAGATTAAAACAATGTCGTTTCATCTCCTATGACATTTCAAAATGGCATCGTCTTATAATTACATCTCCAAGTAGGATGCCTGGATCATCTTCTTCGCACGAGCCCTACTTGCAGAGAATCGACATTTAGAGTAAAAAAATCGAGGGCATTGGACGGAACGAAGGTTCCTTCACATAATGCGCATCAAGCATTGACTTCATTGTCAATGCTACATTCGGCTTTAGAATCCAAAGGCACTGCATTTGGGGTCTTTCGAAAATTCGTCTTTTTTGTTTGGCCAAAATCTTCAATTTGTTGGGACCACTTGCTTTCTTTATGCAAATTATAAAAAGGTGCTAGTCACATAGTTTTGGTCCCTTGCAGGTCCAATGGCCGACCAGTACCACAATGTCTCTATTATAGTTTTCTTTGGCAGTAGCTTTCGAGCGGGACCATCCTTCGAATGCGGAAGTGAAAGAAATGATGTTATCGAAATAGACCTAGAATAGGGTTCACTCTTTCATGTTACGGAACCTATTGTGACTGAGGTTTGGCGTAAAATAGACAAACTCTGTTAGAGGGTTTCTCTCAAAGATGATCTTAGGTTGTTAAGAGATAATTTTGCAGTGATTGATCTCATATATCATCATCTACATTGTGAGATCAATGACCTAACCGACATTTCTGGTGATGATGATAAACAAATGTTGAGATTTTTGTTGGGGGGGAGGGGAAGGGGAGCTCAAACGAAAAGGAAGGTCTATATAATGTCAATATGGAAAGGGTTGCGTATGTGGCTAGTGATGTGGTTGTAAATGTGGCTGGGAATACGGATGATGATGGTAATCGGATTGAGGTTGGTAATGAAGATTTGGATCATGTTGCAGCTAATTTAGTGGATGTGGAATATGCAAGTAATAATGATGATCTTGAACTGATTGAAGCAAGGAGAATGATAAAGGAATATTCAAAGAGATACAGGCTCAACACTAGGCTAACGCAAGAAGAAAGTTAGAAATTGATCCTCGGCTTATGGATGCTTCTGAGTACAAAACATAGTAATATGATTGAGACAAGGAAAGAAAGTTTTCATTCAGATTTAAATAATGAGGAATAAGAAGAGGAAGATATTGTTCTTTCATTCAGGAAAAATAGGTTACCAACTAATCCTCGATCTGCCAAACAAAGCATCATGATTCAAACGAGGAAGAAAATCATTTTTTTTTTTTTTTTTTTTGGTGAAAAAAGAAAGTTGTTGTTCAAGTTTAGATAATATGAAAAAAATTTGTAGCCATTTGATTGGGCAAGATTACAAAGCTAGGGTGTAAATTAGTGGCACAGTTACCGAAAGTCCATAGAAAATCTAGTTTGGACTAGTGTTGTCACCACATACCCTGCAAATTACTGCATACTTGAAGTATGATTTGCTATTGTTTTCGGTAATAAATGACCCGAATAAATTTTGCCCTACACTTCATAGTATGGATGTTAAATAAATTGGTGCTTCCACATACATAGGTAACTTAACCATCACAAGAGATTCATGCCCATAAATTAAACCGGTGTTCTAATTCACAACCGTGATCTACAAATTACAATGCTCTTAGAAAAAAGGTCATGATAATTGTGAATTGCTCTACAATGAAGTAATTATATGTTCCAAAGAGCGGTGTATTGAAACTTGCACACATGTATTCGATACTAGTTCTTGAGTAACCAATACAATAATAATTGAAATGCAAGTGTGAGTTATCCTGAAAAGCCCCATATCCAAAAATTAGTGTGTTACATGTGTATTAATTCTACTGCACACTCACAGTAGTAACATCATGTAATAATTTCTCGTTACATCTTTTTCGAGCCGAACAAACTTATTCACATCCTTTAACTCAAGTGACCTTGCAAGTATTTCCATTGGCATCTACAAAGACTACTTGTATGAATCATCCGACAAATTTTCATATAAATTGCTTAAATACACGTAAATGCAGTACATAATGTCATAGTGATGCGCATGGACGTGACATTGTCACTCTAGGCAACAGTAACATTAAAACTATTACTGCACATTATTTTAGATGGTGGGAAATGCGATTTCATTATGTATTTCGGCCGATACAAAAGAAAATATAGGCAATGTTTTTTCCAATAGTAAGTGAAGAAGAAGGTACAAAAAGATGTGAATCACGGAAAGGGTTGGGGGCCCTACGGGAATTGACTGAAGTCGCCCACCAATTCTTTACCTTTTCCTATTTTGGGGCTGAACGAAATCAGTGGCCTCGATCGATTTCTCTTCCACAGCCTAATTATTGCTTTAATTTTTTCTTGACCCCTACAAAGAAGGTAACTGAGAATCGACCGTTCGCACTAGTCAAAATGGTAGATATACATCAATTTGTGGGACCCATTTTCACGAGTTTGACTGTGATTGTGAACATACAATTATTCGAGCACGTGACATCACCTCGATTTTGCTTTGTGAAATCATTGTGGCTTACGATTTGAGAAGAAATTCATATGTGTGGAATTTGATGTCAATATTTTTCTTTTGGCCATGTTAGAAGAAACTCCCACCAACTTTCAACCATATCTCAAATTAATGAGTTTATAAAAGTGGACATCACATAAATTTAATTTTGAATAAATATTTATGAGTAACTTTCATAATTTATAACCTACCAATTAGAAATGTGGCTGAAGAAGTCTTACTAGGGTTAGAGGAAAATATTGTCTTTTTTTTTTTTTCATTTTACATAAAAGGACTTCATCCTTATTTACGCATACTATATAATGTGTAAGGTCAAAATTAAATTTTTGATGTTCTTTCAAAAATTAAAAAACACTTTGACATCAATCTTTCCTCGAGCAACAACCGGCCGTGAAAATATAGTTTTGTCTGGATCATATTTAACTCCAAATCACCATTGTAAAGAAGAATTTATATAACGTATGGCATCATCTAACTAAGTACGTGGGCGAGAAGGAAAGCTCTATGGCTCTGAGTTTATACTTGAGCTGGTAAGGGTTAGAGTTAATAAAATAAAATCTTTTAAAAATCCACCAATTACTTAGGATGATGGTTCTCTCTCTCTCTTTCTCTCTCTCTGTAATAAACTGGCTCTAGCATGATCAAACCAAGAATTTTCGCACTTTAATTATTTTACAGAATTAGTGAATCCGTGTCATTGGGCTTGATTCACATATGTGCCCACTCCTTAATTATTAAACAAAAATATACCCAATTAATTAGAAAATTAACATTAATTGAAATTTTTTCAACCGAAGATAATAAATGGAATTCCATCTTCTAATAATTTATTTGGCGAGTAAGGGCGCGCATGGAAACACTTCTTTTTTTTTTGTTCCCGGAACAAATAAAAAAAAAGTGTTTACATTCCTGGAGAAGCTTGATTTTGAACAAAGAACGCGTTTGGTAGCGTAAAAAAAGCTGTTCTTGGAATAAAAAAGAACAAACACGTTTGGAATCGTAGTCAATTTCTGTTCCTAGAATAGAAAAAGAATAGAAACACGTTTGGTAAACGACAAAAAAATTTCTGTTTTAAATTTAAAAAAAAAACATTTTCTTTAATAAAGTTTGAACTTGATATTGAATTCTCATTCTTATGAAATGCTCATTAATTTTATTTTGTTCATGGTTAGTGAAGACAAACATTTTGAACATGATCATATGGCATATTTCGTAGAAAATTTTGTAATTAAAGTTTGTATCAAATTTTTTCAAGTACTTTTTTTATTTTTTAGTTTTAAAGCATATAAACTTGCTCATTAAATGCTTATCAATTTAATTTTGAAAATGGTGAGTGAAGAAAAATATTTTCAACATGGTCATATGTGCGCCTTTAAACGAAAATTCCATACATCTCAACATGAATCCTTCCATACATGACATCACAATAATGAAGTAATATAGTTCATTGTGAATAATCACCCATGATTTACTGGATCTGTATCGCTTCTCTCTATGTTATGTAGAACACTGTGTGTCAAACCCCATGAATTGCTCTTGTGGAACTCTTTGATCTCCAAACTTGTAAATAGCTTTCAAACGCTCTGTCGGTGTTATAGCTAAATGAAGACAAGTCGTGCTTGCATGTGTTTTGCTTCTTATAGAGCTCAAATAAGTCAAGCTGCATTTGTATGCATTATGCACATCAAATAAGCTCAGCTTTCAACTAAGATTTCACTAGGCATGCTCAAGCGTCGTGTCTACTCAGCAGCATATTTAATTTGTGCAAGAGCGAGCTTGGCTCAATTACAGCTAAAGACGTTCGAAGACACAGAAATCAGAACTACTTGCGTTGGGGTCAATGGCCAAAGACGCTGTTAAGGCTACTATTTGTTATTTTTCCACATCTTCGCAAGTTTGATAAGCACGTTTTTTCATCCATTAGTCACTTGCTAAGGTAGGAGAAACCCATACATTGTCAGGCTATTTGCGACTGAAAAGTGAGCCATGCGTGATCGACGGTTACTCAGTAACATAAACTGGTCGCTTTTATGACTTTCGGAGAACTTAAAAGAAGCTGAAAAAGGCATAAGGTCCGGCCATGTTAAACGAGTGGATTGTTGACAAGACGCCCTCGTTTTAATTTCTCTTCTACAAGTTCAAGAATAAAAGAGCCGATAGAGAAAGTGAATAAATGCTGCAAATAATCCCAACTCAGATAACCTAGACAGTTCTCAAAGCTCATCACCAAAAAAGGCCAGGAAGCAAACCCCGATGGAGCATGTTTAGGTAGTAAGCTCCATGATAGCACCAACAATGTTCCCATTGTGTGTCTTGAGAGCCTTCACGGCCTTGTTCCTTGAAACTCCAGCCTGGGTCATCACCAAGTCAATGTCGCGAGGCTCAACCCCAGTCTCATCGATCTCTTCCTCTTCTTCATTAGCCTGTGCTGCTGAGGCAGCGGCTGAAGTGTCTGTCCTGCCCATCACAGATCCCATGTCGGGCATCCTGAACAACTGGGCAGCTTGTGTCTGCAGTTGTGAGCTCAAGTCTTCGATCTTCGCCTCCCCAAATATGATATAAGTCTTAGAGTGAGGGCTCTTGAAGACATCAGGATTTGAGATGAAGAATAGGACCTGAAACACCAGGAATTTCTCAATAACATGCCATTGTTTATATATGCAAATCAATTTCAACTATAATGAACTAAGACACTCCATTTTTTCAGGTCAGCTATAAATGGATCTTCCAAAGCCACTAGACACCATTTAGTGCTCTATAATCAATGAGACCCACACAATTCAGAGTTGCTCTAACTTTTTGCTAAATTATATAAAGGATGAGGTATCAAATGCATGACAGAGATTTGAAAGAAAAAGCACTCACATTCTTGGTTCTTTTGATGGTGACCCTGCTTACACCGCTTACAGGTTTCATGCCAAGCTTCAACATAGCCTTGCGGCTCTTCTTCTCGCTTCTGCTCTACTTCGAACCCCCATTTGCACCTGCCCATTCATGTTGTTTGAGTTCTTAAATCCAAAAGTAGCAGCTGACAATATCAAATAGAAATATACTTTTGTTGGAATTTTCGAGAAGCTTCAGTAAAAAATCCTGCACAGCTCAAGCAGACTGCAAGTATATGCATTGCAGAGATCAAAAACTACACCAACAAACTTGAGCCAAAACATAAAATCCAATGATACTCCACACAAACAACTTCCTCATTCACATACTAAACCAAAAGGAACCAGCCTTCTGCCAACCCAAAAGGAATTCGAGACTTGTGATTGTATGTTTGCATACAGTGAACTAACCAAACCAATCCAAAAGCAAAAGTTTCAGATCATGAAATCCATCTGTGGTTTACTAAGTTGAGTTCTAACTAAAACAGAAACCTCTCTATCAACGGATTACACACTAAAACTACAAAATATCAAATGAAACAGACCATCACCACACCCAGTCTTTCCCACAACTTAAAGTAGCAAACATCCGCATATTCAGTTAAACAGATAAACGTAGCATCACAGTTATTGCTATCTGTTGAAAATGCAAAATTTGAATCAACATACGCAGCAGTGACACCCTTTTGGAGATGAAAGAATGACCAGGATTATCCTAAACCAAAAATGATTTCCGCGGACATAGCACTTCCATTACTCCACCTAAACTAGAGTAGACCATTGGGATTCAAGAACTTCATCTAAAAAATCAACTCTGCAACACAACCTCAACAAAAACTAAACACACTCCAAATGTCACACCTCGTAATTCCCCCGTACCATCCCATTTGCCCGTAAACAATCCCTCTTGGTTCAAATTAATCCTCCCAACGAAAAATAGCGAATGCACGTATACAAATTAGCAAACTTTCACACAACTACAAAAACCCAAAAACCGGGCGAAATCACACAACCAGCTTCCAAAATGTAAAGCGAAATAAATAAAAAAAGAAGAAGAAGAGAAAGACCCACCTTGAGCCCCATCTTCCTTATCGTCATCGTCCTCCTCGTCGTCATCCTCGTCGTCCTCCTCGTCGTCCTTGTTGTCGTCCTTCACGTCCTCCACAATGGGTTCATCGTCCTGCAACAAAAAGCAACGAACATTGAACGAACCGAACCCACCCCCCACCAACCCCCGAACTTTCGCACACACCCAGTAGACGGATGGAGCTTGGGCGTCATTCTGGTCGCTCGAGCGGTAGAGCAGCCTCTCTGCTAGCTCGAGCGACCAGAGCTGCTCTGCCGAGCGAACACAGCAGCTCGAGCTCGGCAGAGCAGCTCGAGCGAGCCGCCGTCGCCCAGATCTGCCACAGATCTAGGCGAGCGACGCGCACTTGAGCCTCCACTGAGCTGTCGCCGAAGCCCTCGTCGACCGGAGAAGGAGGAGCACCAGAAACGTACCTGGATTCGGAAGCTTCAGCCGGTGCGTCGGCGTCGTTCTTCGCCGGAGAGTTGGCCGAGTGAGGAGTCGCCGGAGAGTCAGCCGATTGGGAGCCGCCGGAGAGATGGGAGAGACGCCGGAAAAGGAAGAACGAAGCTTCGCCGACGAGAGGAGCGACGAGCACGCACGAAGGAAGAACGAAGCTTCGCCTCTTTGTTCCGATTTTGTTCTTTTGTTCCTTTGGTTTTTATTCTTTTGTTCCGTCGAAGAAGTGTTTCTTTTCAAAAGAAACGACTTTTTTTGTTTCTTTTTTTTCTGTTCTTATTTCGTTCCAGAAACAAAAATAAAAAACAGAAACACAACCAAACGCGTTTCTGTTCCTTTTTGTTCCCAAGCACACTTTCCGTACAGAAGTGTGCCGGAAACGTTTCTAAGAAACGTTTCCATGCACGCCCTAAGGTACCTGGTCCAACTCCACTACCTTGAAGTCTCCCCAAGATATTTTGGGACGATTTTTAATTTTTATGTTACAGAAGCGCAATCACATCAACAGGACAAAATTCTCTTATCCCAACTCAACTCGCACCACTCCTTTTACGTAATATGGAAATCCAATTTTTGGTTAAATCCAATTTTTGGGAACCAATCCTCCTGGTCCGGCCCCCCATTTTCATTTTGAAATTGGATCAGATTAGGAATCTATGATCCCCACCAGTTGAGAGTTTTGAATAGTCCACATATAAGACTTCTCTCTCATCCATGTATTTTCACTTCACTTTATCCGCTGCAAGTAAATTCCACCTCGTAAAGACGAACCACAACCTCTGCGATACATAGCCTAAAATTCTACGACTCTGCATCGAGCAAAGCCATTCGAAGCACCTACAACACCAACACCAAACCATACCATGACTCGCTCATCATCCACTCTCTATTTCCTTATTTCGCTGGCTGTTCTGATCCAAACCTACTCATCCCGAGCACAATTCTGCTTCGACACCACCGGAAACTTCACGTCGAACAGCACCTACGCAACGAACCGTGAGGCCGTTCTGAGCTCTCTCTCCTCCAACGTGGTTGCACATGATGGGTCGTATGCCACGAGCGAGGGCGAGGATCCAAACACTGTCTACGCCAGCACTTACTGCCGAGGCGATACGTCGGCGGATACCTGTTCAATCTGTGTGAGGTCCGCAGTCGCAGATTTGGTCGTGAAATGCCCAACCAGAAGGCGGCTTTCTCTTGGGGAACCGGAGACCCGCCATGCTTTATCCGATACTCGGACACTCCGATATTCGGCGTACTGCAAACGCAACCTACCCTTCGGGTCAAAAATGGCGCCAACATCACCATGAACCAAGACCAGTTCGATGCGATATGGAGGAACTTGACGCGAAGGCTAGCGAGTGAAGCCGGAGAGGGCTCTACGAAGCTCAAATTCGCGAAGGGGCAGGTCAACTTGCCGGACAACAATACGATCTACGCATTGTTTCAGTGTAGTCCCGACTTGTCGCCGTCCGATTGTGGGGGTTGCTTGTTCCAAACCATTGATGATTTTGATATGTGTTGCCACGGAAGTAAAGGCGGCGTTGTTTATAAACCGAGCTGCATTTTCCGATGGGATTTGTGGAAATTTTGGGAGTCAAGCCCCAGTCCGTAATCGTCTTCTCCGCAACCTTCAGCTGCCCCGCGGGGTCATGGTGGAAATATTGCCAAAGGTACGTTGCGTTTAAGCTCGTGAAAATGCAATATCATTTGGTATATTGTTTATTTTTTTAAAAAATTCGAGAGTGCTAGCATTCTTAACTTAAATTCTTTAAATCGGAATACCTACTAACTTTGAGTTAGTTTCGCTAAAAAAAAACCCCTGAATTGTGAGCAGCATTGAATTTTATTGGCACAAATACTAAAAAAGTTCTAAATTGCCAATTTGTTCTTAAACTCTTTTTTTTCCGTCAATTCAGAAATAAAACTTTTGCATCTATACCAGTTCAATCTATCCACCCTATTTAGTCAGCTGAGCATTGACATGACACTATTTGTCGCCTTAGACTTTTTAAAAATATATTTTGAATTTTTTAAATTCTTTAGGTTTTTTTCCTTCCACTTAGGGCCTGCAAGGGTCACCAACTAACCCATGGATTTTTTTTTTTTTTTTTGGTCTGGCTAATGGATATTGTTAGAAAATGCCTTCAAGGCACTTGTTACCAAGCCATCTGAAGTAAGTCTGAAGTTTTCCATACACTATTTTATGTCTAATCAAAGTTTTGAAGATCGTGGCTTTCCTTATTAGGTATTATGGCATTCACTCTTTCAGGATTGCAATTTAATTGATGGTTTTAGATACATGCTGAGAAAAGAATCATCTGATCAGGTACCTTGGCTGCAATTATCGCTTCAGTCACCATTTTTGTAATGCTTCTCTTCATCGGTTGTCGTTACCTTTGGAGGAGGCAAGCAGAGAAGAAACATGAAGCGGTACAAGAAGAAACGGGTACTGATAGTCAATTTAACGAAAACAAAATAGCAAAAGAATGAAACTTTCAATGAGAAACAAAAAGATTTTGAAGCTATGACCGTAAGACATTAAAACAAGTATAAGTCAGAACGACTTTGTTGTTCACTCATGCAGGTGTAAGCGAGATCACATCCTTAAAGTCCTTGCAATTCGATTATAAGATTGAAACTTTCAATGAGAAACAAAAAGATTTTGAAGCTATGACCGTAAGACATTAAAACAAGTATAAGTCTGAACGACTTTGTTGTTCACTCATGCAGGTGTAAGCGAGATCACATCCTTAAAGTCCTTGCAATTCGATTGGGATAATTTGTGTGCAGCCACAAACGATTTTTCTCAAGAAAACAAGCTTGGTGAAGGTGGATTCGGGGAGGTTTACGAGGTACTTAAGTGATTAAAAATATTATAAATACTTACAGCTCACCTAAATTGAAATGGATGCTAAATGAGTGATATCCCAAAAGCTTAAATTATTAGGTGGAGGAAGTTCATTTGTCAAGTGAAGTGGGACAAAATTTCAACACATTTCTTACATTCAAGGTGAATTAAAAGCAATACATGAAATTAGACTATTTTGTCTCTCTAGCTATAAGAATGACTTGTGATCAACATTAATAGAATAATTAAATATTAAATCATGTCTTCATCTAATAACTTAAGCTTTTAAAATAATTTACAGTAGTCCCGCCAAATCTCACAATCATCTATTTATTATCATAAAAGGTATCCAAAGGACTAATGATGTGGAGGTTATGATAGCATAACGACATAGAAGAGCACCTAAATTTTTGGGGTCCTCATTGATTCATAATATAGTTTAAGGATAAGAATGAAGAGTTCATGAGGTCTTGTTAGCTTTCACATATTATTTCAGGGTCGGCTTCCCAATGGACAAGAAATAGCTGTGAAGAGGCTATCTCAAAGCTCAAGGTAAGGTGTCCAAGAGTTTATGAACGAGATTTTGTTGGTGGCAAAGCTTCAACGCCGGAATCTAGTGAGATTGCTCGGATTTTGCTTGGAAGGACAGGAAAAGCTACTCGTGTACGAGTTTGTGCCCAACAAAAGTCTCGACTACTTCTTGTTCGGTTAGTTCCACTTCACTGGCTTTATATTCATCTTGTAGGTTAATGTACGATTTAGACAAATGAGCAAATTTTCATATCCCGTTCACTAGATCAAATATAACATTTTGAATCTAACTTCTAGGCTTCCTAGATAATATTAGCTCTCATTCAAATACTTAAATCACTATGTAGACTCCGAGAAAAGCAAACAATTAGACTGGCCAAGATGTTACAGGATAATATTAGGCATTGCTCAAGGGATGCTCTATCTTCATGAGGATTCTCGGCTTCGAGTCATTCACCGTGATTTAAAAGCTAGCAATGTCTTGTTGGACAATGATTTGAACCCAAAGATTTCGGATTTTGGCATGGCGAGGATTTTCGGAGTCGATCAAACTAAAGCAAGCACCGGAAGAATCGTGGGAACCTAGTTAGTTTCGTGTTTTTCGAAATTTAATGTTAGACAGCTTCTGGTTAAGAATTGATAAGGGGATTTGTATAGATGCAAAGCATCCCAACACGTACGTTTCTGGTGGCTGTTTTCAGCAGTTACATGTCCCCCGAATATGCGATGCACGGGCGGTTCTCTCAAAAGTCTTATGTTTACAGCTTCGGCGTTCTCCTCCTTGAGATCATTTGCAGCAAGAGGAATGACTACTTCTACCAATCTGATGGAGGAGAAGATCTCGCAAGCTATGTAAGTTTTTTATATGATTTATTTATTCTTTGCGGATTTCAATCAACAATATTGTTCCACGGTTCACTTGTGTTCAATTGAGCTGCTCTAGGCTTGGAAACATTGGAGAGACGACATGACTTTGGAAATATTGGACGCAGCATTGGGAGAATCTCATTCGAGAAGCCAAGTTCTCAGATGCATACAGATTAGCTTACTATGTGTTCAGGAAGATCCAGTTAATAGACCGACCATGGCGAACATAGTTCTTGCGCTGAGCAGCCAAACTCTTACTCTGCCATTGCCACGAGAACCGGCCTTTTTCCTCCGAAGCCAGACAGGACCGCCGAATACCATCATAGAGAATGACAAGGAACATGATCAATATACGAGTGGGTGCGAGCCTTCATCAGTCAATGAAGTGTCGATTACTGAAGTCGGCCCTCGATGAAGCACGTGAACCTGATTTCGTTTGCTTCTCAAGGATATTATGTGTATGCTGTGTACGGAATAACTGTTTGGTTTTACATGTACTGTTTGATAAGTGCGCTTGGTGCGCTTGTGCAAATAATATACAGGTAGAAATGTGGTGGTTTCTGTTTGGCTTTGTACTAAAGGAACAAGCAATTCTAAGTTGGGTTGACTCCTAATTTTAACTTTCAATTAATAGTCGTGAGATTTTGTGAGACCCAAGATATATGCTAATAGAGGAATACGTGATTTAATATTTAAGTTGGACTTTGGCTTAAGCCTAAGACGTGGAAATTGCAAATTGGAAACGTAGATAAGAGCTTGAAAGATTTGAACTCGGGATCTCCAATACCATGTGAAATTTTTGTGGACTTTTGACAACTGCTCTAAATGCGTAAATTGATAGATAAATATGTGATTTAACATTAAAATATTTTAACAATCTTATCTAAGAATGACAATGTGGGAGGATAAAAAGAGCAAGGGGCATTTTGGAAATAAACATTATAGCCAAACTACTTCCTCTCACAATGTTTGCTTGTGAAAGGAAATAAACTTAAAATGTAGATCCATGTTGTAATAGCCATCATCAAAACCAAACTTAATAATTTCCACGACATGAGTACGTCTCATTTCTCATTTTGCAATCTTTAATTTGACTTTAGGCCCCAATTTCGTAACATTCCGAAGGCAGCTTATGTTCCAAGCAGGTGGTACGTCGTAATCTGGATGCTCTCCATTGCAAGCCGCGTGGCCATAACAGTCATAATTAAAGACGGTGTCATGGCTGTAGTAGTTATCCAGAATCTACCTTACCGATACGTCAAGCTAGGAGAAGTCTGCGTACATAGTAATAGCAATCATCAGCTTCACTTTGTTTTTAAGGCGTGGCTCTCCCAATATGGCATGTACAATATTAGCCCAACTCCGGTAGCCACAATTCTCTCGAAAGCAGCCATGGTCTCTACCTTTGTTTCTCTCTACTAATACGTCTCCATGTTCAATGTTATTCAGATTAGCCAACAATTATAAGTTGTACAGAGATGTCCAACTACTTCTAGAATACTAGGCTTGTATACGACATTAGTTCTATCCTCTAATTTATGTTTGTTTTTCTCACCTAATAATTACTGTTAATCCGCCCACGATGATGCTTGAGTTTATTTCACATTGACCACTAAAATAATAAACTTGGAAAAAGGCCATCACAACTGTTATAATTTTCATATAGTGCTCACTTGAGTCCTTAATTTTTTTCAATCACTTAAGTATCATAACTTCTAAAAATTATTTGCTTGAGTGTCATAACTTTCAATCGATCACTTAAGTGCAAAAAAATTTAACGTTCACTCAAATGGCAAAAATCCGATGTGGCATAACAATTGTGGTGAATTTTTTAAGAAGTTATGGCACGTAAGTAATCGATTAACAAATTATATGATACCCAAGTGATAAAAAAAAAATTATAATACTCAAGTAAGCATTGCATAAAAGTTATAACATTTAAGTAAATACCGTATAAAAGTTGTGTCACTTATATTATCATTTTGTCCAAGAAAATCAAATGGATGCTGAGTAAACCTTTGACGCCCTCCAAGATGCTTTTGCTCGAGGTGAAAAGTTGTTTTGTAATATAAAGTAGCATAAGGTTCTTTCTTGTTATTCTTTTTTTTCATTTTCAGGAGGCACAAATACGAAGACTTGATTCGGGGGCTCGTGAAACTTAGCAAGGCCCGGGAAACAATTAAGTTTGGAGGTGAGAATGGTACGGTTTGTTGCAATTTTTGACGTCAAATCAAACCTCGTCATGTAAATATGGTTTGAAGAAAAATAATATCAAACTGAACTATACTGTAGTTAAGAGCCAAACCAAACAATTTTTTCATTTTCGTTCAGTTTGAAATCCAACCAAATTCTGACCAGAAAAGAAAAAAAAATCCCACCAAACCGGTTTTTCTTCTTTCATTTTTTTCTTTCATCTATTTTTGTAATTTCATGAGATTAAACTCACTAAATTAGCCTTTTAAGGAGCATTAATTTCACGGGAGAAACCAAAGTCTACACTCACAACATTCAGAACTTCAAACAAAATTAGAATGACACCTATTTCAAATTTAAAAAGAGTAGGCGATCTAATGCATAACCTGTAAAAATCTAAACGCTACACAAAAATGGGAAGCTCAAGAGGCGCTAGAAGAAAATAATTTAAGGCGACAAAAAAATGACTTGGCGCCTTAGGTTACCCGAAAACAACAAAGAAAGATTTTGTCACCTTATGATGAACGAAATGCAACAGATCGTTTATTTGGTTGCCTTAGGGTGAACCAGTCATACCCTAAGCAACAAAAACAAAGTTTGGTCGCCTTAAGTATTACTTAAGCGACAAAATTAGGACTTTATAGCCATTAACTCAATCAAAGATGGGACTTTTTTAACCGAAGGTGACAAAAAAGAATTTTTATCACTTTGGTTAGGACTAAGGCAACAAAAGTTTAGTCATAAGCAATGACTTAAGGTGAGAAAGATCGGCTTTTGTTGCCTTTGATTAGTCATAAGAATTTTTCTCATTTTTGGTATACTCTAAGACAAAGCAATGATTTTGTCGCTTAAGGAATACTACTAATTCTACCCCCTTTGGTTGGATTGGTGATGAAGACTTTCTTAGAAAATGGCAAAAAGTCAAATTTTAATATGTAGTTGTTATGTACAAGAACTGCTAAGTTATATATGAAAGTTGCCACTCTTGATGTCTAACATTAAATTTATTACATATATAACAAGTGAGTTATTTTTTAAAGAATTTAATTCCACAAATGCATAGTATTAAGGGTATTATAGTCTTCTAATTAATATCCTAAAAGAGCCCTCGCTTCTAGATTAATGTTGACGCCTGAATTTTCACATGTTAACATCTAAATTTTGGCGATTTAATCATTCATTTATTGTATAGAAAATTAGGGATTAATTTCTAACCCCTAAACAAAAAAAAAATAGAATTAAATTACATAGCATATAATTTTAAGAGTATTTATTATTCAAGTTATATTTTTCAAATAATTGCGTTAGCATTTATAAATTGAGCTTAAAATTTGATAAATTTAGCTCGCGAAAGGAGGGGAAATTCAGCTAAGTCTAGGAGAGTTAGTGGTCAAAATTCATAGGCTTGAAGGGCTTTAATTGGCCTAATATGAACTTAATTCAGCCCATTGAGAGTTTAATTAGGAGCAAGCCTTAGGTTATTAAAGCTCATCACACTAGAGAAGGCTTAAGTTAAGCTCATGATATTGAAGTTAACCTAGGTTTGCATTATATATAGAGCATTATGGTACGCAAATTAGAGGTCTGCAATTCATAATTGTTGACACCTAAATTTTGCCATTTTTAGTTAGAACTTAATCAAATAGAAAATTAGGGATTAGTTTTTTAAAAATAAAGTAAAATGTAAAGTAAATAATTTTAATTAAAATGTATTGGATATGGCCATTAGGAACATTTGCATTACTAGTATTAAAATTTAAAAAAAATAGAAAAATAATTAAAAACGGAGTCGGGCCGGGCTAGGGCCTGCCTTAGCCCAGCCCCTCCTCATTTTCTCTTTTCTTTTTCCCCGTTAGGCCCGGCCCAACCCACTTCTTCTTTTCCTTTTTCCCCGGCCCGGTCCTATCCTCTTCTCCTCTCCTTCTCTCCACTGTCTGTCGCCTCGATGACAATAGGGAAGCAAGGACAGAGGACATGCTACCGAACAGTGGCAGAGGAAACGGGGCGAGCGTCGAACCGAAGTTGGCAGTCGGGGTAGACCAGCAGCAACAGTTGACATCGCATGCGCGCCAAACGGCTTAAAAGGTGAGGGGAGGGCTCGCTTGGAGAGGGGAGGAGAGACACAGAGGGAGGCTTGGGTTCTAGAGACCAAAATCTGGGAGAGAGAGCTCGAGAGAAAGCTAGCTAGAGAAAGCGAGCCAGAGAGAGAGAGTGAGCTGGCGAGAGAAGGTTGCAGAGGAAGTGAGCGAACTTGAGGGTGAGGGTGAGCTCGGAAAAAGTGACTAGTCTTCTTCTTCCTCGGGGTTGGACGAAACAAGGCGGAGGGACCAAGAGGGCTGAAAACTACGAGCGAAAGAGTCCAGGCGAGGGGGAGAGCTTCGGCTGACGCTTCAGTCACACCCGAGCCTCGTTGACGACCTCTTCTGGTTGACGCCATCACGCCGAACTAGGTAAGTCTCTTTGTGCGTGCTCTGCTTCGGGCAGGCCGGGCTGGAGTTTGCGGTCGTGCGGTTCACGCGAAATTTGCCCCCGCCGGTGCCCCGTTAACATTGCCATGCGTCATAGTATGCTTGTTGTGTGTTCTAGTATGCCTGTCAGGAGTCTCGGCCTAGGCTTGAGTCATGGACGAGTCGGAAGTCCCTTATTTGTCTAGTGTACGCCAACTGTTCGTTGAATTGCTCCACTGGTGAGCCAAACTCAAGTCTCCAAACCAAAACCCTGATCTTTGATGTTTGTGTGACCTTTTGCCCCGACACTACTGTTGGTGTTTTTCTTGATTTTTTGTGGCATATCTCATGTCGCTTGAGTCCAGAGTAGATCCAACGACACTAGAAACCACCGGCCAACTAGTAGCCAGTGGTGACTAGCATCGGTCGTACCGAACAACCGGCGCCGGATGTGGCTTGGCGGCCCCCCAAGCGCCAGTGAGGGCTCGCCGTGGTGTTGGCTTTGGTTCGATGAAGATGGTGCAGAATGAGGAAGAAGTTTCGGGCAAGGAGGAGGCGTAGAGGAGAAGAAGACCGGAAGAGAAAAAGGGTAAAGAAAAAAAGGAAAAGAAAGAAAAATAAAAATTATTAATAATTTTTTAATTAAAAAAAAAAAGACAATAAAATATTCAAAAACTAGTTTTTAATCGATCGGGTGTGGTCGGGGACGAGCAGCTTCATGACCATTCATCTATGTTCATTCCCTAGCGGTCATCCGTGAGTAAGGCCATGTTTGTTTAAAATTGTTCATGTTCCTCGGAACACAAATTTTGTTCTTTTCTTCGATGAACGAAAAAAGAATGTAAACGCGTTTATTTATACTTTTGTTTCCTAACAAAATCTATTTTTTTGTTCCTGTGAACAAATTTGAAATAAAACAAAAAGTAAAAAAGCTTGTTTCTTATTCTCTGAACACTTCCGAAAAACACTTTTTTTTTTCTTCTTTTTTTCTTCTTCTTTTTTTCTTTCTTTTCTTCTTCTTTTATTCTTCTTCTTCTTCCTTTAGCCGCCACCGGCCGACGAGAGCCGGCGACCGACCGGACGAGGGCCGGCGACCTCGCCAGAGCGTCACCGGCCCCCGAGAGGCCGAGCCACGGTGAGGCTCATCGGCCCGAGCCTCATCGTGGCTCACCATGGCCGCGTGAGGCTCGACCTCCCCAGCCGACGTGAGGCTAGGGCAAGGCCAACCTCGCATTGCCCGGGCAAGGCCGAGCCTCGTCGGTGGCTGGAGAGGTTCGCCGGGCCGCCGGCCTCCGGAATGTGGCCCGCAACCGGCTAAAGAGAAAAAGAAAAATAAAAAAGGAAAAAGTAAAAAAAATATTAAAAAGTTAAAAAAAAAAAAAAAAATTATATAAGTTTATCAAACGTGTTTCTGTTCTTTTCTATTTCGAGAACAGAAATTATGTGCGATTACCAAACGCGTTCTTCCGTTAAAAAAATATTTCCTATTTTTGTTCCTTGGAACAATTTTTTAAAGAAAAAACGTTACCAAACACATCCTAAGAAACCTGGATGAGGAGTTGGAGCCCGATTATGTTTGATAGTTATAATAAAAAAAAATCAAGTCAACATTCTTCATTAACCGATTAGATAAATTTAACGGAAATACTCCATTGAACTTTATAAGTTTTAGAACTTAAAAATACCTTTTGCAATTTTTAGGATTGAATTGCACATTTTCATAACAAGTTTAGGGCTTCTAGTGCAATTATCCCAAAAGTTTGTGATTGAATTGATAGCCATACAATATGAAATTTATTCCTCTCTTAAGACCTTTTGAACTTGAACATTTTGCTTTGGGGAGTACTAAAGATAATTTGTATTTACATTTAAGTGAAATAGCTGATTTGATAAATTTACGTAGGTGGTTGGAAATTGTCAAATAAATTCTATCGATTGCTCTCATTTGACAATTAAGCGCGAGTAATGCGCGATATGTATATTCCTTCTTGCTCTAAAATTCTTGCTCTAAAATGGTATTTAGAGCCTTTCAATCATATGATTCCCCATTGTCGATAATTTATCTGCATGTGAATGCTTACTCATTTTATTCCATATGTTGTACAACTCCACATGCTTTCTTCGGACGATCTCAATCAATTTCTCACGAAAAAACGGGTGATAAAGTATTACGCTTCACTTCCTTACAAGGCCATTTGCTAAGCTTAGAGGCACCCACAATAATAATTGAAGTTAATATCTTAATCGGACCAAAAAACACCATCGACCGATCTTCTATTTGTGTAATTTATTAATGTTAAAATAATCAACGAGATGTGAAAAAATTCGTAAAATCCAAATAAAAAATCAGTCAAAACTTAATTAAGTGTGTTTGACTCCGGAGGACGACGCTCGAATAGTACAATAAGTTCATAATTCATCCAAAATTTTATAGTCCAAAATCATGGCCATCATTTAACATGAGATACACTGAATCTAGACAGAAAAAAGATATTATGCCACAATTTTCATAGGGCAACGCTTAAATATCATAACTTTATTTTTTCCAATTAATGTCACAATGTAATATTTCAATCAAATCACTTAAATATTATAACTTTTCAAAAACGTTCCATAAGTACTATGCCACATTAAATTTTGGCACATGGATGAACATTTGAAAAAAATTATGGCAATCCATTGAAAATTGTAATACTTATAGTATTCTTATCCTGGATCAATACCCTATTTTAGTTCATTGAACTTGGTCATGTACCTCCGTACCATTTGTAGTTTCATAAAACAATACAATAAAATAAAAATACAAGAAAACAGATTCGGACTCTCCGTCGAGTAGCCACATCTCAGGACCTGGACAACTGGTGTAAAACGAGTCGGAATAAAGCATTTGAAATTTCTGTGCCAAGTGGAACTTCGCTCTTCCACGTGTCAATTCCACGCCACCTTCCACGTGTCACTGAGCATCCCCAATCCGTCTCTCCCTGGTGGGGAACACGCGGGCGCTTCACGATGGAACGTGGGATTAGCGCTTCGCAAGTGGTCGTTTGACGCCGTCAGACGTCGAAAGGAATTGGTCCGACTGATGCATCGTTCAATTCAAAGTCACGTGCTTGTTCAGTTTTGACCATAGTTAATGAGGTTCTGTCCCGGGACTCAACGACATGGTGGTGTAATATCGTTTGTCCGATATTGTATCGGGTTTTATTTTCGTACTTTATATCACGCTATCATTATCGTATTTCTATTTATCGTGTCAATATGTTGTTTATGTGATTGATGTGTGCAATTCATTAATTAACATTGCATGGTCGCATAGAAGAACATACTTAGAGCCTCTAAAATGGGCAAGATCACATAAACAAATGCTTTTGATACAAAGATGAAAAAAAAATGAAATTTGTGCATTAAATAAATTTTAGTGTCATCAAGTCTTCAAGCCTAAATTTCAGGTTTGTACAAGTAAAACGTTATCCATGTTTTACTTAACCTCTAACTGACCTCTAACAGGTTAATGACAACTCTTATAGCAAAAACAAACTTTACGTAATAAATTGAATTGAAATGAATTCACAATTGGTAGGTTTGGGAGAACCTAAACCAAACATGAGTACTACCTCACAAGCTTGCTCGGTAATCCATCAAACCCCCTCAAAGATTCTCAAGAGGATCACAACATCCATATGGTCCAGATTATTTTCACCAAAGGCTATAGGCTCTATCAGAATCGTAGAACTTGTACTGAGCAACTGAAGACCCTAACATGCACATCATTAATAATAGCGCAATATCATCATTTGAAATTCAAATTTTACCTTCGGAATTGCTGGAAGGAGTTCAGGGAAGATGAAATAGCGTGAGGCCCAACGCTGTCACCACATGAACCACAAAAGTGGCCATTTTATTAGTGTTAGAGAATCAAACATCGCTCTCTTCATCACATTCGAGCTGCTCCCTCGGGGAATAGAATAGGATGATGTCAGATTCCTGAGGCAGCTGGAACCAAACCCTCTTCATCGAGCGCCCGTTTTCACCGTGCGTCATGTTACATGCTTCAGAAGGGCACTTGTCTAATCAATTTCTAAAGAGAAGGTAAGGATGAATTTGATGACTGCTGCGATTTTTCAATGTTCAAGTGATGGCAGTGTCTTAAGTGTTGGCGTTAGTGAGCTTTGATTTTGTTTTATGAATTTTTGTTGGCGTGGGGGATGTCATCAACTTTTGATCTCCCCCCTCCAACACTCCATGCATCTTTTGAAATTCGATTTTGATCATGTCCGTCTAATCTTGCTCTGACCCAAATCGCTACACCTGTTTGATGTCATCAGCTTGTGTATGTTTAATTGATTCTGTTTTCAGAGTGGAACTTGATTAGATCAGGTCCGAGTTAGCTTTTTTCGCTTCTGTTTTGTCAAAGAATGTAGAACCCATCTGTCGACTCACTGTGCTTTTCAAGGTGTTCTATGTATGCGTGTTCATCTCCTTCTGCATCAGCGATTTTGTGTTGCATACCAACTGTTCAATAAAATGATTGAGTCAAAGTGGGGACATTGCAACGACCTTGTTATCTTGGTTCCTTTTAATATTTTTGACGACAGAAAGGATCATTAGGTGCCTTTATGTACTTGAGTGCGTCTTGTCTTCAATGACTTATTTTAGGATGTCCATCATTTTTATAGAGAAGCCGATAATTATTGAGGAAAAAGGAAGAAGGTTTGTTGTAACGTGCAGAGATATTGAGGGTTTTGTGTCTCTAGAAGCATGATGTTAATATGATGTACCTGTTTGATATATGGACGATTCTCTATAATCATCAAGTCACTGCTTGTTTGGAGCTTTTCGTGTAGTCTTGTGTGATGGGCAATTGGATGCTGCAATTTTTTGATAGATGCTAGAGACTTGGGTTTTTCATTAACATCCATGTTCCATGTATGAACTCATTCTTTACCCTTTTATGTTAAACTCATAACATGCAATTTTAAACCTATTCTATTTTATGTTTTCTCCAACTAATTAATTGACATGTCAAGAGATAACGAGGATCAAGAAGAATATTCAACTATTGAATGATTCGAGAGATGTAGAGTTGCATCCTTAGGTCGTAAGGACGAGGAAGATAACTCTACTTGCTCTAAGCATTCAAGAAAATGCACTTCAATTGTATGGCCTGAATTTGAAAAGTTCACAAATGGTGATGGCATGAGGAAGGCTAAATGTAAGTGGTGCAAAGTAACTTACATGACTAGCCATGGGACAAAAAACTCGTTTCATCATTTAGATATTTGTCCCAACTGAGAGGCTAATATTGATGGTTCTGTAGTACAATTTGACCAAGGTGTGTTTAGAGATATGCTAGCAAGAGTGATAATCAAACACAATTATACATACTCTTTTATGAAGAATGAGGCTACTAGAGAGTTGTTTAGTTATCTCAACCTTAATGTGAAGCACATATCAAGGCATACAGTAAGAAGTAATGTGGTAAAAGTTTATGAGAAAGAGAAGGGAATTTTGAAATCCAAATTATTGTCTCTTTCGAGTTGAATATGTTTGACTTCTGACCTATGGACTTCTGTTACTACGGATCATTATATGACTGTCACTGCCCATTATATCAATGAGGATTGAGAATTGCATTCAAAAGTCTTGTGTTTCTCCTATGTGCCACCTCCTTATAGTGGTGCCATACTTTTAGAAAAATTGCTAACTTTGTTAAGAGAATAGGGCATTGAGAGAAAGATTTTCAGCATATTACTTTAAATAATGCATCATACAATGACATTATGGTTGATATTTAGAGAAATACACCTTGTAAGATCCTCTTTATAATGTAATGGATAGTTTTTTTGTGTGCGTTGTGGTACACATGTTTTGAATCTCATTGTACAGGAAGGTCTAAAGGTTATTGATGGATCATTATATAATATTAAAGAAGTTGTCTAGTATGTGAGGGCTATACAAGGGAGGAGAGTAAAATTTGCCGAATGTATATAGCAGTCGTGCGTAAAGACTAGTAAAAAGGTATGCCAAGATGTAGCTATTAGATGGAATTCTACATACCTAATGCTTGAGGGTGCCCTTTTCTTTGAATGTACATTTTTACATTTGAAGTTAATTGACTATAACTTTGTCACATGTCCATCTTCTGAAGATTGGGTTAGAGGAAAGAAAGTTACTTTCTTGTTGAAACCTGTCGCGACCTCTTCTTTTTTTTGGCGCCCGCAATCGGGTACGAGTGCCTAAGGAGGCTAATGGCTCGGCTGAATTTATTAAGCCCGGACTCTCCCAAGTCCACCAATTCACGACTTAATGGTCTGAGTTTTTAACCTGTAAATCAATTTTTAAATTGAAGTCGCCACTAATCGATTTGGGGTGGGTTGATTAGAAACCCAAGTGAAGTATTGGGAGAAATACTCACTCCGCGCAACTGAGAAATTAGGATCGGGGACTTGATTACACTAGTTAATCACTAATGCCCTTTCGGTACCTAATCTTGTTTAAACCCTGAAGTTTTTGGATGTGCGAGGGATTTTCCATGCATTTTTGGGAGGAAAAACATTTTTTAGTCATTTTCTAATTTTTTGGACACAAAATGGATTTTTTGGGGTTTTTTGGTATTTTTTTGGAAAATACAAGTCTTTTTGGCTTTTTTGGATTTTTGGCATTTTTTGGAAAATATGAAATATTTTTTATTTTTTTTATTTTTCGGAAAATAAAATATTTTTTGAATATTTTTTAATATTTTCGGAAAATAAATTATTTTTTGATTTTTTTGATTTTTCGAAAAATAAAATATTTATTATTTATTTATTTAAAATATTATTTTATATTAAAATAATATAAAACCGACCCGGGTCGGATCCGCGGGTTGGGTCCAACCCGGCCAACGATTCGAACGAGGACGGGCCCGACTGGATTTTTCGTCTTTTTCTTTTTCTTTTTTTTTATTTACCAAACGACGTCGTGGCCCGTCGTTTTGGAAGGATCCAGCCCGGCCCGACGACCCGGCCCGACAACCCGCCCCTCAACCCGACTCCCGTAAACCCTACCCGGATCCGACCCGAACACCCGACCCGACTCCCGCCGCCCACAGACCGCGAACCCTACCCGATTTTCCGGGTCCGGATCCGCTTTGCGACTGAAAATCGCAAACCCTAGGGTTTGCGACCGCGGCGCCGAGGAGCTCCAAAGTGACGACGACAAAATGAGACGGCGGCGACGGCGGAGATGACTGGCTATGCGGAGGGGGATGGCGACGGCAACGGCGACGGGGACAGCGATACCTCGCTTCGGTGACGGCGCGACGAGGGCAAAGACGGCGACGGCGCGACCCACGCGAATTCCTTCCCCTCCTCGTCTCTCTCTCTACTCTCCCTCCGGCGAGGCTCGATTTGAGGCCGCGAACCCTCGGCCCCCGAAGTCTCTCGGTGGGGTGTCCAAGGGCCGCGACTCGATCCGGCTCCGTCTCTCTCTCTCTCCAGATCTCCGTGCTCGGCCTCCACCCACTCGGATCTCTCCCCTCGTCTCCGGCCGCGAGTTCTCGGATCTCTCCCCTCGTCTCCGGCCGCGAGTTCTCGGATCTCGGCCTGCTCGTCCTCGGCCCCCGTCCGAAGTCTCTCGGGAGGTTTCGAGATCTGCAGCCTTCGATCCTTCTCGGCGTCCGTGTGTGTCCCTCCGTCGACGGTGGCTCCCCTCTATTTATAGGCGCGGGAGCGGCCGGTCGGCGAGGCTTCGACCCGCCGGTTGGACCGCCGTCCCATCCACCATCATCGCTGCCTCCGGTCACGTCCCGTCGACGCCACCTGCCCCTCTGCTCCGCACGCGACCGCCGTCCGCTCATGCTTCTCCGGCGTCGCACCTGCCCGTGCGTGCTCTCTAGTGACGCGAGGAAGAAGACGATGCGGAGGGGCCGGGCTTGAGGCGATGATGGGCCGAAGGCCCATGCGGGGGCTGCTTTTTTTGTTTTTTCTGTTTTTCTGTTTTTTATTTGTTTATTTATTATCCGAAAAAGATAAAATAAAATAAAGTAAAGTTAAATAAAGCTAAATAAAACCTAACTAATTTTAGGCGTCAACAAAACCCTTTTATGATATGCAAATTTGATGATCTCTTCTTGTTGTTTAGATGCTTATTCTCACGATGCTTTTGTTGGTAATAATCTTATTTAGTGCCCCCAAGAGCTAAGGATAGCCTTTAGCGTTGTCCCTTTGCGTTTAACGATCTTTACGGTCAATTTCATGCTTGTAAGTCCTTCGTTTGTCTTCCTTTGCTCGCTGTTTTCTCTTTTCGGCCATGAAATAGCAAGATTTTGGCCTCATTTGAGTGTTTCATTTATATAAGTTGACCATGTCTTAGTTTTGATTTCCCATCATTCTAGCAAGTCTTATGCTAAGTAGAACCGACACTAACATGCGACACATGATATGACATGACACGACACGCCGACACGCTGTTTCTAAAAAAACAGAGAATTTCGAGATGTTAGGACATGTTGTATATTAAATATATATTTTTATATATACATAATAAATTATCATTTTTATGATTATTTCAATCAAATTAATTTAAATCAAATTCATAAATAAATAAATAAATAAGCCTAGAATGAATATAAACTAAAAACATTAATCTGCCATTTATTAATATCATTTATTACTTCAATTTGACAAATTCAACTCTATTTCAATAATTCATAAAACTTGGAAAAAAAAAAACAAGCGATCTATATTCTGGACACGCATGTTAGATATGTTGGAAGAGAAGAAAAAAACTTAAGGGGTGAATTGTGTATCAATGGAAGTGGGAGTTAGAAGAGAAGAGAAGAGAAGACTAGGTTTTTCTTCTTTCTCCATTTAGTATTTTTATTATTGTGTTTTATTTTTCATATATATATATATATATGTATTGACCTCTTATTTATTGAATTTTTAAAATTGACCTCGCTATCGAAATCACGTGTTGGAAACTCGTATGTCAGAATTTCAACTCGAGTATCAAATAGTGTCGAGAAAGTTAACCAAATGTCGAATTCTCCGACACGTGTTGACCCAGTGTCGGAGAGTGTCCGACATATGTCGAAGTGTCCGACACGACACGACACAACACGAAGACTCTTGAAAAGTGTCGATGCTTCATAAGTCTTATGTCGCTTTTCCATGCATTACCAGGGTCGCATGCCTATGGACAGCGAGCATTCACCTTTTTTGGGCGTGACTCGACCATGCGCAAGCCTTGAACTGACCTTATGGTCCCTCATGGTTCGCAGATGCATTGGGATGGGTTTTAAGCATTTTAATGTCGTTCTCAAGTTTTAAAGACTAAGTTTTGTTGTGATTATATTAGTTTAATTCATGTTTTTTATTTGGTTTTTATACTAATGAAGTCACAATGAGATGAGGGGTAGAAACATTAGTAATCACATTGGGATACACCTGTGACCATCCGTGTCCCGTGAGCCCTCGCTGGCCATGTGTGAGGTCAGCGAGCCCTTTAGACCGAAAATGAGCACCAACTACCTGCTGTCCAGTGCCGTTATGTCGCTGAACAGCGGACTCCGGGACCATTACTGTCCATTTGAGGGCTCCAGACGGTCCTGGAGCATCCCTTTTACTTTAGTATGTATTTTTAAGGTAAAAAATAGCAGGAAAAGGCATGATAATTGGCATTTTAGAGATAAATAACGTGTTTAGGACTGTTTAAACTCATGCTCAGTTGCATGTTATTATAACTCAACTTATGATGCATCGGTATGTTTTAGTGTATGATAGGTGTTAGAAAAATAAAAGAATGGCAAAAATAATAATAGACGAGAGAGATAAATAAAAAAGGGAATTTGCATTTAGTGATGAATCTTTTCCTCTCTACCAATATTCTAATTCATGCTTAGTCGAACTTCGTGTTATTAGAATACCCCATTGTCATTGGTTGGCCTTAGTGAATTGCGTGTCTAGGGTTAGTTCAAATTATTATCTTAGTATATCTATCGTGGACTTTGTGTTGTTTATGTCATTGATAGGTGCAGTGTAATGATTAGCAATGCATAGTCACATAGATGAACGTACTTTGGATCTCTAAAATAGCAACGCACGAACAAATGTTTTCTAAACAAAGATAAAAGGTTCCAACATTTTATCTGGCCTCTAAAAGGTTAGTAGTGACACATAAATAAAAACAAACTTTTCATAAGGAATCGAGTTGCGATAGGTAGGGTTCGAGAGAACCTGAACCAAGTATGAGCGCCGCCTCGCAAGAGGAAGCATCTATACTTAATTGGTAATCTGTTAAATTTTATCTCGAGAGGGTTGCAACATCCGTATGATTCATGATTATTGTTACTAGACTATAAGATTGGTGGGGTGCTTCTAGCGCTAGAGGCTCTATGATAACTGAAGAATTTGTCCTGATCAATTGGAGATCCGAACTACACATCGAAAATAATAACGTAATAGCATGATTTGATGAATTTCAGATTCTCCTTTTGGAATTGCTGGAAAAGAGTCTAGGGGAGAAAAAGAACAAAGAGCAATTAGCATTATGCCCAACACCACCATCACATGAACTACAACCAACATAATGAATAAACAGAAAATGCTATTGTCATCCATGAAAATATTTAGATATAGATTGTCATTAGTAATGAAAACTTTCATTGACTTATTTTAAGTGATACAAATCATTATTTTTAAGATGATATATTCCAAATCTATTATTTCCAGTAAAACAAATGGAGAGTTATCGAATTGGGCATCGCTCTCTTCATTGCATTCTAGTCACTCCCTCGGAGAACAAATCAGGATGATATCAGATTCTTGAGGCAATCGAAACCGAACCCTCTTCCTCGAGCGTCCGTTTTCGTTGCGCCTCATGTCAATAACTTCAGAAGGGCACTTACCTTCGACCTCCATGTGCATATTCACCAGTCTCTCCATGGACAAACTGTCTCTCGCCTTTGAAGACAAGGTGGCATTGTCGATCGGTGCCAAGCAAGATGGGTGCAGCTTGCTTGGCTTAAGCACGCAGACTTCACCAACGTCAGTGTTGGCCAAAAAGACTTGATCTAAACTGGGAGAAGCTAGTAAGCGTTCCTCTAATGTCAGTGATTCCGCTTCGGGTAGTTTCTTACCTTGTGAGTGAAGTAATCTCTGCTTCTTCTTCTTCTTCTCAACTTTCATGCACTCAGGCCTGAGTAATTCGATGATGGAGCATTGTGGGGTTGGATCATCGTAGTTGAAAGTGCTTTCTTTTGCACCCATTGTTTGATGGGTCTCCTCCAAGTTTGGGGACGAATACTTTGTGGTAATGTCAAAATCAAGAAGATATCTATATATCGTATAAATATGTGTTCTTGACTAGGCCAGATTTGCATGCGCAGATGCATAGATTGGTGGGCGGAAAGAATAAGAAGATGATTATGGCAGTCCATTAGATTCTCCTGCTCATGGATTTCAATTCATTGATTTGAGTTCTCTTTCTTCTATGCCTCCCCACAATGGCCGGTTCGGAATTATAAGCAAGGTAGAACGCGTCAAGGAGATGATTCCCAAGGAGATTCGTGATGTTCATGGGATTTCAGACAAGACAACTGAGGTGAAACTTGCTTTTCTTGTCTTGTTTTCATCAAGCTCCAGAAGATCATACTGCTATGTTCCATTCTTGTCCTATTTCAGATTCCGAGTCTCTGTTTAGAATCTTGGCCCAAAGGCTGAGGTGTCTGTTCTCAGTCGATATATTCATAGAGGATTCTCAGCCTGTGGGAGTGAGAATTCATTAACCAATTGACGTGATAGGTCGGCATGAGACATGCTTCATTGCAAGCAACGCCTGAGGGATGCACTGAGGCTTATCATGTAAAAAATTTGTACAATAGCCTAGGCACTTATTAACTATGACATTGAGGGCAATTTTTTACATTCCAAACTAATAGCACGTAAAATGAAGATTTCTAGTTTCTTTTCTATATCTTTTTTAAGGATAAAAATTATATTTCTTCGAAGCAGTGTAGCCTTCTTTACAATGTTGACATTTGTACGTGTCCAATTACGAAAAATTGCCCACTTTGGCCCTCCTGTGAGGGAAGGTTTGAGCCTTTGCCGACAAACATCCATGAATCTCAATTAATGTGAGATTTATCTCCCATTTAAGACACGTCTCCCGATCAAAGATGGGTAGCTATGTATTTGTCAAGAGATCCGATAAAAACTCTCACGGACAACGCAATTTAATGATCCGATAAATGCGAAGCATAAGACGATCATAGTATTTCATGCGTTCGGCGTTGGCCCCGTAAAATAAGGTACGTTGCTGGTGGCATTCGAGTAGCTTCTTAGATCAGAGCAGTCATGGTAGCAAGTAGTTCTATCATCCAAATCGAATGATAGGCCCTTGGAATTTCCCTCTTTTGGGACAATGGTATCAAAGGGTTCGATTCACCGGGATTTTCAAAGTTCCGACATATCTATACATTCTCATCTCATCCTCCCCGATCACTGGCAGCTTTGACCTCGTTCAGCGATAACTTTAGATCGGATCGGAATGGTCCAGTAAAAACTCACTCAGATATAACCCTCTTCATCTTCGCTAGGCGTGTTAATTAAGAGAACGAGAGTTGCGGCTCACAGGTAATTGGCATGTTCGGCAGCTTTAACGAGGGGGGATAAAAAGGAGCGAGCGAGAGGAAAGTTACAACCAGTGCCCCCATGAAAAACCAAGCGTGCCGCGTGCCATCGAGAAAAGATAAAGAAATTATGTTATATCCAAGAAGAATTGGAGAATTAATTAAACCAAATGCCCCAATGTATTAAAAGCCACTAAAAAACCAATACCACTGCCGAAGCTTTAGCGTCTAATGCAGTTCAGTCTGTGGTAGAAGTTTTTTCTTTCTATTAGGGCCAACACATTCAAACAAGTGGCCACTGACTAGCCACAATGAATGAATAGTATTTACCTAAATTATGCCTCACCTCATTTCTGTGACCAAGTTCATTGCTTAACCATGACTAGTATTTACCTAAATTATGCCTCACCTCATTTCTGTGACCAAGTTCACTGCTTAATCAAGACTTCTCTAACCCAAAACTCCATTTAGATTCCAATAAAACGATTTGTAATCATCTAAAATATACTCGCTCTGCACATTCATCTCAGCTGTCATAGTACAAAAAGCAAATACGAGGGTGCAAACTCACCCAGTTTTTGAGCATCTCCAAACCATTTGCTCATCAAGTTTGATATCCTCACATTGATAAAAACAGCTCCAGACTCTATTGCTATAGCTTTGGCAAGCATTGGTCTTTCCAATACCAGGTGGTCCGTAGAGCAAAACACCTTTTTGGGGACTATCTTGCTTGATGTGAGTGAGATTTGAATTTCTTGCCATTAATGGCAGCTCCTGTCTATAATAGTGTTGAATTGATTAAGGAGTCTTATATGGAAGGTGGGACAGGAGTTGAGGGAGCAGTGCCGTCCTCCCGGTTGTAGTTCTCATTTTTTGCGCTAAGGTCCTCTCTGTATGATGATACCCTCCATTATCGTCTCATCTTTGTAAAGTGTTGTCACTATTGATGGTCTTGCGACATCTAGCATGTAGAAACCTTGCTTGAATGCCTGAACTTGTTGTCGAAGCTATTGGAAGTGCCTCATAAAGTTGTTGAAGAGTGTTGAAGGAGGGGTTTTGAACATGTAATAAGATTATGGTGAATGCCGATCAGATTCCTATCAAAATTATTTAGATTGGTTTTGACTAGTTTCTTAAATGATAATATGTTATGTGTATAGAGTGGGGCTGGGCGTGTTTTTGATTATCTTGTTGTTTGGTCAGTCATCATTCATCTCCCGGGTTACTTTGCAAGCTGCAGTCAATAGCTTGTTTTGAGTGTTCTTCTCTCATGACGGTTTCCAGAATTTCAAATGTAAATTTTGTATTTGTTCATTTTCTAATTTTTCTCCTCTACAATTTCAGGATGCGATAGCATGTGACGTCATAAATCCTGACCATATTGATGTGGAATTTGACTCTATTGGAGGATTGGAAGCCATTAAACAAGCTCTTTATGAACTGGTTATTCTTCGGCTTCGAAGACCTGATCTCTTCTCATATGGAAAACTTCTTGGTCCCCAAAAAGGTGTTTTGCTCTATGGACCACCTGGTATTGGAAAGACTAATGCTTGCCAAGGCTATAGCAATAGAGTCTGGAGCTGTTTTTATCAATGTGAGGATATCAAACTTGATGAGCAAATGGTCTGGAGATGCTCAAAAACTGGGTGAGTTTGCACACTTGTATTTGCTTTTTGTATTGGCAGAGCATAAACGAGCGCAGAGGGAGAAAATTTGAGATTCAAAATTTTGAAACCTTCAGGTGAAAGAAATGGAGAAGAATAGGCTTCTCTTTCCTTCGTTTGAGAAAGAAAGAGAAAAGTTCAAGCCGCAATAAAGGCACTGCACAAGAGAGAGAGCGTGCAGGCTAGGAGAGAATGGGAAGGAGGCTAGGAAGAGGAGAGAGAGGAAGAAGGCAGAACACACCAAGTGGGCCCACCCCTCCACATGGCACCTCGTGAGTGGCCGGGGACCATGCTGACTTGGCGCTCCGAGACCACCCAATATTTTCTCCAATCCGTCTCCCTGGTGGGGAACACGAGAATGTGGGATTAGCGCTTCGCAAATGGTGGTTTGACGCCGTCAATGTGCAAACATCGGAAGGAATTGGTCCGACCAATGCATTGTTCAATCCAAAGTCAAGTGCATGTTCAATTTTTACCATAGTTAATGGTGTTCTATCCGCAGACTTAACGACATGACAGTGTAATATCGTTTGTCCGATATCATATTGGGTTTTATTTCCGTACTTTATATCACGCTATCATTATCGTATTTCTATTTATCTTGTCAATATGTTGTTTACGTTATTGATGCGTGCAATTCATTAATTGGCAGTGCATGGTTGCATAAAAGAACATACTTAGAGCCTCTAAAATGGGCAAGATCACAATTTTTTTGATACAAAGATGAAAAAAAAATGAAATTTGTGCATTAAATAAATTTTAGCATCAAGTCTTCAGACCTAAATCTCGGTTTTGTACAAGTAAAACGGTATCCATGTTTTACTTGACTTCTGACTAATCACTAATAGATTAATGACAACCCTTATAGCAAAAACAAACTTTACGTAATAAATTGAATTGTAATGAATTCGCAATCGGTAGGTTTGGGAGAACCCAAACCAAACATGAGTAACTACCTCACAAGCTTGCTCGGTAATCCATCAAACCCCCTCAGGGATTCTCGCTTCAAGAGGATCACAACATATATATGGTCCAGATTATTTTCACCAAAGGCTATAGGCTCTATTAGAATTGTAGAACTTGTACTGAGCAACTGAAGGCCCTAACATGCACATTATTAATAATAGCGTAATATCATCATTTGAAATTCAAATTTTACCTTCGGAATTGCTGGAAGGAGTTCAGGGAAGATGAAATAGCGTGAGGCCCAACACTGTCACCACATGAACCACAAAAGTGGCCATTTTATTAGTGTTAGAGAATCAGGCATCGCTCTCTTCATCACATTCGAGCTGCTCCCTCGGGGAATAAAATAGGATGATGTCAGATTCTTGAGGCAGCCGGAACCGAACCCGCTTCATCGAGCGCCCGTTTTCACCGTGCGTCATGTTACATGCTTCAGAAGGGCACTTGTCTTCGACTTCTATGTGCATATTCACCCATCTCTCCAAGGGCAAAATGCCTCTCGCCCTCATGGACAAAGCTGCATCGTTGACTGGTCCCGAGCGAGACGGGTGGAACTTGCTTGACGAATCCTCAAACACACAAACTTCACCAACATCAATGGAGACCAAAAAGACTTGATCAAAACTAGGAGAAGCTAGTAAGTATTCCTCTAATGTCATCGTTTCGACTCTGGTTAGTTTCTTGCCTTGTGGGTGAAGTAATTTCACCTTCTTCTTCTTCTTATTGACTTTCAAGCACTCAGGCTTGAGCAATTTGGTGATGGAGGATTGTGGGGTTGGATCGCTGTGGTTGATAGGGCATGTGAGAGCTTTTGGATGCTTGAAACCGCTTACTTTTGCACCCATGGTTTGATGGTTCTCATCCAAGTTTGAGGAGGAGTACTTTGTGCTAATGTCAAAAGCAAAAGAAGATAATTATGAACATTGGAGGGCCTTAGTTAATAACGTGAAATTGCATGGAATAAGGAGATCTATGTTTTTTAAATTGTACTTTGAGTTCTTTGCATGCTGTTACTAATGAAGAGAAAAAAAAGGTCAGATTGCCGATGCTAGTGTTGGATCTTACCTAATTTTCCTTTGCAATCTCTACCTTCTTATGTTCTTGGATTTCATGGCCAGTGGTAATCAGAAGGGACATGGAACCAGTTATGGAGATGATTCCCAAGAAGATTCATGATGTTACATGGGATTATAGACGATGAGAAAAAACTTGTTTTTGTCTTTTCTCTCTGTTTTATACACATCAAACACCAAGAAGATCACCATCAGGTTCGATTCTTGTCCTATTTGGATTCGGAGTCCTTGTCTAGAATCTTTGTTGGCCAAAGGAATGACATGTCGGTTCTCAATCGATATATTCAAAGAGGATTCTCAGCTTTGCGGGAGTGAGAATCTATTAAACTAATTTGACATAATAGGTTGGCATGGCGTCTGCTTCATTACAAGCAACGCCCGAGGTATGCACGCTGGCTCATCATGTGAAAATTTGTCCACTAGCTTAGGAACTTATTAACCGTACATGGAGGGCAGTTTTACGATTCCAAATTGACACTGCATAAAGTGAAGTAAAACAGCTGTCCAGAAATATATTTCCTTAGGTGTTGTGGTCTTTTTTTCATGATGTCAAGATTTGTGCACGTCCCTTTGGCCCTCTTATTGAGAAAGGTTTAAATTAACCTTGGATTTCAACCAATGTGAGAATTATCTCTCCCTTAACACAACGCCCCTAGTCGAGGATGGATCTGAGCTGTGTTTTTTGTGTGGGACTCCGTATCGGACTCCCAGAGATGGGGCCATCCGATGATGCTAGAACTCACGCGCGGCATGTCGAAAGGAATTATCTGCTTTAACTCGTAGGCATCACGGCTTTATCCTTATAAAAGGGCAATTGTCAGGGTAGGGGTGAGCCCCTGCTTATAAGGCATAACCATATTTTCACCTCTCAATCGACATGGGACTCATCCCTCCCTTAACACAAGCACCCAGTCAAGGATGCGTGGGAAAAGTATTTTATGCAGGGAGTCTATTAGGATTCCCATAAGTGGTGCCTGAGCTGAAATTTTGTGTGTTCTATCACGAGATATTATTCACTTTAACCCGTGTCATATCCTCACAATCCTATCCTTATCGTAAGGGCCCTCATGAGTGAAGGGATGGACCCCGGCTTATAAGCCATAACCCTCCTTGAATCTCAATCATTGTGGAATTTCCTCCCTTAACACTTTTGAAGTTGTACATTTTGCTTTGGTGAATACTAGAGATAATTTGTATTTACATTTAGTTTGGAGGGCTAGTTAGTGTACATTAAGTTAGATAGTTGAATTGATAACCTAACTTAGATAGTCAGATATTGTCCTATGTATTCCATGCATTGCTCTTATTGGCCAATTAAGCGTGTGGAATGCACGATAGGTATTTCATTTCTTATTGTGAAATATGTTAGAGCCTTTCAATTCATAATTCCTCGTATTCGATAGTTCACATGCATGGGTATCCTTGCTCATTGTATTCCACATGTTGTTCAACTCCACATGCTTTCTTCGCACGATTTCAATCCAATTTGCTTGCGATAACGCGTGAACTAAAGTATTGCACATTGCTTCCATACTGAGACTCCAAGTAGTTTTTGAGAAACCAAGCTATTTAATAAGCTAAGAGGGGTAATCTTAATAACAATTTGAAGTCAAAATCTTCATCGGGCCAAAACATACCGTCGACTGATCTTCTCCATGTGCAGAATTTACCGATGGTGATGTCAAACTTAGATGTTGCTGACAATCTTGTCTATCTCACTGTCATGCAAGTGCACTATCTTTCAGAGTCTTCATTTTTAGTAATTTCTTTTGATTTGTTTTTGGGTTATTAAATGGGCAAGCGCCAATCTTGTGATTTTTTAATCAACTCCGATGATTGAGATTAAAAAAGTTGTTATTTTAGATCAGTGGTCGCGATCGCCTTTCGTCCGTAACCCTAATATAATAAATCTTCAAGTCTCTTTTGTCTTTGGGTTTCGGGCTCTTTTGTCGCCTTCTACCTTCCGACAACTCAAACTTCTATTTGGGATTAACATTTCGCAACTTTTAAAGCACCAACCACATGCATGATGATAGAAAAATCGGCCAGATGAAAAAAAAATATATTCGTTGGATTAAAAAGAGAAATATGTCATAACCTAAAATGCATTTGTTTCTCAAAAAATAAATGATGTGGTAAATGTTTGAAAAAAAATGATCACTTATATCATTGACATAAATGAACGAACGGGAAATAATTTTATCATTTATTAAAATGTTTAAATGTTAAATTATATTATTTTAAGATACAAGCAGTCATTTTTTAGAAATCTACTTTCTAAGTCATTCATTTTTCATGAAACAAATGGAGCCTTAGAATACACTTGTTCAAATAAAAATTACTTACGGAAAATTGTTTTCTAGCTTTCCGATGTTTGGATGACAGAAAGCTAATCAATCTAAGGAAAATGATTTTCCATGGACTAAAAACAATGAGCTTAGATTAGAGGAAGACAACTTCCTTTTCAAGGAGGAAACTGCCCCTAAACCACCAAACAAATGAAAACTAGTTGTTTTCCTCAAATGATTTCCATAAAAAATATTTTCCTTTATCATGGTTCAGTGAAATAAACACATCCTTAGGCTCTATTTATTTCGCTAAAAATGTGATATTTCTTTAAAATATTTTTTAGAAAATCATTTTTTCGGAAAATTTTAATAATTTTCTAGTATCTAGATGAAACCCAAAAATAAATTGAACAATATTTTTTTGTTTTTTGGTAAGGAAAATTTCATTTGATTTTGTAGACATACACTCGAGCACCGATGCCTTGCACCTGAGAAGAAGTCAAGGAACCGGGCATGAGCACCAGAGTCTCAAGCCTAGATCCCCGACTCCCAAGCATGAGCATGGGCACCGGTCCTGAGTCCACAGAATCTATGTCAAAAAACGTAGTGCCTGTGCTTAGCTCCTTATCACCCTAGCCCTAATCCACAAAGGTTGGGCATAAGACCCCAACGCCCATGCCTAGGTCCATCAAGGTTGGGCCCCAAACCTCGACAGGGCAAGCCCGATATTGATGGACCAAAGTGAAGCATTGGATCTAGTTTCCAAATGCTGAGGTCCTACCTTGATGGACCCAAAGTGGACATCAAGGACTTGAGCATGGGTGCCAAGGTCCTAAGTTTGACCTCAATGGATCTGAACTCAAATGTTGAGGACCCAATCTTGAGTGTCGGAGCTTCAAGCTTGGTCTCAATGGATGCAAACGTGGACGCTATGAGGACTTGTGCAAGGGCATTGCAATTCCTAGCCTAGGTCTCAAGCCCAAGCATCGAGGTTAAGGCCCTAGCCTTGATGGATTTAGGTCGTAGGCATCGAGGGCTTGAGCCCTGACCTTGATGAACCTAAGCCCAGCCTCAATGAACCCAAGTTTAAGCATCAGGATCTTGGGCACGGGCACAAGAGTCTTAGCCTTGGCCTCGATGGACCTCGATAGACCCAACCCCTATCAAGGGCCTGGGAATGAGTGTTGGGGTTCCTATGTCGATTCTCGGGTCCAAACACAAAGTTTCCAATTCAAGTCCCGAAATTTGATTATATATTTTGGAAAATGATTTTTAATTTTTTCAACAAATCATTTTCTTGAATTCAATGATGGATAACAAAACCTTTTACTCATTCTTTCAATTAATCCAGATATTCGCAAAACAAATCCAACCTAATAAGTGCATTCAGTGGTTAGGACGACACTCATTTAGTACAACCCAACCCAAAACGTCGGTAACCCAACCAAAAACATTATAAACCGAAATCCTAACCATCGTCGACAGCGACATACAATGAACCCGGACATCATTCCGGTTCGTTGAATCCGGTCGCGTTTCACGGGAGAACAGCAGAACCAAAAACGACAAGAGACCAGATTCAAGACTCTCCGTCGACTCGCCACATCTCGTGACGTGGCATCCGAACTGTCCTCCGCCACGTGGGACTCCTTTCTTCCACGTGTCCATTCCCTTGCCGTGTCCCACGTGCCGCTTGGAACACGTGAGCGCCTCACCTCACGGGGGGAGAACACGGGACTCGCGCTTGCCTTTCGCTAACGGTCGCGCGTGACGCCGTCAATGCCGAGACGTCATCGGTCGCGGACTGGACTGAGTCGGCGGGGGTTTGTACGGACGGCCTGGAAAAAAAGGGCTTTGGAAAATACAACCATGTTGACATGGGGGGGAAATGACTGAGAAAGTCTCCAAGCAATTGGAGATTCAGAAGCGATCTGAATTTGTGAATTAATATTCAGAATTAATTTTATAGATTTCGTATATTTTAAATCCCGGAGGGATTCGAAGTCGTATATATAATATACAGATTGATTCTCCTTTTCCACTTATATCCTTATTTTATATCTACTTTTAAATTGATAAAATTAAATCAAGCCATAAAAAAACCATCAAACAATACCCATTGTGATATATTGTCATAATTTTTTTTGTTAACACATTCAAATTATGCATAAGTTGACATATTTACTCTAAAAATTTCTTATGATATAATAAATATCAAACTTTATATTCATGTAACATATTCGGCATCTGTCAAGATTTCATCGAATGATTTTTAATCAAAATGACGTCATTTTTATTTTCCTTATCCTACACGAGTGCCAATGTCAACATTGTTTGTATCTTGTTGTCCATGTAAGTAGATTTTTTACTATGCTTGTTGACAAAAACCTTCACGAAGGTAATTTTATCATACAAATGCAAGTTTGGTAATTTTTTTTTTGTCACAAGAAAAAAGTTGGAGTACATATTGTGGACATAATAATATGCAATCCCTTTATTTTATCATGACGTAATTCTTTTTCCATTCTTTTATCCTCATTAATGTCCAAACAACATTATTATGCAATCCCTTCATATCTTTTCTCTTTCATTGTCATAATTTGTCAAATTTCTAATTTTCTTTCCTAATCAGTCTATCCAAACTTAAGCACAATTTATATCATCTCAAAGCACTCAAACAGAAAATTTTCAAAATGAGCACACATTGGCACCGCGATTCGCCCTTTTTAAATTTTTTTCAAAATCAAACCTAGCACGCCGCATCCATGACAAAAATCTATTCGATTAACCATTATCAGATCGCCCGTGGAAAAAAAGTGCAGCCGCCACAAATGGAAAAACTGTACACGCGATCCCAATTCACAGTGGGAAAAGGCTAAAAAAAAAAAAGGACAATTTTCCACGTAGGACCAAACGAAATCTCTCTCGTCTCCTCAAGCAAGCTCTCTAACGATAATAGGAAAAAATAACCCTTTGGAGTGACAAGCAAGTGCAAGCAAAAGTGGGGAACCTTGAAGCGATGTACTTGGCCGTCATTTCCCGACAGATTCTTTATCCCCTCGAAACTCCCCCCGTAATTGCGCCCACGTGCATCGTCCATTCCCCGTCCCGTACCGCCTTGACGCCGTTACCTGCCTCCCCCGACCCCCCGCCCCGATGCCCACGTTATATCTCCATCCTTACTCCATCCTCTCGCCATTTTCGTCTCGGTCGTCCTCGTCCTTTATGTGCACATCATTTCGCCATCTTCGTCCTTCGATCCTTCGTCCTCCTCCTCCTCTATAAATCCGACCCTCTTTCCTCCGCGAGTTCCCCTCACGAACCCTTCGACGGACGGCGACGGCGGCGGGGGCGAGAGAGATGGCGAGAGCTGCGGCGGTCAGGTTCGGGCGGTGGACGGCGGCGGCGGCCTTCGACGACGTGGGGTATGCAGGGGGGCGCGAGGGCGAGGGGGAGAGCCTCGCCGATCTGTCCGACCTCGTGGCGTCGTTCATCGAGAAGGAGGGAGCGATGAGAGGTGGAGGCGGAGGAGGAGGAGATGGAGGAGAGGAGGAGGAGATGGGGCTGGAGGAGTCGGAGAGCAGCTGCTGGTCCGACTCCGAGACGACCAAGGACAAGCTGCTCGGCTTGTTCCGTGGCTGCGGCGACGACGGCGACGGGGACGGCGTTTCGGACGACGCGAGGAGGAAGATCCGGACGGAGGTCGAAGCTGCGTGGGGGTTGATGAGGAACAATGGGTTCTCGGAGGGGATGAAGCGTCAACTGGTGATCAGCTTGCGTCTCAAGGGCTTCGATGCTGGTCAGTTTAGCTGCTTCTTTTTCGTTGTCTATCGGCAAGATTTGCTCAGCTCCGGTGTGAGTTACTGACCAGTTTGTAATCCTACAGGTCTCTGCAAATCAAGCTGGGACAGGACATCGAGGCATCCGGCCGGAGCCTACGAGTTTGTCGATGTCAATGTGGAAGGAACGCGCTACATCGTGGAGGTTTCTCTCGCCGGGCAGTTCGAAATTGCACGGCCCTCCGACCACTACACGTCGCTGGTCGATGTGTTCCCTCCGGTTTTTGTCGGCAGACCGGCGGAGCTAAAGCAGGCGATCAGGCTGATGTGCGGGGCGATGAAGCAATCCTTGCAAAGCACGGGGCTGCTCATCCCGCCGTGGAGGAGGAAGAGCTATATGAAGGCCAAGTGGTTCAGCAACTACAAGAGGACCACCCTCGACGAGGCTGCTGGCGTGAGAAGGCTACCTGTTAGGCACGAGAGTTTGGCTGAGATATCGTACCGCTGCAAGGACGACTTCACGAGCAAGACGACGCTGAGAGCAGGGTACTTAAGCAAGGTTTTTGGCGGCAACGGGAGGGGCGTGTGATCGCAGTCGCTGGATTCTTTTGTTTTTCAAAAGCTTTTTGCAATCAGTTCCATTCTTATATAGAGTAATCAATCCAATTTTGATCCAAAAGAATGGCCTGAAGTGAAGCTTCTTTCGCTTCAGCTTCGTGGTCGGTTTTCTGAATTTTCCAGACATGCCAGTTGATATAAGACTGTACAGATTTTGGCACCTCGTGTACAGAAGAATTGTTGACGAGTGAAGAATGAATTCCTTTTTCCATTATGATGGTAGATGATTTCTGTTCTGGGTATACTAAGAACACGAAGTAGCTATTAGTCCATGAGTTCATCTTTCTCAACTCCATAATGCAGGGTGCAAACCCAATATAAGCTTCTGTAAACCGGCTTATAGATCTACTAATTGTAGAATTGATTTCTAACCCTGAAAGCACGAGTAGAGCAGCTAATGCTTCCACATATAAACGATGCTCCTACAAAGCACAAGGCATAGCCTAATGATTAAGTATAATGACAAGACCTAACAAGCCTGCCAGTTGAAATTTCAACATGATTGTAGTAAAAAGAGCATTGAAGTAGTTACCACTTGGAGAACTCCTGTGGCCAGTTCCTCTGCAGCGTAGTTGGCCAAAACCAGGACGACTCTTTGAGCAAGAATGCATCCCCTGTCGTAATGCTCATCGATGAAGTGGATAGTTGGCCTGGACTATCTAACTATGCGTGCACGAAAGAAACTATGATTAACCAAAGAGAAGAATAAAGACAAACACGGCTCTACGGGCTCGATTCTGGAATGTACCTTGCCCCAGAAGCAATGACTAAATCATGCACTTTCATTCCATAGTAACCTTTTCCCCCAATAGCCAGAAGAAGAAAGGGATGAGTATTGATGATGGATTTTGGGGAAGACTCGATTAATTCGATCGGAATGAGAAAAACACACATTATCGAGCAACGACAGGATCTCTCTCCCCCTAGGTAGGATGGCTCAATCTCTCCGTACATAAAATAGAACAGACATGTATCATAGACAATGACATCTTATGCACATGCCCAGAACTTTACCCGGAATATTACAGATAGCTCAGGAACAACCATATCGCCACTTTTATGGAAGGATTAGACACAAGAAGCTGCTGTAGTTTAGGAAATTACTGTATCTCTTCAGGTGAACAGAGCATGTCTTGTTAGATAAAGAGGCAAAAACGTGACACCTCATGCTTTAAAGACTGACCTGAGAGCAACAACCAGGTCACTTGCAGACAGCGCATCGGGATCTTGTTTGGTTTGGGGAACAAAAGAACCAGGATGTCCGTGTCTCTAGCAAAGACTACACCTGCACAACCTGCCATACATAATGTTTATGAATGACAGGCGGCTGCTTAGGTATCAGGGTCACGGGGAGTTCTGGCTAATGACCGATCTAAATATCACATCGAATCATCACAGCATGAGGCAAACAGGATCAGGATGGACGCAGCAAAAGTGAGAAATGCAAGCCCGCTCAGACCAAGCGAAGGCACTGAGAATTGCTTGAAGAAAAGGGGAAAAGAAAGTACGACCCTTTAGGCATTCTCGATATTGGCATATGCTCTGAACTCTCAAATGCAGGTAAACCTGATAAGGTGTTATAGACTGTACAGTAAAAATCACTTAGTGAATGCTATCAGACACAATTGACACCTCCGAGAATCATTCTCCATGATATCTCCTCTTTCGCACCATAAAATAATAACCGATCGAAGGGCGACTTTCTTTTCCGCCCATGCTTCATTGACTACTCACAGATCTACTAATCGTTTCATATCATCACCTTTTTGAATACTAACATTTAACAGACCGACAGAATGTGCACACGCCTAACCTCGTTAAGCTACCACTTTGGATTCATCGTTCAAAGTGGAGCTGTCAGGACGGTATCACGCGGTCGTGCATCGAGACAAACTAAAGCCGCAAACACGTTCACGTAATGAAAAAGGTGATGAGAGTGTCAAGGCTGATAAGAAGGGACAAAACTTTACCACTCTTCTCAGTGACAACGACCCACGGATCAATCCCACCATGTTAACCTTGTAGATCGCCTGAAGATTCGACGCTCTTCCAGAAACGACAACAGCGAGCCGCTTCTCCTGCTGCTGCCGCCGCTTCACTCCACACTTCACATCCTCGCCATCAGGACTCGAACTCGCCACCATTTCTACACCGTCTATGCGTTCTAACCTCTTGGCTCGAGCAGGCCCCTCGAAGGCCCACCTGGTTTCTGGGTCTAAAACGACACCGCGATCGCGGGTTCGGAACATAGGCAAGGCCGGAAAGAACGAGCTCCGGGAAGGTCCCCGAATGCGGGCGAAAACCCGGCGCCGACGCCTTCATCTTGCAGATTGGCAATGCAGTCTGAACGTAGAAGTAGAAGCCGACGCGTTCCTTGCATGAAGTGCGTCGTCGGAGAACCTCGCTCGATGCCGCGAATAAATGTCACTGTGCTGTTGAGCGCGAAGCATGCACTTCGGATCACGGAGGAGGAGGAGGAGGAAGGAAGAAGGGGGAGGATTCTTGGGCCGCACTCAATCATTGGGCCTGCAAGTCCGTCCATTGGGTAGGCCCACCACGAGAATTGGTCTAGACACGTTTTGGGCCGAATTCCATCAGGCCCAGCCCAGCCCAATAGCCACTCCCCGAAGGTACTTCTTCTTCCCCCCGCCAACGGCGCGAGAGGTTTCCGGCCAGAGAAAGGAGAGAGGAAGCGAGGACGAGACGAAGCTCCGGCGGCGATAAAGTTCGAGTCTTTCGGTTGTTGACGCGGCTGCTTGCGCCGGAGCTGGTTCGCCGGAGCTTCCCGGGATCCGCCGGAGGTTTTCTTGATATTTACTGGTAAATCCTACGTCAAAGCTCGCGACTTTTTCTGTGTCGGCAAAACAGTTGATTGTTCGCTCCGCTGAACGTGTGTTTGATCGACGTCATGAGGTGGCATCGAGTTTGAATTGCTTGCCTTTTTATCTGGGCACGAAGGTTTTCGGATTCTTGTGCTGATGGCGTTGTTGGGTGTGGCCGGTTGTGCGTGACAGGTTCTTGCGCCGGCAGGTCGAGAGGTTGACGCCTCGAGATGTTCAAGAACACTTTCCAGTCGGGATTTCTGTCCATACTGTATAGCCTTGGGTAATTCCTCTCGGCTTTGGCGCTTTTGGTTTCTTGATCAAATTTTCCACCTTTTCTGCTGCTTCTGTGCTCAAAATGTGTGTGAACTTTTTGGGTTCTGCAGGAGCAAGCCCTTGCAGATCTGGGATAAAGAAGGTAAGTGGGTTTATGCTTTGGAAGGCGGATAGTGCGTTTGATGCTCTGCTTGTGATGTTCAATTTGTGCGTCGGCATGTTCTGTCTTGGGTGAGGGTAGATCATGGGTGATACTGTCATTGCATCATTTTCATGTGGATCTTTGTGCCTTCTGCTTATTCAGTTATGTCCTCTGGGGAATAGGGAATCCTTTAGAAGTCATTGTCATTAAGGTTAGGTATCATATGGCTACCTTAGCAATACTGACTGCCTGTTGGTTTTGTTGATAATGCTTGCATCAGTTGCATAGCCTTCCCAATATACTGGCCTTATAACTTTTGAATTTTGCAAAAATTGCATGTAGTGAGTCCTACGAAATATGACTAATTATCTGGTCTTTTCCAATTCCTTCCATTGAACATAAATTTGGTGATTATGTCTGAGTATAATGTTATTTTCCATGTTATTAACTTGCAGTGGTTAATGGTCATGTAAAACGTCCACAAGATGAAGACATTCAGTCAAATGTCCTTGAGGTTGTTGGCTCGAATGTTCAGTCCACGTACATCACATGCCCCGCAGATCCAGCTGCAACACTTGGCATAAAACTACCATTCTTGGTTATGATTGTAAAGAATCTGAAAAAGTATTTTACCTTTGAGATCCAAGTGCTGGACGACAAGAACGTGAGGCGTCGCTTCCGTGCTTCTAATTTTCAAGTGTGTAAGTTTGCCCGTATTGCTATATTGTTATTTTGGTTTGGACAAATTGTTACTAGATTTTGTTGGCCCTATAATTGGAATAAGTAGACAAATCATGCAATATGGCCATAGGTAGAAATTTCTAGCCTGTGGTGGTTCTTGGGCTTGAAATGAGATTTCATATCTTGCATTTAGAAATCAACGGATCTGCAGTTTAGTTGCTTAGACTACGCTGTAATCACAATGCTGGAGGAAAAGAGTCTTGCCAAAGGAAAACCATGGATCTCTCAATCCCACATTGTGTTATCAATAAAATGGCGAGGATGCTTTTAGTTATCAAGAGATTTGAACCACCTATCCAGGATCATGTTTCATGCAAACTCTGCAGCCTGCCATTGGCTTCCTGCCGATTGATTGCTTGTACCGAGATAATTGTCAGTGGAGATTGGCGGGACGACTTGTCATATATAGTTACTTTCTGAATCAGCTGGACAAGAAGCCCTTCATCCCTAATAAAATGGGAATTGTTAAAGTGTGCAATCCATTATATGACATGTTGTGTACAATTGGTTGCTTGCATGATAGTATGAGTTATGTGACATTTAAGAATTGGCATTGCATGTAATAACACCCTCTTCTCTATTAAGTTCTATATGAGTAATGTAACTAGAGGAATTGGCATTGCATGTAACCTTTCAGTCTTGCATTGCAGGCTGTGACTAGGGTAAAGCCATATATTTGCACCATGCCGTTGAAGCTGGATGAAGGATGGAATCAGATCCAGTTAAATCTCACTGATTTGACCAGGAGAGCATATGGAACTAACTATGTCGAGACATTGAGAGTGCAGGTACATGCAAACTGCCGCCTAAGAAGAATATATTTTTCAGACCGCCTTTACTCCGAAGAGGAACTTCCACCAGAATTTAAACTGTATCTACCCATGCAGGTGAGATTGTCTTCTTCAGGGAATAGTTGGTTTTTGAATGCCTTCTCTTTCAATGCTCTCTCTTGTTGGCTAACTCTCAGTACATTCTCTGTTGCAGAAAAGTTAGGAACTTTGGGAGAAAGGTCTCCAGATCAATTACTTGCGACACAAGCACGACCTATTGTATCATGTGATGTGTATGGTTATCTCGTCACGTGGTATATGGCTGTGAACTTGATGGACTGTGGTCAAAATCTTAAGCCTTTATAAGCTTATTGGCTGTTGTAGTTAGCTATGAATGTCTCTTCCTCCTGATATCTGTTATGATTATGGCCAGAAATAGCATATTGGAGCTAGTCATTTCACACCAATATCTAGATGGTATAAGTCTCCTACCAGACTCTGACCTGTGCTCTCAAATCTTATACTTACTCTCGAGTCTTGCCACTTTGCGCATTAGTCCGTACTCTTGCGTTCAAGGCTGAATTTAGGGCCTCTCAGTATTCATATATAAATCACTTGCTTTGATCATCTCTTAAACTTAATGCGGCTCCGTTGGTTGCCTCTTTAAGGAAACAAACAATGTGGCCGTGTTGCTCATGTCTCAGAAATGGGACATTTCCCTGGTTGATCGATTTGCTAACATATTGAAATTTTTAGAAATATAACATGTTAATGCAAATCGTCAGTCACAAGGTCACTGAACACTGGATTTCTAACTGCAAAGACTAAGAAGAATGGATTCTCATCCTACTTAATTGCTCTTCAGAGACCTCTTTTCAAGTATTTCACATGTCAGTAAAATAATAGGGCGTCATACTCAACACTAAGCAGCAGCACCGCACCTACCGGTATTTTAATACATGTCTTCACAAACTTGAGTTCAGAATCATAACGCGTTGCTCCATTTCCACTTATATGATTCGAAATTTGAATTACTTCGGTGTCTCAGACGCTTCACAGGATTGAAGTTCCTGAAGTTGCTTACTCCGCATGCTCTTCGAAATTAGCTTGAGGAACAATTGTGGACAGCCTGCTTTAACCAACAAAATTTGAGGCTAATGCACTTCCACTTGATTTTGTTATGCAATTATTTGTACCAACGGTCAGGCAAATTGCTACAAGGCAATCTGGAAGTGCACCAGGAGTAGTTTTCTTTTTCAAAAAGTTATTTCCTGGGAATTATATTTACAGTTCCCACCAAACTCAGCTAATTTCATTTGACTAGCCTCTGAAGATGGAAAGGCTGGATAAATTACAAAGTTGTTGTCAGCTACAAGAATATTGATGATGCCTATGCGTCGCAGCTGAAGTTTCCTACTACATTTCTCACACTTAAATGCTAAAAAGGCTCTTAACTCCTCGCCTAGTAAAACTGAAGATATATAACTCTGCAAAGTAGACCTCTTCCCTTGCACTCATCCTACTGTATCTAGATCAACTTCAGCATCTGTCTCTCCATCCACCGTTCCTGCTTCTGCTTCGGCATCCGCTTCCAACTGCCCTGGCTCTGGGCCTATTTCTGTGTCCGAGCCCTGCTTCAGATGTTCATCTGGCGGGGTACCACCTTGGGAATCATTGACAGCTGCAGCAGCCGTTGGGTCTGTGTCCATTGGTGTTGCTGTTGCTTCAAGATCCCCTCTTGTACCTTCATCATTCTCACTTGCCGGTGTAGCAATCTTCCCACATAGAACATAGAGAAGAGGCAATATGAGTACAAATAAAAGAATATAAAATAGCTAAGTAAATGTGAAGGTTCAACCATCTACATGCATGCCCATTCCTCATGTTTTTTTCTTCCTTTCTGAATTCTGAAGTATAAAATAAGTATATATCACAGCTTTACCACAATTTCTAAAACCACTAGAGAATCCAGCATTTATCAATTTAAAGCTGATTTGAGGTTATCAATCGAAAGCCATACCTAAACAGGATGCCATAATTTCTCTTTGGATAAACCTAAGATTGTCATAAACCACTGCCCTACGCAATCCCATTCACCAAGTGATGATGAGTATAACCACTTCAAGTACAAAATCACTGTGACCTTTCTCGAAAATTTAGCCACATGCCACAGGATGACTCCTCGTTATGCTTGGCAAAGCATATCATATCACATCTGAAGCTCTTGCTCCTTCCATCACATACCAACCAAAGTTCTAAAGAGACTCATGTCTTTCGGTAACAACAAAAGGGAACACATTTAGATTACTTTTGACTACAAGTCTTCTTTGCATGTGATTTAACAGGGGCTTAGTCTGAAAGTGACATCCAATATACAAGAAACACAAGCCATTGTGTACATGCCCTTCAAAAAAATTTGCTATCATTTCTTTTATGATCTAGTGTACCTGATTTTCTTCAGCTTGCTGAGGAGTAATCTTTGTTTCTTCCTTCTTAGCGCGTTTGGATCTCTCATTTGGCTTAGCTTGATACTTCGAGCGAACAGTGGTTGGCAAGAGTTCAAGGGGCACAACCCCTTCAATGCCATGGTCAGTGAACTACAAGGACATCCACAGGATACTTTTGTTACTGAGAGCATAATACAAATATATGACAAAGCTATTGTAAAGTTCAATCAGGTCATCATACTCGAGAAAACCCTTCCAAATCCTGCCGAGCCGAAAAACGAAGACCTTTCCAACAATATACCTGCATCAAGTTCAGCAAGTTTTCAATGATGAAATCATCAGAGGGACCTTGGAGAGCAAACAATGCACCAAAACGGGATCTTTCCACCCAAAAAGAGATGAAACGAAATTAAGGGATACAAGTTTTACCCGATTATTCTTGTGATGATAATCATCTTCTATTCCACTTGATTCATCCATCTGCATTCACATAAGGAAGCCCACATCTCGATAATTTACTACTTCAAACGAATGAAAATCTAAGGATCCGTTTGAAGAAAAACTACTTCCGGGAAATTGTCTTTCCATTTCCCGGTGTTTGGATGACCGAAAATTAATTGATGCATTAAACATGTTTTCCATAAATCGAAAACAACAAAGCTTAGATTGGGTGAAAATAACTTCCCCTTTTAGCAAGAAGGAATCACTTTCGCTAAACCACAAACAAATGAAAACTAACCATTTTCCTTGAAAATGATTTCGATGAAAAATTCCTTTATTGTGAAGTTTTTAGTTAAACAAATGCATCCTGAAGAAACATCTGTATGAAAATCTTTCCAGAGCTTAATAATAATGGAAGAAGATATAAATGCACCAACATATCCAGGACTTACATCTCCGGCCAAGGGTTTCCAGTACTCCATGACAGCAGGAGTTCGGACACGTTGAGGATCAGTCAATGCATTCTTGACAGGTCAAAAAGAAGAGTAGTTATTATTTGATAAGCAGGAAAGATAAATCTATTAAAATATGGCATTTTGTAATCCACGTCCTTTTGTAAGAATTTTCCATGATCAGAAGCTTATTTACATCATGGCACGGTATTGACTTGACATTGACACAATATTCAACAGTTTAGAATTTGTAGCTTTATAAGTCGATGCATGTCCGTTAAAATGGACAGTAGCTCACAGATGGTAGAGCCATGCCATTTCAGAATTTTATTCAAATTCCAAAAAGATGAAATCACTCACTTTCCAGATGCTGATACTAGATATATGGTAAATAATGATGCCACAGGAAACAGAACAAAGTAAAAAATAAATTGTAAGTTCCTGAATTAAGCACCAAAATCTCTCTTCAAAGAAATTGAAGGGAAAGACCACTGTATCTTCCATTAATAGTGCCTCTTTTGAAAATATAGGCCCATTTTGCATAGAGTAATTATGTCTTTTCACCAAAACCTTAGAGTGCTGGTAAGTCTTCAATTATAGTGTTTGAAAGGATTAAAAGCTACGTGACTACTGATATAACGATGTGCATCTTCATAAAATGATGTGCGTGTTAATAGTATCTCAAAACTTCATACTCCAGATTATGTTACACTTTAAGGTATGAGGATGTCAGGATACAAAATTCATAATAATTTCAGCATCTCTCAGTTAGCATCTGTGGGATCCTGGAGACTACCGTTTACATATAAAAGGAGGGTATCTGCACAGCACACACTAATATTCTTTCATCCTTGTTGCATAATGCATACTGGCAGATCTTCCTCACAAAGAATGTGACAATTTGTGCTTCATTTCATACTTCAATTATTCAATCTTTCAAAAATAAGGGAGATAACTTCTTTTGCTCTTAGACTTCATGAAAACCAATCTCATAAGCAGTGTTTTACACTCCAATTAGTGTTTCAACCAGTAACCAATTGACCCACTGAGTTAATCATTTATTTACAGACATTCATTTTCAAAATTGACCAAAGTCAGAGAGTTGGCTGGGTAGCATAAGTCATACTAAGCACAAATTTGGGAGGCCAGCAACCCAAGTTTGATGCAGAATAACAACTGACTCCAACATTCCAGTAAATGGCATGGCTCACATTTATGACCATTCACTATTTGATATAAACCAGACCAAACAATGTCCACTTCCCAGTACACCATTTTCATAGCAGGAAAACTAAATAACATTATAAAAAGGTGAAAAAATATTGCAGCAGAAGCTGTGATGAATGATATATCATGAAAAACAAGTTAACTTACGGCGTAAAAGAAATCTTAGAGATATTGAATATAACATACTGGATTCTGATCAGCCCACTTCCACAACTGCGACAGCTCCTTATTTCCTAGTCTCCACCTGGGTCTTCTGAAAGATTTGTAGGAAGCAAAATTCTTTAATAATATGACTTTGTAAACAAAATTATGGGTTTATACAGTAACAGTACTCGTAGGCACAATCATTGCACATGTATATCCAATGCAACAAGATGGAGAAACGAATGATTACATCCTTCGCTATTCTAACATAGCTCAATGAAGAACATGCACAATCCATACGATCTCCTTCCAAGGCATAATCAGTTATGCCTGAACAGCAGGACTGCTGTCCCAATTAGATACAGGCTAGCTGATAAGTAACAGAAGATTAGGAAGCAACTAAGTTTGGTACATCTAATAGAAGAGAAACCTTAAAAATATGTAAGTTTTAAGAAACTAAGTGATGATATTTTGGCAAGGTTATTGTGTTCACTTTCTTTGGTGTTCCCAATCTCATGCTGGTACAGCATTTCATGGCCTTTCTCTATAAAAAATAAAAAGATCTACACAGAGTCTATATTGAGTCATTGTATAGAAGTTACTGTACTCTCGTTTCTTCAAATTTGTTCCAAGAAGAAACAATTCTCACAATGCTAATTAACTAAGTTAGGTACATCCAATAGATGAGAAACCTTAAAAATATATAAGGGTTAAGAAACTAAATGATATTTCCCATGAGGTTATTATGTTTACTATCTTTGGTGTTCTAATCTCATGCTAGTAAAGCACCTCACGGCCTTTTCTCTATAAAAAATGAAAAGAGCTGCTCAAAGTCTATATTGACTCGTTGGTATAGGAGTTACTGTCTTCTTGTTTCTTCAACTGTGTTCCAAGAAGAAACAATTCACACAATGTTAATCAAGTGTGCTTAGTGTCTCTTTTTCTTTTTCTTTTTTTCTTTTTTCTTTTGGCTCTTCACAGGGATCAGCCCTGTGAACTATAATTACCAAACGCCCCCCACCCAAAGAAAGAAAAAAAGAACACCACACGGACCCTGAAGGTCTTCACTTCTTCTTTTTGCTTCCTGCAACTGAAACTTGAAGCAAGTATACAGAGCAAACTAATAAGTAATCAGGTCATCAGGTCAGTCTCCAAGGAATATTTCCTCTAGAACACTGGGAAAATCATGCAAAATGGCATACCTTTTTCTGGTACCATCTTGTATGGTCTTCTTCTCCATTGGTTGTTTCTCAAAAGGTGGGCAACCATCACGCTTCCACCAAACCTGAGAGCAGATATATATGGAACAACCAAGACACATAAAAGTCACAATACTTCGAAATAATACTACAAGCATACTCTGAGAGAGAGAGAGAGAGATGTGCTCACCCAGTTCTTTTCTCGTTCTAGTATATGCTCAATCTTTTTAAGAAAATCTTTGCCTCTCGGCGGAGTCATTTCTAGCAGATTCTTAACGCGATCCTCACAAGATTTTATTTCTTCTTTCTGGAAGGGGGAAGAGTTCAAGTCTTTCAAAGAGTTAGGCCTACATAATTCTGATAAAGAAAGTACAAAGGAGTTAAAGAATGCTATCTAAATTCTAAACCTATTATGGAGGAAAGCACTAACCATGCTTTCAGAGGGCAAATCCTTCTCATTCTTTCCAGGGGACTAAGCAATAAAAGTACAGTTAGCATGCTCCCTCAAATATATAGGTGAGTCACGAAAACAAAGCTTGAGGTGATCTTTACCCTTAGATAGTCAAACAAGATGAGGCACTGAACAAGAATATGGCGACGAAAACTTGGATCTTTTAACTGTAGCCAAAAAAGAGAGGACGTTAAGAGTGAATTCATTGAATTAAACTTTTGCATGTTAATGCAGGTTCACTTTGATACAACACTCACTTCCAGACCCATAAGTTTACTACTTGTTAGATACTTTATGCCAAAATTTGCTGCCTCTTCCTCCATATTAATGGCGTCTCCCTCCTCATCGCTTAATGGCTGAGCTTCAAAGGTACTGAAAACAACCTGAGAGAATGCAAGGAAGAACACGTATAATGAGGTAACTGACAAGTGGAATGGTAAATCCCATAATAAAAGGAAAGAAGTTTGATATTTAGATAGGTCTTTGTACACATCTCACCATTAGACTGGATGTGAATTTCTGCCACTTTGTAGGAGCATTAATTAATGAAGGAGGGTTGCAAAAACACTCCTACAAACAAAGTAGCACCATTGCTTTAGCACCAGAACAGAAAACCATGAATTAAGATGGAAACGATTCCTAATCCAAAAGCCAAGGTTGAAAACCGTTGGATAGAGAAGCCTGACAGGCGTACGAACTTCAACAAAACTCATGCTATGATAGTCATATAAAATTGTAACCTTATACATATAAAGCAACTCCATTTAAAAAGAATGCTGGCCCATCAAGGAAACTGGTACAAAAAAATCTAAAAGATGGTGGAGTATTAGACAGGTGAGACACAAAGTGCTACCAACATTCCATCAAACTTCAATCCATAAGAACTGCCCCCTTTTAGCTTAATAACAAATATAAGAAGTTCCAGAAACTATGCATCACACAATATTAAGTTAATAGGTGTAGATTACAGGCAAATGCACATGGTTCTAGCTTGTTCTCTCTTGGCAAATTACGAGCATATCTTAGAGGGGGATTGCCCTCACTAAGAGCATCATCCTATCTTGATATTCATTGAATTTTAAGTGAAGAGAAAAAGGAGTTTCTTGTTCTCATGTCAAGCTGCTGAACATAGCTTAGACAACCCTGTTCTACTAATTTTTGGACACATATTGTTATGCGTCACTTTGTGCATAATTTCAACTTCACTAGCTTCCTTTTGCTTACATTACTTCTCCCTATTTGGACACGAACCATATGTACACCCTGCAGACTAGGTTTTGTACCTACCTATGTCAACCCCTACTCCAATTCCATCCCTCCGTAAGTAAGTACATTGGAAAAGCCAAAAGGTTCTATATTCCTGCCTTAGTCATTATGCTTGCTTATGCAAATTGAAAACACTATTACAGTACATACCTGTAAACTCCAGAAGGTTTTATAGAAGTTGAAGTCAACGGATATGCCTGAAAACAAGAAATTTTGTTCAAATTCACCTGAAGGAGGATGCTTTTCCATTATTAATGAAAAATGGACAATTCGAAATTGATTTCAGTACCAGCAGGAGGATCTTTTTCATAGCTTGTTTCATTTGATGTGTTGAAAACTCCTTTGATATTTACAGCTGAAGACATTATTAGAAGCAACAGAAATCAAATGACTATCAACAGCAACAATCACGTCGAAAGCATTCGTCTTGAATAGGAAAGGGATAATACCTGAACGCTCCGAAAGTGGAAAGAAGTGAGCCAGAAACATGAGAATACGTCCACAAAAGACCACATCATTTGCCTTGATATCAAAGAATAGATGGATAAGTCAAAAAATTAAACAACCCTAATATAGAAAAATGTCTTAAGAACATTATTTGCTGACCACACTACACTTCTGATAAATCAAGAACCATACTCTCTCAGCATACATGACCATTTCTTCCCAGTAAATAAATTGAAAAGCTTTTTCCTACAGGGAAGAAATGGTCGAGTATGCTTTAACTATCGGCAATGTCCAAATTTTCGACCTTCACAGACTAATTGCTAATGAATGTTGAAAAGGCATGGTCGCTAGCTTCTACCCCATACAGTTTATACATAAGAATATCTTTCCCTTTCTAATAAGTTACTCAAAAATTTCACCACAGATCAAGGTAGCATCATGGATCTGCCCCATCAAGAAATGACAAAATAAAATAAATCCAGACTAGCAAAATTGTCATCACCTCTCCTACTATGAGGCAGACCTTTATATACAGTATTACGGATGTTTTCCATAGGAACACAGTCCCCATGGACAACAAGAAGTACCTCAACGAAATAGTCCTAAAAATATTATTGCAGCAGGTGCAGTTCCTTTATGGTAGCACAAGCTCAATGAACAACATAAATTTATCACCATATCTCTTAAAGGGCAAAAAGAAAGAAGATATAAGAACAAGAAAGCCATCATAAGAAGGATTAAAATGCAAGAGACGACAATTAGAATGGAGGAGGGACTCACTAGCATGACAAGAAATTGTTAACTTCTAAGTTTCCAACAAATAAGTGTCCAACTGTCACTATGTGCTCATACTTGAGACTATTTAGAGGACATGGAGAGTGAATCATGATACCTTTGATAGTCGACGAAGAAGTTGATTGCATGTTCTCAACATGACGAGTTTTCCACGAGCAAACAGCTCTTGCTGGATCATATTGAAATGATTGATCGTTAAAGAAGCAAAAAAGGTCAGAAGGTAATCCAAAGGTTAATTCAAGAAAAGAATACTTGCCTTCCCCAATATATCCTGTTTACTCTCAATATAACCAAAGATATCTTTGCAGTTCCTCATTGTGGACATTTCAGTCAAGTCTTCTAGCAGTTGAAATATCATGCCACCCTCAATATGCTCTTTCTCACAAAGATACAGCACAATGTCTAGCAAACACCGGAAAGACAGAGTCAAGAAAAGAACAAGCAAGAATTTGCCTCCAGTTCTGGCTGCATGGATGCACACCCAGACCAAGCTAGAAAATTGTGACACCAGAGCATTCTAAGAAAGACTAAGCTGTGGTTGCCCTGCTTAGAGGCTAGCAAGACTGAAATTGCCATGATCTAAACAACAAAAACAGACCAGAAGAAAGTGGGCTCTTCCCAAGCAATTCAAACAAAAGAACCCAGCATATAGTATTCAAAAGAGAATTTGCATCACAAAACAGTGGACCAACAACATATCTGGGAGAATATCATTTTCATCACCCTCATGGCTCCAACTGATCTTCCAATAATAATATTTGCACAGTAAACTCAAGCCCAATAGAAATATCCATCACAAGTGATGAGGGAAAATTTCCAACTTCTGGAAGAGCAAGCTTGCTTTTAAAATTTCTAATTATATGTCAGGAGATGACAAGAATTCCATTTCATTAACACAGTTAAAAGTCACCAAACAGCTTTTAAAGCTTTTTAAAATATTCAACTACAAGCCAACAGAGAAGGTACCACTGAAGAGTCAATACAACAGGATAAGGTTTGACCTTAGACTTCTTCATTATTCAACCAAAACTTCACTTGTGCTTGCAGCATATTAACCCCTCAAGCCTTGGTTTACTCAGCAATTCTTTTTAACATTTTCCTTTAATACAAGCCACTCAATTCACCTGATATTCCCATTTGACCATATTCTCTGTGTTACAGAATTCATGATTTCTCCAGCACAACAGAGACAAATCAATAACCCCACATAGATGACTGACCATCAGATTACAATATGCAAATATAAGTATGAAACTTAATTTAACAAGACTCAAAATTTATACAAAATTTTAGCACGAATTATCCTCCAAGTACCAAGAAGTCGGGGAACATGTCCTTGAGTTATTTCGCTCTCATCAACCGATTGGCCATGCTGCATTATTGGCTCTCCTGATTGTACAGCAGCTGCCTGTCAATTACACCAGAATAGATATTCTGTCATCCAAGAGTAAGTGGCATTGAAGAGCAGAAACTGGCAAACTGTCTCAACTACTTAGGTTGCGTGTAATGGCTTTAAAATTCCTTCCCAAACCTCTGGATACAAGCTATAGATGATAGCATGTGTTTGAAATAGTGTTGCAAAAGAAACCAACAAACAAGCAGCAGAAGTTTAACCATACCACCAGCTCCTGAAGCAATGCCCGAAGAATATTTTCGAGCAGCTGATTCTCATCTTGTGCCAATTTTGTTTGTTTCTGTCCACAAAATAATCAGGCTCAGAAACTGAGGGAAAAACAGATACTTGTTAAATGCAGGTGTAAAGTAAAATCAGAAAAAGGCATTCTACACTCAATCATATTAAATTCAAAGACATTAGTTACGTGCTAAAGTATCACTAGGCAATGGGCACGTTCGAGATATCAATAGGACCACAGGGTTTCATTCACTTGTGCTCAAAATACAGAACCACAGAACTCGTAAAGACAATCAAATGAAATGTAATAAACAGCAACGAAGCAACAAGCATGGCACCTCGTGGCATGTCTGCTGGTGAGATCATGAAGAAGGATAATCCAGCTCTAGATAAGTGAAATACCTGAGGTTTTATAACTTCTTGAACTGTCGAAAGAGCAAAATTCTCCGGTGGTCCAGGCTTAAGTATGGCCCTCCTGAACACTTCCTGGACAATCAAGACAACCCATTTCAAGATAAGCAAATCAACAAGCAAAACACTTTGAATTACGCCTCGACATGCCAAAGCTTGCACATTCATAAGAAATTTGCATCTAGCTCAATTCAATCGGTAAACTCCAGTGCAAAATAATCGATAGATATCATCTCCCCACCCATCGTCCCATTCAAATGCGAGCTTCTGCCAAGCTCCGACGCATCCGAATCACGACTTTTAGAATTCGAACCATTCAATATATAGCATTAGCTACTAATTTGATCTCAGTTTCGCAGTACGATAAAGAAACGACAAATCGAAATTCATTCATCCGATCGTGAACTTGGGAGTATCAACTATCAACCATTTCAGTCAATGTCACTGCCGCCGCCGCCGCCGCCGCCGCCGCCGCCGAATCTCCGCCGTTGGCCGGAGAGCGAGGCCGAGGTTGTGCGATGGACAAGGAAGGAGAGGCTTCTCCTGGTTCGCCTTTTGCCCTAACGGTGAACTGGAAGAGAGAGGGAGTGTCTCGTTCCTAGACCAGCCAGGAGGAAGGGTGGGGAAAGAAAAGGGGGAAATTGCAAATGCAGTCCCTGTATTATCGCCCAATTCGGTTTTGGTCCCTGTAGTATTCTCCTGTGACCAATTGAGGACGGATATGTTTTCTCCGACCCAAAGAAATTTCAAATTAATATGTCCACGCCACATTTTTCACAAATGAATCTTTCTATCTTAAAAATTTTCAAGCCAGTACGCCCATGATAAACCTATCAAAAGCTTAGGATGAAATTAAGGCAAAAATTAAGGATTTTAGCATATTTTCCGATCTCAATTCATTTTTCTTGAGATACATATTTTTCAAAACGACGTTATCGAGCAAACTCGTTTATGTTGAACTTTCACATTCGACCCACACCGGCCGTTGCAGCGTGGATGGTAGATCCTTTGTCCTCTACCGAGGAGGCCAAGGTTCGAAGCCCCTGCGAAACAGGGAGACTGAAGCGTTGTGTAGTAAGTTAAGCGTGGCGTCGGGGTGGTGGTTTCCCGCTAGCGACATCTGGGGGTTTTATGTGGCGGCTGTAGGCCAAAGCGGTTCCTCCAGCAACAAAAAAAAAATATGAAAAATAAGTTTTGCCACAGATGTATAAATTTGGGATCTTCTATTGCATGAAAATTAGTCTAAGATTAAAATATGGCATGAAAATACTATTTTAGAATTATTGACAACACTAAAACAAAGTGAGAGAATATACGAAGCATAGAGCGGAGAGCATCTCTATCTTGATAATCAGGTTAATTGTTGATAAGAATCACATACCATTTTTTCATACAATCTCAATTTCATCATATCATAACCTTCTATACTTTATTTTAAGTGACAATCATCTTTTGCCAGTTAATACTATATTATTATTTCAGTTCGCAACACCTAAAAATGAAATATATAGCAAAGACTCACGTATAGTGCTGGGGCCTTACGAGAAAAAATTGTAAATACTATTATGAATATTTTTAACAATCAATAGGTTAAACTTGTTATTATTAGACACGCCATATGTGGGAACTTACTTTTTTTCCCGGGGCCTTATGATAAAAAAATTATAAATATTTTTAACAATCAATAGGTTAAACTTATTTTTTAATGGAAATTACAAAATTAGACACACCATATGAGGGAACTTACTGTTTTTCCTAAAATGAGAAGTTACCGGAAACGGTAAGAAAATAGCTAACACAGTCGATATGCAACGACGATTCAAAAAAAGCATCAACGCGTCGCGTCTCGGTCAGCGATTTTGAAATCCGCCACCCAATCTACGGCCGCGATCTCCCAAGCGGGCGTAGCCGAGACAGTCAACCTCTTCTGCGGCCAGGATCCGATCTCCCGGCGCGCGCGCAGCCTAGGCGGCGCTCCACCGGATCCTCACTCCGCCTCTTCGAGGAGAAAGAGAAAACGAGAGACGCCATCCTCTGTAGAGAGAGAGAGAGAAGCAGCCGGAAAGAGACGAACCTCATTCGTCCGCGCACGGCGAGAGCACCCGCGATTCGCTGCACCGGAATCCGCCCCCGAACCTCCCGGATCGGGCCGCCGCCGCCGACGCCGACGCGGACCCGAACTCGATCCGCCAGCGCCGCCGCCGCCCGTCCATGGAGGGAGTCGGGGCGCGGCTGGGCCGGTCCTCCACGCGGTACGGCCCCGCCACGGTCTTCACCGGGCCCGTGAGGAAGTGGAAGAAGAAGTGGGTCCACGTCCCCGTCCGGCGCCTCCGCCTCCGCCGCCGCCGCCGCCGCCGCCGCGGCAGCCGCAGCCGCAGCCGCAGCCTCGAACGGCGCCGCGGCGGCCGGCGGCGGCAACGCCTCGCATCTGGTCCTGTATAAGTGGACGCCGATTACGCAGAGCGGCAATACCAACGGCGGCGGCGGGAACAGCAATAGCGTTAGCGGCAACGGTGTCGATAAGAGCTCGACGAACGGCGACGCTGCTGCTGCTGCGGAGGAGCCACCGCCGCGGCGTAAATTCAAGTACATTCCGGTATGGAGGCGACAGATCGCTGCACAACTGTAGTTTTGGTGTTCAGTGCTTTCGTTTGTTTGATTTTCCGCGAAAAGTTGGGAATTGATGGGAGAAAGAAAATTTTACAAGCTTTCGTATATGCTGCATTCTTAATGTCAATGGGTTTCGCATCAAAATCTCAAATGGGAATCGCGTGGTTATCTCTGTCAAAATTAGCTTGAAGTGAGAAATTTTATATATTTTCCGTGGGTAATCTGAAATTTTACCTGTTTCTTTTGGGATTTATGTCAATATTAATTGGGCAGTATTCCTTTGAGATTGTCCGAAAATGTCTATAGACTAGTTGGAACTGTGGATTTTGTTGTCTTGGTTTTGATTGTTGGAGTGGTTGGTTGACAGTAGTTGTAGTTTAAATTTTGCAATGAGGTTGGATCGTCATACTGGACACATAGGTGTAGACTAGTGATGGGTTAACAATGGACGAAATGCAAGTACATACTCACTTGATGTGTGGGAATTGATTGGTAAGGGTTTGGATTTAGAAACTGGCAAAGAAAGGTGACTTGAGCCTGTACCCTTGTTGTTTGTTCTGGGGGCCAAAGAAAAATGTCATGATATAAGCTAGACAAGGAAAGATCGAAGTATTGATGGAGCACATGTGACAATTTAGGCATCCAAAGTTAACCTTCAGTGTTTTAAAGAAACAGTTATACTAGTGATGTCAAAGCTTGATTTTAGGTATAGGTGATGTCAAAGAAAGCAGAGAAAGTTCCCCCTTTTTTTGTGGAGAAAGCAAGACAGTTGATTTATGCTGGAATATGCTATTCTTACTGTAATGACAACAATTTTTCAGTCATGAGCACATTATGTCTCATGTTTCTGCATTCGTGTTCATTTTTCGATTCTCTTGGAATGTTCAGGACAAATTACTTTGATGTCTGATTAAGCTTTATTTTCTCTATTTTTACTGGTAACATGATACTGCTGATTGTACTTGATTTGTAAAAGTTCTTTTCTTTTTTTTTTTTACCTATTTTGTGCTTATATGTGTGTGAAAGTAGGTGCTGTTGGATGAATGTTGTGCAATTATTGTAATCTTCAAGGGAACTCTATGTCTGGTAGTGAGTACATGGAAACAGGAGTTTTGGCCGACGGTTATGGTATGGAAACATCATGATTACAGAGAATGGTCCCTTTGGGGCTTTGCATCATCGCAAAAGGAAATGCCTCTGGCTTCTAGTTTATTTTGGGCAACTCTTAGCCATTGAAAGCATATACTGTTTGGACAAAAATGAAAAGCATAAAATAGACACTACTCACCAAAAGTGAAATTTTTAGTAGATAGGGATTTTAGCTTGAAGTATAGACACTCCTCACCTGAAATCAGAATTTCAGTAGATAGGGATCTCAGAAAGCTTCATTCCTCATTGGTTTTTTAATGGAGGTCGTAGGTGCTAGATCTTGTTGGAGAGAATGCTTCAAACCCTACAGATCTCTTTGAAGGATCTCAAGTTTTATGATGATGCATTCTAAAGGGAATTATGTGTGTTACTGGTTGCTACAAAATGACTGTAATGACCATATTGGACCAAATTATTTGAGCAGATACAAATAGGAACAAGTATGAGATTTTCTTGAAGAACTCTATGTATCAATCAAGAGTCTCTTCTAACATTCCCTTTGTGAGAAGCATCATCTGCAAGGATAGCTGATACCATTGAGGAAGTTCATAATACATACTTATGCCTAGAAGCTGTGCGAAATCGGTTAAATCAGTTAAATCCCGCAATTACGCCACTTATGGTGTGGAGCAGTCTGCAGCCTGAGACTTTAATTATTCAAGCATTGTTACTTTACAAGATTTTTGGTTGAGTAGATAAGATTACATGAATATACCTGAATTCATGTAGTCCATTTTGTTTTTCTTAGATGATAAAAGTAAACTGGGCAGTAGATCACCAGGGAAGCAAACAAGGACTCACCATTTTGTCAACAGAATTTTCTGCAGATAAATTAGTTGACCATCAATGCATGTGGCCAACCAACTTATTGTGACTATGCTGGTCGACTGCCAATCTCCCGCTAGTCAACCACATAGCTCCATATTGACTGAAAGTTTCTCCAATATTAGTCTAATTTTCTCAACCAACACCACTAAAACCCCATCCCACTTTTTGTCAGTTAAAATTTAAAATGCATTTGTGGGAATGTCAGACCTAATTTACCAAGTGAACGGAACAAAATATGAAGAGTCTGTCAACTAAGAAATGTAAAGTAAGAGGTCATAGGGAGAGAGCCATATTGTTGTAATGAGCAACGGTATCTTTGGGCTTTTTCCTTATAAGTTGGGGCTATAAATAGTCGTCAGTATTTTGAATTGGAAAGATAGAATCCAAGCTTTGATTGTGTCCCTTGTTTTGACTTTTGTTACCTGCGCTTAATATGCTGCTAGTCAAACTGAAGTTCCTCGTTTGATGAAATATAACTTTTGGCAACCAAGTTTAGATAGAATGAAATTTAGCGATCGATGTAAAATTAGGTGTTAAGTTGAGTGGCGAGAATGCATCTTATCCACTTTGTCTTATTTACCTTAACAACAGAAGTATATGTTAGAATGAAAAAGAGCTTTAGCTATTTCGCTTGTGAAGTTAGCTGTGCATAAGATTTTTAATGTGCCAGTTTTTGAAGATTCTTGACATCGAGTGCAGTGGCATAATAGAAGTCATCTGCAACCTCACTTGGCGGGATAAGGCTTGTTATCTTTTGTTGTTATTATTGTAGTTATTGTTTTTTGAGCAGGAAATGATTGATAAGTGTAACAAGGCATGAGATTTAATAAGAAGCTAGTGAGACCTCTGACTTGCTAGGCCCAAATTTACCATTTGAATGATTTTAGCTCATTACAAGGGATACTGATTTTGAACACCAATTTTCCATTTTCAAAGCTGAGCCTTTTCCAGGGCAATGGAGATGCTCTTTAATTTTTCCTGGTAAAGAATAGAGAGGCATCTTAGCACAATTCATTGTGCAAATCCATGCAGAAGCTGGTTTTAATCATTGTAATGGAGTTGGCTCTGTGAAGACCAATTTTTTGCAAATTATTTTATTGTGCTTGTGTTGTGGGTTTGCGTGTGGATGATTTTATTTTCTTTGTCAAGTCAGATTGCTTTACTGGAAGAAGAGAAAGATGAGGATGTAGAAATCAATGCTGCGGAAAATGTTGACGATGAAGGGAAGCCAAGTGAAGACGATCTTAGTTCAGTTGAACCAAACAACAAGAATGGTGGCTCTGATGAAAAACCAGACATCAATAACATACCAATGGAAGTGAGTGAGGTAACATGTTATGGCCATCTTGTGCTTGTTTCCTTTTTCTATCTTCTTGTTTTATCTTTTAAAGGAATAATTTAGGGAATGATAGACTTTACCTGGAAGCTTCAGGTCAGTTTGTAACTTGTATTTTTTGCTTGATCAAACAAGATTATTTGTTTCACCCATTTCTTTTGTAATCCTCCTAGGACTGAGTTCGTCAATGTGTGCAAAGAGAAAAAGAAAGAGTCGCATCAGTCAGTTTAGGCTTCCTTATCAGGTTCTTGGATACTCTGCAGTGACTTATAAACTTGTAAACATAGGCGTGGTCAGTTTTCCCTTCCTGTTGACACAACAGCCATCCCTGCTGATTAATACCACGTTTCTTGCTTTCTCTCGTAGATTCAAAAGTTTGCGTACCTATTTTGTGCAATATAAACATGTCTGTTTCCTTTTTCACTTTGTTCATACCTCTCAGGATGATAACAAAGGGGTACGGCAAGATCTGAATGAGAGCACTCTAGATTTGAGTTTGAGCTTCAAGGCAGGTGACGGGAACCATGATGTGGATTGAAAGTAAGATTGGCAGTTCAGGAAGATGTGATACGACATATCATCTCCAGTTTTCATTGGCGCAAAGAGAGAAAGCAGAGGTTTCCTTTCTTTGCGGACCCAAGCACGAGTCTACAGGACTTCCATTTTTATATGAGCTGTCAGTCTTCATCTCGGCTCTTTAACCCAACTTATCCTGAGTTCTTGATCATTCTGATCACTTCGGGCGGATGTTGTGTTTAATTTTAGTTGCTAAACATTGATTTGCATCTATTCTTTGAGTCTGGACTTGCTGGAGATGCTAACTTAAATATTAGTGGAACAAGATGCATAGTGAAACTCGACACAAAGATACCTTTGCAGCATGTATCTTTTCAAATGAAATTCGAGGATTTCATCTCAAATTTGCAGAACGAGTCGCATTTCTTTCTCTGAATATAGGGCAACGCCCACTCGCCATCACTTGTGATTTGCCTTGATCTTAGCTTTTGGAAACCTTTGAAACTTGTGCAGGTTTTCCCTTTTCCTCCTTTTCCCTTTTTGTAGTCTTGGGTTTTGTTTCCTTCTTCAAACCCCTACAGCTGCAGAAGCTTTTGAACAAAGCTTTAACGTTGTGGCTTTTCTATTGTAGTCCATTGAAGTTGATGTCACAGTTCGTACTCGGTGTTAATGAAGTGGACCCGCTTAAGTTTCCTGCCGGTGAAGGAATCCAATTCCATTTAGGGTCAATCGTGCATTGTGAATGACCAGTGGTCTTTATCAAGTTGGGCCCATTGGAGATTGTTTTATCCTTTAGAGCTACTCTATGATGGGGCCACGGATCCCAAGTTCGATTCCAACCATTTCCTTTTCTTCTCTCTCTGTCTCTCTTTCGTGTCTCAAATTTACTTGATAAGCGAGAGTACAATTTGCCAATCCATGCCAAATTATCGATCTTGCATCATTGCTATCTTCATCCTAAATCCGTGCTTGCTATTACGGTGGATTTAAGGTGTTTCATGCTCTTGGCTTTCTTGGCATCTCCTTGAGTTGCAATCCCAATTTTGGAATGGATGTGGCTTATGTATGGTTGGCCACTATATATGAAACGGTTGAAGAGAGAGAATCTACAATTTAAGAAAATAGGAAGATGTGACGTGCTCTTGTGGGGTATTGAGTAAGGCCAACTTGTTACAAATGTTCACTTTAATTAAGCCAAGAAAAAAATAATATATTGGTGATAACCATGATAACTTGGACCACCATTTATAAATCTCATTCATGCAATAACAAAAAATTCAATTATGAGATTAAAATAACACCGCAACATGATATCGCAACATGATACCTTAAGATTTAAATTCGAGAATTGAGATTCTATTATGCGAGTTATAGTCGTGTGTCATGATAGATGATCTTGAGAATCGAAACCTAAAGATAAGATACTTAAAAGGAAATCTCAAGTTCTCAACCCTAGGCCAAAGGAAAAGCTTGTTCCAACGTGGCCTAGAAAAGCGGGCAAGTCCCAGAGGGGAAGGGGAAAGAGGCTAAAACAAGCTACCCAACAAGCTAGAGAGACAGACATCGCAGGGGGAATCTTTGCCCTTTTAGCAAATGCTGTCCTCTGATCTGACCAGCCTCCTCTTCAATCCAGCAGAAACGGAGGACATGGACATTGGTACAGATGGGGACTGACCACTGGGGCTGCTGGTCCCGTCCCATCTCTCTGCCCCAATTCACCTAACCTGACCAGTGACCACACCTCTTCTTTCACTCACTACAACACACACACGGACACCACTGGTTTTTTTCATGCCCCCCTTCCAATCTCCTCCGTCCGAAAACCTGCGTACCATGTTTAGGATCTTTGTCCTGAACGATTTCTCAGGATTCGGGAGCGGGATGTGATCTTTTTGTCCTTGCCACCCATTACATATTTTAAAAATAATAGCACAAATGACCTCCAAAACTTTTGATATAATATGCAATTTCATTCTTGAACTTTGATACAATAGGCACTACCATTCATAAACATTTAACTTATTTAATATGGTCCATGAATTATTGTAAATGTTCAACATAATCTCTAGATAACATAAAAATATTTAAAAGTTCATGAATTATAATAAAAATATATTGATCATATTAAACAAGTTAAAAGCTCACAATCACATTGAACTTCATTGTGTAGTGGACCAAAGTTCAAGAATCCATTGTGTCATTTCCCCTAATTTTACATGTTAAATACTCTATAACATTATTTGCAAAGATCTAGCGATGGCCGAGGCCGAGATGCAATAGCTTGTGCATACTCGATGTGTGCAATCGAATTTTTCCACTATTTTTGCATTTACTAAGATGTCAGATTTCCAACATAAACAAAACTAACATGAATACATTGCCGAAGTAGCATATTTCTTACATGGATAAAAAGGGAAAACAAAAAACATTTAAAAAAATTCTCTGCCTATGTAATCCATCTTATGTGATATTAGGAAAACATCTCTTTCCATATGGAATTTTGCAGCTGTGCGGTTGTTGAGTGTTCGGACATAATTGAGTTTGACGTTCCTAAGATTCCCGCCTTAAAAATAATATTTGAAGCGTAACATATATAATAAAAATAAGTCGAGTCCGAACGCTTGCTATGTCCATAACACTAAAAAAGGGCAATATTTATTATCGAAAACACACAATCTAAAACTTTAAAATAAAATAAAAATCATTGTTTTATGGATTTCGAAACATATTTTTTTTTTTTATGTATTTAGTCAAAATTATGCTTTGCATCCATAAGTGAAAAGTACACTTACATTCTGCTTTTTTAGTGGAAAATAAATAATTTAAAAAATATTTTTCTAAAAATAATATTTTGTATCGCATACAAAAACAAATGAACGATAAATATTTTCATAGATATAAATTATTATAGATAATAAAAAATTTATTATTTAATAATTATTTTCAGTGATACAAATAATTATTTTTAAAAATTATTTTTTAAATTATCCATTTTTGTCAAATTAACAAATTTACTTATAACATTTATGTATTTTTGCCACGAGGAGGGGTTTGGTGCCTTGTCACCGTTGAGGGCGCCTTCAAAGCTTGATATACTTTTAATGGTGCAAGGTGGCATTTGCAGACCAAAGTTGACTAGGAGAGGACTTTAATGTTAGCAATGGAACATAAATCGAGAGACATAACAGTGGGCGTGTTTACATGGACAAGGTGGCAAGTGACGACCAAAGTTGACTTGGGAAAGGACTTCAATGTAGCAAAAGGACATGAATTGAGAGGGAGAGTGTGTGTGGTCACATATCTGAGGTACAAGAATGATCATAAAGGGAATCGCCTCGAGCAAGGATTGTGTTCTCTTTCAACAAATCATTAGTGAAAATTATACTCATTAAAATAGATTATAAACCCATTTCTTATTTTATATTTAATGGGTTGGATTGTTATACGAATTAGTCATGTTCAATATATAATCAACAATGAGTTTAAAAGGTAGTGTACATTTTTTTTTTTGAAAAATAACATGAGTGTTAAATAGATTAACGACTTATATAGACTAAACTCACTTCTATAATTATTTCTTCACTATTTTACCCTTATTCGATCTTACAATTGCTCATTCTATACTCTCACCTTAATTTAGGTATGAATTTTCCTGAATTAAATTAAATATATAAGTATTTTAGTAATATGCATCATATCAAGTATGACTTAAGTTGGGTATATAAGAATTTTAGTAATATGGATCGGATCAAGTATGACTTAAGTTGGGTATAAGTCATTCAATTTATATTATATGAAAATAGGTTAATTTGGATCGGAACATATTTTACTTGACCTGACTTATTTGTTTGACAAGTCTAGCGGAAACTCTGCTCTTGGTCAACATATGTGATTTGCAAAATTTTCTAAAAATTTTGAAATAAAAATGACCATTGGCCTCACAAATTGAAAACAAGAACTAACTACTCTTTCTCTCTCTCGCCATCGTTTGTAGTAGTGGCAACAACGTAGTCAAATGGTAAGAGCAGTAGTAGATGGCAGCCATGTGTTGGGAATGGGACGATAGTACCATGATGACAAGTACAAAGGCAGAAAAAAAGAGAGAGAAAAGACAATTAGGTGGCAATAATGTGACTCTGGTTGGCAAAAGCAAGAAATTTAGATTGAAAAAGATTCGCGAGGAGGGCTGAGTTCAATGCATATAATTTAGACGTAATGATGTAAAATATGAACTATAATTTAATATATAATTTGATCTCTTAATTTTTAATTTATTCAATACAATCCATGAATTTTAGCTCATCATGCAATGTGATCCATAAACTTCTAATTTATTCAATATAACTTTTGAACTTTTAGTATACATTTGATACGGTCTTTACGTTATATGAAAATATTCAATATAATCCGTAGTCTTTAATAATTATGAAATGATTATATTGAATATTTTCATACAGTTTAAGAATTCTATTGAACATATACCAATAGTTTAAGGACTATATTAAATAAATTAAAAGTTCAGAGATGATGCTGTACATTGATCTAAAGTTCATGAACCATATCAAATAATTTAAAAGTTAATGAACCAAATTACATATTGGACCAGAGTTCATGATTATTTGAAGCAATTTCCCTAAAATTTATGGGTTCTTGGTTTACATTTTCTTCCATTTCCTCGGTTATGTTTTTGGGCTATATTTTATCATTGGGATTTTTAGTCATGATAGAATCGGACGTGATAAAATATAAAAATCATGAAATTTTGTTATATTCCATTCACTGTATAAAACCATATGTTTTATATCTTATTGTGTTCATTGGTCAGTAGCAACCACGTATAAGTAGAGATGTTAAAGAATTTTTTTGCAATTCACTGCTAAAGAAAGCACGCAAATGGAGACAACCTTCGAGATCTAAACCTTAAACCCCAAATGAGCTTATAGTAGCATTCTAGAGACATGAATTCAGCCATGACAAAAGATGTAAATGTGCAACAATAGCGTTATTGGTGATATAGATTAGCCAACAAATACCAAATCTAGTATGAGAGAGAAAAGTGATTGTTATTTTGAAAGGTACAGTGCTTCGACTCTTTTGCTACTCACGTGAAGTTTCAACATGGATAGAGAGCTAGGTGAAGGAGTATTGACTTTCTCGTCATTGTTGAGGTATTTCAACGTGAACTAAAGAGCTACAAAGAGTTGTGAAGCTCAAGGTGAACCAAAGCTAAGGAGAAGGGCTAGTGTTCTTTTATAAATCTCCTTGCCTTTTATTCTTCAAGAATTAAAAAGATCATTTTCAAGTTTGAATTTGTTTATTTAAAATATGAGATCTTCATTTTTATTTACTTATTTTAAAATAATTCTCCCCCTCTATTTTATTTATTTATTTTATCCCCTTCCATCTTTCCTTGATTAAAATTTAATTAAATAATAAACTATACTAATATACCCAACACATGTAATAAATAGTAAGCACCACATATATGTATTACTATTATAGAATATAGAGGATTTCAATTATATAAATACAATAGAGATAAATTAATAAAAATAATTTTTTTTCTTTATTTTTGTTTGTTAAATTTTTTTATATTACAATTAAATACTATTCATATCTACAATTTTATTGATTTAAGATATTTTTTATTTGAGAAAAATAAATTTTATACTATAGATATAATAAATCCTATCCATTTTTTTTCATCAATCACAATGGTTTTTATCACATCTTATATTTATCCTGATTGCCAAATGTAACTTTAATTAGTTGGTGACAATAGATGATTATCACTTACATGTAGAATTAACTAGAACTAAATATTAGTGGTATTTGTATATTTATAACCTATCAATCAAAAGAGCAGTTAAGGAAAAAAAAACATCAATTCTATCGAGGATAAAGGAAATATGAGTCTAAATGCAATTCATGTTAAAATTTCATGTGGATTTCATTAAACATGCAACTCAACAACTTCAACTTCGTGGAGAGAGGGCTTCTTTTAAAAATATATTAGGAGCAAAACATATGATAAAAATAATGAAAGCAAAATGAAGAAGACAAAACCGAGATCATCATGGGGTGACACGTAACCCTTGGAACCACTAATCCAAAGTATACTTTATTTCATCAGCATCAAATATAGCTATGTGCATGATATAAAATAACCTAACTCCAAATTAATAATAAAAAAAAAGTCCATGACTCTCTCTCTCTCTCACTCTTTCTCTCTGTTCTGTGTAAATTTCGAGACGATAAAAGCAAGAAATCCTCGTTCATCAACCTTTCAAAGTCCAAAAAGATCAAAGAGCAGCATCCCTCTTGAGTCTTGAATAGCAGATAAGACCTTCACCTCCTCCTCTACTTTCTCCCATCTTCACCATCACAAACCTTCATCACCATGAAGAAGCTCTACCGCAGATCAGTCACCGTCCACCCCTCCCCGCCGCCGCAGCAGCCGCCGCCGGCCTCCGACCACAACCACCTCCTCTCCCTCCTCCCCGCCGCCATCCTCGCCCTCGCCGCCGCCCTCTCCCCTCAGGACAGGGAGGTCCTGGCCTACCTCATCTCCAACAACAACAACAACCACGGCCACTTCAACGACCGCAACGGCCGCCGCGGCAACGGCAAGAACAAGACCGGCAACTGCGACCACCCGCCTTGCTTCACCTGCGACTGCTTCCGGTGCTACATGAGCTACTGGGTCCGGTGGGACTCGTCCCCGAACGGCCAGCTCATCCACGAGATAATCGATGCCTTCGAGGACGGGCTGGAGCTCAAGAGCAAGAACAAGAACAAGAACAACAGTCCCAAGAGCACGAGGGGCAAGAACGGCAGGGACAGGAGGAAGAGATCGGGGCCCGCCGCCGAGCCGGCCGAGCCGAACCGGCCCGAGCCGAGCGCGTCCAAGAACGAGCCCGGCGACAAGAAAGAAGAGGCCAACTCCAGCGGCGTCGGCGGCGGAGGCGAGGTTGGTAGCGGCGGAGAGGAAGAGATGGACAAAGGGTCGGTGAGGAAGCTGGTGAGCTTCATCGGGGAGAGGATTTGGGGCGCTTGGAATTGATCTGTGGAGAAAACTGACGAGCTTTTTGCTCGAAGTTTTTGCCTTTTTTCCGCTCGCTACAAGCCCAAGTAGCTAGCGAGCGTTTCTTCTTCTGGTTTGCTCCTCCCTCCTTTTCCTTTTCTGGTCTGAATTCTGTACATATCATCTTTTGCTTCTTGCTATGTAAAAGAGAATGGAGAAGAGCAGCTACTCTTATTTATAAACTAAATCTCTCCCCCCGGGGAAGCTGGTTTGCCTTTTCTAGTTTCTTCTCGGTGGTCCTTTTCCCTCAGAAACGAAGTTGCAGAATCTGTATAGGTCTTGCTATCTATTTTTTGATGATTCAAGATCTGGGGTCGTCCTTACTTAGGATTTCCCTGTTTTCCTTCTTTTCTCGATAATTCAAGATCTTGGGTCGTCTTTATTTAGGCCGCTTACGGCGGCGGTGGGGAGCCGGTCACCCCCATCTCCCCCGCATTCGAGTAGGGTCGGGGCATTGTCACTGAGAAGATTTGAACTCAGCACCGCCTGCCATAGCTCGGACAGGATTTTGCGTCCCTTTTCCGAGGCCACCGAAGGGAGTGTTATATTTTTTTCTCCCCCGGTTGAGGGTTAGCAAGTTTAAGGATGATGGGCAGTGGCTACCATTTTTTTTTTTTTTGGTCTTTGCCTTAACTTTTAATTTTGGCAAGCAGGTTTAGCTGCAAGATTAAGGGTTAATCCAACCTAGATCGAGACTTTTAGCAGCATTTAATAAACCAGCAAAAGTCCTAAGCAGCCGATTCTTAGTGGGGTTTCATTTCTGCGGCAGCTGTAGTTTAAGCGGCTACTAAACGGCGCCGTTTTAAGTGGGCTTCGAATCTCGAGGCTGTCCTGTCGAAAGACGGGTGGGGCCCGCTTCCGGGTTTGTTGTCATGTGAGCTAAAACGCCGTGCCGTTTTGTGTCTGCGGACGAGCGACCGTTTCTCGGTACTTGAAGTTGGGAATTCATGACCAAAAAAAAAAAAAGTGAATTATGAAATATAGATATTTGAGTGTGCTTGAGATATTTGCTATAGTATGCTTTACATATTAATTAATATTTTTTTTCTGAAATGTTAGTTATGCGTTGAGGGGATCTTAGTGGTAAGCACACTCTTCTAATTAAAAGGGTTTTGTTTGTCTCCTTTTTATTTATTTATTCATTATTGACTTCGATTAAAGCAAAGTATGTTTTTGAAAAGGAGGGTAGTGGTCCAATCCAAACTTTAAGCTCCTTTCCGTTGTTCCCCAAGAGCATCTTATTCTAGCATTCTTGCCCAGTTTATAATTATAACTGCCACATCTATTAAAGCCTCTCAGATCGCTTATTCGTGAAATTTTTAATGAATCTTTGTTTAGCGTCTCTTACTTGATCACTCTAAGCTTTTTGCATTCGATTTCTCAATATGATATGAGAGTTGGATTCCACCTTGAATTTTGTTGCATTTTTTAATTATTTTGTTGCATTTTTTAATAACATGGATTATTCGTTTCTCTAATTTTGGTGAATGGAATGATTGAATAGAAAAAAAAAGGATCTCCTACTTTATTTATTTTTCCCAAATTAAGTAAATCGGTCAGGTAGTAATTTTTTTGGCGCGAATGAAGTAACAAGTACTCAAAAGAAGAAGGAACAATGATGACATGGATTTTCGTTGTTAAATAGACAAAAGAAAAAGCAAGATTCATTCTTGTTAGATAAACAAATTTCTACATAAGATAATAATTTGTCCTCAAACTTTTTTTTTTTCCAATATTTTGAAAAGAGATTAGTTAATTAATTAGTGCCAAGAGGGAACCGAAAACAATCGCCTTTTCACGAAATTTCGCACTCTTTTGTCTTGTCACCTTCTCTTTCCTCTCCTCTCTTCATCACTCCCCATAAAAAAGGAAGGAATGTCTAATCTAAAAAGATCACGAGCATCTTGGAATTGCGCGATTAGGGTTTTGCTTTCTGTTGGCCTCCATTCAATCGAGCTCATTGAATATCCCATCAATAATTGCGTGTACTAGCTGCGGGGACAAATGGCGGAAGTCTCGGAGAGAGAACAATCAAGGAGATACTAATAATTTTAAAAGTAATTTCGTGGATAAATATCCTGGACAAGGACTCTCCGTGATGAATGTCTTGAAGCTTGTCCTTGTGCTTCTCATTCAATGCAATTTGATGAGGGGTAGAATGGGTCTTGATAGTAGTTTTGGAAATGGAATTTCCATTAGAGTTTGATTGTTGATTGTTGAATCAATGCTCCAGATGGTCACTTGATATGTGGAATAAGACATGATGGTTTCAACATCGCAAATTCATGAGTGGTATGGGGCCAAAACAGATAAAAAAAAAAAAAAAGTTAGTGCAAAAGAGTTAACAGGGCAATTTTGTATGATTTTTAAAAAACTGATGGAATAATAAGATTTTACGTTAATCAATCCACACTGGAAATAGCTTTCCAAGATTGTAGTTTTCGATTGTGTAACAACCATATTGAATTCACATGCACAATCCAGTCAAAGATAAGCCATCCATGTTCCAAATGAGGAGTGCAAAATTACTTTCTTGTGACTTGACCTAGAAAGTTGCGCCGCGTGGTGTAGGTAGGTACCAACCATGATTTTTACAATAAAAGTTCTCAATATCTTACCATGCAACCAAATTGGGAAAATTATTAAAAAAAAATTATAAACTTATTACACAGATGTTAATTCAGTTTTAAATTTTTAAATTTGACTTTTTTTAATTTGACAAATTTAGTTATAAAATTTTTAAGGATTTTTCAATGTAATTATTTTGACTGAAAATCATTTATGTGAATGTTGGACAACTGTCTTACATGATATTACTGTGATGCTGATGTATTCAATTTTTGTAATATTTTTTCTTATTTTCCTTCATTGGTTTGCAACCTCAATGGTGGTTGGTAGAAGTCATTGGCCATAGTCAAGGGCATTATGAACCTCGTCAAATTCAAGAAAGGGGTTGTGAGCCCTCACTACAGTGGGCTTTAGGCTTCGGGTCATATTGCCCTCACCCAATGTCAGCAAGGGTTACTACCCCATGGCCCAAAAAAAAAAAAAGTACAAGGAAATAAAACAAAAAGGAAGAAATTTAGGAAAAAGATTTAGAAAAACTGTAAAAATTATCCATATTAGCGTCAATCATTTGATGTCCATGTGGATGGAAGAACTACATTGATAAATTATCAAAATATTTAAGATTAAGTTGACAAAATAGAAATATATATATGTGATTAAATTGACACTTGTACAATAAATTTGAGACTAATTTTTTTTCTTTGGTAATTATCCCCCATCAAATTCACACAGGAGAAATTGTTAGCAAATAGGGAAAAGGCAAATCAAATACCAAAGCTTCACTACCCACTTTTGAGTGTGCAAAACTTTTGATCCCCCCTTTCTTGAGAGACTCATTAATGTCCTAACATGGTGTGCTACAATATAAAGTGCTTCATCATTGCCATTATTACTGCATTTGAGGTTGAATCATGAGGGCATTAAAGAATCAATTCACCTTTAATGAAATACAAAGGTCAATGGCATCATCATCGTTTTTCCCCATCTAATGAAGATTCAGACGTGGAAATTTTTATTTAGAGAATCATCATGCAATATACATTTGAATCCTGATGAATTATGTTAGAGAATTTTCCATAAATTGAAGAAAAAAAATGTGAATTAGGAATATATAATGCTTCCATTTTATTTTATTTTATGGGTGGGGGGAATTACTTCTTAATTCAATAACATTTTCTTTAAAAATGTGAAACTTTTATTATTTTGGCAAAAAAAAAAAAAAAAAATGCTCACTTCTATAAAACTCTCATTTCTAGCAAAGGATTGATAATAAGAAAAATCTCAAATTAGTATATTGTAACAAATTTATCCAAAATTAATTTTTTGACCACAACAACTTCAAATTTATATATTTATGAAAAATTTAACCCAAAGTAATTTTTTGACCACTAAAAACCTCAAATTAGTACACTTGTGATATATATACCTTAAATTAGTTTTCGTTAAACTGGATTAATATCATGAAAAATCACAAAATCAGTATATCTATGACAAATTAAGGTAAAAATCCAAATTAGTTCATTCATCAATTATCACGTGTCATTCAACTAGGCGATTTAACTGTAAAATTTAATAAAAATTAAAGGAGATTAATTTGTTATAAATGTAATAGTTTTGGGTTTTATGGTATTAATCCAAACACTAAATAGTTTGTGCAATTTAAGAATTAAACCTTTCAAAGATTAGTACATAGAACAACATAAATACAATTATCAATCTCCTAAAGCTTTTGTGGTGATCAAATATATGGCGTGACAACAGTAATAGAGCTAGTCAAAATTATTTGCATATTGTGTTCCATCAATATATTGGAGAGAGCTCGATTCAGAAGCTTAGCCTAAACCGTTTTTCGCAAGCAAAATAATATACCTAAGATCGGTGTCTCGGTAAGTTATCTAAATGTAATTTCTAAATAACCCATTTGGCATTTTCTTTCGAACATAGAAAATGATCGGCAGACTGACTTCATTTCCGAATTCGCTCGCGACAAGTCCTAGCATCAGTAAAGGGCGATCCGTCTTGATGATGATGATATACAGTTTCGCAAGGAAAAATGTACCTAACCCTAGAATTATCTATTCGGAACTTCCTCTCTTCTGTTGCCGCAGTGGGAATTGACCTCGTCACGAGCTAAGGTTACGACTCCGTTCTAGCTGCGAACCATGTCGAAAGTCAACAAACATAAACAAAAGCAACATGGAAATCGAGCTGGGAACGTCGTACTTCTTTGTAGCTTCATTTGCTTGTTTCGTTCTGGTTAACGTCACGATCTGCGAAAGGGACTCTGAACTTTCTCGAGCACCGTATCGAGGTCGTCTTGACTGAGTCTCGAGCACTGTGCTTGGGAAACCCACCATGCGTTTTCCAAGATTATGACGTATCGTGACATTGTCCCTCAGCTTGAAAGCAACATCTCATTTGGAGTTGCTGGGTCAATAAGATTTTGCTAGATGCTGATCACATCACACACATAAAGACCTGAGAATCACCGTAAAATATTGGTACATAAATTCCCTGAACATGTTACTCGGGTCTACTAGACGAACGGGTCGCCGACAGAGACATTAGAAATTAGTCCCGAGCTCATTTGAATGAGTCCTTCATCCTATCGAAGTCGTTTGCGGCGGGTTTTACTAGATTCCAATGACCATTGTGATCATCGACCGTGCTGACGTGCATGATGGATGACCCACTTTTTTACAAGGATTGATATTGTTGCGTAAAGAAAATTACTGTAATAATATACTAAAATTGCCAAATCCTCATCTTTTTCTTGTGCTCACTAATCGTGCCTTTGGCTAAGTTATTCTGCCGTGTTACCCAATGTCAACTATACAGCCATATCTATAATATATATTATTGTTTTTCGTCTTCTATCAGCCCGCACCAAGGTACAGTGGTAGCTAAGTGAAGATGTTTATATTTATTCGACCTCAATAGCATGAATTGATGTTTCCAGGAAACCAAGATGAAATTTGACAATGGGCTCTTAATCACTCAAAGTGCATGGAAAATATTCTTATCCTGGTACTTGATGTCACATCAATGTAAGTGGAGGTAGGAGTGGACCAACATGATTTGGTCTTTGATAGTTAGGCTACCAGCTAACAACACGTCTCCATACTTCGTGACAGATATTTGATGTTCGCATCATGTGATATCTTGGGTCCCTTTTCATTTGCTAGGCCTCATGCATTATTGTAGTCCGATCGATTGTCAGTCATTCATATCGAGATTACAAGATCTTGAGACAAGCAATAGATCTCTTGCGACATTTTTCTAATTGGTCTCACTAAGCGTGAATTGAATCTCACGTGTCATGATTCTTGAAGTGCAAAATCTCGGCTGTCTTGTCAACTCGACTAGTTCATTGCCATAACCAAGTAAAGATGGTGCTTTTTTGGCTGCTCCTTTTGGAGTGCGGTATGGTCCTGAATTAGTTTGAGTGGATGCTAAACTGGACGCTGACTTTTTTGCGACCTACCATATAGATAAACCATCACTGGCTCGTTTGCCCCTTTAGAGGTGGCTCAATTCGTCCTCATTACCTCTGGCTCAAAGCATTCTGATTAAGCTTGTAGTTAGGTAAAGATGTCAAGGCGTGCCGAGCAAATTTAATTACTAAGTTTGACCAAGTTTCTAGCACAAGAAGCATTCAAACTCTCTCTCTCTCTCTCTCTCTAATCGGAAGAGAAGTCAAAACTGCAGAGGTGATTCATTGGAGGAGAGCGTATGCCACACCATAATAGGCACCCTTTGACTATACCCATCGTTAGATACTGGAGAATTTTTTTTTGTTAGTGAATGAAGTAACAAGGAGTGACAAGAAAGAAATGGGGTAGGTTTTGTACGATCAAGTCAGAGTCAACACTGGTCGGTATTTAAGTTTGACCAGTCACACTAACTAGGCAGAGGTTCTCCTATTTATATTATCTGGCATTGTCTGACTGCTTCTTGTCGTTTGAAATCCAGAATCTCGGGAGGTTAACTAGACAGTAATTACATCGCCCTGTCAACGATCCTCGGTTCAAGCCAATCTCAAGTTCGCTCGATTTATGATTTTCTACTCACGTTGGCTTCAAGCACTGAATTTGGCAGACCCACGCAATTGGGAATTCTAATGTAAAAAAGCATGTTGCTTCATGTGAAGTTCCATGAGATCCTGTGGGGAAAAAGGTAAAAGAAAACGCAGCAAAGCTTCGGAATCGCATGACCACTTGATGTTTGAATTGGTATCTTGCATCTAAAAAGGATGAATGACCCCACAAATCTTGCCCTTCACACGTTTCCAATAGTTAAAAAAACGCACTCCCATCTTTATGGAAATTTAAATGCTATATACTTCAAGCTACCTGGCATCTTCTTTCCAATAGTCAAACAAATGCACTTCCATCTGTATGCAAATTTAAATGCTAGATACTTCACGCTACCTGGCATTTTCTGCAATTGCACATCATGTGACATTCTATGCTTTAGAAGTACAGGCAGGTACAAGACGACGGCTGCATCAACTCATTATTGCTGGTTTTATTCTGCCATACATATGACGGTCTTGGGGGTCAGACAAGCTACAATAACAGAATGGAAGAGAGAAACTAATTGTTGCAGAAACTGTTGGAATGAACTAAAGTCGAGAGGGCATTCCTCCAGCGACCACCAAGGTTTCTCCTGTTATATAAGAAGCGTCGCCAGATGCCAAAAAGGCGGTTGCTGCAGCCATGTCCTCTGTTGTCCCAAGCCGCTTGACTAGCGTTGTCTCCTCGATAGAATTTCTCTACAATGCATTACAGTCCAAAATGAGCCTATGACCAGTCATACTTCAAGTATCTATGGGGAGAGAGAATGGGAAAACATATACTTACGATGGTATCACTTTTTACTAGGAAGTCAGCAAAGTGCGTAGGCACGAAACCGGGAGCCACACAGTTAACACGGGTATTTGGTGCCATCTCTGTTGCTAGGGCCTATGAAGAACTTGAAAGAGTAAGCAGATAAGCAAGTTGAAACTTAAAACTATTTTTAAGAAAAGGCTGCTTGAGATGCAATACAAAAGCAATTGCTAACAAAGTTGTTGCACCAGCCAACCTCAATGTCTTCTTTTAAGAGAATATAAGCTTGTGATAAGATGCATGTTCCTTTTATGTTGAGCATAGAAAATCTTCTATTGTAGTCCCAAGTTTTGCATGAGACTACAGACAAGTTGCTTCCAGAAATGTAGCACATACGTAAGATTCTTAAAGCTAGCTTATAGGACAAGAAAGAACAAGATCAACATCCCATTGTACCGACCTTGGTTAGCCCAAGCAGGGCTGTTTTAGTCACTCCATACATACCCATGGAAGGTTGTGGCTGGTATCCAGCAATTGAAGAGATAAAAACTATAGATGAACCCTTCTGCAAATGAGGTGCTGCATCCTGTTTCAACACGAACTAATTATTAAATTTGCAGATGCAGACAGCCACACAATTAATGAAACTACCTACTGTTTTGACAAATTTAATGCTCCCACGAAAGAAGTCCAACTACAATGTTCTTGGTACTGAGACCATAAAAGGTTCTTAACAGGTTCAGTAATTGGATAATTCTTTAGATGTCCAGAGATAGTCTTCTATAAATTACTAAAGACTAACAATACGGCCAAAGACATTCTCAACAGGCTGACTTCGGTCAGATCAGTGTCATAGACTGGCTACCAGCCCAACTCGGTAACATCACAAATGCCACATGTAGGTGCAATGCTTTGAAGTGATTATAAAATGGAAATGTCTATTCAGCAGTAGTATAAATGCTTGGGCACAACATTGTCACCTTTAGGAGTAGAATAGATGCTTTGACATTTATTTCCCACAACTTGTCGAGAACAGAGTCTTGGATTTCTAAAATGGGATCAACAGATGGATTAGCAGCGGCATTTGATACCACCACATCAATTTTCCCGTATTTCTGCAACCAAAGCATCGGATAATCAATCAGGACCTAAGAACATACTTCATAAAATTTATCTTGGCAAGCAATATCTTATATTTTTCCTTCACTGGAACCGAGTGGAAAAAAGAACCAAAAAAGCATATAATAAGAACGTCGAGGGAAAAAACCGAGGCAAAAAAGTAACCTGAAAATAATCTGACCTTTCTGTTTAATCTGAACAAATTAACATACCACAAGATCATTTCCAAGTTGCCCTAGTTTTTGTCTTGAACACTTAGCCCACTAGCAAGGACATTATTATTCTGAACTTTTATCTCTCCTCAGTCACCCATAGAGTTCTACGGCAATATCTTTAACAGATCATATCAATAATTGATCATTATATTCTTAGGGATAGAGAGCATCCAAACCAGGGAGAAATTGTTATCTACCATCATGATTTGAGTGCTAGTCTTCATCAAAGCTTCCAATCCTATATTTTCAAAGATAGAGCTCAACCATATCTAAGAGTGCGTTTGTTTTATGGAAAATGAATGATTTGAAAACATTTTTCTAAAAAATGAATGCTTGTATCGATTACAAAATGACTCGATGAAAAATATTTTCATCGTTTGTAAAAATATATAGACATAAATTGTTGTCAATAATGTGAACATTTTATATTGACTAATAATTTCAATCAATACAAGCGTTTTTAGGAAAATGTTTTCTAAATTATTCATTTTTTACGAAACAAATGAAGCCTAAACTTAGTATAGCAATGCCAAAAGTAAGAGGCATCCAAATATACTATCTATGTAATCACAGAACATATTAATGCCCAAAAAAGGGGCAACACACAAGGGCTACAGAGGAAATTGACTACAGCAAAGTTCATTACAGATGGTGTACGTTACAATTATACAATGCTCAAGATACTTCAACAACTTCTCCAAAAAGTATTAAGTAAACAATCACAAAAAAAGAATCAAAAGCTGCAGCATCATTTCTTAGCCTAACTAGTTGTCATTGTACCAGTAGCTATTTGGGATTGTATAAAAACCTTATAGAGAGGATAATTCGAGACGATTCAAGTACATGGTGGTGAGATCACGTATAAAAGACAGCCACCTGAGAGAAGAATTACTCACCTGAACAGTCTTGTCTATCAGGGATTTCCTCTGCTGTGCATTGGAAACATGGCAAACCAAGCCCAAAACCTCTATACCCTTTGCCCTGAGCTTTTCAGCAGCCTCATCCACATTTTTCTGATTACGAATTTAACCAATCACTTCCAGTCCACTGAATAAGTAATCGATAAGAAAAAAGCTATAGATGATTCCCTGAGTTGTTTCGAGAGAAGAACAATGGCACTAAAAGGACAGTGACTTCAAATGGATATAAAACTCAAATTTTTAAACACCCGCTACAGAAAACCTAAGCTTACTGCACCAAGGACCGAATTCCATCGATAAGATACTTGTTACGAACAGAATCTGACGTGATGATGTACACAACCGTAATTCACTATGACACTTAGAAAGTCACCAGCTAAATAATGACACGCACAGGAAATTATCAACACCCAGCTCCATTTCCTCAGAAAAAGAAGTCGAATTCAACCCATTCTAAGCACATCTGCTAAAAAATAGCTAACGAAAAAATCAACTCAGCTCAGGCCTATCACTACAATCAACTCAGCTCAGCTCCACTCAGGCGCATCACCACGATCGACCAAGCTCATCCTGGCTTATCACTAGACATCACAGACGAACCAAATCCGCTAAAAACATCACAAAAATCGCCGCAATTCAAGCTCGCGCACCACGCATCCATCGCTCGACGTGTCACTCTAATCAACTCACCTCAGTTTCACTCAGGCCTCATCACTACAATCAACTCCGCTCAGCTCATTCAGGCGCATCACTACACTCAGACATCACAGGCAAACCAAATCCGCCCAAAAACACACCGTAGAAATCGCCGCACCACGCATCCATCACCGGACGCGTCACTACAATCAACTCAGCTCAGCTCCACTCAGGCGTCATCACCGCGATCACCTCAGCTCATTCAGGCGCATCGCTATCCTCAGACATCACAGGCAAACCGAATCCGCCAAAAACACATCGTCGAAATCGCCGCACCGCGCATCCACCGCGACTACCTCGCGAGAAGCGAAACATCGAAGGCGAAGAAGAAGGAGGAGGAATGGAGTTTCTACCTGCTTGCGAGAGGAGATGACGACGGCGGCGCCTTCGAGGCCGAGGCGCTCGGCGATGGCGAGGCCGATGCCCTGCGTGGAGGCGGTGACGATGGCGACCTTGCCCTCGAACCTCCTCCCGATCTTCGCGTCGCTCGCCGCCATCTTCCGCCGCGGGGAGCGGAGGCTTTCCGGGGTCGTTTTCGGGTGGTGCCGATCGATCGGAGGGATTTGCGGTGGCGGAAGGCGGAGGAGAGCGGGAGTAAATGAACGTGTCCCGGACGGTTGGGATGTACCCACTATAGAAGATTGAGAATACGGATTTAAAGGAATGGGCCCCCTAACCCCCCAAAAAAAAAAAAAGAAAAGAGAGAGAGAAAAAAAAATAAGTAAATGACCTAAATGGTCTATGGATTCGGCCTAACAGTTAATGTGATCCACAAAACTTTAAATTTGTTTTATTGCTTTTGAATTTTAATCCATTATGCAATGTTGCCATTGGATTTTTGTCATGCGGTCCGAGAGCTAAGCTGGACAAGTACCAAAAGTTTAAAGATTATATTAAATAATTGAAAAATTCATAGACAACTTTGCATACCAAGCTACAATTCATGGACTACGTTGAATAGATTTCAAGTTTAATGATCATATTATACCAAAGTTTAAGGATCATTTGCATCATTTAAAAAAAAAAAGAGAGAGTCAAATATCGAAAAGATGATACCGAAGCTGTTATAACTTTATCATTTTACTTACTCAAGCGTTTTCAAATAAACATTCGAGTAACATCACTTTCATATGATGCTCATTTAGGTATCATACCTTTTCAATTGATCATCGAGAATGTTGTAACTTTCTCATGGCATCCACTCGAGTGTTTTCAATGAATTACTTGAGCAGCATAACTTTCGTATCACACTCATTTATGTGTTGTATTTTCAATCTATCATTTTGATGTTATAGCTCTTAGAAAATGTTAACAATTGTTGGAAACTCAAAGATTACACTTGAGGCAATTTTCTTTTTTAATTACAGCACTCAATTTACCAATTAAAACATACGACATCCAAGTGAAACAGTTATGTCAATAAAATGAAAAGTTATGATTTCGAAATGGGCGTCATATGAAAATTACAACACCTATGGATGCCCTTGTTTTTCAAATATCTATAGAAAAGTCCGGCAAAAGAACGCTTCAAGTGCCATAATCTTTGCCAAGGACACTTAAGTCTTGCCATAACTTACGAAAGGTACACTTAAGTGCCAAATTCGAAAAACGGATCACTTGAGTGCCACTCCGGCCAAAGTCCGGCCAAAACGCCAACGTGGCGTATTTCCGGTGAAGCGCCCAAAACGACACCGTTTTGCACACCGACGTGGCCAAAACGGCGTCGTTTTGGGCCGACGTGGCAAAAAGAAAATTAAAAAATTAATTAAATTAATTTTAAAATTAAATTTAGTTAAAATATTTAAAAATAATAATTTTAAAATTAAATTTATTTAAAATGTTTTAAAAAACTTTAAAAACCTTTAAAAATATTTTTAAAAATTAAAAAATTAAAAATTAAAAAAAAAAAAAAAAGGGAATGGGGAGGCGGGCGGGGATCAGCCCTCGGCCGTCAGCCCCGCCGCCGCCGGAAGGGCCGGCGACGGCGGGAGGGTCGGCCGGGTCGCCAGGGCCACGGCCGAGGGCGGCGACCCCGGCCGATCACGCAGCGAGGGCTCGCGAGCCCTCGCCCGATCTCGGGGCGAGGGTCACGGCCCTCGCCCCCGATCCGGCAGTCGCGGCCCTCGCCGGATGGGCAGAGGGCCGCGCGCCCCCAGATCTAGCGGCGAGGCTCGCGGCCCTCGCCCCGATCCAGCGGCGAGGCTCGCGACCCTCGCCCCGAGATCCCGAGGGCTCGCGAGCCCTCGCCCGATCTCCGGCGGCGAGGGCTCGCGGCCCTCGCCTAGATCTAGCGGTGAGGGCTCGCGAGCCCGCGCCCCGTCGCCGGTGAGGGCCACGAGCCCTCGCCCGGATCCGGCCGGCGAGGGCCGCGAGCCTCGCCCGAGATCCCGGCGGCGAGGGCGCGAGCCCTCGCCATCCGCGTGAGGGCTCGCGGCCCTCGCCCCGATCCCGGCGACGAGGCTCGCGAGCCCTCGCCGCCGGTCGGCCCAGTCGCCGGCCCTTGGCCGGGGCCCGCGACCCGGCCGACCCTCCCCGCCGTCGCCGCTCTTCCGGCGGCGGGCGGCGGGGGCCGGGGCGATCCCTCGGCCGCCTCCCCCTTCCTTTTTTTTTTAATTTTTTTAATTTTTTTAAAGTTTTTTAAATTTTAAATATTATTTTTAAAATATTTTAACTAAATTTAATTTTAAATTAAATTAAATTATTTATTTATTTATTTTGTTCCACATCAGTCGAAATGACGCCATTTTGGCCACGTCAACGTGCAAAACGGCGCCGTTTTGGCCGCGCTTCGCCGGAAAAACGCCACGTTGGCGTTTTGGCCGGATTTTGGCCGGATTGGCACTCAAGTGATCTCTTTTACTCCGATTTTGGCACTTAAGTGTACCTTTCGTAAGTTATGGCACTTAAGTGTCCCTTGGGCAAAGTTAAGGCACTTGAGGGGTCCGCACGTCGAAGAAGTCCTTAAATTTTCTTTCATATTCTACACTTTTTTAAACGTAACATCGTACTATTTCGATTCCTCTTTGGTTCGACGTGTAGTCCCGACAAGAGGAAAAGATTTGTGATGCGACAAATGTATGTGCCGGCCTTTATGAGTCGATAATTTCGATTCTTGTACAACACAAATATTGAAGGCACATGCCATAGCCGACCCTCGATTTCTCCAAGATTAGACTTCCAACGTCAAATTAGGAGCCCCTGCATGAGCATTGACTTCTAAAACTTTTTTAATGACTTCATTCTAACAGTTTTCTTTTAAATATTGAATTAAAGTTCATTATTTATATTATTTTCTAAATAAAAGAATCAAATATCAAGAAAAGGACATCAAAATTGTTGTAACTTTCTCATGTTGTTTATCCAAGTTTTTCCAATGACACACTTGAGCGACATCACTTTCATATGGTGCTCATTAATGTGTCATAGTTTTCAATCGATCGCTTTGGTGGCACCGGAAATGTTATAATTTTCCCGTGGCATAATTTCGTACTTCACTCACTTTATGTGTTGCATTTTTTCAATCTATCACTTTAGTGCTATAGCTCTTAAAAATTGTTAACAAGCTGGAAAATTGGATATGACACTTGTGAGTTACAGCACTCAATTGGCCGATTGAAAAGTATGACAGCCAAGTGGAATGATTATGTCAATCAAATGAAAAATTAAAATTTTGAAATAGACATCATACGAAGGTTATAATACTCATGAGGTACCTCTCATTGTAGGATTGTTCATGAATCTAATTGATATTTCGACGGCATAAATTTTGTTTCATATTTTATACTTATTTAGATGTAACATCATGCCATCTATGTTTATAAAATTTCAGTTCGTATTGGGTTTGACGGATAGTCCCAACAAGAGGGAAAATTTGTGATGCGACAAATGAGATGCGCCGGCCTTTATGAGTTTGATGATTCCGATCCTAGTACGACAGGAACATTGAAGGCATTTGCCCTAGCCCTAGCCTAGTTACAGTCGATTTCTCCAAGATTAGACTTCCAATGTCAAACTAGGAGCCAACGGTTCAGCATTGATTTCTAATAAATTTGTTAAATGACTTCATCTTGGTCGTCACCGCCAACGCAAGGAATCTCCCGACGGCCCAGAGAGGCCGTTCAGATGCGGCCGGCAGTGACGACCGCCTGGGTAGGTGTGAAATCCACGAGAGTTCACTGTAGGGTGGCAACTCTAGAAAGCCGCAACCCTGCAAGAGTTTAAGGTGTAGTTATTATAGTCTAATGAATTAACGAAAGTGAGCAAAATGAGATATATCTCTTCGGTCCGTGTATCTCTTAAGTTCATAAATCACTTCAGCTAATGTATTTTTGTAGTTCATATGCCTCTTCAATTTATGTATCTCTTCGGTTCATATTCAATAAAACTTTATAAATGGAAATGAACTAATTCTCCATTCTGAAGAAGAAGAGAAGAAGAAAAGGAATAAGAAGGCATCTCCTCTTTTTAAGTTTTTTCTCTAAGTATGTTGGTTCAAGAAAAGGTCCGATTGAAGTTTGTTTGTATAGTGGGTTCAAGGTATTGTATTGTTTGTAAATCTGCATAATACCGTTGGGAATGAAGTAATTGCCTTTAAGAGGTTTGGTAATTTGTACTTCACCTCCTGTTTTATTTTGACAGTCCGTTCGGTTTTTCCCACACGATGCGAGGCCGACTGCCAAGCCAATGCCTGTGGCGGCCAGCTGTGGTCAGGGCGACATCACGTCTATTTGCAACACAAGGCCCTCTGATCTGATCCCGGAACGCAGTGGCAACCGTCATCCTCCTCCTCCTCCGGCGGCAGCCACCCGTCTTGGGGCGATATTCTTCCTTACCAGAAAAGGGTGTCCAAATAACGGTGGCAGGCCTTGCCGCCAGGCTCATCGCGTACTTTGGAGTGGAGGGCGAGCTCTCTACTTTCAGGTGGCCGGCGGTTTTTTGCCGCCACAGGCATTTCGCGGAGGTTGGTGCGAGGAAACAAAATGAACTATCACTTTTCTATTTCCTTTCTATGTTACTTCTCTCTTTGCCGTGCCCTGACATAATCACAGTAAGTTGGCTCTCGTCTCCGGATTAGGACCGCCGCTCTAGTCCGATTACAACCAAGCTACTCATCAAAGCATGCGATTTTCAAGAAAAATCACTTTCTTTCGATACGGGCCCGAGTTCTGCCGGATTTGAATTGAACAAGAAGCCTCGTGCTGTCAAGGTGCAAAAATCATCGGCCTGTGAACTCAGACTATTCCTTATGGTTTGTATTCGACCGTTTTTCGCTGACTATCAATGGTCACGGTTCGCGCTTCATGCATCATAAGTCTTATCAAGGTCAATAAGTATCAAGCACGAACGAGCCGGTTGAGTAAAAGTACAACTGGGAAATTCATCCTCACATTCTTTAGACTGATATGACATGATTCTATTGTTTTCCTGCCGAAGGACATGAAAAGGAAGAATGCACCTAAGGTTCTGACCAGTGCAATTATATTCATCGGTCCTCTATGGTTTCCTTTCGTGCCAGCACTAAGATCGCAGCTTGTCAGCCTGGATAAGTCGGCGGAATCTCGTGAATAACTGTTTCCTGCTTGAAAACACACGGCAGTATGTCTGCAGAAGATTGAGCGGACCAATGTCATGAACTAGAATAGGGCAGATATTGATATCTCGAGGGTGTATTTGATCAAGTTCCAAGATAGTATGATAAACTTAGTCTTCTGAAACAAGTTTCGAATTGGTTGCATAAAGCTTATAATACTAATTCAAGATATGCTACCTTGAATAGGTAAGAGGGGACTCCCTCCTTCGTGGGGCTATCTGAGTAATTGGTCGGAATCGAGAGCACAGTTTGGAAGTTGGACGAGGCATTCTCTTTTTCTTCCTTTATGCTGTTGAACCTCTCGGTGTAGCCTTCTCCTGAATTTGGATCAGTCTCGTCCCAGTCACCGAACACTGGTACATGCGTTGCGCCGAGATGCTGCCACTTGAAAGAAAGATAACACTTAATAAGCATCATTTGGTCACTGAACAATATAGTTTCATGGAAGGCAAATGCAGAAAGGAGAAGAATTGAAGTGAGAGATCTATGTCATGTTATAATCAATCTTGGAAATGTTTTCTCCAAAAAGTGGGGCTGATGCAACACAAACGGGGCAGTACTTACAGAATTATCTGCTGGTCGACCTCTGTTCCTCTGTCCTGAGGGTCCTGAGCTTCTTTGCACTGATGGCGAGAAGCCTTTTTTTGCGCTGAAGCTCTTTCTCTTTAGTTCATTGGAAAAGCTCCTCCTGTGAGAACCGGCACTGCGAGCCCCATGTTGTTTCTGGGACGAACTTGATTTGGCTGAATTCAAACAGAAGAAACTACAAGTCCCTCCTGTCCTAGGTGAAAAGGCACCTGGATTCTCCTCAGGGTCGTTTGGAATCATCTTTTTGCTGGTTTTGTCTCGGCGTGCGCTCCCAGAACATGCTGCCCGTGGAATTCTAACATTGGCCAAGTTTCCATGTTTTGGAGCACGCAAGTGTTTCTGTGGCCAATTCAATTCTAAGGTTGATTGCAGGAAACTTGAGAGCACAAATTGAGAAACAAAGCATATGCATATGCAAGAAACAAATCTAACATATGCATCTATTTTAAGTGATCTTTTCTAGATATGGTGAAACCGCAAATCATGCAAGGACAAAACCAGGACATCACTTCACGAGAACGTGATGTTATCTGTGCAACATATAATTGATCCCTCAATTCATATCTGGGTCCTGGATGTTAAGGAAATAATGCTGTTCTGAAAACCAGTATCAGTTTTCTTCTGATGATGCACTGAATTTAGGAGGAGATGTCAATCAACGCACTTATAAGTGATGGAGCTTCTTCCTGTTTGCACCGAGACATTAACAAATCTCCATTTTTTTGCCCCTTTCGCCTATAGAAATGATGGTCTGGACCGTTCTTAAAAATAGAAGGCAATGTACAATCAAGTTGGAGAGTGATCAATAGAAGAACTCCAGCAAGGCAACGCAATTTACAGTTTAAAAGAATTGGCTTATTAGGAATTTCCTTGCGTAGATTGAAGTTAATCAGCCCTTTGAACTTTCCTCTTTCATATTCTTGATGATTTCACTGGAAGAATGTAGATTTCATCATCAAGACCTTTCACAGTGTTAACTATTAAACCGTGTTAGAGATCATAAACTTAGAACCTTGCATTCCCTACAGATTCAATTCCCTCCACGTTCTGATTTCTTTCTAAGGCAGACGCTTATCAATATGCCAAAAGAATACTTTGTTATTTGCTGTAGAGATAGCTTCTGAATCATGAAGTAACTTACAGGATGATCACATGGATTGGTTGCATCCCTTTCTCTTCGGTACCTCCTACCTCTTTGCATTGATGAAGACGAGCCAGTAGTGTAACCTGCTTTTGGTTGATCGGAAAGGCTTCTTCTATGAGCACTGGCGCGCTTACCTGGCTGCCTTGTCTTTTCGTGGATGAAATGGCTTGGACTGAATTGAAAATCTTTTCCATGTCACAGATGGGTCCAGGCATGAAGGCCTCTGGATTCTCCTCAGGGTCATTAGGATTTATCCTGACTCCGGCTTTCTCTTGGCGTGCATTATCAAAGTAGGCCGTGTATCGAACTTCGTCCTTGCCCCTGTCCCAGCTGCCGAATTTGGGGACGTGGGAGCGATGCTGAGGCTGAATTTATGGAGATGGTTATTCAATACAAGGAATGTGCACAATAACATTAGTCTAATAGAAGAACGCACTCTACAAATTATAATTGAATATTCTTTTCGAGCAGAAGTCACTGTGTGGTCGAGCTAGGAGTCAATCAAAATGTGAACAAGCTAGTGCAAGATTCATGAGCACAAGTTCATACATAAGTTAGTTTTAAGCTTACTGGTGTTGTCTAGGTGCAAAAACCTGGTGTTTCCTTGTCACTGCCAGGTAAAAAATGCACGCAAATCCTACCCACCTATCACAAATAAACCATTCTGCTGATGTCATATGTAAAAGTTTCGACCTTGAAAATGACCTCAAACACATAAGTTGGATTTGGAATGTTCTGTTGACGTTTGTATGAGGTTTCCCATGATAAATTACTGCACTTCATAATAGAAGTTACGACTGTTAAATGTCGTGTTATGTTCTTGGTTCAGTTAGGGAATTCAAGGACATGCTCCATATACTGGGGTTCCGACGGCTTTCAATTTGTTGTAAATTGGGATTGAAAAACTTTTCAGATGGGATCCAAATAGGCATATGCAAGTTCAATTGTGTTAATGTTCATGTCCTTGAACTGGCTCTAAATGACCACAATGTTATGATCATCTGGCTACTCAGTGAGCAATACAGGCAGAAGAAATCAGAATCAACATGGCAGATCTAATTCAGGGAAATAACAGACAGATGCAGAACGATAATGGTAAGAGGACCGTACACTTTGCATTGCTAGGACAGTTTTTGAATGAAAGAACAAAGAAACAGTCTAATATCTGATCTCAGAACACTGGAAAAAAAAGATGCCGATTGACTTGAGAGTACTTACAGACATGGTGGAAGTCGTCTGTGGTTCCTGACTTCCTCAGGGAAGGTACACTCTTTATGAGAATGGAATTTAGATGTTCTGGACTAGATTCAACTTTGTCTATATCAGACAATGAATTCTTTGATGTTTCCAATGTTTCTAGGAGCCAAACCTTTCCAGAAGCCCCACTGATGATGTCCTTGTCCCCAAATTGCATATTCCTTGTGACATCAGGTTAACCATAGTGCATTTCCATTTACATGCCTTCTTGTTCTTGTATAACCAGTAAAGACAGTAACAAGCCAAAATGGGCAAAAAAAAAAAAAAAAAAAATACTATTAAAGACAGCAAATGAAGGTTTTGTCTGTCTGTTTCTGTCGAATTCTCAATAGATAGCTGGAGTCTTAATCGAAGAAGAGGAAATAGTAAAGAAAAATGCTTCATGACTTATTGGACAGTAACTACTATTTGTAGTCTGAATGCTGATTTTTGTTTGCTCCATATTCTCTTTTCTACAGTTCTTTTATCTTCCATGGTGTGGCGAATGGTACTGGTTGGTCTAACAATCTTCGAATCAATTTGTGCAGTCCCGATGTGATGCAAAGCATTTGGTCCATTTGTTTATGGAGGCCTTCCCAGGTGACTCCATTAGTAAATAATGTGGCATTAGCAATGTGTCCCCTCTTTGTCTGCTTTGCCTTTGTTTTTGTCATGTCCGAGAGACTTTTCGTGAATGTTCTTTAAGCAACTGATGTTATCTAAGCTCCATGACGATTCAAGCAGCTAGAATGATGCTTTTCATGAATCTGATTCTTCAGGTACAACCAACACATAATTATTTAGATCCAATGAGCATGGTTAGAAGATACTTGTATTCCTTTTCTGTTATTCCATTTGGCAGCGCCAAATACCACAGGTATTTCAAGAGCAAAGCAAGTTCTGTGACCCAAAATACACCCGTGAATGATGCTAAAGCCGGAACATAGTCATGTCTGTTTCAATTTGTTCATCGGATGACATGTGGGATGTTCAGTGCTTTGATCACTGTCATTCGGTTCTCATGACTGCAGATTATCAGTAACTTTCACTTCAAATTGAAGTCTCAGAGCTACCCTGTGACTCATTTTCTTTAGCTATACACACAGGTCCTGTGCTAAAGAGGAAGTTCACATGAAGTTCAAGGAAAGTGTTAATCCACCATGAGTCTTGTGACCTTGGAGAGTGGTCCTACTTATGTTGGCCCTACCCATGAATCTGATCACAATGGAAGTCAACGCAGACAGATCATCAATCTACATACAGGTGGACTTTCTTCATACAGATTGATGAAATCTCTTCCTGAGCCAACTCTTGAACCCGAGAACAACCGGAGTCGGCTAGTGAGTCTAATAATGCGCTATACATATCAAAATAAGTTATATATGGAAAGAGAAGTAACTTTACGCAGAATGGCATTATGCCTTTTTCTTCAAATTGCATTACCCAACGAGTGTTGTGGTGCGAAAGAGAATTGACTTTACCTTCTACAGAAACAGTGCATTCATAAGAACTCTCATGACCCTGTACAGTGTACACTACACATCCCAGACCTGACCGAAATACAGAACGTGGATTGAGTGCGACTGTAACATTCTCCGACTCCTTTGTTTTCCGGCGAGATTACGAAATTCCGATCGTCTTGTTCAGCAGCCATAGGAAAAGAGCGAATTCAATCCCGAATATGGTGTGAAGATAAGTCCTGTCCAGCATAAAGCCATAAACTGTAATTCCTGCTTTGTTGTGCTCTAGGTATGTCACTGCAAATAATGTCACTCAACTTCATTATGGCTATTCTTATGAATTAGACTAGGAGTAAAGAAAAAAAAATCTCTTCCATAGTTTTCCTTCTCACCTAAAGCTTGCCTCTTGTGGAACGAGATGGTGTGTGCGTAAATTGGCATTATTTTGGCATTGTTGAGATCATCGTCACCGTCTCCTTCTTCTTCTTCTTCGGACTCCCACTCTGCATCTGCGGGGAAAACATGGGTGGAAGCGACCTCAATTCTGGGCGTCTCACCATCGTTATCGTCAAATGAGTTAATCGTAGCACAGATGTGCCACTTCGCTGCAAGTCCGGTGATGGACTGGGCTTTGTGCGAGACCTTCGTCGCGCTTCGCAGGCATATGAAGAGGCCCGTGAGCAGGCTGACGGAACATAGCTGTGACACAGAAAATAACAATGTTGTGCTGTCAACAGACTGGTACTTAGTCCCAAATCAAAGACAAAATCGGCGTTTTGGTGAGAAAGAGAGATTACTGAAAGCTCCCCGGCTTTGAAGATATTGGCATTAGCGCCGGAACGGGTGAGCAAGAGCACGAAAGTGAACTGGCTCGCCGTGACCAATATGAGACACAAGAGAAGGAATGATCGGAAGCGGTGGCTTATGATCCTGAGAGTCCTCCTGAACCGGAGATGCTCCTTCAAGATCGACACCACCTCAGTTTCCTTCTCGAAGACATGCGCAAAGTCCTCCAGTCTGAGGATGTGCAGGTAGCAAATCAGGCCGGTAGAGGACGCACACGAGGATGAACATCGAGGTCCGGTAGAGCCACGAAAGCAGCTCCAACGCACAGAGGATCGTGTCGCTCACGTAGAGATTCCCATAGTAAGGAATGTTGGTGGATCCGTCGATGAACCACCAGAGCTTGTATGCCGTCTCGACAGCAAAACACGGGAGAACGAACCAAGTCCACAGCTTGACTGATCTCTGCAAACATCAAGAATGCTCAACTATATCCAAATTGCGCCTCTTATTAGCATCATTGAAGCTTGTTCAGTCATTAATTCAGAGTTTACATTAGCTTACTGCAATTCCTAGATCAGCAATATGAATGCATGCAACAGAACACTTAAAAATTCTCTGACTTTGATGATGAATTGCCAATCAATTAAAACTGCTGGATCATCAAGAACAGAACGGCAATCAAAGTCGAAACCGAACGTACCTGAAGCTGCTGCGAGTATCCGCGACGAACATTATCGCTCGAGTCGCACAACTTATCTAGAAACAAGAACTTCCTGATCCCGTACTTACGGGACCACCGCGACAGGCAGACGAAAGATATCGCGGCGAACACGGAGAGCGATATCTGCACCGGTATGTGGTAAGGCCGCTGGAGGTTGGCGTCGCAGCTCGAGCACTGGAGCAAGAAATGCGAGGCCAACGGGACGGCGACGGCGAAGAGGAAGAAGACGGACCAGGACAGCCCGGTCAGCCACAGGCTGGACTGGTCGACGCACACCCACTTGAAGCAGGACGTGAAGCTGTTCAGCTCGACGGGCTCGGACGGCAGCACCGGCGACGACAGGTAGCTGGAGATGGGCTTCCTCCGCAGCACGAACGCTCTTGCTTCATCTTCCATGGTGGGGAAGACTTCATGAGAGTGGTGGAATGGAGGGTTCTTGGCCTATGGTCGATCCGAGGATGTCCGTGATGCTGAGACGACGATGGACTGAAATCATTTAGAGCCGGATCAGAGGAGGAGGGTGGCGGGGGTGGTGATCCATGTGAAGCAGGTAAAAGCTAGAGCTGAAGAGGCGATCCAAGCCTGTGATTGCCACTTGTCGTTTGCTCATACATAAAGCGATCTCTCTCTCTTTCTCTTCCGTGAAGTCTGCATTTGTTTATTGGGTTTTTGCTTTCATATTCGAAAGCTACGGGGTTAAACGGACGGTGGGTGAGTTGCTGGAGTCGCTGTCGGAAGGGGAGCTGAGGCAACATCGAAGATAGCTGTTGCCATTGCAGACTTTATTGCTCGTCATTTGAATGAGATGTCTTCCAGCGTCTGAAAGGAGTTTTTTAACGTCCCCCTCACGACAAGGCACGGCTCCAGCGTAGAATTGAAAATTTGAGAATTGCACTGGTTCTTGATTCTAGATTTTCTTTTAGATATATAAGGTAGATTCCAGTTTCAAAAATTGGGAAACTCGTTTTGATATATAGATTTCAAGTTCTAGCGAAATAAGATTTTTGTGCTTTTTTTCTATGTTTTCGTACAATCTTATAACATTTTACGGCATTTAATGATGTGTGTAATTTGAAACTATTTTGAGTTTTCATTTGCGAGGATATTTATAACTGATAATTACTTTGTTAATATTTCATAATTTTTGGTATATGTAAATATGACTTATGATCAATGATTCATAAATAAGTATGATAATTTATTGCAATCATTTAATTAACACTACATATAGAACTTGGTAAACCATGAAACCAACTCTTAAACATGTAACATGATAAATTATAGATTAAATAATTAGGGAACTTGTTTTGATGGATAGCCCTAGAACTTGTATGGAACCTAAATGGAATTTGTATCTCTAATATAAATTCTATATGCCTTATCATATGATAACAATATTTTCTTGTTGCATCGATGCAAGTCACATCAATCTTGAAGATGTGATTGGAATATAGATCGTATAACATTTGAAATGATGCCTTAATTTTGATATTTTGCAGAGAAACTCTTTAAAGAAATCCACCTCAATGGTCCACATGAGCTATCAAAAGTTATAACTTTGATCAGTTCGAGGTAAGGGAAATCTCAACGCGAAAAGTTGCGAAATGACTGCCACAAATGGTGACCACTCGATGGCGATGGAGTAGGCATGAAGGAGGAACATGGTAGGTCCTTGATTCACGCCGGTCCGAGCATGTGTGCGTTTTCGCCGTAATGAAAAATTATTAGGACAAGTGTAATTTGATGTCTGACAAATTATGACGAAAAAGTTGAAAATAGTCGGGCTAATTCGCCCACTAAACTGCTTCCCTGGCGGTCAACTCGAGGCGTGACACTTGTCCAAACGATGGTGAAGTAAAATAGAAGGCCCGACGATCAAGGTTTTGTGTCCACAGATTCCGCCGCAGGTGGCAGTGGACGACGAGTTTTCTATTAAGAGCTTTTGTCTTGTTCGATTTGATGAAGCGTGTTCATGTTGTAGAGCTTAGGTCTTTTCTCAATCTCGTCGTTCTATAGCTGCAGGTAAGCTTCTGGACTCTGAGTTGGAACCCACCTCGTATCGACTAGACATTGAAACACACGTATGAATTATATTAGGAAATTTTTTATTTTGGATAATTAATGTGTTTTGTTTTACGGTAATTAATATATCTCAATTATAATTAACTTATAACTCATTAATTGAAAGGGAGTCTAATTTTTTGATCGGTCCTATGTATTTCTACTTTCACTTTCACTTTCAAACTTTTGCTACGACTCATTATAAGGCATAAGAGTTAAAATTCACATATGAAATTAAATCGTTCTCAAAGGTGGTGATTCGAACCTTTTATCTTCCTTGGTCACTTGGACAAATCTTAGTGGTTGAAAGTGAATCTAATTTGATATATTGAAAGATTTATATTTGGATTATCTCTTGGCAATTTCCTATATGAATGTATCAAACTTTTATCATGTGTTCTCAACAAATGGTATCAAAGTCGATTGTCAATTGATGGTTCACTTCTAATACATATTGACGTTTTGGTGAAGATGTTAAGGAATGTATCTCATGATCAAAGTGGTTTTTGGGCAACTTTTGTGATTCGGTTTGGTGAAGGAGACTTGAGTGAAGGTGAGCATTGTCATGTAGTAATGCAATCAATCATAGTCTTTAGGGTTTGGTCTTGACAAAGAGACTAGGGATAAAAGTGCTGTTGTCGTTCCTGCAATCCTCAAAAGGAATAAAGTTGAGATGTGTTGATGTAAAATAATACTTGAATTAAATGGAGTAGATGCAACATTAACGTCAAGTCAAATGTGAGGGGAAATTGTTGAGATGTACAAGTGAGTTGTCTTAGAAAAAAATGCAACACTGGAGAATCAATATAGCACGGATTAATTAATACTACTGGTTAGCTCTAACTTTGGCTTCACAACCAGATGTGAATTTCACTCCTTGGGTTTGTTCGGCTGGAGTCTAACCCTTGCAATAACAAATCATGTTTGCAAATAGCCATTTTTGCCCTTTTTGCAATAAAATTACATCTTAATTTTTTACGTCAATGTTATATCAACAATTTCCGGCGTTGGTCAGTTGGACTACCTTGGTAAATTATCTATAAATTTATGACTGAATTAATCAAATTAAAGGTTTGTAATTCAATTGACATAGTTATAATAAGCTTAGTATTTTCTCAAGAATTTCTTCCTCGTCCCACATGAGGGCTCTCGCCTAATCGAGCTGGAGACCTAGGCATGGGCCCGACACCCAATGGGTCGTGCCGAGCGCACCCACATTTCCGCCTGGCCCATCGCCACCGGGCCGGTGCGTGCCCGGCTCGGTGGTCAAGCCTGGACCACGGGTTATTAACAACTTCGTGTAGCCTTCTTTCATGGTACGCGAAAGAAGAAAAGTACAAAACAAGCATCCAAAATCGCCGCCTTCTTCTCGAAATATCAAACGGTGGGCAGGCCACGACACGTAGGGAATATGAGCCTAAACAACGACGACAAGTCCCGTTCCGCTTTTTCGTTCGTGCTTCGTTCGGACCAATCGCCGACTCGCAGAGCTGAGAGAGGGACTCATGGCATCGGCTCTCTCCTCGTCGGTGTTCGCCGCGCCGGCGTCGTCGCTGAGGACGCGGGCCCGCCGGAATCCCCCGCCGCTCGGCGCGCGGGCTCCTTCGAATTTCAATCCTCTCCCGGCGCGCGCTGGTTCCGAGGTAATCCGCTCTCATCTCCGTTGATCGCCCTTCGGGGAGGAGGATCAGCTTCGTGCGGCCTTTGTGTTGTCCTCCTGCTGCGATTGTTTTTGCTCCTTCTGTATGTTCCTCGTTCGTGATGAGAAGAGGATGGGAGCGATTCATGTGGGTTTTCGTCGTTTTCTTTCTTTTCTTTTTTGCGTTTTTATGTTTGTGGTGGGGCTTCTTTGAAATCACCTCAAAGATTGATCTGAGTCTGAATGTCCTTCTTTGGCTGTTGGTTTTGACTATGCGCCTGGAATGTGGAATGGCTATGAGGGAATTCCTGCTTTTTTCTTGTTTGGGTTCTGATCTTTAGGCATTGAAGATGGTTTCTTGACAGCTTGAACGCTTGTGGGGGTAATCAAGCATTTTGACACCTTCGTGTGTGAAATTGCCCATATGATCTCTCATCCGAATTAGCGAAGGGTTTTGCCAATTTGTGGCCGTGTAATTCTGTGCGGCTTATACAATTGAATTTGTTATCACAATAGCAGTGTGTTGCAAAAACTTTATACTGGTGAATCTGACCATGCAAGATAATTGAGTGGTCTTTTCTCTTAGCTTTTGATTTCCAATTTTTTGGAAGCATGTGGATTGGACGATCCAGTAGACTATGTTAACAGTGCTGAGGATCTAATTTAAGCCGAAGAAGTGCTAAATATTCTCTAAGTAGCTCCTCTGTACTGAGGCATCGAATACCACAGAGTAATGATACTAGGCATTGTTTTCTACATGTATGGTGTCCAGTGACAGAGGAAATAACCACGTTTGTCAATTTGCACGGTGGATGCTAGGCCAAGCATACCGAAAAAGAAATGTTCATCATGGCAAGGAAAAGCATGCATTAGCACATGACAATGTTGCATTGCCAAATGCTAAAGCATACAGACATATATCATCATGATCGTTATTGTGGACGCCAAACCGATTATGTATAAAGTGGCCTAGCATTTTGTTGGTACACGACGAGGTTGCTCCACTGAACGCCTGGTGGAGCTTGTGGCAAAAAATCAATCATCATGGCATGCCAAATGCGCCTACACTATCACCTGTATTTACAGTTATTAGGGTTAGTTTTAGATAGATGATTGATTCTTTTTCTTCATCTGAGAGATTTCTTATATATTTTTCTCATGATTCCCTAGAAAATGCTGTACTGTAAGATCGGCGCTTTTGCAAGACAATGAGGAAAAAGTAGTTGTTGAGGAGTCATTTGAATCAAAGAGCATCTTTGATAAGGAGAGGAGTAGAAGCAGTGATGGAGCATCTGAGGGTTCTTCCACCAGTGACCTAGAAAGATGGACTATTAAGGTCGAGCAATCTGTCAACATCTTTCTCACAGTAAGGGCCCCATCCTCCTCTGTAGACGAGGGAGCAAATTGATATGATGCACTATCGATCAGAAATAGTTAGCTTTGGTGGTAAACAAAAAGGTTTCCATTGTTAGAAGGAGAAGATATAAATGGAATTTTCGGTCTTGTAGTTATATCAACTGGCATCATGCCTTAATTAGTACTTTAGGGATTGAAGGCATTGTGATTTTTCATTTCACGGATGTTATACTAATATTTGTAGCTCATAACCTTTTCCAGGACTCGGTGATTAAGATTCTGGATGCTCTGTACAGTGAACGGCACTATGCAAGGTTCTTTGTACTGGAAACCATTGCAAGAGTTCCTTATTTTGGTGAGTCGTCAAGCTTATAAAAAGAAGATCATGGCTTTTCATTCCATCATATGCTGTATGCTCATGAGGGTTCAAGTCCCTCTATCCCCAAAAAAGTAATTACTAGTTGATCGTTAACAGAGCCAAACCCATTTTTTTTATCACAAAAATGTTGCGGAGATGGGATTTGAAGCTGTGACCTCAAGGTTATGAGCCTTGCGAGCTACCAAGCTGCTCTACCCGGTGATGAAGTATATTTCTGAAAAGTCAAAAACTAAATGATAAATGTTTTGTGAAATTTTCTAAGATGTTAATGGGTAAAAAGATTGGAGTTGGTTGAATGTATTTATGGAAACAATATTATCTCTGGTGCCATGTTGCATAGTGGTTGAGGCAAGCACAAAGTTATCAGAATAGGGACTGGAGTAATCATGCTTTTCATGTTAAAGGAAATAAACTCATATGGCAATTTCAAATGACAATGTTAAGAAGTGCAAAGTTTTCTTGTGTATGTTCCATGGGAATAATGATTAATGTCATTTTTTTATTCTTTTTGCAGCCTTTATGTCAATTCTACATATGTATGAGAGTTTTGGTTGGTGGAGGAGGGCTGACTATTTGAAAGTCCATTTTGCTGAAAGCTGGAATGAGATGCACCATTTGCTTATCATGGAAGTAATGTCTTTTTATATGCTTTTTGAATGTATATATTTAGATATCCACTTTCTGACAAGAGTTCTGCTAAGTGAACTATATTTTTTTTTGTAAGTTGGTTCAGTTTGTTGATAAGGTAGAGGATTTTATTACAGGAATTAGGGGGGAATGCTTGGTGGTTCGACCGCTTTCTTGCCCAACACATTGCCATCTTTTACTACTTGATGACAGTCTTCATGTATGCTTTAAGCCCAAGAATGGCATGTAAGTTTGCAAATGTCTTCTATAGAACTGTCATGCCTTAGTTTCTGCAGATTAATGATTGCTCAAAGCTGTTGGCCGCTGGATCATTACTTATTTAGGTTAAGCTTTGTCATCATATTCATGGAGCTCGCAAGTAACTGCTTCTCTAAGCATATCTTTTGTCCAGACAAAGTCTTCTCCTGGAACTGGCAGATTTTAATTGGGAGGAGGGGGGAGTTGGGGGTTGTTTATGTTGCACGTTATCATTTTTCAACAGGTTATAATAATTATGTATTTGGAATTTCTATTCTCCAGATCACTTTTCAGAATGCGTAGAGAGCCATGCGTTTTCAACTTATGACAAATTTCTCAAGGCCCAGGGAGGTGAGATCAGAAGCTCTTGCAATTTGTTCTTTTATTCAATTCTGATGCAGTTATACATGGATGCACACAGGGTGGATTTACCTATCTTATAGAAGTCATGTGACTGAGGGTTCCTCATTGGAATTCAAAAAAGGAAGAAAGGAAGAGGGACGTTTTTATGTGGTTGTTTGAGACTGCATGTGATGGGTTAGCAATAAGAGTGTTGCATGATAAAATTTAAATTGCTGAAAATTCGCTCCGATGGCATGACAGGGAACTGCATTATCTCATTCTTGCCTGACATCAGCTTGGAGGTTTCCTGCAATCTTTAGATCATTTTATGTCGGTCTTGTGGGTGACACCAATCATGTTTTTGCATGAAAAGCCATCCTTAAGAGTAAATTTTAGCCAATATATGCACAATAGATCTGGTTTTGCCTACAGTATTTTGACCGGCAGTTCCATTGCAGAGGAATTGAAAAAGTTGCCTGCACCTGAGGTCGCCATTAAATACTACACTGGGGATGACTTGTACCTCTTTGGTAAGTTCGTTTCACATTTGTTGTTTTTTTCCTGTATGGCCAATTTTCTTTGTTTCGTAATTTGTCATGATAACTATTAACATCTTTCATCAATTTGTTCAGATGAATTTCAAACTTCCAGACCACCTGAGTCTCGAAGGCCAAAAATAGGTAAGTGATAGCTGGCTGCATGTCTGAGCCTGAAATTTTGCCTATGTAGCTCCTATGAGGAACATATTTGCTCATAATAAGTCGATACAAAGTGTCACATTATATGTAGTTATAAGAATGTTGAAGAGCTTGTCTGGTGCACTGTAGGCCGTAGCTTGTTTTTCACATGAATAGTGTTCATGGGGTTAGCAATACTGTCTATGATGGTGTGTCTGTTATAACTAGTAATAGTCAGAGGCTACAGGAGCTTGCTTGTGTTTTGGTTGTCTTAACTATTTTTTGCTTTAAATCTTTCTAAAGAGCATTGAGGATCAATTATGATGTATCAGCTAAACTTGGTTTTTTCCTGTATTATTACTCTTTCTCAGAGAACTTGTACGATGTTTTCCTTAACATAAGAGATGATGAAGCTGAACACTGTAAGACGATGAAGGCATGTCAGACGCATGGGACGCTTCAGTCACCTCATTCAAACCCAGAGTATGCTTTTGAAGATGACTTGGGTTGCATACTTCCTGAGGCAGATTGTGAGGGTATTGTTGATTGTATAAAGAAGTCTGTCACTTCTTCACAAAACTAAGGCTAAAAAGGGGAGCGACAATCTACAATTTTAAGGTTTTGTATAGTTATTGTATAAAGAGATGATATAGTGAAATCGTTACAGATGTCATAGTTAAGAATAATGAATGTCTTTGCAACCCTTTTCCATTATTTTGCACTGTATCTTTGTGAAATTCTGGGTCTTCATTTTTGTCAAAGATACGGTTAGTGCTCCCGGATTCTTGTAAGCCCGCATGCATTACTCTTCAAACTCTTTCCATTCTCCTCGAGTAATCCAGTAATCCAATTCTAGGTTGAACTGATTGAAGGGTGAAAAGGTTTCTTGGTGATTTTCGATTGTCTCGCACTCTTTGATGATGCAATCAATCCTTCCCTTCGGATGCACTGTCAAAAGCATTGAGTTTCTGTATCTGATAATTTTGAATGCGAATGACAAGGTAAGAGAGAATGTGTTCGAGGAGCAATTGGTGAAGTTTTGAAGAACTTTATATTTGGAATTTCTTTCCCTTCACTTATCTGGGATTTATTTTCATGTTAGCACAAGTTCTTCCAACGGGAGATGTAGAATTGTATTAGGCTCTAGATTCATTTCACCTCCCACGGTTTTCACGTTTTTGTTCTAAGGTTGGATATACTCTGTTGAATTGAACAGGTCAAGATATGGTGCATAAAACTGGAAGCAAGTCTTCTTGGCATTTACAGGAAAGCAAATATTTGTTCTGTCGAGTACCATCCTGTATCTAGCACTCAATGTTGTGTGTATCTGCTTTTCTCACTCTATGAATTGACCAATGGATTCCCCTTTGGGACATGAAATTATGGACAGATCAACCAGCCCAGTGCATGTTTGAGCTAAGCTCGTTTACCTGTCTTGACATTTACCTTAAAACATGCTCAATACAGTATCTTGATCTTTAATGCAACTGAGAAGTCTGACATTTGGAAGCTCCACTGGTTGGACATATGCGTCATCATCGTAGATCATCCGTGATATGGGCGATGGCTCATCTCTTATCGACATATCATTGGTGTTTCTACACAGGCCATTGTCAATCCTGTTGCTCGGCATCGGTTTACTTTTCTTGACGGGAATGAGACCGATGAGGATGCAAGTTCGAATTTTATTTGTGACGGCATTGGAAGAACGATACCCCAGCCGCAGGCAGTCAAAGGAAAGATCGAGGTACTCGTCCCTGCGGCCTGAATGGTCAGGTTAACGAAGAAAATAATAGGATTTAATCATGAGGGTTGCGCATCTGCATGTTATGCTGAGCTGTTAGGCATTAGGTAACGCTAGAATGTGATTTTAATGTTAAGTCTCTAATTTCTATTATGAAGAGAGGAAAATTGCTCCTAGCTTCCCAAAAATGTTCAGTCAATCATCATCGTAAGCGAAGCGATAGGCTCGACTATCCCATGGGGCCTGCAGTACTACCTTGTTTGTGGTCTCCATTTGTGACTTCGGGGTATTTGCCCTGTGAATCCGATTTCGTGGTCGCGACCCTACTCGATCCCTAAAATTTCGCTGAGGCTTCCCGCGTCAGGAACCGTGTCCGGATGGAACTCTTGTGGGAAAGGCAAAGGGCCCTTCTGGAAAATGGGTCCACCGTGCAACTTGTGATTCTCGCCTTTTTTTTTTCTTAGAAGAGGGGCGAGATGCATGTATCACGGTCAAGAGGTTCCTATGGCTAGAGACCGTGCATTTTCGAGGAGGACCTCCTGAGATTTCTTGCAAGAGAGCTTCCGGAATGTTCCAGGATGGGCGATACAGTAATTGAGCCAAGGTCTAGAACTCTCTTGCCATTAGTTTTGGTAGTTGTTAGGTTGGGCGGTATGATCTCGTCCGCCAGATGAAATATCGATTAATGGTTATAATTTGAGGGCCTTAAGTATAAAAGGTGTGTCCTCCCCTCATTTGTATCCATTCAACAATTCAGTAATAAAAAAATCATTTTTTTCTCTAGAAACCTTCTCTCTCTACAATCTAGATGAGCGAGTGAGTGAGCGATTAATCCGAGTAAGGCTTGGCTTAGGCGAAAATTGGATTATTTAATTGCGAAACATAATTTTTTTTTAATTCGATCAATACTTCCAATTTAATGAGTATTAGTAAAGGATCCATGGATAAATATAGAAAAGCGTATTTCTAATCGAAACTAAATCTTCCATTTTTTCAAGATTGGAGCAAAATAGCTATAAATTAATCAAATTAAAGGATGATTTTAGTTTACTAGAAGCATTGACATATTATATTTTTTTAGCTTGGTGGAAACAAAATACTTTTCCTAAAGATTGTCTCAAATAGAAATAGAGAACGAAGTAACTAGGAATATTGTTAGAATACCCTATTCCCTATTCTAGACCCACGGCCGAACCAAGAGAAGAGAAGTCTCAATGGATGCCGTAGCCGCACTTGATGAGAAATTCACGAAGGTAAGGAGTGCCATGGCCGAGTTCATGGAGGGATTCGACGATGTAAGAAGCTGCATCAGGTTGAGGTCTCACTCTGACTTCACAAACGGCATCGACCAAGCTATGGCCCCCTACACGACAAGGATTAAGCCCTTGAAGTGGATCGATGTACTGAGAGAACGAGTCCAACCATATTCTTGCTTCGTGACCACTGGTGGAGTTTCTGACTTGTCCGGCCATTAGCTTACTTGGTCGTAGAGTTTGCATGGAAGTGAGTAGTGGGACTAAGACTCTCAGCTGGTACAATTTACATACCAATGAAGTCGAACAGTTTCAATTAAATGGCATGCTAAGCTCTTTTGTAGCAGCAACTTGTTTGCAATTTATATAGAACTACTGAGATGATGGGGTAAGTACTTTTCACTAGTTCTCTCGCGTTGGACTGTCTCAGATTCTTTGTAGACAAACCTTTAATAACCTGATTAGCATAGTGAATTTTGCTTCCTCCCTCTTGCATGTTTGTGAAAATGTGAAGTGAAAGAAACTTTTTTTCACGGCTTTTGGGATGGAACGAGGAAACTGATGTGAACACGATGAATATCCTACTTTTTAGAGGAAGAAGAGTTGTTCCATTGATGCAATCCTCTCTCTTTTTGTGGACGAGATAATTTTTGGGAAGTTGAGAAGACTAATAAAGTGGTTTTGCGATCTAATTAATTTGAAAATATGGACAAAGAATGAAGGAGATGATTGAGGAATAAGTGGAACTAATATGGGAATTGGGAACATGGAATTGAAGATTACATGCCAAATTATGTTTCACAAACATAGTTTTATCCATATTTTTACTGATGAGAGAAAGAATAAAGCTGTTTGAAAGGAGAATCCCTGCTATGAAAGAGGAGTTTATGCATAATGCTTATGAGGAGAACACATTCACTAAGGTTTCTGTGGAAACAATAGGTTAGAGAACATCTATTTAAGAGCTAAAACAGCCAAAAAAGAAAAAGAAAAAAGAAAACATTTTTCATTGCTTTAATTCGTAGCGTACCAATAAATAGAATAGAATTGCTGGGCAATGGGTAACCGTGCGTGCGATCCTGGCTCTAGCAGCTGAAGAATCTCCGTATTGATTCTAATCTCTTGTATGAGACGTCATTTGCTATTTGGAAACTTATATATAGAATAGAATTGTTGGGCAAGGGAAGATATCTACATCTGGTTTGAAGGTGTCTGCTGAGTGTAGCCATCATGTGGCGTTATGCTAGGAAGATTGCTTTTGATACAGTTGAATACTAATGTAACGCACCTGAAAGTTGCTGCTGTCATTTTGTATGATAGTGCCTGGAATACTATTAGACCTTAGCATTTATCATGGCTCGGCCACGTTTGATCTAGTTCAGCACAAATGCATGTGAAGCATTGTTTTATAACAAGCTCTACTACACAGTCCCTAGCCAATGGGTTAAACACACTCCGATTGCAATGTCATGCTAAGTTGCTGATCAATGGGAGAGTCTCTTCTGACAAATTGGGAGCCAGTTGTTCTCCAAGGAAAGAGTTCCCTTATGACCTCAACTTTTGGAGGATCTTTCTTCTGTTGCCGGTTGAACCACAAAGCTTGTTTTCCAAGTGATGCTTCCGAGCCATTGTCCGCCTAAGCGAACAGTATATCACTTAAGATTAGAGCTTCATATGGACAGATTGAAGATCGACGTTGAATACTTGTACATTTTTTTCTTGATTTTTGTTCATCATTCTATCGGCGAGTTGAATAGTCTTCACAGCTGTCTACCAAAAAACTTTCCTCAGGACTTTACCTGAGTTGAGTTACTCTTTGGGCCATCTAGCAAAAGCCTAAGGAGCCGGCCTTGATTCAAGTTGGAAGAGAGAAAGTGTTGATATGATCAATCCAACCACTTCCACCTTGGGCTAGCTGAGCTTGCAATTTGTCTTTTTCTCAATGGAAGATATGAAGAAAAAAGGTGGTATCAGCTGAAATAATTCAATGAGAAGAATAATAGGCAGCGCTGTGATGCCAAAATCACACCATCTCTTTGCTAACAAGTCCGTCCATTTAAGCAAAACTAGTCAATCTCATAGAAGAGATTGCGCAACATAAACTGAACCCAATTCAGGTAGATGATGACCGCACTCACTTTTTCGCCCTTCCATTTCCTTATGTTCATGTGTATCACTTGGCAATAGTTACAAAGATATCATCTTTGTTTACGTTAGCTTGCCCTCTAACTTTCAATCTAACACTTTGTACAATGAAAAATGGTTGAAACCCAAAGTTTATAATTAGAACTCAAAGTAGGAGGAGCGCTCGCATAGAACCAGATGCATGCACACTTACTATTGAAATTCACGGCCGGTCTCAAAAGAGAAGAGGGTCACATAGCCTAACTTAAAGAGTCGAGCTTTATTATTTCCCTTCATATATTTGGTATTTATTTGCTGATTAGCACTGTTACTTGCGACGGGAGATGTGAAAAAGGTATTATTAAGGTCTAAATTCATCTCACTTCCCAACGCTATCACAGTTATGGTCGAGGGTCATATCTAATCTGTTGAATTGAACGGATCAAGAGATGGTGCATCAAGCAGGAAGCAAGCGTTTTTAACATTCACTTGCAAGCAAATATTTTGTTCTGTCGAAGTACAATCCCGCATCTAGCATTCATGCTGCTGTGCGTATCTGCTTTTCTCAGTCTATGATTTAACCAATGGATTTTTCACTTCAGGACAAGAAATTCTGGACAGATCAACAAGTCTTGTGCACTTTCGAGTTAAGTTGAGCTTGTTAACCTGACTTGACGTTTACCTTCAAACCGGGAAGTCTGACATTCGGAAGTTCCACGGGTTACACATAGGCGTCATCATTGCAGATCGTCAGATATATTAGTGATGGCACATCTCTCATAGACATATTATCGGTGTTTCTACACAGGCCATTGCCGATCCTGCTACTGGGCATCGGCTGTCTTCTTCTGACAGGAATGAGACCGACGGGGATGCAAGTTCGTATTTTATTTATGATGGCATTGGAAGAACGATAGCCCAGCCGCGAGCAGTCAAAGGAATGATTGGGGTACCCGTCATTCCAGCTTGAATGGTCAGCTTAACGAAAAAATAATAGGATTCAATCATGAAGATTGCGCCTCTGCATGTTACGCTGAACTGTTTGGCATCAGATAATGCTAAAATGTGATTTTAACGTCAAGTCTCTAACTTTTATTTTGAAGAGAGGAGAATTGTTCCTAGCTTTCCAAAATTGTTTAGTTAATCATCATCGTAAGCGAAGCGATAGGCTCAACTATGGGCCGGGCTGGGCCGAAATTCGACGGGGCCTGCAGTCCTTCATTGTTTGTTGTCTCCCTTTGTGACTTTGTGGTATTTTCGCTTTCAATCCAATCGCGCAATGCATTAGCAGTTTGATTCGGGAAGATGAAGAAAGCAAACAGTAGCATAAAAGTCCCATTGAGTCACCAATTCTCCCTTGCTCGAGACTGTCGTCTCCCATCAAGAATTCTATCATACAATCTCGACTCTACCCAATTCCTAAAAATTCTCCGGTACTCCGGGCCTCACGAGCCGTATCCGTACCATTTTTTTCGGGCGTATCTGGACAGAACTCATGTGGGAAATGCAAAGGACCCTTTTGGGAAATCGGTCGACCGGGCAACTTGTGATTCACGCTTCTTTCAGGGAAAATGATAATCTTTTTGGAGAGTGTTGGGAGGCCGAGATCCGTGTTGTTGGCTAGGATTTGCCGAGGAGGAAAGGGAAAGTGTAAGCAATCTCGTTGCCGACGTATCATCCACCAACGTAGAAAAACAAAGCGCGCCAATAACTTTCGAGAGGTTGCGATATAAACGAACCAAGAGCATAGCCTCCTTTTCAAGCGGGGTAGGCACACTCCTGCAAAAGACAAGGGACGAGCATTTGTCCCGATCTCGAGTCGACATGCTCGACAGCCAAGCAGCTCCAAAGGTACAACCGTATCGCTGTGGTTCGTCCTCAGGACTCCCGGGCTTTACTAGCCCGGTCGAATTTCCTCACCAACAACTTACGCATGTCATGGAGTCGGCAGATGAACGTGGAACTTTCTCATCCGCAGGCGCAATACCCTTTTGACCCGGCAAGCAGCTTGGCCAGGATCGAGGTAGAGGGATTTTACACTCTTTCCACGATAATGATCATTCTGATGTCGACTCAATAAAATTAAACAAAACCGATTCGAATCAATCAACCGATGAAATGTGAGATTTTGTGGAATTATTACGAATTGTTCTAAAAGCCTATAATATTCAAAAGAATAAACTATGCTTTCATCCAATCACTTAAAGGCTCACAAAATCTCCTATGCTATTGGAGCTAGGGCTATTAAGTTCAAATCTTTCTAGACCATTGATCCGGTTCAATTCCTTTTTGAACTTTTCAGTTTGGTTTGGCGCATAGATGGTCGAAACCAAATCGAGTTAATTTATTAATTCCTGCGTTTCTAGGAATCGTCGTTCGGACCATTTCTCTCCTTCCCGCGCTTTTTGCCGTGGACAGCAAGGAGTAAAAAAGTCAAAATTGTCGTGTCCCCAGCTCACGCTGCTACATTGGTCAAATAATATTTTTTTATTCCGGAGGAGGACAAGGAGACTCCCATCCCCTTCCTCTCTCTTGGAGGTTTTTGAAGTAGCATGGGAAGTCGAGAGCCCATTCGATCCCGAGATACTGGACTTGATCGCCGGTGAAGTTGCTGCTCCGGTGGGGGTGTGTGTCCAAACGGTGTTGTCCCTTGATAGACAGCCGTCTCTTCATGGCGTCGATCCTCTGCCTGTTCGGCAGGTATCCCCCAAGACTCTACTGTATCGATCTGGGTTCCCTGAGGGACGTGGCGGAGATAGAGCACCCTCGTGGGTGGGGATGGGTTAGGTTGCTAGGGTCTTGCCGTCGTGTACTTTGCATTTCTAATTGGGACGGCCGCCAAGTTGCTATATGGAATCCGGCCACTGGGAGTTGTAGGCTCTTGCCACCTGCAAATGCTGAGATAGCTCATGGATTGGGTCTCTCTGGTGAGATACCCCATATAGTGGATCCCTCTGCTAGCGTTTATGGATTTGGGTATGACGATAGGAATAATGAGTACGTGTTGTTGAGGGTGGTTCAGACCTTGGAAGAACCGATTATATCTGCAGTTAGCATCTATAGATCAAGAGCTAACGCGTGGAGGCGGCTCCAGCGGATGCCGTACTATCTGCATAGTGCACTCACAATGGGGGATTTCCCGCCAACGGGGATTTTCTTGCCGATGGGGGTTTTCCTGTGCGGCCGTCTGCACTGGATAATGAAACGCGAGCCAACGTGGAATTCGGCAAAAGTTTTGGTGGCTTTTGATATTCGTACTGAGGGTTTTGTGGAGGTGGACCTACCTAATTTTATAGGCAATAGACTTAGCATGAATTTGGCTGACTTGGGAGGGTGTCTTTGCCTTACCATTTTTGGTGTGGGAAGGCTCGTCGATGCATGGATTATGAGAGAATATGGATTGAACGGACCATGGGATATGTTGTTCTCGATACGTGACCGCTGGTGCGCTTGGGGACCTGTCTAGCCATTGGCTTACTACCAGAATGGTCGTCGAGTTTTGGTGAGAAGGGACGGGGGGACACTCGTTTGGTACAATTTACAGACCAGGGGCGTCGAAGAATTCCTTATGAACGGCATGCCAAACTCCTTCGCAGCAGCAACTTGTTTGTGATTATGAGTGAACCGCCAATATGAGGGGGTAAGTACTTCGTGAAAAGTAGCTAGTTCTTTCGTGTTGAGCTGTCTGTGATTCTTCATAGATAGACCTTTAATAACCTGGTTAGTGTAGTGGATTTTGCTTGCTCCTCCCTCTTGCATGTTTGTGAAAATGTGAAGTGAAAGAAACTTTTTCCGGTAACAAAAAAAAAAAAAAAAAAAAAAACTTTTTCCCACAGCTTTTGGGATGGAACGAGGAAACTGATGTGAAAACGATGAATATCCTACTTAAGGGATAGCTCTTTCTAGAGGAAGAAGAGCTGTTCAATTGATGCGAGGGACGATGGGATCCTCTCTCTTTTTGTGCACGGGATAACTTTTGGGAAGTCAAGGAGACTACTAAAGTGGGTTATGTGATCTATTTAATTTGAAAGTATGGACAAAGAATAGAGGAGATGATTGAGAAATAAGGGGAGCTAATGTGGGAATTGGGAACTTGGAATTGAAGAATACGTGCCAAATCATGTTTCACAAAACAAAACAGTTGCAGGGTGCTTCTTTATTTTTAATTTTTTTTATCCATATTTTTGCTGATGAAAGGAAGAATAAATCTGTCTGAAAGGAGAATCCATGCTATAGAAGAGAAGTTTATGTATAATGCATATGAGGAAAACACATTCACTAAGGTTTCTGTGGAAACAATGGGTTGTAATGGAATATTTATATTGTGAAATTAATGAGAGATATGATAAAAATAAATGTAATTTTGTGGGTTAGCTTGATAAAAAAAGAAACAACAATTTGGAGGGGGAGGGTATTTCGGTAAGTTAAGAGGAAAATTAAGTATCTTAGCCAAAATGGGGGTGGAAATAGCATCGCCCATAAAATAACACACAGATTTATGTGGAAAACTCTTGCGGGAAAAATCACGGGGAGAGAAATTACAAAAGGTGGCTAAAAAAAACCATAAGTCCTTTTTTGTTTCCACTTCAAACGTAATAACTTCAGACGTAATTTAACCCTAAATTATTACTTCTAACTATATCTAAAAGAGTGATGCATCTAGTAGTTCTTGAAACTTTCAACGTAAGACATTCGTTTTCCTTCCCAATTCATGATATATTCAATGCGTGTAAGATTGTCCTTTAGTAAAAACATATTTGAAAAACAATGGATAATTGCTTTTGTGTGCCCGAGGGCTTGCCCTGACAGCAAATTGGTTTTCCAGGTGTTGCATACTACTCAGCTCAGGAAATACAATAGGAGAAGTAATAAAGCTTTTTGCTCCAGTATTTAGATTCATGTCTCAACTTCAACGATATGGGCTGACGTATCATCGGGAAAGGTTTGGCTAAAAAATGGATGGATCAAAAATAGCTGTCCAACCTGCACACCTTACCTTTCAGCCTGTACGTAGATAATGCTTTTTTCTTTCCACGAAGAACAAACTGCTGAAACTGCTGTCGACAGAAGAAGATAAAGATGACAAGAACCATAGAACTTGCCATTCAAAGTATGGATTGCAATATTCCTTGAATATGGCAAAATAAGTCGACCTTGTTGATCTGCTCCTTCAAGTTCTTGAACCCATGCTTCATTTTTCCTGGCCAGCAACACTTCGGTGAGATTTTTGTCGAAGGAGGACATGACCTCCGTCAATTGAGTCCTCTTGGCACGAGACTCCTCTTGAGCCTTTTCTCCAACAACAGCAATGGGGGTAACATCCGAGTCCGACATTCACTCGGTATGCACTACCAACTCTCTTAACCACTATCTCTACAGCTCAATCTGATACCATTTGTCAGAGGGCAGAAACTTGAGATTGTGAACTGTGAAGCACTTAGGCTCCAAAGGACTTGTTCACCCCTTACCATAGTCGTCTAAGCTTAGCCTTCCCCTGAACTATTGCTCACTCGCTCGCTTGGCCCATCTCAAATCATACAGACGAGTGTTTATACTTGAACAGCTAGTTATCTCGTCCATGAAATTTTATGATAGTGCCTGGAACACTATTAGAATGGGGCATTTATCGTCGCTGGCCACGCCAATCTAGCTCAGTCCAAATCCATGCGAAGCATTGTTCTATGACAAGCTCTGTTAAACATTCCATACCCAATGGGTTGAAGGCACTCTGATTGCCTGAGAATGAGGAATGTCGTGCAATGTTGTTGATTAATTGGGATAGCTTTTCCTGACGAATTAGGAGTCGGTTCTCCCAAGAAAGAGTCCCCTTATGAAGCATTGTTCTATAGCAAGTGTTAAACAATCCATACCCAATGGGTTGAAGGCACTCTAATTGCCCAAGAGCGGAGAATGTCGTGCAATGTTGCCGATCAAGGGGAGAGTTTTTTGTGACGAATCAAGAGTCAGTTCTTCTCCAAGGAAAGAGTCCCCTTATGACCTCAACTTTTGCGGGATCTCTCTTGTGCTGCTGGGTAAACCACGGAGCTTGTTTTCCAGGTGATGCTTCCGAGCCATTATATATTAGAGTTTAATATGGACAGATTGAAGATCGAGGGTGAATCTTTTTTTTCCCCTTTGATAAACCTGTTAGAATGGAGGCTTGAGCTCCTCATTCATGCGATATGCGGGGTTGGATATGTAGGCTTCTGAAATGTTAATTATATAGGCTGGGATTGTTAATTGTGGAGTGTTGGATTTCATCGAAGCGTTGGGAAGGATCATCGAAGATCTGCATCGTAATCATCCAAAGCGAAGTCGAATCTGATGTACTCTGGAGTGTACTGTGAATGCGCGTCGTGGTTTGAATGTACTTCAATACCAGTAGTTTCAGGCCTGTTGCATCCGCTTATTTGCTCTATCTTATTGAACGTATCTGCAGGAGCGCGATGAAATTACAGTTCCTTCTCTTGTGGACAAGTTAGAGTTCTTCTGCCTTTCACGTCTTCTTCTCCGTTGTGATTGAACAGGGAGCAGCACCAGACGACTTGTAGTTGACTTATCGTCATGGCTTTCACTACGGGTCGAATTGTGCGGACGGTCTTTCTAAGTCGTCCGGAGTCCTACCATCATGTCCTTTTTCCCCTGGAAATCTGCTCCCTCCATGGTCCAAGTGGGGCCTGCTTGTCCGATCGGACCTGCCACCGCCTTTGCATTTTCTCGGTCGAATTCATCGGACCGAGACATTATTGACACTCCTGTCCGAGACGTGATTTCGGTGGTGACAAGGTCGGATGATTTGTTGTCGTCGACATGGTTTCCGAGAATCTTGACTGTGATTGTGGAGTCTACATTGGAATGAGAAATACAAGCCCATATTTATGGGGCAGGAGTGAACAATAAACCCTAGCTACATAGATCCTAACATTATATTGTATATTATCTAACAAGGAGTTACACAAAGAAGAGCTAATTAAAATAAGTAAGGAAACCTACTATCAGACACAAGCCCGCTGACAAGAACCGTACAACTTGAATTTCAAGCTACGGATTGCAATGTTTTTTGAATTTAGCATAATAAGTTGACTTCGTTGATCTGCTCCTTCCAGTCCTTAAACCCATGCTTCAATTTGCCCACGGCCAACAACATCTAGGTGAGATTTTCGTCCAAAGAGGACGTGACCTCCCTCAATAGTATTATCTTGGCCCAAGACTCCTCTTAAGCCTTTTCTTTAACAACAGCAATAGGGGTAACATCCGATTCCGTCATTCTCTCAATCCCTCGGTACGCACTACCAACTCTTTTAATAATGCTCTCTACAATTTGATCTAATACCATTTGTCATAGGCAGACACTTGAAATCGTGAATTGTGCGGCACTTAGGCTTAGAATGACTCGTTCACCTCTTACTGTAGTCGTTTCAGCTCAGCCTTCCCACGAACTATTGCTCACTTGGCACATTTCGAACATATAGAGAAACCCTAGAGAGGCAAGTGTTTATACTTGGTGATGGGTTTTTTTATTTGATTTGATGGGCCAAGTCAAGTCCGTCCGCCCATATTAGACCAAACTCGGCCCATAAGAGAAAGGGGCAATTATTTTCTAAGTAAAAATAACTGCAATATATAAGTAAAAGGGAAGAATATTGATAGTAGCGTTTTAAAGAAAGTACGTTCTTTTCCTTTCTTTAAAAACAGTTTACTCCCTATTGAGAATAGAACTCTAGCGCTTCAAACAATTCCTCCGAGACTGCAACGGTATTTAATTTGTGACAAATAAGGTACATCCATTTTCGTGATATATCTTTTGATCAGTGTTACATGTTTCTCAAATACGTTTCCGCATTCATTTTCGGTATTTGATCATTTGAGTATCAATTTGTTTTTCAGGAATCCATTTTCGACATTGGTATCAGAGCAATGTTGTTCATGTTTCCTGATTATTGTTGACGCTTGTAATTTGTTTTTGGTCGAAATTTTGAGAAATGTTGCAATTGGACGCTCGGGGATGGAACTCTTGACACTTGCTACTGTTCGCCCCTTCCTTTTGATTTTCCGTAAATCAAAATTTATTTTTGATAGTGTAGGGTCGTAGTTATCATTGAGACGAGAAAAATGACATGTGGCTTGCAGCTGGGGGCTGCCGGACGCGCCGCCACATGTAGCCTAAAGGTCCAACGTCGTTAGAGCGTGCCACGTGCCGAGGCAATTTCCTGGGCGTGTGCGCGGTAAACCGTAGGCGCGTGTGTTGCACACGCGCTGTAATTGCACGCGCGTAGCAACCTCTGGCATGTGCACTGCATGTGCTTGCATACTTTTACTCTTTTGCCTCTTTTTTCTTTGCATTATTATCATTTTGCCCTTGACTAGTGTTTTTACGATTATACCCTTATTGTTCAATGTTAATACTATTTTGCCCCTAGTTGATTTATTAACCCAACCTAGTCATCCGTTGACCATTGACTGGAGTTTACTGGCGTTGATCGGCGTTGACCGCCGTTGATCGACAAAAAAAGAAAAGAAAAGAAAAGGAAAATGCGTTTTTCAATTTTGTTCGTTATAAATTATATATAATCCATTTGTTCTACATTTGTTGTAGGAACAATGATATATTTTGTACGTATGCCTATATTTCTGAGAACAGACGAACAAAAGACGAGAGTTGAAGGGCTAAAAACAAAATTAGCTAATTATCGGTGAAATGACGGTGATGTAGTGTTACATATGGTCAAAGTCAATAAGATGATACAATAAATAATTTGAAATGGTTATCTTATGCTAGATTTTTAGAATGTACCGGCCCTAATGAACACTATTCCATCAAAATGACAAACAGTGTGAGATCGCTTATGGGAGGTCAACATGGTCCTATGTTGGAATTCAAGTCGATGGAAGACGACTTACCTCTTTCCGATGCGCGATCAACAATTTGCCCAGGAACGGTCGTTGAATTGTGGATGAATCACGAACAAAAACACCTCACGTTGGTCTGAATGCAATCACAAGGAAAACACCCAATTTCCACAGCGTAAATGCCGATTGTTCTTGTAAAACTGAAATGGAATGCCTTCTTCTTCTTTGATGGAAAGGGAGAGAAATTTGGTACGTATGTTCTGCCAACCACTCTAACGGTTGTCTACAAATGACTTATATACAACATCCATCATACCCTTTTGAAAGGGTGTCTTTCCATCGTAGCATATCAAGTCCAAACGGTGATGTCCAATCACACCCCGTCATGGATGTACTAGCTAAAGTATAGTATAACATCTCCCACTCGGATATGATGGGCTTGATAGCGCTCTATCAAGAATATAATGCATTCAATATTCATCAATTTTACAAAACAATTCATACTGGCAAATAAGCCGTGCGACTAGTGAGTACACTTGCACTTGGGAGCTCAAATTATGCACCTGTTAGGGATGACATAATGGCTACAACCCTGAAAAGAAATAAACATTTGATGTCTCACAGTATCCCAGACATATTTTGTTACATCAATCCAAGTATACCTATCCCTTAAAGGTTATACTTGACTATTCTCAAAACACAATGTATTTATAATTATATCCGCAACCACATAATGTGATATAATTAGTCGACCAGTAAACACATGTTATAAATGTAAAAACAACAATAGTTTTCCTTTGCACTCATGTCTCTCTCCATTTTAGAACAACTGCTTTCCTAGACACGTCCCATAAAGCCATATTTATTCATGACCGCCGGTAACATGCTAAAGTAACAACATTGATCTTTCACTTTGAGAACATAGTCAGAAGTAACATAGGGCACAAAATGAGGTAAATTATAAATTACCTCAAGGGCTCACACGATGAGTAAATAAGGATTATTTCACTCACCTTCCCTTATCGGTCGTACAATGCACATGTAGTATGAATTACATACTATAGTGGATTTCTCTTTCTATAAGAGCGTATGTCATTTATCAAATATATCAACTATATGGATCTTAGCCTAAATATAGTCACGTGCTTCTCACGTACTCATGTTTAGCTTGAGTGCTATATCAGCTCGCTTTCTATAGCGCTCAATTAAGTACTCGTATTCGGCATCTTACAGGCATACATGATTGTGGGACTATCATGTTCGGTCTTATTATAAACAAATCACAGACTTCATCTTGACTCCAATCAAGGCAACATATTTTATGTACCAGACTTACTCTTCAATATTTATTTGTACATAACGTCTCATCTCAACCTACTAACTACATCACTTGAGGTGATTGTTCGTGTGAGTGAGCTAATCATTGCCTGCTGACATACTTTCCAATAATATATGTGTGTATGTGTTAGTCTCATAATGGATTTGCACTTATTAATAAAATATCAAGTCACTAATAAACAAACAAGTATAGTGCATATGTCCACATATACATAAACCAGTGATCATCTACGATAACACATATCACATTCTACGCAATCCTAGTGACATCCTATGGGTCAATAATATGTCTCTAGGAATAGCCTTCGTAAATGGATCAGCAACCATTCTATTGGTTGAAATATATTGTAGGATCACTTCTTTCTGTGCTATAATATTTCTGATGAAGTTGTTCTTTATGTCAATGTGCTTTGTCCTTCCATGATACTTGAGATCTTTCACATAAGCAATGGCTGCTTGCCTATCACAATAAATTATCACCGGTCTTGGAACCTCAATGATAGTGGTTAAATTTTCCAAGAAACATTTTAGCCATACTGCTTCTTGCACTGCGGTAGAATATGCAATAAATTCTGCCTTCATTGTAGATAAGGCCGTGTAGGTTTGTTTCTTGGGAATAAGTACACTAATGGTGCCATAAGTTGTGTACGACGCTCACTTTGGTGCCAAAAGTTTTCGTCGGATCACTTAAGTGTCAAAAAATTTGAAAAACGCTCACTTTGGTGCCAATGCCGATCTGATCAGCCGGAAATCTGACGTGGCATTTTTTTATTAATTTTTTAGGCTAACGTGGTTTGTCGGAGAGCACAATCAACATCTAAACCACAAAACGACGTCGTTTAGCTTCTTTCCCCCAAATCAAAACCCTAAATCTCCAAATTAAAAGAGAGAGAGAGAGAGAGAGAGAGAGAGAGAGAGAGAGAGAGAGAGAGAGAGAGAGAGAGGGAGGCACGTCGTCTTCTTCCTTGAAGAGTGACACCAGCAGCGAACGACACCAGCAAAGAACACCAGCAAAATAAGCATCGTGTAGCAGCACCAACAACGGCACCAATGGCGGCGGCACATCGGTTACGGCACCTTCAACCCCTCTTCTTCCTCCTCCTCCTCCGCCTCGCCTCCTATTCTTTCTGCCACTTTTTGTTTGAGCAACAATCTCATTCCCTCCTCATTCACCTGGTCGAGCATCTACAATGGTGGCCAAGCGACGGTGGCCGAGCGTTGGCAGGCGAACAACGGTGGCCGAGCGTTGGCGGGCGAACAATGGCGGCCGAGCGGCGAGGAGAAACCCTAACCCTAATTTCAACCCATGTACGAGCTAAATGGCGTCATTTTTGCGAGGGTGTCCACGTATAAGAGCAAAACGACGTTGTTTCTTGAAGAGGATGAAAAACGACGTCGTTTAAAAGCCGAGCAACTTTTTTTTTTTAAAATAAAAATGCCACGTAATCATTTTGGCCGGAATTTCTCGCTGATGGCACAAAAGTGATTGTTTTTTCTCCGATTTGGCACTTAAGTGATCCGGCGGAAACTTTTGGCACCAAAGTGAGCGCCGTACACAACTTATGGCACCATTAGTGTACTTATCATGTTTCTTGCTATTCCAAACAATTGCACCTCCATTGAGCAATAACGCATATCCAAAAGTTAATTTACGCTCATCCATGTCTCCACCCCAATCGGCATCCGAATAACCCAATAGGCGTAAATCATTCCCTTAGTAACAAAGTCGATAGTCCATGGTGCCCTTTAAGTATCTCATGATCCTCTTCACTGCTTTCTAGTGTGCTTGATCAAGATTTGATTGATATCGGCTCATTAATCCCACGGCATAACATATGTCGGGTCTAGTACACATCATAATATATATCAAACTTCCGACCGCACTAGCGTAAGGAACAGTTTCCATCATTTTAATTTCTTCTGGAGTCTTAGGACACATCTCAGTACTTAGGCTTTCACCTTGCATGACAGAGGTATCGATGGGATTACAATGCTGCATATTGAAATGCTTAAGAATCTTTAATATATAAGACTCTTGTGATAAAGTAAGAAGTTTCCTTGATCGGATTTCTTTTGATCTTAACTCTTAATGTATAAGTAGCTTCTCCCACGTTCTTCATTTCAAAATTAGAGGACAACCATTCTTTTATGGTGATAACCAAAACCTTGTCATTTCCAACTAATAGAATATCGTCCACATAAAGTAATAAAATCACAAATTTACCTTTGGATTGCTTGACATATACACAATGATTTTCTTTAATCATCATGAAACCAAAAGTGGTTATGACTCGATGAAAACGAAGATATCACTGTTTAGATGATTGCTTAAGGCTATATTGAGCAATGAAGCTTGCAAACTTTATGCTTTTGATCTTTAGCTATGAAACCTATTGGTTGTTTCATATAGATTTCCTCATCTAGTTCTCCATTGAGAAATGCCGTTTTTACATCCATTTGATGTAATTCAAGGTCCAAATGTGCAACGATGACTAGAATAAGGCGTATTGAGGCAAACCTTACAATTGGTGAAAATGTTTCCTCATAGTCTATACCCTCTTGTTGAGTATGACCTTTCGCCACAAGGCGGCCTTATACTTTTCAATGGATCCATCTGCCATTCGCTTAATCTTGAAGACCCATTTGTTTCCAATGGCCTTACGATTAGGTGGTAGATCAACTAAGTCCTAAATATGATTTGCCCTCATTGACTCCATTTCATCTTCCAAAACTTTTCTTCATTCTTCCTTATCAGAGGATAAGAGAGCCTCTTAAACATTTTTAGGCTTGGCATCGTCTTTTTGAGCAATCATAAATGCTTCCCCTTCAATTTCAAAACGACGTCGGGGAATATTTTTACAATTACTTTTACGTAATTGAATTTCTCTTGAATTCAATTTGTCAGACGATGCAACACTCCCACTAGGTCTTTGCATGTTGAGGTAAATTTTCATTTCCCTCTACAATATTAGTGGGTGTGTTATCAGGATTTTCCATCGCATATAATTGGAAATCCTTATCAATCTCACATCTACTAGGAAAATCATTCTCCAAGACCGTGACATCTCGTGACTCCATTTCGGTCACACTTCCATCAGCTTGTTCACCTATGAACACATACCCTTTGGAGTGTTCATAATATCTTATAAAGATACATTTCTTCCCTCTAAGGCCTAATTTGCCATATTTATGGAAAGAATCATGAACATAAGCTGCACATCCCCATGGACGTAGACTACTCAAGTTTGGTTTTCTACCAGTTCATAATTCATAAGGGGTGGAAGTGACCGATTTTGAGGGCACTCGGTTAAGTACATAGGCAACAGTCAATAATGCATCTCCCCAATAGGAGATAGGTAAATTTGCTTGCGCCATCATAGACCTAACCATTTCCAATAGGGTTCTATTCCTTCTCTCAGCTACCTCATTTTGTTGTGGAGTACCAAGAATAGTCAATTGTCATATAATTCCCTTTTCATCACAAAGAGTCTTGAATTGTTTAGATAGATACTCACGTCCGTGATCGGTTCTCAATGCGTTTATTATTTTGTTCAACTGATTCTTTATCATCGTTATATATCGTCTAAAGAAATCTAATGCTTTTGACTTATGGGAGATCAGAAAGACATAACTAAAACGCTTGAAGTTATCTATGAAAGTGATGAAATCTTAGACTTTATGCCTCGCCATCACGTTCAAAGGACCACAAATGTTAGAATGTATGAGTTGCAATGGAAATTCGGCTCTAGTCCCTTTTACCAAATGGTTTTCTAGTTACTTTTCCCGCTATGCAATGTTCACATATGGGTAGACTAACATTAGTGAGTGACCCTAAAAGGCATTCTCTAGCTAATCTTTGCATTCTTTGCAATCCAATGTGACATAATCTAGCATGCCAAGTACTTGCATCAATTTCAACATTACTAGAAGATGCAATTAAAGAAAAACAATCATCGACATTAACATTATACTAATCATAGTCAATGTCTAACACCATAAAAACATTCAATACATGACCTGAACCATAATAAACTGTTCTATACAAAATGTCAACACAATCACCATGTAAATTCAATACATAACCTAAGCTAAGAAGAACAACTATAGAGACCAAGTTTCGTCGAATATCTGGAGCATAAAGGACATCATGCAGGAATATGTTTCGACTACCACGTAAGATTAATTTACATGTGCCGATACCCTTCACTTCAACTCTTGAGTTATTTCCAACGTATATCCATCTTCTTCTAGGCGGTATCCGACGATACTTCACAAATGCTTCTCGATCTCTAGTTACGTGGTCTGTTGCTCCTGAGTCTACAGTCCACATTGGATGAGATTCATCAAGCATTATAGTACTAGAAACAAAATGATTACTTAAAGTAATGGAGTAATAGGATACCTCTTTCGGCTTAGTGCATTCACGAGCAAAGTGACCCATTTTGCCACAATTATAGCACTTCATCTTGGCCTTGTCATTCTTCCCACCATGCTTCTTGTGTTGGAAGGTCTTATCTCTCTTAGGTGCCTGATCAATCTTCTTCCCTTTGTTGTTGAATTGAGAATTCTTTTTGCGCTTGAAGCCCGATGCTTTGTGTGAACTCGATTTAGTAACATAAGCATGAGTAAAGGATCTCGCAACCTCTAGGCGCTCATTCTCTAATTCCAAATGACGCGCTATATCATCAAAAGTGACAATATTCTCATTATGCATCATATTGATTTTCATTTGCTCCTAATTATCAAGAAGAAGACCTTATAACAGCCTGAACTCGCTGTTTATCAATAAGGGAGTGACCTGCCGACTTCAACTCACGAATCATGTTTGATATCTCCTAAAGATGCTGTCTCATCGTTACATTTGGGTGCTTTCGAAATGTGTCAAACTTGATGGTGAGTCTCATCAGCTTAGTGGTAGATGTACCCCCAAACTTATCTTTCAAGGCAACCCACATAGCTTGAGCTTTATCATAACTTTCAAACTCACACATGAGATCATCTCTGCATATAACTCAGCAACATGATGCGAGCAATGTTATTTTTCTTTTTCCAAGCTTGATAAGCTTCTAGATCTCTCTTTTCCATGCTTAGATTCATTCATGGTATGGTTGAGGATTTCCAACACCTCTTGCTCCTCAAGGATGTACTGAACCTTTCGGTGCAAAATATCATAATTGTCACCGTTTAGCTTCTCACCCTTATTGAGGTCAGCCACAATGGTCTTGGATGTCGAAGCCATAATCAATTGCTATAACACATTGACATAATAAACGTATAATCAATACTAGCACACTTTTCAGAGTAATACACATATTTTAATTTGCAGTAAAGACAAATTAAATTAATGATAATTTAACGAAAGACACAGAAGCAAAAGTTCACTATGTTCCCAATCAATTTCTATGTACAATTATTTTATTATCATTAATTAGTTTAATTTGCACAAATTTTAAATTCTAGGTGAGAACTCCTTCGAATTCTACCAACCTACGAATCAATATCACAATTCAACATGTAATAGAAAAACAAGGATTTCCTACCATTGTTCAAATTTTCTTGGAACTAGAAAATTACAAGTATACTAAATCATATACATGATACCATTGAACCAAGCTCTACACGGTATATATGACATCATTTGCACACAAGCTAGCTACTATATTTCCTAAACCACAAGAAAATATAAGTTACAAATGAATAAACTATGCATTAAACCCCAAAAAATACGCGTACTTAGGATTTCTTACGTATTTTCATACATTTATAAAATTCAAAAGTATAAAATAATTATACAACAGTGTAGAGCACATTTATACGAATCAAACGCCACCAACCACGCTCCAATCCAACCTTACACGCGCTCACACCCGCCGCCTAAGTGCGCGGCGTGTGTGACGCACGCATCAGCAAGCCTAAAGGCTCCTGGCTGGTCTGGTTGACCGGTCTGACTGTTGACCGGTCAATAGTTGGGTCGGGTCGAGTCGGTTGGGTCGGGTTGCGGTGATTGGCCGGCCAACTGCCGCCGGCAGTGACGTCATCGTGACGTCACCCAACGGACGTCATCACGTGCTGGTTTGCCGACTAGTGCGTGACGCGCATGTGCCAGTTCACTGACCGGCACTTGTTGCGCACGCGCTGGCGTTCCCAGCGCTTCAGGCGCGTGGCGCCCACGCGCAATGGCTTCTGGTAGCGTGTGTGGGCACGTCCGGCGTCCTCCGGTGGCGTTCGACCCATCGTCAGACTCGTCTCGATGAGTACCTTCACCTTGTGTATATTAAAATTTATTTTTGATGAAAAATTATTCCGAAAAATGGCCAAAACCTTACGGACATACGCGACCCCAAATATGTTCTTCGCTTTGGTTCTATTTCGAGGATTCAGATTGCAATTCCGAGCGATAAACATCCAAAACATAATAGAATTCAATCTATTGATCTTAATATCATGTGGTAAACGAGAAAATTCGATGAAAATAAGGCAGAAATCATGACCGGACTCTGATACCAATGTTGGAATTCAAGTTAGCGGAAGACGACTTACCTCTTTTCGATGCGCGATCAACAATTTGCCTAGGAATGGTCGTTGAATTGTGGATGAATCATGAACAAAAACACCTCACGTTGATCTGAATGCAATCACGAGGAAAGTACCCGATTTCCATAGTGTAAATGCCGATTGTTCTTGTAAAACTGAAATGGAATGCCTTCTTCTTCTTTGATGGAAAGGGAGAGAAATTTGGTGCGTATGTTTTGCCAATCACTCTAACGGTTGTCTACAAATAACTTATATACAAAACCCTTTATACCCTTTTGAAAGGGTGTATTTCTATCGTAGCATATCAATTCCAAACGGTGCTGTCCAATCGCACCCCATCATGGACATACTAGCTAAAGTATAGTATAACATCCTGGATTATAAAAGGCTTGCAATAACTTTTATAAGAGAATATTATAGAATCGAGGCAACCAAGACCTCAACCCTCGAGTTGAGTGTCACTTGGCGTAGAATGAATGTGCCTTGGAGGAGCCATAAGGACTCTCCAAAGGTTTTTCCGTGGTTGATCAATATGCCTTTAGAATTCTCAAAAGAATTTACTAGGATATTAGAAGAGACTTTCTTAGTTTATGAGATAGATGAGTATATTTGAGTTTATTTATTATTTTTCTTAGATTGGTTTGAAATGTTTTATGTGTAAATATTTCTTTCTATATTTATAGGTTTCCTCTAAATATATTACTTCGTGTAAATGGCAACTTTAGTTCATGAAAGTTCAATGTTATTTACTGTTGTAAATTAGTATGTTAATTTACAATTATTTGTGGGAAGTTCAAGAAAGTTTTAGTGACTTTGGTGAACTTATTTTTGCATAAACGTTTATATTAATGACAATTTAAAGTTAGGATTTTTGGATAATGATTGCAAACAAAGGGTGTGTTTAGTAACTTTTATGTTCAAAAATTATTCTAAGGAACAGAGCTAGAAAAACTATTTATGTTCCTTAGAACAATTTTTGAATAGAAGAACGCGTTTGGTAAATTTGTTCCAGAAATAGAAAAAGAACAGAAATATGTTTGGTAATATTATATATATATATATTTTTTGTTTTTTTTTTTTAAAATTTTTATTATTTTTATTTTATTTTTCCTATTTTCTTTCTTATTTTTCCTATTTTAAATTTTTTTTATTTTTTTCTTCCTTTTGGCCGATTCATCGGCCTCGGCCATGGCCAAAGAACCGATGATGAGGTTAGCGGCCTTGCCTATGGCCGGGTGATTGGCGACAAGGGCCGACGGCCTTGGTTGAGCGAGCTCAAGCTCGCCTAGATTCGGTGAGGCCGAGCTTGCCTAGCCACGGCGAGGCTCGGCCTTGCCAAGCCACCGCCAGTGAGGCCGACCTAGCGGTGGTCCGCAATGCCGAGCCTCGTCGGTGGCCGGGCGAGCTCGACCTCGTTGGGGGTTGGCGACATTCCGGCGGGGTCGCTAGCCATGGCGAGGCCAAGACGGCTAGAGAAAAAAGAAGAAAAAAAAAAAAAAAAGAGAAAAAATCGTTTCTTAAAAGTGTTTAAGAAACAAGAAACAAGTTTTCCTTGTTTCTTATTTCTATTCCAAATTTGTTCCCGGAACAAAAAAATAGATTTGGAACAAAAATGCAAACAACGCGTTTTGTTCTTTTTTGTTTCCGGAACCAAAAACACAAATTGTGTTCATAAACAGAAACAAAGAACACAAACAAACAGCCCCAAAGTGACATTTTGATTCTGAAATTTTATTTGAAATTATTCATTAATATGATGAATTTATGCAAAATGGATACATAAATGATAGGTATTAATAATTCATGTATATGTGTTTGATATGTTCAGATCCAATGGTTTCAGCAACTAAGAGCATAGTCGCTGAGTTGAACAAAGAAGAGAAATTGAATGGTGCGAATTGTGAGACATTGAATATGAAAATTCAAATTGTGTTAGAAAAGCAAGAAGCACTAAAAACTCTTAACCAAGTTATGAAAGAACTTGAGGATCTTATACGCTACCTTGAGCTAGCAGAGGACCGCCTTATGACATTTGAGCGGGAAATAGATATTTGTTATGTTGGTTCTAACTCGAAAGGGGCTTCAAACTCCAAGCGCAAGCGTATTGATTTGTTTCGAATGTGGAAATGCAAAGGATTAAGTCCTTCAAGCAAGAAATTAAGAGCTGACCAATATGAGAGAGGAAAACGTCATCGAGTGAAGAGAATTTCAAGGGTAAAATGTTACAACTATGGCTAGAATGGTCACTATACTCACGACTATTGCGAGCCAAAGAAGTTAAACACCAATTGTCTTCTTGAGAACTTTGCTCATATATCAAGTTTTGTATTCTTAACTGAATCTAATCCTTCATGGGCTGTAGATTCTGGAGCAACAGACCATGTAGCGAAGGATAAAGAATTTTTCGTGGAATTCCAACGAGTGCCGATTGAAACTAAATGGACGCACTCTATTCCTACATGATGTATTATATAGTCTAGAGATTCGTCAGAATTTAATGTCTGTGTTAGTGTTGGTTAAACTTGGTTTTAGTTTGAACTTCCATAATAATAGTATGGATTTGTATTTGGATACAAACTATTATGATTGTGGCTATTTTCCAAGATGGTTTTATTGTATTAGATATTGATTTTGGTAATATCAATGTTTGTTATTCCCTCTTCACATCTTCTAATTCATATAATAATGATGTGAATGTGTGGCATGCTAGATTTGGTCATATTGGCTAACAACGTATGAATAAATTAGCCAAAGATGGCTTGTTAGACAACATTGAAAAAGTCGATTTATTCATATGTGAGCATTGCCTAGTAGGAAAAACGACAATGAAATCATTTTGAAAATGTAAAAGAATTGAATTTCATTTGCAATTAATCCATTATGACATTTGTGGTTTGATGAATGTAAGAAGAATGCATGAGACTGTTTATTTCATCACGTTTATAGATGATTATACTCGATTCGAACATGTTTATTTGATTTCTCTTAAATATGAAGTATTGAGTTGTTTCAAAAAATTTATGAACTTGGTAGAAAATTAACTAGATAAGAAAATAAAAGCATTAGGAACAAGTGGGTTATCAAAATAAAGTATAAAGCTAATGGCTTAATAGAAAGACATAAGGCTCGTCTTGTGGCGAAGAGGTATAATCAACAAGATGTAATTAATTATGAGGAAACAATTTCTCCTATAGTGAGATTTACCTCAATTCACCTTATTCTAGCAATAGTAGTTAGTATAGATCTAGAGTTACATTAAATGGATGTAAAGACTGTTTTTCTCAATAGAGAATTAGAATAAGAAATTTATATGGAACAATCTATTGGTTTCACTATGAAATGTCAAGAACAAAATGTATGTCGACTTTTAATATCGATATATGGCCTTAAGTAGTCATCGAGACAATGGTATATATGTTTTCATAATGCTATAATGGCATATGATTTTACAATAATTAATGAGGATCATTGTATGTATATCAAAAGATCCAAAGATCAATTTGTGATCATATCATTATATGTTGATGATATACTGATTGCTGGAAATAATATGAAGTTTGTTAATACCGTCAAGAGTTGGTTTTTTTCAACTTTGAGATAAAAAAACATGGGTGAGGCTGCATACATTCTTGGAGTTAAGATTTCAAGGGATTGTTCAAAGATATCATTATCTCTTTCGCATGAAACTTATATAAGCAAGGTTTTTGAACGATTTTGTATGCAAAATTGCAAAAGGTGAATGATTGAGCCATAAAATGTATCCAAAGACTCCACTAAAGAATAAAAAAAAAAGCAACATGTTCGTTATGCTAGTACTGTTGGAAGCTTAATATACGCTATGATGTGTACAAGACCTTACATATGTTTTGCAGTTGGAATGGTATGTAGATACTAACCTAATCTAGGTCATGCACATTGGAAATCCATCGAAAGAATACTGAGGTATTTAAAGGGAACTGTTGATTATATACTAAGTTATCAAGGAAATGATTTGTGACTTGAAGGGTATTTAAATGCTGATTGGGGAGGAGATTTAGATGAAAAAATCTACTTATGGATTTATTTTTTTGTTTAATAATGGTGCCATATCTTGGAGTAGTAAGAAACAAACGTGTATAGCCTTGTCCATAATGAAAGCTGAGTTCGTGGCATTATCAACAGCAATACAAGGAGATGTTTAGCTTAAGAGATTTCTCGATCATTTAGATGTTATTAAGAATGTTGCAAACTCATTGTTAGTCAACTATAATAGCCAAGCTGTAATAGCGTACATCAAAGATCCAAAATATAATGAGAAGACCAAACATACAGATATCAAGTATAATTTAATATGGTTGCATGAAAAGATGTCTATGCATAGAATGGTAGATGAAGCCAATACCTAGGGATGTGTCTTGTGGACATGTAAAATCTCTAGAATTGTGTAGGGGCTGATATACTGAATATTGTAATTTCCCTTAAGTGTTCACATTTAATGATTTTGTATTTCATTATTAATGCCCATGAGTCTTTATTTGACGGTTATGCATCTCATTGCTTAGTGCATTATATAACATTGAGAAAGTATGTTTGACAGATAAGAGATTAGTCCACTCACATTGGTAATCGCCTCTATTTATTATGTGATAAATAGAGATGATACGATTTTTAAATTTATTATCTAGGTGATAATCGAGAGCTCAAGCTTAAAATATAGATGTCACCTTAACTGAGTGTTAAGATGATGTCATAATATTCACTATGTTCGAAAGTAAAATAACTTATATATTTTACTTTATCTGTCTTTGATGCTAGATATGAGTTCTAATGGATTTTTTAAGGAAGCAGATACGTAAACTCAAGTTAGACATTATGTATGTCTAAACCATCATCTGTACGGTATTGAAAGTATAAACATACGCTCCATAGGAAATGAGTTAATACCGTAATACGTATTTCATACTACGTATACATGAGACGACCAATAAGAGTGGCAAAAGTTTTGATCTCAATTTTTATGCCGTGTGAGACTCTTAAAGAAATGAGTTCCTCAATTGAGTGCTCTCATGACTCTTACTTATTCTCAATATTTCTATTCAATGTTTGTTGTTTCAGAATGTTGTCAATGATCATGAATTGATTCGATCTAATGGGATATTTCTAGAAAAGCAAGTTGAACTGAAACTGAAAGTTTCAAGGAAAGAGGAAGATTGAGTTTAGAGAATCACATTTTAGTTTTGTATTCACTGATCGACCAATTATGATTGTCTTGAGATAATTATAATTGTGAATACAATATATCATTGTTAAAAAGAGATCAAGAGAGATATAAATGTGATCGATTGATCTAAGGTACTGCATATCATATCTACACAAAAATATGATGCCCATTATGAGCTGCTATATATTCTTAACAGATATATGGCAACGAGCTTTTAAAATATGTTGGTCATAGGGATTATTTATTGGTATGAATGTTGTAGAGATGTTAAGAAAGAGTTCTGTTCGGCCTACTATGTGTGATTGAGAGATAATGGGTTTTTTAATTTGATATTATGAGCCAAGTCAAGCCTGTCCGCTCATGTTGGGCCAAACCCAACCATAAGAGAATGGCCCATAAGAGGAAGGGGCATTTATTTTTTAAGTGAAAATAACTGCTATATATAAGTAAAGGGAAGAATGTTGATAGTAGCGTTTAGAGAAAGTACGTTCTTTTCCTTCATTTGGAAACAATTTACTCCCTCTTGAAGAATGGAATTCTAGAGCCTCAAACGATTTCTAGAGATTGCAACGGTACTTAATATGTGGCAGACGAGGTATGTTTGTCTTCATGATATATTTTTTGATCGGTGTTACATGTTTCCCGAGCACGTTTCGCATTCATTTTCGTTATTCGATCATTCGAGTATCGGCTCGTTTTTTAGGAATCCATTTTTGACACTTGGTATGCACTACCAACTCTCTTAACCATGCTCTCTACAATTCGATCTAAAACCGTTTGTCATAAGTAGACACTTGAAATCGTGAATTTTGCAACACTTAGGCTCCGAATGACTTGTTCCCTTCTTACTGTAGTCGTTTAAGCTCAACCTTCCCCTGAATTATTGCTCACTTGCTCAGCCCATTTCGAACATATGGAGAAACTTTTAGCGAGGCAAGTATCTATACTTGAACCAATAGTTACTCTTGTATCTGAAATTACAACCAGCTAGCTTGCCTTTGACATCATTATCAACATCTCTATGAAAAATTGATGTTCTAGAACTATAGGTCACTTGCTGACTTTTGTTCAATTCATTGATCAAGTAACTGTACAAAAAGGCTGAACGTAACCGGAGTAAAAGATCAGATTCTTTCAAATCATTTGCATGTGAATGCTTGATTTATCATATAATTGCTTGGATCATGCGAGGATCGGCAGAGAGCTCTAGATCATCGATGTACATGCATGTTGATGCGCAGTAGATGATAATCTTCCTTTGGGATCTCAAAGCTTTGGTTGAATTGCATTAAAGAGTCGAACTATGCGTTTTGTAAGTCAAGATCCAAGCCCCACATGTCAGACCAAAATACATTCACTACCGTTACATGTAACTAGCTCCTGAAATACAGCTGACCCTCCATGGACCTTCAGGGTTCAGAATATTACCCGAACTCTCACATTTATGCAGACTCTCAAATACTAAAAGCTAGTAAATATTCGATCATTTCATAACTTATGCTACATGTAATCCAAATTACTTTTGTAATATTGACTTTACAAACTCAAAGAAGAGATAATATCATCAACTTGGGAACGCCTTATGACCAAACAACAAAGATTACTCTAACTGTCAAACTCGTAATGTCAAAATTGAGTAAAAAGCTAGCACAACAATGACTGTTACACTAAGTTTAATGGCTAAGAAAACGACTCCTACATGCTAATAAATCTCTTGTCTAAAGTGAATATTCAAAATTATCCGCAATGCGAAGCATGAGCATGAAACTTTAAAATTTCGCTTTGACTAAACTGTTACTCTAAATCGATTTTAGTCAAGCCCACGGCTCCACAACGCCTAATATATATAATTTTCGTGAAATTCCTCAGCTTGACAACTCAAAAAAATGAGGTTACAGTTTAAATATCACATAACTTCTTCAAATTTGTGCTTACTTCTCAAAACTACTCAGATTACACGAACAAATGGCTTAAGTTCTTACTGGGCGTTGCGAAACGAAATAAACTAACGAAGCCCCTGTGGCATGTACTCTTCCCCTTTTTTTCCTTTCTCCTTTTTTTTTTTTTTTTTCCTTTCTTTCTTTTCTCCTTCTTTCTTTCTTTCCCTTTCTGTCGTGCTTGCGCTTGGCCCATTCTATTTGAGCTGAGGGCATCCACTTTTCTCGTTCTCATCTTTATCTTCTTGGTCAAGTTTCGTCTCGAATTGTAAGGATGCGAGGTTTGGAAGTAGACTTGGAAATGGCTGGCCTTCCGATCGAGCTGATCCTTGAGATATTGGACCGATTGCCAGTGAAGTCGCTACTTCGGTTCATGTGCCTGTCCAAACAATGGCGTTCAGGAACATTCGAAGTGCTTCAATCCGTGGATTCCTCCATATGTAGTTCCTCAAAATTGCTATGTAAAGTTTGTGTGATGGTAGACATTAGTTACAGGTTACTTTGAGCATCCATGCAGTGTGGCAAGCAAACAGGAAAGCGTACCTACATGGACATGAGATAAAAGATCACCAAGATGTTTCATTCGAAGATGTTTCCTTGTTATTAGGATTCTCGATAGCATTTCAATATGGAAAGACTTTGATGCTGTTTTCCTTAATTTCAACTAGCATTTTGATGTTGATTAGTGGTTGTACTCCGACCACAGTGACTAGCTGATGCTTGGAAGTGAACCGGTTCATGAGAATGAGGGCATTGCTAGTAACTCAAACAGCATCCATCACATTTTGCCTTACCACCAACTTTACGCTTCCATCCATAATTCAACCCTCAAGCTATTACGCTAAATGAGTCGATTTATGGAGCCGACCATTCTATAAAAGTAACAAATTAAGGAGAAAAATTACTAAAAAATGGAGTCAGGTTGAGTAAAGATAGCTAAATTTGTATTGTATATAAATGAGTCATTTTGGATTGGGTCATTTTCAACCCTATCCAATTTTGATATGATCCACTCATTTGATGAGCCTACTAGTGGGTTACAAACCCAAGTGCTTTGATTTGCCACATTTCTATTGATAGCTAGCCAATCCTCATAAATGGCATGAGTTTATGACATTATTACTTCTAATCAGTTTGAAACTTTCAATCTAACATTTTGTACAGTGAAAAATGGTTGAAACGCAGGATTTATAATTACAACTCGGAGTAGGGAGGAGCACTCACATAGAACCGGATGCTTGTACACTTACTATTGAAATTCACGGCTGCTCTCAAAAGAGAAGAGGGTCACATAGCCTAACTTAAAGAGTCGAGCTTTATTATTTCCCTTCATAAATTTGGTATTTATTTGCTGGTTAACACAGTTTTGCGATGGGAGATGTGAAAATGTATTATTAAGCTCCAAATTCATCTCACTTCCCAACGCTATCACAGTTATGGTCTACGTTCATATCTAATCTATTGAATTGAACGGATCAAGATATGGTGTATAAAGCAGGAAGCAAGTGTTTTTAACATTCACTTGTAAGCAAATATCTTGTTCTGTCGAAGTACAATCCTGGATCTAGCATTCATGCTGCGCTGCGTATCTGCTTTTCTCAGTCTATGATTTAACCAATGGATTTTCCACTTTAGGACAAGAAATTCTGGACAGATCAACGAGCCTTGTGCACTTTCGAGTTAAGTTGAGCTTGTTAACCTGGCTTGACATTTACATTCAAACTAGGAAGTCTGACATTCGGAAGCTTCACAGGTTAGACATAGGCGTCATCATCGTAGATCATCGGATATACTAGTGATGGTTCATCTCTCATCAACATTTTGTCGGTGTTTCTACACAGGTCATTGCCGATCCTGCTGCTCGGCATCCGTTCGCTTCTTCTGACAGGAATGAGACCGATGCGAACCCAAGTTCGCATTTTACTTGTGCTGGAGTTGGAAGAACGATAACCCAGCTGCGAGCAGTCAAAGGAATGATCGGAGTACCCATCCTTCCAGCTCGAATGGTCAGCTTATCGAAGAAAATAGTAGGATTGAATCAGGAAGGATGCGCGTCCGTATATTATGCTGAACTGTTAGGCATCAGATAACGCTGGAATGTGACTTTAATGTTAAGTCTCTAACTTCTATTTTGGAAAAAGGAGAATTGTTCCTAGCTTCCCAAAAAGGTTTAGTTAATCATCATCATAAGTGAAGCGATAGGCTCTACTATGGGCCGGGGCGAAATCAGACGGGGCCTGCAGTGCTTCCTTGTTAGTTGTCTCCATTTATGACTTTGTGGTATTTGTGCTTTCAATCCTATTGCGCGGTGCGTTAGCAGTTCGATTCGGGATGACGAAGAAAGCAAAACAGTAGCATACAAAGCCCCATCGAGGTGCCAATTCTCCCCCACTCGAGACTGTCGTCCCGCATCAAGAATTCTATCATACGATCACAACACTTCCCAATTCCTAAAAATCTCTGGTACTCCGGGCATCACGAGCCGTATCCGGACCTTTTCTCGGGCGCATCCTGACAGAACTCACGTGGGAAAAGCAAAGGACCCTTATGGAAAAGAGGTCGACCGGGCAACTTGTGATTCACGCTTCTTTCAGGGAAAATGATAATCTTTTTGGCGAGTGTTGGGAGGTCGAGATCCGTGTTGTTGACTAGGACTTGCCGAGGAGGAAAGGGAAAGTGTAAGGAATCTCGTTGCCGACGCATCATCCACCAACGTAGAGAAAACACAGCACGCCAGTCACTTTCGGGAGGTCCCGCTATAAACGAACTAATAGCAGAGCCTCCTTTCCGAGCGGGGTAGGCGTACTCCTGGAAAGACAAGGGACGAGCATTTGTCGCGATCTCGAGTCAATATGCTCGGCAGCCAAGCAGCTCCAAAGGTACAACCATGTCGCGGTGGCTCGTCCTCAGGACGCCCGGGCTCTACTAGCCCGGTCGAATTTCCCCCATCAACAGCTCATGCATGTCATGGAGTTGGCAGATGAGCGCGGAACTTTCGCATCCGCAGGCGCAATACCCTTTTGGCCTGGCAAGCTGCTTGGCCGGGATCGAGGTGGACGGACTTTACACTCTCTCCATGATAATGATTGTTCTTATGTCGATCCAATAAAATTGGATAGAACTGATTTGAAATCAATCAACCGATATAATGCGAAATTTTATAAGATTACTGTGAACTGTTCTAAGAGCTTATAATATTTAAAATAATAAAGCATGCTATTATCTAACGGCTTAAAGCCTCACAAAATCTCTCGAGACGGTCAAAACCAAGTCAAGTTAATTTATCAATTTCCTTAGTTTCTAGGAATCGTCGTTTGAACCATTTTTACTAATCACCGCATCATCCATCGCCTAAAGTTTAGTACAAATTCGACCCCTTCTCTTTCCTTTTTCCGCCCTTTCCCTTTCCTCCATTCAGCAATTTTTTTTTTCTTTTATATAATTAAAAGGGCAAAGTTGGGTGATCGGAGCTGCTTTCCTAAAAATTTAAAGAAAATGACATAAATAGTCCTTGTTGCAATACGCTTCTTGAACTTCTAATATGTTGAATCCCTAGGCTTTTGATGCATATTTGATGTAGTCTCTAAATTATGTGAAAATGTTCGATATTGTCTTTAATTTTAGATTAACGATGGAACATTTTTTATATATTCAAGGACTCGATTGAAAATTTACAAAAATTTCAAGGCTCATATTGTATATTGGATTAAAATTTAATGATCATATAAGATGGATTAAAAGTTTAGAGATTATATCGCACATTAAGACAATTTTGGGTTATTATCCAAAGAATATACCATAAGGGTCTCAAATTTTCTCATTGAACATTTGATCGGGACCTTGTCACGGGAGCCCCCATCAAGACCTCAAGAATTCCAAAATTCTCTTCTCTTCACATGAGGCGACAACTGCTCGAAGTACAAAAGCCGATCAGAGGTTCACTCGCAACATGATCCGACCTCTTTCAAGAATGGTAGTTCGATCGAGCGGTAGACTTTGGTAGGACAGGTCTCTTGGGGGAAAAAGCGGGGCGCGGGAATTTAGGAAGAAAAATTGGGCGCGCGCTGTCCTTCGTTTTCCTCGCCGTCCACGGCAAAAAGCGCGGGAGCCCGACTCCCGCGTGAAAAAAGGCCAAACGGATCGGGCCCCCAAAAAAAGGCTTTATCATCTATGAAATCCCTAATTCCACCACGAACATCCCGATCCCGGAATCGAATCCCTCCCACCCCCCGCGATCGACTCCTCGAAAAGCCCATGGAGCTCGATGCCCCCGACGGCGAGGCGAGCGCGGCCGCCGGAATCTACTTCGCGATGGTCGATCACGGCGTGCTCAGGTCCGGCTTCCGCGACGGCGCCGACTTCGTCTTCGTGCAGTCGCTTGGGCTCCGGTCGGTCATGTGAGTGCCGTGGCGTTGTTGCGGCTGGCGGCTGTTTCTTTCGGCGCAGTCTGCCCGGCCGTAGCCGTGTGTATGCTTGTGTCTTGAATGTGGCCTGATTGTGGTCAGTGTTTTTGCGGGGTTGTTGCAAAGTAGGAAATCTTAATTGTTGGGGAATACTGGGTGCAATGCAAATGTTGTTTGCTAGTGCTGTCTCTGTGTTATCATCTCCATTTGTTCGTTTGCTGAGTATATCGGTTGGACGTTTTGAGGCGTCCAGCGCTTGCCATTCTCATTTTCTTTGCTGGAAAAAGAGAACGGATCGGCCAATTTTCAAAGCCGTCACTAGCGACCACTGTGGTATCAAAAAGGAGAGCAGGATAGGATGCAAAGTAGATGTTCATTGGCTGGATGAGCGCATCAACTTTATTTGGAGAGCAGTGGAGTTCCCGTAGCCTTACTCATGAGGGGCCAGCGAATGGGACCCTCCGGCATATTCCGAGGGGTGACGTCAAGATTCAAGCGCAAGTTTCTCCCTTTCCTGATGGGAGAAGAAAAGGTGAATAAGGAGAAAGAGAAGAAAAAGTTAAGAAGGAGGAGGAGAAGAAGTCAAGGTGAGGTTAACTCGCACTGATACTCCTTTTTCCCCCTTTCCCCCTTCGATGTTCCTTCTGGATCATGGGAATCAATTACCAAAAGAGTAGCGTTTTCTCATCGTCATCTTCTTTGTCGCGGTTTGTCTCGAGCTGTAAGGAGGTGAGGTTTTCGAAGAAGCCTGGGGAATGGAGAGTCCTTTTATCACCGAGATACTGAACCGATTGCCGGTGAAGTCGCTGCTCCAGTGCAGGTGCGTTTGCACACGGTGGCGTTGCTTGATAGACAGCCGTCCCTTCATGGAGTCGCACCTGAATCGGTCGATCGAGTCAAGCACGAATCTCTGCTTCTGCTGCAGGGGTTCCTCAAGCCTCTACTGTATCGATCTGGTTTCCCCGGGTGACGTGGTGGAGATAGAGTACCCTCTCAGGTGGAAGCGGATCAAGGCGCTAGGGTCTTGCCGTGGGTTACTTTGCATTTCTAAACCGGATGTCCGTGACGTTGCTATTTGGAATCCCTTCACTAGGAGGCATAAGTTCTTGCCTCCTACAGATACTCAGATAGGCGGTGGATTGTATCCCTCTGCTTGCGTTCATGGATTTGGTTATGATGATGAGAATGATGATTATGTGTTGTTGAGGCTGATTCAGACCTTTGAAGAACCAATTGAATCTGTGGTTAGTATCTATAGTTTGAGAGCTAACGAGTGGAGGCAGCTCCAGAAGATGCCATACTATCTGGTCTCGACACGCAAAATGATGGGGGTTTTTGTGCACGGCCGTCTGCACTGGTTGATGAAACGCGAGCTGGTGCCAAACTCGGCAAAAGTGTTGGTGGCTTTTGATTTTCGTATTGAGGAATTTGTGGAGGTGCACCAGCTTAATTTTATAGATAATAATAGGCTTGACATGGATTTGGCCGTCCTCGGACAGTGTCTTTGCCTTATTGTTTATGGTGAGCGAAGGGGTGTCGATGTGTGGATTATGAGAGACTATGGATTGAACAGACCATGGGATATGTTGTTCTCAATGCCTAACCACTCAAGGCCTTTGGGACTTGTCCGGCCATTGGCTTACTCCCAGAATGGTCGTGAAGTTCTGGTGAGAGTTGGCACTGAGACTCTCCGTTGGCATGATTTACCAACAGGGCATGACCGGAGGTTCGATATAATTGCCATGCCATTCTTGGAAGCAGAAATTTGTTTGCAAACCCTTGTTCCGGTCGATTGATTATGGATGAACTGCCGAGATGAGGAGGTAAGTACTTCGTGAAAAGTAGCTAGTTCTTTTGTGTTGGACTGTCTCAGATTCTTCGCGGACGGACCTTTAATAACCTGGTTAGTGTAGTGGATTTTGCTTGAACTGCTTCCTTCCTCTTACATGTTTTCGAAAATGTGAAGTGAAAGAAACTTTTTTTCCACGGCTTTTGGATGGAACAAGGAAACTTATATGAAAACGATGAATATCCTAATTAAGGGATAGCTCTTTCTAGGGGAACAAGAGTTGTTGAATTGCTGCGAGGAATGATCGGATCCTCTCTCTTTTTGTGGATGGGATAACTTTTGGGAAGTCGAGGAGACTACTAAATTGGTTTTGCGATCTCGAATAGAGGAGATGATTGAGAAATAAGGGGAACTAATGTGGAATTGGGAACTTGGAATTGAAGATTATGTGCCAAATCATGTTTTGCAAAACAAAATAGTTGTAGGGTGGTTCTTTATTTTTAATTTTTTTATCCATATTTTTGCTGATGAAAGAAAAAATAAATCTGTCTGAAACATGCTATAGGAGAGAAGTTTATGTATAATGCATATGAAGAAAACACATTCACTAAGGTTTCTATGGAAACAATTGATTGTGATGGAGCATTTATATTGTGAAACTAATGAGAGAGACGATAAAAATAGAGTTAGTTTTGTGGGTTAGCCTGATAAAAAAAGAAACAATAATTTGAAGAGAGAGAGAGAGAAAGAGGGAGGGAGGGAGGGAGGGAGAGAGGGAGAGGGTATTTTGGTTAGTTAAGTGAAAAATGGGTGTCTTAGCCAAAGTGGGGGTGGAGATAGGGCCGCCCATAAAATGACACACAGATTTATGTGGAAAATTCTTGTGGGAAAAACTACGGGGAGAGAATTTACAAAAGGTGGATAAAAGAAAAAACCTTAAGACTTTTTTTGTTTCTAATTCAAACCTAATAACTTCAGACATAATTTAACACTAAATTATTACTTCTAACTATATCTAAAAGAGTGATGCATTTAGTAGTTTTTGAAACTTTCAACATAAGACATTTGTTTTCCTTCCCAATTCATGATATATTCAATGCGTCTAAGATTGTCCTTTAGTAAGTGAAAAATATATTTGAAAACAATTGATAATTGCTTTTGTGTGCCTGAGGGCTTGCCCTGACAATTAATTGGTTTTTCCAGGTACCGCGTACTACTTAGCTCAGGAAATGCAACAGGAGAAGGGAAGCTTTTTCTCCCAGTATTTAGATTCATTGCTCAACTTTTGACGACATGGACTGATGTACGACGTGGACCGATGTATCAATGGGAAAGGTTTGGTAACAAAATGGATGGATCAAAAATAGCTATCCGACCTGCAAAGCTTACCTTTCAGCCTGTAAGTAGAGAGTACTTTTTTCTTTCCATGAAGAACAAACTGCTATCAACAGATGTAACATAAAGAAGAACTAATTAGCACAAGTAAGGAAAGCTACTATCAGACAAGCCCGCTGACAAGAACCACACAACTTGCAATTCAAGCTAGGGATTGCAATATTCCTTAAATATCGCATAATAAGTCGACCCAGTTGATCTGCTCCTTCAAGTCCTTAGACCCATACTTCAATTTGCCCATGACCAACAACACCTTGGTGAGATTTTCGTCGAAGGATGACATGACATCCCTCAATTGAGTCCTCTTGGTACGAGACTTTTTTCTCGAGCCTTTTCTCCAACAACAGTAATACCAATAACTTCTGATTCTGATTTTCTCTCAACCACTTGATATGCACTACCAACTCTCTCAATCACGCTCCTACAACTTGATCTAAATATATTTGTCACAGGCAGGCACATTAGATCATGAACTGTGTGGCACTTAGGCTCCAAATGACTCGTGCACCCTTTACTATAGTCGTCTAAGCTCAGCCTTACCCTGAACTATTGCTCACTCGCTCACTTGGCCCATCTAGAATTGTACAAAGAAACTTTAGGGGGACAAGTGTGGAAAAATTCAAAGAAACCTCAGAAAAGGAAGAGAGGGGAAAACGAGGAAGAAATAAATGTAGAAGTAGAAACTAACTTTCGAAATGAAGGGGATTAAACAGGAACAAAAGGCATCCACCCAAGAAGATGTTGAATCGACAGTTGCTCTTGTATCTGAAATTCCAATCAGCTAGCTTGACTTTGACATCATTACCAACACCTCTAGGAATAATCAATGTTCTGGAACTCAACATGGATGTGATGCTGGAGGAGGAAAAAATGTGAAAAATTGGATTCTGCAACATTCTCCCCAAGAATACTTGAATATCTTCAGTTGAAAATTACAATTGACTGCGTTAGTGGCAAAGTTTGGGGTTACAAACATGCTCCAGATGGATGGATTATAGGTCCTTGAAAGATTTTTTGTTAACACTGATTGTCACAAGTTGATGTAGAGTGGATGAGCAGAGTATTCTTCTGTAAATGACATTTTTGTGGAACCCAAGAGCAATCACAACCGGTGGAGAAAGGTTCCATTCATGCTAATAGCATATGCTTTGCAGGCTTTTATTAATCAAAGTGCCAAAATAAAAATAAGCTACCCCCATATTTGTCTTCCAAGAGCAAAAGGTGACTTGTAAGCTTTGTGGAGAGAAGCATGGGTAACCATCTGAAGAAGCTTGTATCGATTCTAAGCTCTTCTATAAGACATTATTGGGTCTCTGGTCAGAGTTATAGATCGAATGGAATAACTGGGAGAGGGAAGATTCCTACATCTGGTTTGAAAGTGACTACTGAGTGTTGCCATCATGGTATGTTATGCTAGGAAATTTGCTTTTGATCCAATTCAGTGGCAATGTACCGCACATAAAAGTTGCTGCAGCCATTTTTTATGATAGTGCCTGGAACAGTATTAGAACGAAGCATCTATTGTGGCCTGCCCGTGCCAATCTAGTTAAATCCAAATCCATTTGAAGCATTGTTCTATGACAAGCTCTGTTAAACATCCCATGCCCACTGGATTGAAGGCACTTTCATTGCCTGAGTGAGGAATTTCTTGCAATGTTGTTGATTAATGGGAGGATTCTTTTCGGACGAATCGGGAGTCAATTCTTCTCCAAGGAAAGAGTCCCCTTATGAGGCATTGTTCCCTAACAAGTGTTAATGAGTCCATACCCAATGGTTTGAAGGCACTCTAATTGCCCACCAGTCTTGTTAAATCCAAATCCATGTGAAGCATTGTTCTATAAGAAACTCTATTAAACATTCCATACCCAATGGGTTGGAGGCACTCTTTGCCTGAGAATGAGGAATTTCGTGCAATGTTGTTGATCAATGGGAGGGTTTTTATCCTGATGAATCAGGAGTCAGTTCTTCTCCAAGGAAAAGTCCCCTTATGAAGCATTGTTCCTTAACAAGTGTTAAACAGTCCATACACAATGGGTTGAAGGCACTCTAATTGCCCGCCAATCTAGTTAAATCCAAATTTATGTGAAGCGTTGTTCTATAAAAAGCTCTGTTGAACATTCCATAACCAATGGGTTGAAGGCACTCTCATTGCCTGAGAGTGAGGAATTTCGTGCACTGTTGTTGATCAATAGGAGGGTTTTTCTTGACGAATCAGAAGTCAGTTCATCTCCAAGGAAAGAGTCCCCATATGAAGCATTGTTCTATAACGAGCGTTACACAGTCTATACCCAATGGGTTGAAGGCACTCTAGTTGCCTGCCATTCTAGTTAAATCCAAATCCAAGTGAAGCATTGTTCTATAAAAAGCTCTGTCAAACATTCCATGCCCAATGGGTTGAAGGCACTCTCATTGCCTGAATGAGGAATTTCGTGCAATGTTGTTGATCAATGGGAGGGTTTTTTTCCTTTTTCTGACGAGTCAGGAGTCAGTTCTTCTCCAAGGAAAGAGTCCCCTTATGAAGCATTGTTTCATAACAAGTGTTAAACAGTTCATACCCAATGGGTTGAATGCACTCTAATTGCCCGGGAGTGAGGAATGTCGTGCAATGTTGCTGATCAATGGGAGTTTTTTCTGACAAATCGAGAGTCGGTTCTCCAAGAAAAGAGTCCCTTTATGACCTCAATTTTTGCAGCATCTTTCTTTTGCTGCTGAGTAAACCACAGAGCTTGTTTTCCAGGTGATGCTTCTGAGCCATTATCGCTTAAGCAATCAGTATTTCACAGGATATTAACGTTTCATATGGACAGATTGAAGGTCGTGGGTGAATACTTTTTTCTCCCTTAAATGGTCCTGTCAGAATGGGGGCTTGAGCACCTCATTTTATGCAATCTTCGGCCTTGGTTATGTCGGCTTCTAAAATGTTAATTATAGAGGCTGGTAGTTGCCGGCCTGTTGCATCTGCTTATTTGCTCTATCTTATTGAACGTATATGCAGGAGCACGGTGAAATTACTGTTCCTTCTCTTGTGGACAAGTTAGAGTTCTTTAGCCTGTCGCGTCTTCTTCTCCGTTGTGATTGAACAGGGGAGCAGCACCAGAAGACTTGTAGTTGACTTAACATCATGGCTCTTGTTGCAGGTCGAATTACGTTGACGGTCTTTTTAAGTCGTCCAGAGACCTACCATCTTATTCATTTTCCCCTGGAAATCTGCTTCCTTCATGGTACAAGTGGGGTACGATTGTCCGATCTGACTCCTAGAACAAGACGTCATCTAGACGTGACTGGTGCTTCTGTCCGAGATGTGTCACCTCGGTATTTTTTTGGTCCAGATACTTAGGCCAAGATGTCATTGATGTTCCTGTCCAAGATGTGATTCGGTGGTGATAAGGTTGGATGATTCATCGTCATCGACGCGGTATCCAAGAAAATCTTGACTGTCACTGTGGAGTTTATAATGGAATGAGAATACAAGCCCATATATAGAGCAAGAGTGAACAATAAACCCTAGCTACATAGATCCTAACATTATACTTTATATTATTTAACAAGAAGTTACAGAAAGAAGAGCTCATTAGCATAAATAAGGAAACCTACTATAAGACACGAGTCCGCTGACAAGAACCGTACAACTTGAAATTCAAACTATGGATGGCAATATCACTTGAATATAGCATAATAAGTTGACCTCGTTGATCAGCTCCTTCAGGTCCTTGAACCCATGCTTCAATTTGCCCACGGCCAAAAACACATTGGTGAGATTTTCGTCCAAGGAGGACGTGACCTCCCTCAATTATCTTGGCCAAAGACTCCTCTTGAGCCTTTTCTTTAACAACAGCAGTTGGGGTAACATCTGATTCCGTCATTCTCTCAATCCCTTGATATACGCTAGCAACTCTCTTAACCATACTCTCTACAATTCGATCTAATACCTTTTTGTTGAATTGAACAGGTCAAGATATGGTGCATAAAAGTGGAAGCAAGTCTTCTTGGCATTTACAGGAAAGCAAATATTTGTTCTGTCAAGTACTATCCTGCATCTAGCGCTCAATGTTGTGTGTATCTGCTTTTCTCACTCTATGAATTGACCAATGGATTCCCCTTTGGGACATGAAATTATGGACAGATCAACCAGCCCAGTGCATGTTTGAGCTAAGCTCGTTTACCTGTCTTGACATTTACCTTAAAACATGCTCAATACAGTATCTTGATCTTTAATGCAACTGAGAAGTCCGACATTTGGAAGCTCCACTGGTTGGACATATGCGTCATCATCGTAGGTCATCCGAGATATGGGCGATGGCTCATCTCTTATCGACATATCATCGGTGTTTCTACATAGGCCATTGCCAATCCCGTTGCTTGGCATCGGTTTGCTTCTTCTGAAAGGAATGAGACAGATGAGGACGCAAGTTCGTCTTTTATTTGTGACGGCTCACGCTCGAATCGATGTGCTCGAATTGTGATTTCCTAGCACGACTGAATTTCCCTCCTCAACAGCTCATGTGTGTCATGGAGTTGGAAGATGAGTTTGTAGCTTTCACCTCCACAGGCGCTGTACTCTTTTGCCCTAGCAAGTAGTGTCGGCTGGGACTGAGCAGAGGGGCTTTACACTCTCTCCATGATAATGATTGTTTTTTTGTTGACCCAATGAAATTGAACCAAACCGATTCGAGATCATTCAATCGATAAAATGTGAAATTTTGTGAAACCATAACCAACTGTTTTAAAATCTAATTCATCCCACTCTTTCTTTTTTCCCCCTACCTTTTCACGATTTAGCAATTTAGTAAAAGAGCGAGATTGGGTGATCAGAGCAGCTATCCCTAAAATTTAAAGAAATGACAGATAATTGTTGAATTTTTCTCTAATGTGTAATGTATTTCTTGAACTTCTAATTTATTCAATGTGGTTGTAAGGTTATTTGATGCAATAGTTGTTGATACCTAAATTTTGGCGATTTGTTTAAGTGTTTATTAATTGCATTGAAAATTAGGGATTAATTTCTAAACCCTTAACAAAAAAAAAAATTCATTAAAATCACATCACATATAGACATTAGGAGCATTTGCGTCACTAGTTTTAAAATTTATCAAAAAATCTACAAAAAAAAAAAAAGAAAATTTTTTTTTTATTAAATTGCATCGCGTTTTAGCATTAGGAATATTTGCATCACTAATGATAATTTTTATTTTATTTTATTTTTCCAAAAAGTTTGCTAATTAAAAAAGAAAAAAGAAAAAGGAGAAGAAGATCGAATGAGGCCGAGTAGAGGGCTTTTCTTCGTCCGTGGGCTCGCCGACCTATCTCTTTTCCTTTTCTCTCTTTTGCACTTGGGCCGGTCCATCTCCTTTTATTTCAGCCCAACCCATACGTGAGTCTTCTTCCTCCCCTCACACCAACCCCACTCCTGCAAAAGAAAAGGAGAAACTTACAAGCCAAGGGCGAGGCAGAGGATCGCGAGGTCAGAGGACGGCGTCATTCCAGGATCGGAGATCAAGCGGCCGCGACAGGCTGGCGGTGGCAGAAGCCATGCGCGCCTGTCATTGCCCGAGCTTAAAAGGAAGAAAAGCAGCAACAGCAGAGGGGAGCAGGGGAACAGCCGAATCAGGGGACGATCGGCTGGAGTTGGTGGTCGCGGATCAGGACGGCAAGGGCAGCTGGCACGGCAGGAGGCCGGGCGCCGCGGAGAGAAGAAAAGGAGCGGAGGAGGACTCTCAGAAGGGAGCAGGGGCGAAGGACAGAGTTGGAGAGAGCTCGAGAGAGTAGAGGGCGAGCCAAAGGGAGAGAGTGAGACTGAAGGAAGCTTCGCCGTCGCCAGTCGTCCACCCGAGAGCCGTCGTCCGTCGCAGCGCTCCCTTCGAAACAGGTAGGTCATTCCCGAGTACGTCTGCCCTTTTTTTTTTTTGGTGGGGGCGTCGGGCTGGAGCTCGTGGTCGACTAGTTCGCACGAGCTTCAGTCTCGATCCTCGCCCGAAATTCCGTTGTGCTCGTGTTCATTCCTCATACAGCGTATGTGCTTATTGTAGTGCTTTATGCAAATATTTGTTTGTGTTTGGTGTTATGGACTTGTTATTTTTGTTTAAACTCAAGTTAAATGCTGATAAACTTGTTCCTGAGCCGATCCAAAATAGTGCTTGTGTATCGCGTGATGATCTTGGCCTGAACCCGAGCCCCGATCGAGTCTATGCTTACCTCTCTAGTTAGGTAGTGCGTCTTATGTGTTCGATGAAATGCCTTAATAAAAAACCGAAGAGCAGTGTATGTTTTAACGCAAGATTAACTCGTTTTTGCTCCCATGCCTGCTGAGTCCTGCTTGCTTTGCTCGTATTTGTGGTGTTTTCTTAGTGTTAGTGAGAAATATTCATTGCGTATTTGAGTCGATGACGTTTTTCTTCGCCCCAAAAAATGGTTTGTGGTCACCGGAATGGGTGTCCAACAGTGGTCATCGTCGGTCGGAACGAATGACCGGCGCCAAATGGTAGCTTGGCGACCCTCCAAACACCGATGAGGGTTCGCCGTGATGTTGTTTTTAGTTCGGTGAGGATGGCGCAAATTGAGGAAGAAGCGTCGGGGAAGAAGAAGAACGCCAAAGGGGAAATAAAAAAGAACAAGGAAAAAGAAAAATCAGAAAAAAAATAGAGAAAAGAAGGCAAAAATGACTTCAGGAGTAGTCGCAGAAAGACAAGGTGCAGGGAAGGGATGAAGAAAAAAAGAGAAAAAAAAAAAGGATAAAGAATAAAAGGAAAAAAGCAAAACAAAAAAAATAATAGAAAACTATAAAAAGGTAAAAATGACTTCGGGAAGGAGGAGTCGCAGAGAGAGAAGCTGCTGTTCAGGGGATGGGATGAGACCAACCTGGACTCAAGACGTGGGGTCTCGTGTTTGGTTCGGGAGGAATTATGTTGTTGGGCTTAGGTTAGTTTATTGGGTTTAAGGTTATTTTCGTGCCTAAGAAGGAGTTTGTGGATATGTCAAGTAAGTGGGCTAATTTCGGAGCTAGGCTTATTTAGGACATGCTGGAAGTTGTTTTAAAGTGATCTTAGTGTAAATGGGCTTAAGTGATTTCCTTTGATAAATTTGGGCTTGATCTTGGCCCTTTCCGAATGGGTATAAGTCATCAAACCCACTTCTTCAATTTGGCTTTTAGTGTTCATGGCCCAAACTCATGAATCCTTATCTGACCCACGTTTGAATCGGGCCGAGGGCCCGGCCCGAGTTACTATTTTCGGAATAAAAAAATTGCAAAAAATATGTATTTTTAAAAAGTTTCAAACGTTTTTATTTGTTTTTAAATTACAAAAATATAGTTTTTGAACAGTTTTCTCTTAAAAGGTGTGGGAAAATCATCTGCCTAAGATTGTTCATAAAATTGAACAAACTCTTGTGGCTTTAAATTAGGGTCTTAATTATCCTCGGATGCAATTGCCCTTGATTGTACGCGAGATGATTATGGAGGCAGCTTCAGGGGATACTACCATACTCTCTGGTTGATCCGCGCACAATGAGGGTTTTCCTGGGCAGCCATCTGCACTGGATAATGAGACGTGACTCAATGCACAATTCGGCAAAAGTGCCGGTGGCTTTTGTGGCTTTTGATATTCATACTGAAAACTCCGTGGCCAGCTTAGTTTTACAGACAATAGGTTTCCAATGTATTTAGCTATCCTGGGAGGGTGTCTTTGCTTTATTACTTATCGTGAGCAAGAATGGGGTGTTTGTGCGTGGATTATCAGTGGATATGGATCAGAAGAATCACGGGAGAGTTTGTTGAGGATACGTGACTACTTGATGGATGGGGTACTTCTCCGGCCATTGACAGTCGTCAAGTTTTGCTGCTGTACCATTGATCGGACTCTCATTTGGTACGATTTACTTACCCATGATGAAGAGCCATTCCATATTAACCGCATGTCAGGCTTCTTCGAAGTAGCAACTTGTTTTTTCATAGAGTCGCACTTCAAGCGCTCCATGATCCTCTACCTCTTCAGTGTGCATCCCCCTGAGACTCTACTCCTATCGATTTTTGACGGACGTGAAGGAGTCCTGAATGAGTTGCTGTTCCAGCCCAGGTGCGTGTCCACACGGTGGTGCTTGCGTTTATGGATTTGGGTATGACAATAGGAACGAAGAGTACGTGTTGTTGAAGCTGGTTCAAACCTTGGAGAATCCAGTTGTATCTGCACTTAGTATCTATAGACAAAGAGCTAACACGTGGAGGCAGCTTCAGGGGATATTGCCATACTCTCTGGTTGATCCGCGCACAATGGGGGTTTTCCTGGCGGCTAGGATAATGAGACGTGAAGGATTCGGCAAAAGTGCTAGTGGCTTTTAATATTCATACTGAAAACTCCATGGAGGCACACCAGCTTAGTTTAGGTTTCCAATGTATTTGGCCATCCTAGGAGGGCGTCTTTGCTTTATTACTTATCGTGAGTAAGAATGGGGTGTCCGTGCCTGGATTATCAGTGGATATGGATCAGAAGAATCACAGGAGAGTTTGTTCAGGATACGTGACTACTTAATGGATGGGGTAACTCATGTCTCATTATCCAGTGGAGACGGCTGCACAAGAGAACTCCATTCTACCTGGCCCAACCAGAAAGTATGGCATCCTTGGAGCCGCCTCCACGTGTTAGCTATTTCTCTATAGATGCTAACTTCAGATATAATTGGCCTTTGCAAGGTCTGAAACACCCTAGCAACATGTACCCTCTAGTCAGTCCATCATACCCAAATCCATGAACAGAGAGACCCAATCCACGGGATATCTCAGCATCTCAAGCCTAAAATGCCTAGGGTCGGTCTCCATAGAGCAACGTGGTCGTGGTCCACATTAGAAATGCAAAGTACACGATGGAAGGGGATCCACGCTGAAGAGGCAGGGGATCATGAACCGCTTGAGGTGCGACTCTATGAAGAAATGTTGCTGCTTCAAGAAGCTGGCATGCCGTTAATATGGAATGACTTTTCATCATGGTAAGTAAATTGTACCAAATGAGAGTCCGATGGTACAAAGTAGCAAAACTTGACAACGGTTCTCGAGTGGTGCGAGATTCGACAAAAGTGTTGGTGGCTTTTGATATTCGTATTGAGAGTTTGGCGGAGGTGGACCTGCCGAATGTTATAGATAATACGCTTCGCATGGATTTGGCCGTACTGCGAGAGCATCTTTGCCTTTCCATTTATGTTGAGCCAGGGCTGTCGATGTGTGGATTATGAGACAATATGTGTCCAACCGGGATTTGTTGTTCTCGCTACGTGACTAGTGGAGTTTCCGACCTGTCCGGCCATTGGCTTACTTCTAGTATGACCATTGAGTTTTGGTGGAAGTGGTCAGTGAAACTAAGACTCTCGGTTGGTACAATTTAGGTACCGATCAAGCCGAGCAGTTCCATATGAACGGCATGCCAAGCTCCTTTGTAGCAGCAACTTGTGGTATTAACATATGGGGTAAGTAGCTAGTTTTTTCGCGTTGGACTATCTCAGATTCTTCGTAGACATACCTTTAATAACCTGGTTAGCATAGTGGATTTTGCTTGAACTGCTTCCTCCTTCTTGCATGTTTGTGAAAATATGAAGTGAAAGAAACTTTTTTCCACGGCTTTTGGCATGGAATGAGGAAACTGACGTGAACATGATGAATATCCCACTTAAGGGCAGCTCTTTCTAGAGGAAGAAGAGTTGTTCAATTGATGCGAGGGACGATGGGATCCTCTCTCTTTTGTGGACGGGATAACTTTTGGGAAGTTGAGGAAACAACTAATGTGGTTTTGCGATCTAATTAATTTGAAAATATGGACAAAGAATGAAGGAGATGATTGAGTTATAAGGGGAACTCATGTGGGAATTGGGAACTTGGAATTGAAGATTACATTCCAAATTATGTTTCACAAACACATAGTTTTTATCCATATTTTTACTGATGAAAGAAAGAATAAAGCTGTTTGAAAGGAGAATCCCTGTTATGGAAGGGGAGTTTATGCATAATGCGGAGAACACATTCACTAAGGTTTCTGTGGAAACAATAGGTTAGAGAACATCTATCTAAGAGCTAAAACAGCCAAAAAAGAAAAAGAAAAAGAAAACATTTTTCATTGCTTTAGTTCGTAGCTTACCAATAAATAGGAATGAAGTTCCCTTCATTGCAATTAATGTTCCATTCAACATGTTAGGTTTGAGACTACGGAAATTAAGGGAAAAGGATGTGTGTTAGTCTATTCTGGTCATATTCCATCCATCGTACCGTTATGGCTGCTTAATGATAGATTTAATTGTCGGTCTGCTTGGTCTAGTAGTGGGGAACTGATACTTGCCATTAGTTATCATTGTTATATAGTGTCTGCAAAATATTGTCTCTGGTAAATATTTTGGTGACTTGGCTTACTCGCACCTCTCATTTTCACTCTTGTTGTTGATCTTTTAGTTAATTAGAAACTGCCTTCCTCTTGTCCACGTATGACTCCTGAGCTAATGGAGGCATAGTTGTGCAAGGGCAGTGAATCATCCCTGTGAACTGTGATTGCTCTGATAAGTGAATTTGCTAGAATATAACTTAATCTGGGTTGTCGATTTCTAAAGCAAGATTGTCGTGTTTTGGAGGGAGGCACACATTTGTTGTATCTGACTAATGTATTTAAGCATCAGATAGTGCTTTTGTTTTCTAGGTAAAACGTCTTATGATGACACATGCTGTCTTGGCCCATTTGTATGACATGGTCACGGAGAAACAAAACGTGAGCAAAGTTATAGCTAATTAGTACGATGGTGTTATGACAAGTGTGGAAACTGTGATGGAATTAAAACTGAGAAGAATAAAAGATGACACTGATTTGCACGGAAACCGTTGCAGGAAAAATTAGGGAAGAGTATAAGGAAAATCAACCATGAAAATTCAAGAATTACAAAAAGTGCCTCGAGAATACTGTCATGTTTTTCTGATGTTGCGATGCATATTTGCCATACTTGGTGTCGAAAAATGCCAGTGTTAATGGCTTTTCGTTTATGAACTTCTTTTAGATGCGGATTCAACTTCCAAACTTGTGGCTGTTTGCCTAAGGATGTTGATATTTGTGGGTAGCCTTACCAACTTGTCATGGATGGAGCTTTCCACTTTTTTTGGTTGCAGTAGTGTATCTTTGCTTTCTTATGCTATGCCCTAAACAATATAAGTTCCATCTATTACTTCAATTTGCTATATCTTTTCTGGGCTCTCTCTGGGATCTGATTCTAGAACCTCTAAGCACCAACCCCCCCAACCAAAAAAAAATAGAAAAAAGGATGGAACTTTCCACTTTTTCTGGTTGCAGTAGTGTCTTTGCTTTCTCATGCTTTGCCCTGAACAATATAAGTTCCATCTATTACTTAAATTTGCTTGTCTTTTCTGGGCTCTCTCTGGGATTTGATCCTAGAACCTCTAGTCCCCCGCGTCCCAAGAAGGAGATCTTGAAGGATTCTATTAGTGAGTTTCCCCATCATGTGTTTATGCTCTCAACGCTTCACCTTTTGTAATGCCTTTTTAACTTGCTATATATTCTGTGTTTTATTTTGTTTAATTTGATACTACCATGTTTGTCTGATGCTGTTGACGCGCTTTTGCCATGCTTGTGTTGAAAAATGTCAGTGTCAGTGGCTTTTTGTTTCTGAACTTTAAGATGCGGATTCAACTTTCCAGCACGTGTGTGTTTGCCTAAAGATGTTGATATTTGTGGGTAGCCTTACCAACTTGTCATAGACGAAACTTTCCATTTTTTTCTGGTTGCAGTACTGTATTTTTGCTTTCTTATGCTATGCCCCCAACAATATAAGTTCCACTATTGCTTCAATTTACTATGTCTTTTTTGGGCTCTCTCCGGGATCCGATCCTAGGACCTCTAAGTGGAAAACAAGGCTCCCAAGTACGTTGCGATGGTACCTCAAATCTAGATAAATGAAATGACCGATCTTTGCACATGGTACTGCTGCAACTGAACTGCAGTCGAGTTGTGTGATGCGGTTGCTGTGACTCTTCCGTTTCGTGATATGACTCCGAGGTCCGAATACAATGTGAAAAGTGCAGCATCCTTTTTGACCGTCGAATGTGTCTCGAAAAGCTGTATCGCACGGTCTCATGTATGAATCGCCTACAAATTTCCTCCGACAGTGAAACTCAATTGGTTTCTCATCGAATCAACCCCTCCTATTTCTTGCGATGGAGGGAAACGGAATGGACAGAAGGAAATGACAGTCAAATGGGTGATATGGCAGAGGTAGACGGGCACTCAGGGAAACAATGACGGGATAAATGAGTCAGAAAGGCAAACAACAATATATCTCGATTTCTAATAACCAAGAGGCAAGTTTAAGTTAAAAGTCCTGCTCCTGAACATCATGGGATCAAGATTAAGTTTGCTTTAGTTATAGTCTCTCATCATGTACTCGAGTGTTTCTCATGTTTAGATTTAAATCTTGTTCGCTGGGAAGTGTTCCCTTGCGAATATCTTTCACCAAAGTGGCAAGTCTTTGGCTTTTGCTTATTAGGACAGGATCACGTGTAGTTTGGGAAACGGAGTGCGATGAAAAGGAGACAAATAAGTCGACCCTGTAGATCTGCTCCTTCAAGTTCTTGAGCCCACGCTTCAATTTTCCCGTGGCCTGCAACACTTTGGTGAGATTTTTGTCGAAGGAGGACATGACCTCCCTCAGTTGAGTCCTCTTGGCACAAGACTCCACTTAAGCCTTTTCTCCAACAACAGCAATAGGGATAACATCTGATTCCAACATTCACTTGGTATGCACTACCAACTCTCTTAGCCATTCTCTCTGCTGCTCAATCTAATACCATTTGTCAGAGGGCAGAAACTTGAGATCGTGAACCGTGCAGCACCTAGGCTTCACAGGACTCATTCATCCCTTACTGTAATTGTCTAAGCTCAGCCTACCACTGAACTATTGCTCACTTGCTCACTTGGCCCATCTTGAATCATACGGACGAGTGTTTACACTTGAACCGATAGTTACTCTTGTAACTGAAGTTCCGACCAGCTAGCTCGCCCTTGACATCATTATCGACACCTCTATAAAAATTTAAAAAAAAAAAAATCAATGCTCGAGGAGGAGGAATGTGACATTTGGATTCTGCAACGTTCTCCCTAAGAATACTTGAATGTCCTCTTATGAAAATTACAATTGACTGCAGCAGTGGCAGGGTTTGGGATTTAGTCAATACTGATGGTCACAAGTTAATGTAGATTGGACGAGCAGATCCTTCTTCTGAAAATGACATTTTTGTTGAACCCAAAAGCGATCACGATCAGAGTAGGAAAGGTTTCATTCATGCTACTAGCGTATCCTTTGCAGGCTTTTAGCGATCAAATTGCCAAAATAAAAGTAAGCTGCTCCAATTTTTTGTCTTCCAGAGGAAAAGGTGACATGTAAGCTCTGTGGAGAGAAGTATGGTTAATCAGGCGTATTATACCGGCTCTAACAGCTGAAGAAGCTTTGTAACAATTCTAATCTCTTCTACGAGACATCATCTGGTTTCTGGTTAGAGTTGTAGATTGAATAGAATTACACGGAGAGGGAAAATTCCTACTTCTGGTTTGAAAGTGACTGTTGAGTTTTGCCATCTTGGTGTGTTATGCTTGGAAGTGTGCTTCGAATACAATTCAGTGGCAATGTACCACACGTGAATGTTGCTGCGGCCAATTTTTATGATAGTGCCTAGAACGCTATAAGAATGAAGCATCTATCTTTGGCTGGCCACGCCAATATAGCTCAGTCCAAATCCATGGGAAGCATTGTCCTATAACAAGCTCTGTTAAACATTCCATACCCATTGTGTTGAAGGCACTCTGATTGCCTGAGAATGAGGAATGTCGAACGATGTTGTTGATTAATGGGGGCCTTTTTCTGACGAATCAGGAATCGGTTCTTTTCCAAGGAAAGAGTCCCCTTATGAAGCATTGTTCTATAGCAAGTGTTAAACAGTACATACCCAATGGGCTGGAGGCACTCTAATTGCCCGAGAGTGAGGAATGTCGTGCAATGTTGCTAATCAAGGAGAGTTTTTGATGAATCGAGAGTTAGTTCTTCTCGAAGGAAAGAGTCCCCTCGTAACCTCAACTTTTGCGGGATCTTTCTTTTCCCGCTGAGAAAATCACGGAGCTTGGTTTCCAGGCGATGCTTCCAATGCTTCAAGCCATTATCACTTAAGCAATCAGCGTATCACGGGATAGTAGAGTTTCATATGGACAGATTGAAGATCGAGAATGAATCTTCTTTTTTCTTTTTCGCCCCTTCAGTGGTCCTACTAGAATGGGGGCTTGAGCACCTCATTTATGCAATATGCAGGGTTGGATATGTCAGCTTCTGACACGTTAATTATATAAGCTTGTATTGTTGTTCGTAGAGTTTTAGATTTCATCTAAGCGTTTGGAAGGATAATCAAAGATCTTTGTTGTAATCACCCAAAGCGAAGTCGAATCTGATGTACTCTGGAGTGTACTCCGAATGCATGTTGTGGTTTGAATGTACTTTGATACCAGAAGTTTCCGGCTTGTTGCATCCGCTTATTTGCTCTATCTTACTGAACGATGAAATTACAGTTCCTTCTCTTGAGGACAAGATAGGGTTCTTTAGCCTTTCGCGTCTTCTTCTCCGTTGCGATTGAACGGGGGAGCCGCACCAGAAGACTTGTAGTTGACTTATTATCATGACTTTCACTGCAGGTCGAATTGCGTTGACGGTCTTTTTTAGTCGTCCAGAGTCCCGTCATCATGCACTTTTTCCCCTGGAAATCTGCTCCGTGCATGGTACATGTGGGGCACTTTTGTCCGATCTGACCTGCCCTACCTTTGCATTTTCTCGGTCCAAATTCCTGTCCGAGGTGTGTCACTTTTGTATTTTCTCGGTCCAGATTCCTAGATCGAAACGTCATTGATGCTCTGGTCCTGTGGCATGCACCCCTCCCCTTTTCCCCTTCTCCTTTTTTTCTTTCCCTTTCTGTCATGCTTGCGCTTGGCCCTTTTAAATGGAGCTGAGGCCGTCCACTTTTCTTGTTCTCCTCTCCATCTTCTTCGGTTCGTCTCGAATTGTAAGGATTGCCAGTGAAGTCGCTACTTCGGTTCATGTGCGTGTCAAGGTAATGGCGTTCAGGAACATCTGAAGTTCTTCAATCCACGGATTCCTCCATATGTAGTTTCTCAAGATTTGCCACGTAAAGTTTGTATGATGGTAGAAGTTATTTTAGTTACTTTGTCAATTGTTCAATTTTGCTCGAGTTCAAGCATGCATGCAGGTGTGGCAAACAAACAGGAAAGCGTACATACATGGACACGAGATTAAAAGATTATCAAGTTTTTTCGTTCAAAGATATTTCCTTGTTTTTAGGATTCTCGATAGCATTTCAATATAAAATGACTTTGATGCTGTTTTCGTTAATTCGAACTGGCATTTTGACGTTGGCCGGCGGTTGTACTCCGAGCTAATGCTTGAAAGTGAACCGGTTCACGAGAGTGAGGGCATTGTTTTTTTTTTTTTTGGTAAAAAAAAAGACACGTATTGTTCCTTGGTAACCATTAGTTGCAAGCTCCAGCTCCGTGGACTCGCTCACACCGCAAACCGTCTCATCATCAGCAGCTGATAGTGAATTCTTTGCGCCGGTCCCGTTTTGGAAATAAAAAATCCAAACAAGGTAATTTTCTTGAACTAAATTTCATCTTGATACTATTGCCTAAATTGAAATATCGATGTCAATAGTGATTTCATCGAGACTTTAGGCATTATCCAATAGGATATTATTGGCAAAAAAAAAACTTTAATTGCCAATTTGATCAAGAAGATTTCCGATTATTTTTTTAATTATGTTGATTTTGATGATATTTTGACTTTAAATCATCAAAATTATTAATTTGATCCGTGAGACTTTGGATCAATTTTTAATTATTTTGATTTTTCTTGACTGTTGTGATGTTTAGGGTTAGAATAATTGTTAATTTAATTCATGAGACAATGGATTATTTTTTCAATTGTTTTAATCATTTATTTGATGAATATTGAGTATAATGCTTATATTTGGAAATTGCTTGTTTTGAAAAAATCCAAAAAAAATTCAAATTGTGTATCAAAGTTTCCTAAAAAAATCAACTCGCACTAGTAATCCTCTTCCCCCGATGATTCTCTCAAATCGAATCTTTTCCTTACAGATCACGTGAATCGACGTGCCAAAATCGAGCTCGGAGGAGGCGAGGCTTTTCACAAGGGGAGAGCCCATCGATCGCCCGATTCACTCGCACGTGGTGAGGGTCCGTTCCCGCACCAACAGGAGGAACCGCCAGCCTCCGCAGCGCTTCATCAGGCCGAGATATTGGACTTGATCGCCGGAGCAGGTGCAGGTGCAGGTGCGTGTCGTCCCTTTATAGACAGCCATCTCTTCATGGCGTGGACCCTCGGCCTCTTTCGCGAGCATCGCCCGAGCCTCTGCCGTATAGATCGGGGTTCCCGACGGACGAGGTGGAGAGGCGGTACCTCGGCAGTGGAGATATGTCGGGTTGCTAGGGTCTTGCCGTTCTACCTTTTGCATTGCTAATGTGGCCAACCGTGAGGTTGCTATCTCGGGATCCGATCTCTCGATCGCCACAGCATCTTGCCCCGATGCTGAGATACCCCATGGATTGGGTCTCTCTGTTTATGGATTTGGGTATGACGAATGCAATGTTGAGGTCGTGTTGTTGAGGGTGGTTCAGACCTTGCGAAGGCCAATTGTATCTGAAGTTAGCATCTATAAGTCAGAAGCTAACGTGTGGAGGCGGCTCCAAGGGATGCCATACTTTCTGGTTGAGCCGGGCAGAATGGGGGTTTACCTGCGCGGCCGTCTGCACTGGATAATGAGACGTGAGTGGGTGCGAAATTCGGCAAAAGTGTTGGTGGCTTTTGATATTCGTACTGAGAGTTTTGTGGAGGTGGACCAGCCTAATGTTATAGACAATAGGCTTCGCATGGATTTGGCCGTCCTGGAAGAGCATCTTTGCCTTACCGTTTATCGTGAGGGGTTGTCGAAGTGTGGATTATGAGAGAATATGGATTGAACCGACCATGGGATCTGTTGTTCTCGCTACGTAACCACTGGTGGAGTTTCCGACCTGTCCGGCCATTGGCTTACTCCCAGGATGGTGGTCAAGTTTTGGTGGAAGTGGGCAGTGAAACTACGACTCTTGGTTGTTACAATTTATGTACCAAAGACGTCGAGCAGTTACATCATATAAACGGCATGCCAAGGACCTTTGTAGCAGCAACAACTTTTTCGTGGTATTAGGGAACTGCCAAGATATGGGGTAAGTATTTCATGAAAAGAAGCTAGTTCTTTCGCGTTTCGTAGACAGGCCTTTAATTAATAACCTGGTTAGATGTGAAGCGAAATAAACTTTTTTCCACGGCATAAATATACTGCATGAGGATAGCTCTTTTTTGAGGAAGAAGATCTGTTCAATTGATGCGAGTAATGGTGGGATCCTCTCTTTTTGTGGACTAGATAACTTTTGGGAATTCAAGGAGAGCTACTAAAGTCGTTTTGTGATCTAATTAATTTGAAAATATGGACAAAGAATAGAGGAGATGATTGAGAAATAAGGGGAGCTAATGTGGGAATTGGGAACTTGGAATTGAAGATTACGTGCCAAATCATGTTTCACAAACAAAATAGTCGTGTACTCCTTTATTTTTATCTGTATTTTTGCTGATGAAAGAAAGGGTAAGGTTGTTTGAAAGGAGAATCCATGCTATAGGAGAGGAGTCTATGCGTAATGCATGTGAGTAGAACACATTCACTAAGATTTCTGTGGAAACAATAGGTTAGAGAACATCTATTTAAGAGCTAAAACGGACAAAAAAAAAAAGGGAACGTTTTCATTGCTCTAATTTGTAGGGTACCAATGAGTTGGATCGAAGTTCCCTTCATCGCAATTACTGCTTTATTCAACATGTTAGCTTTGAGACCACGAAAATTAAGGGAAAGAGACGTGTTAGTTTATTCGGGTTACGTTCCATCGACCGTACCGTTATGGCTGCTAATGATAGATTTAATTGTCGGTCTGCTTAGTCTATTAGCGGGGGACTAATACCTGCCATTAGTTATCATTGTTATATAGAATCTGCAACATAATGTCTCTGGTAAATATTTTGGTGACTTGGCTTACTCGCACCTCTCATTTTCACTCTTGTTGTTGATCTTTTAGTTAACTAGAAACTGCCTTCCTCTTGTCCAGGTACGACAACCTTCCAGACTATTTCTAGCTACTCTCTGAGCTAATGGAATCGTGTAAGTGGTTTTGCGGAACAAACTTCATCGAGCATGATATTTTGTAAACAGGACTTTGATTAGGAAAATACAGCTCCATTTGGGCTGTCTATCTTATTGAGGAGGGAGGCGGACAGTTATTGTACCTAATTAGTGAAATTTTTGCATTGGATAGTGTTTTCCTTCTCTTGATGAACCATCTTATGATGGCACATGATGTCTTGTCCCATTGGTATGACATGCAATGGAGGAATGAAACGGGAGCGAAAGTTTTAGATATCTAGTGTGAAGTAGATCTTGAAGGATTCTATTGGCGAGTTTCCCTGACATTTGCACTTTATAACTTGACATATATGAGGTGCTTTATGAAGTTTATTTGGATACTGTTGTGTTTGTTTGATGTCGATGATGCATCGTTCGTGATAACTTTTAGACATAAATTGCTATAAAAAATGAGAACCTTTTCTATTTACTAATTATTTCAAGTAAGCGATCATTTTTTCCAAATCGTTCATCTTTTGCAAAGTAAACAAAACCTTAAAGTCTTGCTTCTTTCCTTTGATTTTGCCTTGTAACATCATCACAGGAACATTCAAAGTGCTTCAATTTGAATTCCTCCTTATGTAGTTTCTTAGAATTGCCATGTAAAGTTTGTATGATGGTAGACACTAGTTACAAGTTACTTGGTCAACTGCTCAATTTGCTCAGAGTTCGAGTACATATTCAGGTGTGGTAAGAAACCAGGAAAGCGTTTATACATGGACTTGAGATTGGATGATCACCAAGATATTTGTTTGAACTTGTTATTTGAATTCTCGACAGCATTTCAATATGGAAAGGCTTCGATACTGTTCTCTAATCCAAACTAGCATTTCAATGCTGACCAGCGGTTGTGTAGTCTGACCAAAATGACTAGCTATGCTTGGAAGTGAACCAGTTCACGGAAACAAAGGCATTGCTAGTCACTCAAGCATCCTCATTCACCCTTTGCCTTATCACCAACTTTATGTTTTCATCCATAATACGACCTCAAGCTATCACATTGAATGAGCCGATTTATGAAGCCGTCCATTCTACAACGGTAACAATTTAAGGAGAAAAATGACTAAAAATCCGGGTCAGGTGAAGTAGAGGTAGCTAAATTTGTATTTTATATAAACGAGCCAATTTGAATTGGATCATTTTCAATCCTATCTAATTTCGATGCTATCCACTCATTTGACAGGTGTACCAATTGGCTACAAGCCCAATTGCTTCAATTTGCCACCGTTAATAGCTAGTCAATCCTCCTAAATGGCATAAGCTTATAACATTATTGCTTCCGATCAGTTTGAAACTTTCATCGTGTGAGAATTTTTTTTTCCATCCCAATTAATGATATCTTACGCGTGTTAGATTGTCCTTTTTGTTAGTAAAACTATTTCCAAAAAAACAACTTGTAAGTGCTTCTGCGTGGCCAAGGCTTGCCATGATTGCTAATTAGTTTTCCCCATGTGCCCTGTGTATTGGTCAGAGAAGGAAATGCAATAGGAAAAATGAGCCAAGAGGACGTGCCATAATTTTTGTACTACACTCATTTTAAACGTCAAAAAATTTCAAACAGTCATTAAGTGCCTTTAAAAGATGCCGTTGAAGTCCTTTCTTGCCCCCTTTAAGGATTCAAGACTAAAGTAGGTTGCAATTCAAAACCTAACCCCTGTTTCCACGTGCAAATCAAAATCAATGCTTCATCTCGAACGCCACGCCCCTCCTCCTTTGGCCACCACCACCATCATCATTTGAACTCTCTCTCTCTCCCCCTAACTGCTCGGTGCCCATAATTCCTCCTCCCTTCATTTTGAAAGCCACGTCGCATTATTTATTCTAAAACAATGGCACGTGATATTTTCGGCAACACAGGTGGCCAATATAACTTGAATGATCGATTTTTAGAAGTTGTGGCATTTAAATGATCGCCTGGAAAGTTACGGCGACAAGATGAGCATCGACACTGTTAGTGTCCTCCAAAGAATTGAGGACCCAAAAGCTAGTTGCTTTTTAGTAGTGGCATAAGTGGCTTAGCTTTTGACGATCTTTTGAAGGACAGGAGTCTCAATGGGAAAGGTTTGGCCAAAATATTAATGGATTTATCCGAACTGCATATTTTTACCTTTCCAAGCAGTAGAGAAGTAAAATTTTCGTTCCATGAAAACGAACGGCCAAAATTGCTGTCAGCAGAACGCAAAGAGGAACAAATTAGCACAAGAAAACCTACTGTCAGACAAGCCTGCTGACAAGAACCAAACAACTTGAAATTCAAGCTATGCAATGGCAAGATTCCCTGAAGATGGCATAATAGGTCTATACTTGAACCGATAGCTACTCTTGTTCTGGACTTCCAACCAGCTAACCTGCCATTGACATCATTATCAAAGCGTTTACGAAAAATCGATGCTCTAGAACTCTACAAGGGTGTGATGCCCCCACAGGAAGAATGTGACATTTGGAATCTGCAACATTCTCCCCAAGAATACTTCAATGTCCTCAATCAAATTACAGTTTACTGCAGTAGTGGCAAGGGTTGGGCCTACAAGCGTCCTCCAAATGGATGGATTGTAAGTTCCTCTTGAAAGATTTTTGTTAATAATGATTGTCACAATTTGATGTAGAGTGTATGAGCAGAGCCTCTAAAATTGACACTTTCATGGAATCCAACGGCAATCGCGATCTGTGCAAGGAAAGGGTCCATTCATGCCAGTAGCATATGCATGTAGACTTTTATTGAGGGAGAATTACCAAAAAAGTCCTAAACCTATTGCAATTATGCCAATTCAGTCCTAAACTTTTTTTTTTGGCCAATTTAGTCCTAAACCTTTTACAATTGTGCCAATTCAGTCCATCCGGCCAAAATTGGCGGCCGACGTGGACACCGGTCGTCCGGTGAACGGCGACGTGGAATTTTTATTTTATTTCGATTTTTTAATTTTTTCGATTTTTAAATTTTTTTCGAATTTTTGAATTCTTTTTGTTTCCATCATCTTCTTCGCCTCTGGCCGGCCGGAGGCGAGGGCCGGCGAGGGCTGGCGAGACCGCGAGGGCGAGGCCCCGCCCCGGATCCGCGGCGACGGCCTCGGCCGCCAACCTCGCCGGCCAGGGAGGGCGAGGCCCGCCGGAGATCTCGGATCGGCCGGAGGAGGAGTTCTGGGCAAGGGAGTTCCGGATCTACGAAGAGGGGCCGGAGAGAGGAAGAGAAACCGAGAGAAGGGGGCGGATCCGAGCAAGAAGGAGGCGCCGTCAACGTTGCCCGAACCCCCGACGCCGTCGCTGCACCGGATCTCCGTCGCGTCGGTCGCCCGCCAAAGCATCTGCTCGGCGTAGCCCAGCGCTGTCTCGGAGACAAATCCTGGTCTTGTCGCCATTTGCAGTGGCGCGCCATCTCGCCGACCAGCAACGCCGTTGTGCCGTACCCTCGCTACGAACAGGTGACAAGCTGCCGCCCGACGCGTCGTCGCCGTTGTCTTCCCCCGAAACCCTATCGGCCGCCACGTCTCGGTCACGATTGGCCGAGCATACTCCGCGCTTGCACCAACCGCGCCGCTTGACCCGTCGCCGTCCGCTACGTCGCCGCCGCTCCGTCACTTCAAACGAGAGAGAGAGAGAGGGATAGTCACCCGAAGATTCACCGGTTGAGGAGGTTGCCTCGCCGCTCTCGGAACCGTTCTCTCTCTCCGCCTCAATCCGTGCCTTGCGATTGCGCCTCCGGAGTGCGGCGAGCTCGCGGCTTCCCGATCGGCGCCGCATTGTGGACGGCGGGCGAGGCCCTACCGGATCTGGCGGGGCCTCGCCCTCGCCGGTGGCCGGCGGGCGACCTCGCCGTGAGAGGCGAAGAAGATGATGAAAAAAATAAAAGAATTAAAAAATTCGAAAAATATTTAAAAATTCGAAAAAAAATTTAAAAAATTCGAAAAAATAATTAAAAAATTCCATGTCAGCATTCACCGGACGACCGACGTCCACATCAACGCCGGCCGGCCAATTTTGGCCGGATGGACTTAATTAGCACAATTGTAAAAGGTTTAGGACTAAATTGGCAAAAAAAAAAAAAGTTTAGGACTGAATTGGCACAATTGCAATAGGTTTAGGACTTTTTTGGTAATTCTCCCCTTTTATTGATCAGAGTCATAAAATGAAAATAAGTTGCTCCAATGTTCGTCTTCCAAGAGGAAAAAGTGATGTTGTAAGAGTTGTGGAGAGAAGCATGGGTAATCGTGGGTGCGATCCTGGCTCTAGCAGTTGAAGAATCTCTGTCGATTCTAATCTCTTCTATAAGACATCATTTGGTATTTTGTCACTCACACATTGAATAGAGTTGCTGGTCAACGGAAGATACCTACATCCGGTTTGAAAGTGTCTGCTGGGAGTAGCCATCATGGTGAGTTATACTAGGAAGTTTGCTTTTGATAAGGTTGAATACTAATGTACCGCACCTGAAAGTTGCTGCCGTCATTTTGTATGATAGTGCCTAGAATACTATTAGACCTTAGCATTTATCATGGCTCGGCCACGTTCGATCTAGTTCAATACAAATGCATGTGAAGCATTGTTCCATAACAAGCTTTGCTACACTGTCCATAGCCAATGGGTTGAACACACGCTGATTGCATTGTCGTGGCAAGTTGTTGATCAATGGGAGAGCTATTTTCTGAAAAATTGGAAGTCAGTTGTTCTCCGGTGAAAGAGTTCCCTTATGACCTCAACTTTTGGAGGGTCTTTCTTTTGCTGCCGGGTCAACCACAAAGCTTGTTTTCCAAGTGATGCTTCCGAGCCATCTCTCGCTTGAGCGAACAGTATATCACTTATTATTAGAGTTTCACCTGGACAGATTGAAGATCGAAGTAGAATACTTCTACACTTTTTTCATCATTTTTGTTCATCATTCTATTGGCAAGTTGAATTAGCATTCTAATCCCGAACCCGTCAACTACCTGTGGACTGCTCGGCTACTCTTGTGGCGAGAGTAGGTTGCCAAATGCCAATCAGGGGACGGATTAGGAACGGCTCCTTCAAGGGCCTTCCTCGGACATTGAATAGTCAACTCAAAACTGGTATAGATAAGAGGAATCCAAGTGCTTAATTAAAACAAAGCATTGCGATGGTTCCTATGGATGCTCACGGAATGTGATTTCTACCCAATGCTTTGAATGTTAAAGTGAAGAAATTCAACCAAGCACGGTTAAACAAAGGAAGTAACTATGACTCTCTTAAGATAGCCAAATGCCTTGTCTTCTAATTAGTGATGCGCATGGATGGACTAACGAGATTCCCACTGTCTCTGTCTACTATTCAGTGAAATCATAGCCAAGGGAATGAGCTTGGCAAAATCAACGAGGAAAAAAGACCCTGTTGAGCTTGACTCTAGTCCGACTTTGTGAAATGACTTGAGAGTTGTAGGGGGAGCTACAAACGATAAAAGTGAAATACCACTACTTTTAACATTATTTTACTTATTCCATAAATGGAGGTGGGGCAATGCCCCTTCTTTTAGATCTAAGGTCCGCGCACATGGACTGATCTGAGTAAAAGACATTATCAGGTGGGGAGTTTGGCTAGGGCAGCACATCTGTTAAAAAATATCGTAGGTGTCCTAATATAAGCTCAACAAGAACAGAAATCTCGTGTATAACAAAATGGTAAAAGTTTGTTTGATTCTTATTTTCAGTACGAATACAAACCGTAAAAGCATGGCCAATCGATCTTTTAGATCTTCAGAATTTGAAGCTAGAGGAGTCAAAAAAGTTACCACAAGGATAACTAGCTTGTGGTGGCCAAATGTTCATAGTGATGTTGCTTTTTGATCCTTCGATGTCGACTCTTCCTATCATTGTGAAGTAGAATTCACCAAGTGTCGAATTATTCACCCACCAATAAGTAACGTGAGCTGAGTTTAGACTATCGTGAAACAAGCTAGTTTTATCCAACTGATGATTGTGTCACAATTAATGAGCCATTCATAGTTTCAAAACCTGAATTTGTTCATACTTATACATGCATAGCTTAATCTTTGAAACAAGTATATGATTACTAGCAGAATCAACCAGGTAGCCTTCCTTCACAACGTTCGCCGGGCATGATCGATTGCAAAGCTTAAGGGCTTTACTTGGTCAAAGATAAGGCAAGAGCGTCATTCCGGTGAACCAATAAATGCTTAACAATTTAGGAACAAGGGCCAATGACCCCATACCCATGAAGAGGTTCCGCATCCAAGAGAACAAGTAGGCATTCGTGGTCCATCTGAACAATCGAATGAGATCATGTTCATGGAACAGGAACCCTACTGTCTAGTCCAACCAAGCATCCTAAAGGATGCTGTGATGGAAGGGACAGCCAAAGGCACACATGTTCATCACAATAGGCATGCAACATAGGAACCCACGCTTTTTGCATATAACGTTAGCTCATGGAGCAACAACTGATCGAAAATGAGAGAAGAGTTCGATGCACCAACATAGAGCCTGCCAACACACACATTCTTATTGTCTTTCACATGCCATTGCATACACTAGAAATAAACCAAGCCAACTCATCCATAGCTCCTCAAGCATGAGAACCGAGGACCACATGGACTCATCGAATGAGGTCACATCTGCACCACTAGACGCTAGAACACCAATATCTTGTTCGGATCATGGCTTGATAGCGCGTGGCTCATTCATTCATGCCCGAAGCATGGTCTCATCTTACTAAAAGCCATAGATTCATCAATTCCCAAGTGACTCGGTCACCGATTCATCCTTTATGGCCGCTTGGCTTGAACACAACCCATGCACTTAGCCATGATGCCTGCATGAGGGGAGCCATTTCAGTTAAGGGCAAAGCACATTGAAGTGAAGTATCATCATATTCGTTAATTGATAGATGATGAGATATTGTCATTGAAGAAGACCTTTGGTGCAAGAAATCCAGTACATATGTTAACCAAGGCTATCACCGCTAAGAGATTGAGGTTGTGCATTGCCACAGCTGGCCTCCTTGGTTAGTAATGAGGAGACTACCGCACTAAGACATTTTTTGTTATAAAGACAAGTGAAGATATAAAAGACTATTGCCAGTTTAAAGATCACCCTCCAGATGGGAGATTGATGGAGTTGTGGGGTTCGATAGAGGAAAATAATATAAAAATAGAAGGGTTTTTCATTGTTAATAGCATACATGTAATTTATTTGTTATAGTAGAGAAAAATTATTGTTGCTAATGGCATATATGTAATTTTCATCATAACTTCGTATGCTTTAACTCCTACAAAATGGGACAATATCTTTTATAGTTGTAACTTGTAACTCCGAAAACCGCGAGCTCATGTGCTTTATTTTCTGATTTTGATTGGGCTTTCCATGTAAAATTTCGCTTGCCTTGTTCTCCAATTTCTTCTCATCAACGTTTCATGTTCCTAACATAAAGGTCCTGCATAATCAGCATAAGAGAATCATTGGAGAGACTCCTTTAGCATCTGCGTAAAAAGAGGAAAAATACTCTGTAACAATGCGATGTTTAATTCTGATAAGCTGAAATGGATCAAGGTTTGGAAGATTTGTCCACAATCCTAAACAGGTTCTTCTCAGAGATGATTGTCTTATCTTTTTGGCTGGACAGTATACGGGCCGTGGATTGGCGAGTAAGCGGGTCGGGCCTAACGGATCCTAGGTATAAAAAAAAAAAAGAATTAATGTTTTTAATATAAATTCATTCCGGGCTCTTTTTAATTATTTATCTTTTTTATGAATTTGAATCAAATTAATTTGATTAAAATAATCATAAAATGATAATTTATCATGTATATATAATATATAACATATCTGAACCTGTCGAAATTCTCTATTTTTGGAAAAATGACATATTGACGTGTCGTGTCGCGTGTTGGTGTCGATGTTATTTAGTTCATGATTATTCTCCTTTTTGTTTTGTCAAATATTGTGTGGCCCAACTCGACAAAGTTGAATAAAACATGCACGTTCTTCCTGTTTTCTTTGTCTCCTACATATGCAAAAAAATAAATGTAAAATGAAATCCATGGGCAATTTCTTCTTTTTACAATTGTGGTTGAACATAAATGCAATCATGAGTGGCTAGACTGAAGGAGAAGTCCCACATAATCACAAGGTCGGCCAATCTAATTTATTTAAACTAAATATTATTCAACAACTCAAACTCGAGATATATTTTAACATGTTATATTGCCAGCCATCACCCTATTCTTGTATACAACAGGAAGAATGGATGCATTCAAGTTCGGCAGATGAAGTCAGTGTCCTAAATCCTGAATGTCTCGATATCCTGTCATTTACACGGAAAAGGAAAAAGAAGCCACAACAGTAAGATCTAAATATTACCTATGAAAACGCGTCAACTTTGGAGAAGTGGAGAAGAAAAAGCCCAACCTTAGCGGGTCATGCAGGCTGTACTGTCAAAAATGATTGCTGTTGGGAGCTATAGGTCCCACTCAAACCATTTTGCTATTGCCAAACGAAACTCTTCTGGTCATTAAATACCACTATCCCAAAGGAATATTGGCATTTTGTGAGTGCGCTTACACAGAGGATCTAAGCACTGTAAGCTTGGTTCACAGTAATCCCATTTTTATCCCTTTCGATCTGCCTGTAACAGGTGAAATTTCCCAGGGCAATTTTCACAAATGGTTCTTGAATTTGTTCATCATTGTTCTTATGATTGTGTATTTGTGTATTCTTTGCTCGTCTGCTCGCTGTTTCAAGCACTTCAAAGCAGCACAATTTACAATATAACTGCATCAAGGCCACTCATTCAGAACCAAACCCTTGTCTCTCCTTGTAAAATCTTCGAGCTCGGGTTCTTCGGGCCTAATGGATCAGAAAAGCAGTACGTAGGAATATGGTACAAGAACACGACTTTCTCCAAAGTTGTCTGGGTGGCCAACAGGGACAAGCCACTTGGACACAAAGATCAATCTGCAAGTTTGATAATTGGCGGAGATGGAAATCTGAAGCTTCTAGATGGGCGAAAAAATGCTGTCTGGTCTACAAATGTCATGGCGAAGTCTAATTATTCTGCAGCAGTGCTTTTAGACTTTGGAAACCTTGTTCTTCAAGACGGGAATGCAAATAAAATGTGGGAAAGCTTCGATGAGCCAACCGACACTCTCCTGCCAAACATGAAGATCGGAGTAAATGTGAAAACAGGAAAGAAAAAATACTTGATTTCCTGGAAAGGTGAAGATGACCCATCGCCCGGAAGCTTTGTCCTTGGAGTGACATCAGAGACACCACCTCAGCTTTTCGCTTGGAATGGATCAAGTCCATACTGGAGAAGCGGACAGTGGGATAAATCCAAGTTTAATGGAATACCGAACATGAGCAACAAATACCTGAGCGGCCATCAGCTTGTGCAAAATATCAACCAGGGAACGACATATTATTTCCGCAATTATTACAACAACTCCTTTGGATATGTTTTCATCTCATCGGAAGGATCTATAGAGTCTGTTCGTTGGGGGGATGGATGGTCAACAAACTGGGAAGCATCACGAACTAACCGCTGTGAAATTTATGGAACATGTGGTCCTTTCGGAGTTTGCAACACGTTTAGTTCACCTATATGCAGCTGCTTAAAAGGGTTTAAACCCAGGTCAGATGAAGAGTGGAACAGAGGAAACTGGACTGGAGGTGCGTTAGGAAAATGGAATTGAATTGTCAGAAATACGCACATGCAGCAGCTATGACGACTGTGGAAAAAGATGTGTTCTGGCCAATGAAACATATGAAATTGCCTGATTCTGCTGATTATTTGTCAAACATAGCTGATGCAGAAGGATGTCGAAGTTGGTGCCTAGGAAACTGCTCGTGCTTGGCCTTTTCTTATGTGGAGACTGTAGGATGTATGGCTTGGTGTAAAAACCTCATAGATACTCAGCAATTCTCCAGAGAAGGCAAAGATCTATTTCTTCGACTTGTGGATGTGGATAAAGGTTGGAAAGGTTGAATTAATTTGCATTTAATCTTGCACTGCCTGTGGTTCTTATAATGTATTTTCCCAGTTCAGGTGTACCTCCGAAGACAAAACTCATCATCAGCCTAAGTACTATTTCTGGCATCGTGTTATTCGGAGCTGGCATTTCAGTGTGTGGTCTTTTCAAGTGGAGAGGTAATAAAAGATGTGCACTTCATGGCTGTGTAAGTGAGATTTCATGTTAACCAAGACATAAGAATATTGTATCATTTGTAAAGCAATGGCTTCAGAAGCTTGGCAATCACTACAATAGAAACACTGTTGCTTCTCATGTTCTCACGCTTATTATCAGTCGTTTTTGTTTTGTTTGTAAAATTGCAGGGAAATTTAGGAAAATGACAATCCCAAGGGTCCTTAATTCAAAGGCCACAGCCAACAGATCAGAGGAATTGCTGAGGGAAACTGCATGGAAAGGGAAAATGAAGCAAGGTGATGCGTCGGAATTAATGGTTTATGATTTGGACAGCATACTTCTTGCAACGAACAACTTCGACGTGAAGAACAAACTTGGGCAGGGAGGGTTTGGCCTTGTTTATAAGGTAAAGAAAAAGCCTTCGCCGAGGGAAATACGGAGATTATCCAAGATCTGATTGTTATGTTCGTTTGAAAACAGGGAAAGCTGAACGATGGTAAGGACATAGCTGTGAAAAGACTTTTGAGCAGCTCAGGCCAAGGCGTTGCAGAGTTCAAGAATGAGATCCTTCTGATATCCAAACTTCAACACCGAAATCTGGTGAGACTTGTTGGTTACTGCACTGAAGGAGAAGAAAAGATACTAGTGTATGAGTACTTGCCGAACAAGAGCTTGGACGCCTTTCTTTTCGGTTTGTCTCACTCTCTGAGGAACTTATTTCTGCTTTCAACAAAATACCGCAGTGAAACTAGATATTGTTTCTGTTTACCACCTTGTTTAGATTCAAAAGAGAAGGCAAAACTCAGCTGGGGCATCCGCTTCCACATTATCCAAGGCATTGCAAGAGGGCTGCTCTACCTCCACCGTGATTCTTGCCTTGGGGTCATACATCGAGATTTGAAAGTGAGCAACATTCTCTTGGACGAAAAAATGAATCCCAAGATTTCAGATTTTGGGCTAGCGAGGATGTTTGAAGGCACTCAAGTTTTCCTAAATACTCACAAAGTTGTGGGGACACTGTAAGCATTCTATCATCGGTCTTAAGAGTACTTACTCATGAGGCAATTTGTCACCTAGACAGCAGATTAGCAGTTTAATGTGCTCACCTTTCCCTTCATGCATGTTCCAACTATTGTCCTTTAATATGACCTAGAAAATTCTTCCATTTACATCCAATGGTTCCAATAAGCCAATTATGAGGTGGCTAGTACTATGACCTTGAGGGGATGAATGTGTGATTATGCACAATTAAAGCGGAATTTAAAACAATGAAGTTCAATATTGTGAAAGAACAACATTTGATGAAAACTACGAAGGGATTAGAACTATTGTGTGTAATAAAATATCAATAAAAATGAAAGAGAGGTTAAGGGCCAGAATATATTGCACATGACAGTTATAGTGGCAACAGTTATAGTAGTTTGGCTTATAGTAAGCTAACATCCACTCTCTCATTCCGAATTTCCGATAGCCTATTGGTTGGATTTCATTAGAGAATTAATTAGAGATTATAGAGTTTGAGTACTCTCCAGAATGTGTGATCGTATCTTCTAATCTCACATAGTCACTCTAAACGACAGCCTCTCAAAGATTACAATTTCAACTCAAAGAGACAAGTATGAAAATGTCGAGGTTCTCTTTGAACTTTAGAATTATAGACTTCAAATCTTGTTTTCTTTTAGCACCATGATCTCCTTTTATACTCTTCAATTTCCAAGCTGACCGTTGGACTGAGGATCATTCATCCAATCCTCCCGTTGGACCTAAATGATATGAGAAGATCTGATTGCTACTTGGATCACAAGATTAGAATCTTCTTATAATTCCATTGCCCATACAACAAACGTTGGGTTTCCATAAGTAGAGTTCGTCGTTAGGTAAGAGCGCCTCAAAATGATTCTCATATGAATCAGGAATCCTTAATGTTTTGTCAATCTTCAAAACATATTGGGAATTTTTCTCAACAAGTTTGTTCATAGTAATTATTAACCAGTTCTGTAACGCAAATGCTAAAAGGTATTAGAAAGGCAGTACTAGTCGATTTGGTTTCTGACCTCTCATGCCATCGTCCTTGAGTCTGATTTTTTGTTTGAGCTGTATTTCGTGAACCTTCCATTTGTATGAGTTTTTATACCTTTATTATGATGATGGCATCCTAGTATGAGAACATAACATGTCCAAGTCATACAGGGTTACATGTCTCCCGAATATGCCATGGGTGGGATATTTTCTGAAAAATCTGATGTTTATAGCTTTGGCGTACTGATATTGGAGCTTATCAGCAGCAAGAAGAACACAAGTTTAGATTACCATGGAGAGCATCTCAATCTCCTGACCTATGTAAGCGTCAGATCTAACTTCAAACTAATATCTCCATTCAGGTTTCAATCATCGGTAATCCCTGGGACAATCTAAAAATCAACCGGTTGTTACAGGTATGGCACTTGTGGCGTGAAGGCAGAGGATTGGACATAATGGATGAAGCCATTGGTGACGCATTTTTGCCTTCAGAAGTGATGAGATGCATTCAATTAGGGCTTCTCTGTGTGCAGGGACATGCCACAGATAGACCCGACATGTCAGCTGTGGTTCTAATGCTAAGTGGGCAGTCTGATCTTCCACAGCCAAAGCAACCAGCATTTACATTTCAACGCTCAACGACTCATGAAGTCCAATCAGAAGAAGAATACATTCGGTCCAGGAATACCATCACCATTACTATGGCTGAAGGAAGATAAAACTCTAATATGCATTGTCTCTGAATAATTCATCTTTCCAGGAATTCAGTGTTGATCAAATTATCTGCTTGAATAAATAATCCGTTGTTGCACTAATGCGTTGATCTATGATGTAAACATAGAGACAGTGAGGGGCTCCCAGTTGCCATCGCTCTATTAGAAGAGTTTTATGTGTGCACGAAGGCACAAAAATTCAGAATGTCTGTATGCATCGAGATAATCTCAATATGCATATGAATACTTTGAGTGTTCTTCACTGTGGAATTGGTATGTGACTGCGCATTCATTTTGGTTATCAAAATTGATACCATTCTGATGTCAAAGCATATTCTTGATTTGCTCTGAGAAGTCGATGTCATTTTGAGTGTCCTGTCCAATTGATGATACTCCCTCCTTGCAGTTCCAGTAACTTTTCCATCAAGTTTTGATTAAGAAGTGGAAAAAGAAAAGGAGAGCAGGAAAGTCTTCCTATGGACCTTTTTGTCTTGGAGATGGTCAATAGCCAAATTATGTGATCCAGGATCATTGTCACACACCCACTATCCTATATAAAAATAAGCCTTCTTTGAGCGAAAAGAGAAAGGGAGTTTTAGGAAAATGACAATCCCAAGACTGCTTAAGTCATTGGCGACAGCCCACAAATCAGAGGAACTGCTAACAGAATTTGCATGGAAAGAGCGAATGAAGCAAGGTGACACATCTGAATTGCTGGTGTATGATTTTGACAATGTGAAAAACAAACTTGGGCAGGCATGGTTTGCCCCGTTTATAAGGTAAAAATAAGCCTTCTCCGAGGGAAATACAGAGATCAACCAAGATCTGATAGCTGAATGATGGTAAGGAGATAGCTGTGAAGAGACTTTCGAGCATCTCAGGCCAAGGCATAGCAGAGTTCAAGAATGAGATCCTTCTAATATCCAAACTGCAACACCGAAATCTGGTGAGACTTGTCGGTTACTGCACAGAAGGAGAAGAAAAGATAATAGTGTATGAGTACTTGCCGAACAAGAGCCAGGACGACTTTCTTTCTGGTTTGTCTCACTCTCTGAAGAAGTAATTTCCATTTTCAACAAAATATGGTACTGAAACTAGATATTGTTTCTGTTTGCTACCTTGTTCAGATTCAACAGAGAAGGCAAAACTTCACTGGGCCATACAAGAGGGCTGCCCACTTATATACCAAAGGACAAAACCGTGAGACTCGGTATGGGATAGGCCAAAGCGGACAATACCTCGAGTAAGTTAATCTAGGGATGTCACAATATGGTATTATAGTAGGTACCTCTCTAATAGATGTGTGGTTTGAGGATGACTCGGGCAAAAGCTAGCGAGCCTTTAACGACCTAGTCTGACGAGGGTGGGGAGTGGTTGCCTGGGCTATATGACTTGGACAAGGAGCGACTCTTAGTAGGCTTCTAGGATAGCACATGGGGCAGGAATGAACCGAACTATGTACTGAATATATATAAATTAAAATTAACTCACTAATGCGACTTTTGACGTAACGACAAGCTTTGCTTTGGAACTCCAAAGTTAGGTGAGCCTAAGTTAGAGTACTATCAAGATGGGTGATCTCTTGGGAAAGTTTCTGTTTATACGCCAAATGATAAAACTGTGAGGCTTGGTATGGAACGGGCCAAAGTAGACAATACTTTGAGTGAGTTAATCCAGGGATGTCATGGTATATCCCAAATCCAAAATTAGATGGGAAAAGCCTTGTTGAGTCATATATAAGCTAACACCCATCTCCATATGTTCACGAGTTTGTGTGGTTATTTAGACTACTCATTTTGGGAGCTTGTCCTGTCACGCCCCGATCCTCGGGCACGCACACATCCTTCTCACTTGGTCGATTTTATAATGCGATATCCCAGGACAAGTATCGCCGACCCTTTAATTTATTAAGCACATGCGGAAACGTTAAAAATCCCCGAGACAATAAAAAACGATGGGATAGAAAAGCGGGGTCATATTTTTCATATTGAAATTTATAACCAAACTTTTATATAAAACACAAACCAATTCATAACTATTCACATCAATTGGAGTTCACGAAAGAAGATGAAATCTCAATCCTTCGGTCATACTCAAAATCTCTCTCGGGATTATCTTCTTCTTCCAAAAGCCTTCTACTCGGGTTTCACCTTCGAGTTCTCTTTCTCGAGTCCTCCTCGGCTCCTCAACGGGGTCCCGAAATGTTTTTCCCCAACCGGGATGAGACTACGTCTCGGCGAGTTCTACCCCACTAAGCCCGATTAGTAAACTACTATACTAAAGGCTGCCTAAACACGCACGTGAGGGGGACTTACCTTGGCCTCGATCCCACTGCCCGCAAGTCGACAATTCACATACCTTACGTATAGAATCGATACATCCAGCAAATTGAAACGCATCACTCAACTCAATAAATCACAAGGGTCCAGTTATATGGCCAAATCGTTATGACACGTCCCATTCCATGTCACACAATTTTGTCTCATAATCCGGCGCATCAAACTCAACCATCATGCGTTCCAATTGTTAATTACACCCCCTCAAGGGTACGGCCAACTCTATTGGCGGTCTTACGGCATTGCCGGGCATCGCCTCCCCATGGAGCGCGGCTTCGTCATTACGTCGACGGCATTCCCGAAGGAGCATAGGGTCCGAATCAATCTGCGACCGGCTTCCCGTTGTCCGGGGTATCCCACATAGGGATAACGTCCGGCTCAACGGCCGGACGATTTCTCATAACCATCACACGATCACTCAAATATGGCCCAGGGCATCGTGCATTGCACTCAAATGCTTCAATTAAAATGATGAGCCTGGCCTTTTTCTTCGTATTAAAAATTCACCTGAAATTACTCGTGCGTGGGTACACGGTCAACTTGATCCAGAAAATTGATATTCATCCTTTTTGAAATCCCACTATTTCATATAGTACCAAAAACTATTTTGGTGTCAAAACCGACACTGGGATTTTTACGAATAAATATCAAAATCCACAAATTTTGGAATTAAATACCAAGAATCCAATCAGCACTCAATTTGCATAATTTAACACTCAATTGCAGAATTTAACCACGCCATTTACTAATCCATAATTCAGTCTCAATCAATTCCAATCAATTTAGAGTAAATCTCTAAAATATCACAATTTATTTAATTCCATGCAACGTAAAGCTCAAATAAATAAACGGACTGCGCCACGATGATCAGCACGAGATTTCGGTCGTCGGCCATTAAAATCTTAATTTCCGAAAAATAAATAATTATTTAATTAATATTAAAAATTCAATTTAGCACAAAATAAAGCCCAATTAAATAAACGGACTTCACCATGGTCATCAGCACAATATTCGGTTAGGACCATCTCGTTGAATTTTCGGAAAATAAATAATTAATTAATGAAATTCCGAAATTTAATAATTAAATACTAAAAATCCACTTAGGCCCGAAAAGCCTAATTGGAGCCCACTAAGGGTCGGGAAAAATCCCAAGGCACTTCCAATAATTAGTAGACCACGTCTACTTGCTAATTGCACAATCAATTTATTTAAATCACATCACAATTGACTAATAATTGCTAATTTATTCTAATCTAACAACCTAAACATAATTAATTAAATCTAAACCAGCTTAAAAGCATAATTAGCCACTAATCCTGGATTAGTGAGATTACTCACCAAATCGCGCGCAAATCGGATCAATCCGACGGCGGCGCGAGGAACGATTGTCCCAAAGCACGGCTCGGGTTCGGGGCCGGAACGCCCCAAACGAGCTCGAACCAGTGGAAACCCATTTTCTGCACTCTCACGTGCGCGGCTGATTAAGGGCGAGGGAAGGCGGATCCGAAGCTTGGTTGGGTCGGAAATGGACGGAGGGGTCGAACCGAACCAAGGCGAGGCTTCACGGTGGCCGGAGGATGGGTGGGCCGGCTCGTGAGCTCCACCAAATCCGAAGCTTCGCCAAAACAGGGGGCGAGCGAGGAGAAGCCGAGGCGGGCGGGCACGGGACGGCGAACGGCGAGGCGGCGTGCGGCGCGACTGCGGCTCCCTTCCAAGCAACGCCGATCGTTGCTTCGCTCCGCCGGTCTGCTACGATCGAACCGAGAGGAAGGAGAGAGGGCGAGAGGCGCGCGGACGACCGTGGAGCGGCGGCGGTAGCTCCGGCTTCGGTGGCAACGACGGCGACGAAGCGGCGACGGGCGGGAGCTTCTTCGGCTTCTTCGGCTTCCATGGTGCCGAGCAACCAAAGAGAAGAGGAAGAAAGGGGTTCGTCGACGGAGGAGGAGAGAACAAGAAGAAGAAGAGAAAACCAATTTCTCTTTCTTTTCTCTCTCTCTCTCTCTTCTCATGTCGCCCATACGTGGGCCACTATGGTCACAACCACCCACATTTTCTTGTCAATTCTACCCCTTCTAGAAGCATTTAGGTAGGCCAAAATGTGGGGGTAGAGGTGGCATACGAATTTGCTATTTTTCCCTCTTCAATTTTACTTAAATTGGTTCACTTCTCAACAAACAATATTTCAATTGAAGCCTAAATAAATCCATCAAGGCATCCTTGTCCATTTCATGACTTTTCCCTCATATAATCTAACTTGCATCCCAATTTCGAATTCAAGAACGGTCCTCTTCAAATTTTCGATGAAAATGGCCCTACCTATCTAGTCGAAATTATGACTCGAAAAATCTGGATGTCACAACTCTTCCCCTCTTATAAAAATTTCGTCCTCGAAATTTAAACCTTTACCAATCCATAAACGAAAGGTGGGGGGTATTGCCGTCTCATCGAGTCTCACTTTTCCACGTTGATCATTCGGTCTCGTGGCGTTGTCTAACCACTTGACTAAAGAGATCATCTTTGTACACAAAATCCACTATTTCGAACCAACAACCGAACCGAGCTTCTCACATAAGACATTATGTCATCCACATCTGATCTCTTTTTCTCGACTCTCTAATAAACCTTCGAACCTTAACGATTGAAAATTTCTGACAATTCTGAGTAATCTATACTCTGACACTGATCTGACAACTGCAAACATTGATTACTGAGCTGACATCTGGACTTGCGATTTTCTAATTTCTGATCTCATCTCAACCGACTGAAATCCTGTACACTCTGCTTTGCACTGATTAAAAAGAAACTATCTGACTGATCTGCTCTGCTGAAACTGATATAACTCTGGCACTGATCTTGGCAACTGTAATCACTGGCTACTGTAATGACTTTGGCCTGAAATCTTTATTCACTTTCTTTTCACCACCGAAATTCGTACACTCTCGCTATACACTGCTTAATAAAGAACCCTCTGAAAACTCTGCCAACTTATAATCTCTGATCTAGATTCGAGATATAATTCATCCTCGACACTCCATGTCAGTGAACTATCCGAGACACACACTTCGGTATACCCACTTTATGGCAAGATAGGATCTTCACTTTCTGAGATCGAACTTAGATTGACGGTTAATTTCACTCCGACACGCTTTTAGTGTGACCTAGGCTACTGGGTAGTGTTCGAGCTTTTAGGACAAATGACCCGTGGTCGATTTTCTTCGAGCCACACCGAACCGACTCGACACATTGGCGACTCTCGATTGTCGTGAAAATCTCAAAGGTTCAAATACGGACACGGGTCCCAAAACGATAGAAACATCAAATTAGTACCGGTCGATGAGAATTTTCCAATTTAGTGGAGTCACCCACGATCGGTCATTCATCTCGCCGAGCCGATCTATTTCGATTTCAAATCGATTTTATATTGTGCCGCAATGATCTCTAAAGATGAGCACGGTCGGAAGTCGATCCATGGTCGAATTCTCAAGTCTATTTGCCTTAAGGTCCTTAATAACTCACCCAAATTAGGTCTAGTTATCTCATGAGTGGCCAACTCGAGAAAAACACCGTAATCGCATCGATGAAATGCCCAATTTATCTAATCGAAATCGAGCCTGAAACTGGATGTTACATACTCAAAACAAGATCTACTCATATTGTACCAAAGTGGACTAACTCCATCTATCGATCAACCACTATTCTCAAATGGTATCGCAATCCCCGAATTCTTAGTAAGCCATATATTTCCATTTCCATTGGGACTCTCGATTGATGCTAAAATCTTCCCGATTTGCATTCACCGAACTTCCACTCTACCGACACCTTTGACACTTGCAACCCGCTTTGGCGATATCTACCTTCATATCTATCTACCAATTTAGCCGACGTCGATTCGACTTACTTGCCCCATCTCGGTCAAAAACGTGATACTATAATGAACTTCGACAAGATCTTTTCCCTAAGTGTTACGTGTTAAGTGCACTCATTCCTCATGGAACCCGAACGTTCCATCCTCGGAAGTTTCAAAGTTAGATTCTTTCTTGCCGATCCTCTTATAAGATTTTCTTAACATCTCTGCTTGTCAACTAGGCGTCGATTCTAACTTGAACATTTGGTTCAATTTTGAGGGCGGCTATAAAATTTAAAAGGTAGCCTACCTCAAATTTGAAAACCAAATTTCAAATTCTTTTCAAGTAAAGTCTATACTTTAGCCGCCTCGCACATTGAAAGACTCTCGCTCAACACATTAATTACTTATTTCATTCTCCCAAGATAATACCAAATAACATCATTATAGTTCGCCAAAATTCTGATTCACGACACTCGTTTCATGTTCAACTTGTTGGGTCTCAACTAGCGGGACGGTATACAACAATCTTCTCATGTTGTATCAATACATACCCAATCGTTGGCAAGACACATCACTAAAAGTTTCATGCTTTCCGTGAGCCAAATGAAAAGTTTAGCACAAGTACGATAGCCGATCTTACTTAAGCTTTGGAAATTATCCTCGTACTTGTCTATGCCAATGAATTTCTCTTCTTTCTCAAGAGGTCAACCTCACAATGATGCTAATGCTGAAAATTCTTTCACAACCCTTCTATAGTAATCTGTCCAATCCCCACGGCTTCTGATCTCTGACACTGATGTTAATCTCAATCTGCTAACAACTAATTAGATCTTGGCTTGGCCCATGAAGATTCTCTTACCTGTAACCACACGACCATTCTTAGGGGCTCTCGTGATCCTCATCGCTTAATGAACACCCTAGAACGTCGCTACATCACACGATCACCATTGATCTAGGTATTCTTTGAACACTCAATTTGTCAAATCTATGACAAATGGTCAAGTGTTCACCGAGGCCAAACGATCTTACAATACTCTCATAAAGACCATATCAAGTACGAACGTTGTCTTTCTTACAACCTCCATCCTGGTTCATAACTAACGACTTCATAATCTCAAGTCGACCTTTAAAACATCAATACTCTTTATAACTAGTCACACCATTCATTGATCTTTTGTAAAGAACACTTGTCCTTGATCTTCACCTAATTGAGTTGACTATGGTTGATGCACACTCGCAACAAACCATCTTTCTTATTTTCACAAACAAAACTAATGTTTCCCCAAAGTAATACACGATATGCACGAATACCTCATTCATCAATCTTCACATCGGCATTTTCAATTCTACCGTTCGAACAACAACAATGGTAAGAAACCTTCGAGAATAGCTCCATCTTGGTGCTAGCTCGATCGCACTTTCTATCTCTTTCTTTGACGGCGATCTCGACGGTTCTTGTGATAACACATCTAGAAATTCTTAGACCACCGAGATGTCCTCCATCTCTAGTTCTTCAATCACCTACCCAAGACAATCGCTAAGCAACCTTGGCAACCTCCGTCTAACAAACAAGTTGCCTCCAGCCAATGAGATTAATGAAATCGAAGATTATTTTCAACTCCCAATAACTTCGACACTTTCACATGTTAATGGACTAAACTGGCTTACTCCAAGATTGTGATTCATTATCACTAAATGCCGCTTGAGCCCACACTATTCATGCGTGTCAAACTCACACCTTAGAACTAGTCAAGCACAACCGTTGATAGTGATTCCCTTCTCTTTCACTTTTACTTCAACAATTTAAGTTCTATTACTTAGCACAAAACTCTCGCGCTACTCGATAAAATCACTTTCGACACATTCTTTCTCTCGATTGGTGCAAGGTCCATTCTACTCCCATTCTTTCACGCCACAAAGTGACGATGTCCATGCCACCTTAGACTTCCACTGACAGTCCTTCACCTGATGGCCACGCTGGTCATCATCACAATAGGTTCTAGTCATATTCGGACACTGGATTCATCCATGCTTCCTTCTACAATTCTGACACTTATCAGGTGAGTCTTCTATCTCTTGCCAAGTGACAGTACACACTCTTCTCCCGGTTGTTCCATCGATCTGCTAAAACCACTCTCGACCTCGATCTTTTCCCCGACGATTTTCATTTCGCCCGAACGGATCTATACCTCGGCTCGAATGCAATGACTTCTCCCGATCACATCTCCACTTTGAATCTCAGCAGGTGAAGCGACAACGGCAGTTGCAACACTGACGGCGGTTCAATCCTAAGCCTCCTGGCTCATCCAGTTCCCAAGGAACACTTGCATCTGAACGATCCTATCGAACTTAGGATCATTCGACGCTGCTACACTAGTACCAACCTGCGGTGGTACTCTTACACCCGAGCCGGCCAAAGCCAACACTCGCCACAACCACCTCGGGTACCGACAATTGTCAGTGCTTTATCCCGAGTCACAGAGGACATTGTCCTCTTACTAGGAGTTCTCAGCTCCTGCTCGCTCATGGTTCAGTCTTTACACTGCAACCTGTCTTCCACATCCACACTGGATTGGAAGATGAGCGATTCTCACACGACAATCAATTCTAGCATCCAGCCAACACGAGACATGCACCAAAGATGAATTTAAAGGTCTTTCCTACTAACTATCCCATGGTCAACGCTCCTTATCACTCCAATCTTCAACTTAGCTCTGATACCACTTAAACTGGATGTCACGCCCCGATCCTCGGGCACGCACACATCCTTCTCACTTGGTCGATTTTATAATGCGATATCCCAGGACAAGTATCGCCGACCCTTTAATTTATTAAGCACATGCGGAAGCAGTTAAAAATCCCCAGACAATAAAACGATGGGATAGAAAAGCAGGGTCATATTTTTCATATTGAAATTTATAACCAAACTTTTATATAAAACACAAACCAATTCATAACTATTCACATCAATTGGAGTTCACGAAAGAAGATGAAATCTCAATCCCTTCAGGTCATACTCAAAATCTCTCTCGGGATTATCTTCTTCTTCCAAAAGCCTTCTACTCAGGTTTCACCTTCGAGTTCTCTTTCTCAGAGTCCTCCTCAGCTCCTCAACGGGGTCCTGAAATGTTTTTCCCCAAACTGGGATGAGACTACGTCTCAGCGAGTTCTACCCCACTAAGCCCGATTAGTAAACTACTATACTAAAGGCTGCCTAAACACGCACAGGTGAGGGGACTTACCTTGGCCTCGAGATCCCACTCCGCAAGTCAATTCACATACCTTACGTATAGAATCGATACATCCAAAGAATTGAAACGCATCACTCAACTCAATAAATCACAAGGGTCCAGATTATATGGCCAAATCGTTATGACACGTCCCATTCCATGTCACACAATTTTGTCTCATAATCCGGCGCATCAAACTCAACCATCATGCGTTCCAATTGTTAATTACACCCCTCAAGGGTACGGCCAACTCTATTGGCGGTCTTCGGCATTGCCCGCATCGCCTCCCCCATGGAGCGCGGCTTCGTCATTACGTCGACGGCATTCCCGAAGGAGCATAGGGTCCCGAATCAACTGCGACCAGCTTCCCGTTGTCCGGGGGTATCCCACATAGGGATAACGTCCGGCTCAATGACCGGACGATTTCTCATAACCATCACACGATCACTCAAATATGGCCCGGGGCATCGTGCATTGCACTCAAATGCTTCAATTAAAATGATGAGCACGGCCTTTTTCTTCGTATTAAAAATTCACCCGAAATTACTCGTGCGTGGGTACACGGTCAACTTGATCCGAAAAATTGATATTCATCCTTTTTGAAATCCCACTATTTCATATAGTACCAAAAACTATTTTGGTGTCAAAACCCGACACACTGATTTTCGAATAAATATCAAAATCCACAAATTTTGGAATTAAATACCAAGAATCCAATCGCACTCAATTTGCATAATTTAACACTCAATTACAGAATTTAACCACGCCATTTACTAATCCATAATTCGGTCTCAATCAATTCCAATCAATTTAGAGTAAATCTCTAAAATATCACAATTTATTTAATTCCATGCAACGTAAAGCTCAAATAAATAAACGGACCGCGCCACGATGATCGCACGAGATTTCGGTCGTCGGCCATTAAAATCTTAATTTCCGAAAAATAAATAATTATTTAATTAATATTAAAAATTCAATTTAGACAAAATAAAGCCCAATTAAATAAACGGACTTCACCATGGTCATCAGCACAATATTCCGGTAGGTTCGGACCATCTCAGTTGAATTTTCGGAAAATAAATAATTAATTAATGAAATTCCGAAATTTAATAATTAAATACTAAAAATCCACTTAGGCCCGAAAAAGCCTAATTGGAGCCCACTAAGGGTCGGGAAAAATCCCAAGGCACTTCCAATAATTAGTAGACCACGTCTACTTGCTAATTGCACAATCAATTTATTTAAATCACATCACAATTGACTAATAATTGCTAATTTATTCTAATCTAACAACCTAAACATAATTAATTAAATCTAAACCAGCTTAAAGCATAATTAGCCACTAATCCTGGATTAGTGAGATTACTCACCAAATCGCGCGCAAATCGGATCAATCCGACGGCGGCGGCGCGAGGAACGATTGTCCCCAAAGCACGGCTCGGGTTCGGGGCCCGGAAACGGCCCAAAACGAGCTCGAACCAGCTGGAAACCCATTTTCTGCACTCTCTGTGCGCGGCTGATTAAGGGCGAGGGAAGGCGGATCCGAAGCTTGGTTGGGTCGGAAATGGACGGAGGGGTCGAACCGAACCAAGGCGAGGCTTCACGGTGGCCGGAGGATGGGTGGACAGCTCCGGCGGAGCTCCACCAAATCTGAAGCTTCGCTGAAACAGAGGGCTGAGCGAGGGAGAAGCCGAGGCAGGCGGAGCACGGGACGGCGAACGGCGAGGCGGCGTGCGGCGCGACTGCAGCTCCTTCAAGCAACGCCGATCGTTGCTTCTGCTCCTGCTGGTCGGTTCTGATCGAACCAGAGGAAGGAGAGAGGGCAGAGGGCGCGCGGACGACCGTGGAGCAGCGGCGGTAGCTCCGGCTTCGGTGGGCAACGACGGCGACGAGAAGCGGCGACGGGCGGAGCTTCTTCGGCTTCTTCGGCTTCCATGGTGCCGAGCAACCAAAGAGAAGAGGAAGAAAGGGGGTTCGTCGACGGAGGAGGAGAGAACAAGAAGAAGAAGAGAAAACCAATTTCTCTTTCTTTTCTCTCTCTCTCTCTCTCTCTCATGTCAGCCATACGTGGGCCACTATGGCTGTCAACCACCCACATTTTCTTGTCAATTCTACCCCTTCTAGAAGCATTTAGGTAGGCCAAAATGTGGGGTAGAGGTGGCATACGAATTTCTTTATTTTTCCCTCTTCAATTTTACTTAAATTGGTTCACTTCTCAACAAACAATATTTCAATTGGGCTTTAAATAAATCCATCAGCATCCTTGTCCATTTCATGACTTTTCCCGTCATATAATCTAACTTGCATCCCAATTTCGAATTCAAGAACGGTCCTCCAAATTTTCGATGAAAATGGCCCTACCTATCTAGTCGAATTATGACTCGAAAAATCTGGATGTCACATGTCCCACGTGGACTAGGCCATCTTGTTACAATCATCCTCCAATATTTTCGTGTTTTGACTCTTGCCAAGCATCGAACGATAGGATTTCATCAATTTTCTTAGAATGGGTAATATCGTCGTTACAATGGTACGATTCTACTGTGATTTTCATACATATTTTAGATTATGCCTCTTGTTGCTGCAAGGCTATGACAATCTACAAGTCAATTTCAAATTAAATGAATAGGATAATTGCACAAATAGTCTCTGAACTTTGATTCAATGTACAAAGTCATCCTAGAACTTTTAATTTGTATAATTTGATCCTTAGAATTTAGGCCCAATGTGCAACGTCATCCCTAAAATTTTGATTTATTTAATTTTTAAAATTTTATGGAGCATACTGAATATTAGATCAAAATCTAGAGACTATATTAAACAAATTAAAAATTCAAGAATGACATTATCATTATACTAAAGTTCCTGGATTTTCCCCCAATGAAAATACGAAAGAAAGGACAGTTGTCAAAGTAACCAGAATGAACTTTTAACTCCAAGTTAACGTTACTTGACCCAAGCGCAATCAGCGCAAAATTTGTAAATGATCAATGGTCAACCCAACCCACAATAGAAGCAATTTGAACGTGGAAAAACCAACTTCAGGAGAAGAAAAACTTGAACATACAGACAAGGTCAGAGCAACGAGGGAGAGAGATGGTTTTCCTTTCTGTGAGTGTAAGTCCTTAGCAATTTTTAGGAGAAGAATAACACGGGTGTCACAACTTTCATACATCACTCAATTAAGTGCCATAACTTTTTGTTTGCTCACTTAATTTCTATATTAGAGTAAAATCGATCATTTGAGTGTAATTTCCTACAAATCATCAAACATGGATTTTTTTATTAATTTCCCATCCGACATTGATTTTATTGTTTAATTTTTAATTTTGAATTTTGTTTTTGTTTTCCTTTTTTAGGGCCAACGAGGATCAACAGTGGCCCTTGCCTAGTTTGGGTGAGGCCTTCATAGCTGCAAGGGTTGTCGGTGAACCTTGTTGGCCTTGAAAAAAAGGCAAAAAAGGAAAAAGAAAAGAAAATTTAAAATTTAAAAAATTTAAAAACTTATAATAATTATCATCATGGGTTTTTAGCTTTGTCAGCTTAGGATGAATATCACGTGCCACGTTGTGAATATGGCAGTCAAATGCATTCGTATTACAAGTGTGCAAAAAGTCCTTTCACTTTTTGCTTTGTGTGGCTGAAGCAAAGAAGTCATCCGGAATTCCATGCACATGCTTTGCTTTTCGACTCAATTAGGGGTCTTATGATCTAGGAAGCACCAACACTCTTCAAGAACCTTCGTGTCATATTGAACACTTCGACACATAGTTGACACTTTCGACACTCTTCAATACTCTTAAACACTCGATCAACATGTGTTGGATTTTTCGATACTTGGTTAACTCTTTTGATACTCTCTGACATGCGAGTTGGAAATTTCGACTTGTGAGTTCGGAATTCTGACATGTACGGGTCAATTTTAAAAATTTTCAACAAATGATAAGTCAAAATGTAAATATGTTAGGCGATGGATTATCAGCGTCGCTCTGGTTCGACAATTGGCATCCCGGGGGTCCTTTGAATTTATATTTCATGGATCCTCTCATCTATAGCTCCGGTCTCTCTAGGCAGGTTTTGGTTGCCGATCTCTTCTCTGAGGATGGACGAGCTATCAGAGCAGAGATTGAGTCTTGGGGTTCGCCGCTTCCTTCCTTGTCTGGAACCCAAGATCGGTTCTGTTGGAGGGAGGACTCGATGGGCTTGTTCTCGGTGGCCTCGCCTTGGGAGGCCTTAAGGAGGAAGAAGGCCAGAGTCAATTGGCATTGTTTCATTTGGAGTAATGCCATCCTGCCTCGCTACCAACTGAACCTATGGCTCATCACCAATAGAAGGTTACCTACTCAGTCTCTTCTCATGTCTTATGGTAGGATTGATGCTGTTTCCTGCCCTTTTTGCAATGAGGTGCATGATTCAATCAATCATCTCTTTTTTGGTTGTCGCATTACCTCGAGTATTGCCTTTTTCTGGGCTACTAGATGCAATCTTCCACGACCAACGGGACTTGGGAGGAGACTCTCCGTTGGGCCATTACCTTGCTCGGCGGCAAGGAGTTTTATAAGTGTGTTGCCCGGTTCTCCTTTGGGGCGTGTCACATCATCTCGGAGAAACAAGAATAATATTCTGTTCGGGGGAGCCGTTATCTATTTCGGCCATGAAGAAGCATCTCCTCAAGGTTGTTAAGGATAATGCCCTTACCTTTGAGAATGTTGAGGACTCTCCCAGGAACAGGTAGATGCAATGCTCGTGGGATGTGGACCCCATTATCTTCGTTTCCTCTGATTGTAGTTTGACTTAGGCTTTTCGGTGGTTGTTTAGGTGTTTTTGCCAGGCTTGTTTTGCCGTTGGCTTGATGTTGGTCGTTTTGTTTGCTTGTCCGCGGCTTCCTTTCACTCTTAATGAGCGTGTTCATTTTGAGTGTAAGCTTTTGGAGCCGTGTTGTTTGTACAGTTTGACCCCTATTAATATATTGCTTACTCTTACAAAAAAATGTAAATATGTAAGAAAATAAAAAATAATAAAAATAATAAATGGGAAAAAAAGAAAAACCTAGTCTTTTCTTCTCTTCCGACTCTCACTTCTCATGACACACAATTCATTCCCGAAGTTTATTTTTCTCTTTTCTTCCACCACACTTTGACACTAGAGTCCAGAATGTGGATCGCTTGTTTTTTTCCCTTTAAATTTTATGGATTATTGGAGCGGAGTTGAATTTGTCAAATTGAAACAATGAATGATATTAACAAATAATGGATTAATTTTTTTAATGTAAATTCATTTTTGGCTCTTTTTTATTATTTATTTATTTATAAAATAAAAATAATAATTCACCATTTATATATAAAAATATATATTTAATACATAACGTGTAGAAATTCTCTATTTTTAGAGAAACTATATGTCGGTATGTCGTGTTGCGTTGTGTTGCGTTGCATCACGTGTTGCGTGTTGACGTGGGTTCTACTTAACTCATGATTGTTCTCCTTTTTGTTTTGTCAAATATTGTGTGGCCCAGCTTGACAAAGTTGAATAAAACATGCACGCTCTTCTCGCTTTTTTTGTCTCCTACACATGCAAGAAACGGATGCAAAATGAAATCCATACGCAATCTTCTTCTTTTTACAATTGCGACTGAACAAAAATGCAATCGTGATTCTCTTACCTTTTACCAAAAATAAAAATAAAAAATGCAATCGTGAGTAGCTAGACCGAAGGAGAAGTCCCACAGAATCACGAGGTTGGCCAATCTAATTTATTTAGACTAAATATTATTCGATGAGTTCAAACTCGAGACATATTTTAACATGTCATATAGCTAGTCATCACCATATTCTTGTATACAAGAGGAAGAATGGATACATTCAAATTCAGCAGATGAATTCAATCTCCTAAATCCTGAATGTCTCGATATCCTGTCATTTATAAGGAAAAAGGAAAAGAAGCCACAAATACTTCTATTGGTTCAGTAAGATCTAAATATTACCTGTGAAACCGCGTCAACTTTGGAGAAATGGAGAAGAAAAGCCCAACCTTAGCGGGTCATGGAGGCTATACTTTGAAAAATGATTGCCGTTGGGAGCCCCAGTTCCCACTCAAACCATTTTACTATTGCCAAACGAAACCCTTCTGGTCATTAAATACCACTATCCCGAAGGAATATTGGCTTTTTGTGAGTGCACTTACACAGAGGATCTAAGCACTGTAAGCTTGGCTCACAGTAATCCCATTTTTATCCTTTTCGATCTGCCTATAACAGGTGAAACTTCCCAGGGCAATTTTCACAAATGGTTCTTGAATTTGTTCATCATTGTTCTTATGATTGTGTATTTGTGTATTCTTTGCTCGTCTGCTCGCTGTTTCAAGCACTTCAAAGCAGCACAATTTACAATATAACTGCATCAAGGCCACTCATTCAGAACCAAAACCTTGTCTCTCCTCGTAAAATCTTCGAGCTCGGGTTCTTCGTGCCTAACGGATCGGAAAAGCAGTGCGTAGGAATATGGTACAAGAACACTATTTTCTCCAAAGTTGTCTGGGTGGCCAACAGGGACAAGCCACTTGGACACAAAGATCAATCTGCGAGTTTGATAATAGGCGGAGATGGAAATCTGAAGCTTCTTGATGGGCAACAAAATACTGTCTGGTCTACAAATGTCATGGCGAAGTCTAATTATTCTGCAGCAGTGCTTTCAGACTTTGGAAACCTTGTTCTTCAAGATGGGAATGTAAATGAATGTGGGAAAGCTTTGATGAGCCAACCGACACTCCCCTGCCAAACATGAAGATCGGAGTAAATGTGAAAACAGGAAAGAAAAAAAATACTTGATTTCCTGGAAAGGTGAAGATGATCGATCGCCAGGAAGCTTTGTCCTTGGAGTGACATCAGAGACAGCGCCTTGGCTTTTCGCTTGGAATGGATCAAATCCATACTGGAGAAGTGGACAGTGGGATAAATCCAAGTTTAATGGAATGCCGACCATGAGCAACGCATATCTGAGTGGCTATGAGCTCCAGCAAAATATAGACCATGGAACAACATATTATTCCCGCAATAATTACAACTCCTCCTTTGGATATAGAGTCTGTTCGTTGGGGCAATGGATGGTAAAAAAACTGGGAAGCATCACGAACTAACCGCTGTGAAATTTATGGAACATGCAGTCCTTTTGGAGTTTGCGACACGTTTAGTTCAACTATATGCAGCTGCTTAAAAGGGTCTAAACCCAGGTCAGATGAAGAGTGGAACAGAGGAAACTGGACCGGAGTGTGCGTTAGGAAAATGGAATTGAATTGTCAGAAATCCGCACATGCAGCAGCCATGACGACTGTGGAAAAAGATGTGTTCTGGCAAATGAAACATATGAAATTGCCTGATTCTACTGATTATTTGTCAAACATAGCTGACGCAGAAGGATGTCGAAGTTGGTGCCTAGGAAACTGCTCGTGCTTGGCCTTTTCTTATGTGGATGCTTCAGGATGTATGGCTTGGTGTGAAAAACTCATAGATATTCAGCAATTCTCCAGAGAAGAAGACGGTGACGTCAGACTTGCCTGTCTACTTGAGGGAAGGTTTAAATCCTGTCTTCTTTGAACAACAATCACGTAATCATTCTCGCCTCTTATTGTTGGGTTTGGCTAGCTCATTTGCTTTCATTAGAAACTATAGTTGTTAGTTTGCTATAACAGGGCTTTTTGATTAGGAAAACCTATGAAAAGTGAACTGGATATCCCCTGTGCTTCAGAAGTTGGATTTGAAACAACTATACTACAACCTCTGCTCCTGACCTACCAAGCGCTAAGCGTACCTACATTAATCTACTTTCTTTCAGACATAGCTCCGGATGGTGTTCATTCTAGTTCTTTTGCAACTTATTATGAAACAAACTCATTTCGCAGTATAGGGCGGTGGGTTTAAAGACGGAAAGGAAGAGAGTTGAGTTAGATTCTCTGCCATTGATTGGATCACACTGGAAACTCTCACAGTAAGATTTGATAGTGGAGGGCAGGTTCTTATCCTATCTGAGTGGGACTGATTGGATTCCTTGACTGTTGATTCCGATGTCAATATGGGATTTCAAATTTATTCTTTTATCCATTCTCTTGCGCTGAACTAAGGGACAGGTGGGATTGATTTCACTAGGCTTAAAGGAAGTTGAAGGCTATCTAGAGTCATGAAGGAGAGTCTCTCTTTTCATTTCCGTGCTTTTTTGCTTGTGGAGCAGGCCTCTTTCTTGTACTTTGAGTGCTGAGACAAAGACCTCTCTCCAAGATCGTATAAGACGAGAGCCCCTCCCCTTAGTTTGAGTTATAGTCCTCGCTCCTTCGTAGGCTTATTTATTTATTTATTTATTGAACCTCTTAGACCATTCATGGTTGTGAACCTACCTCCAAAGGCGAAGAATTGAGCTCAACTCCAATCCAATAGTCTAAGACCGATCCGATCAAATGGTGAAGGCTCCATCACCAGTCGGTGAATTGAGTGGTCTCCTCTTTTCTGACTGACCTAGATTCTTTGTCTTCCTTTGATCTGGGCCTGATCAAGGATCCTGGAGTGCAAATTCCCAGTGTTCCTTATTTGTGAAAAAATGAATAAAGAGTTTTTCATCATAATGTAGTATAAGCAAATGGATAGGGCGATAAGTTAACCTCTTTCTTTCTGAGAGCTTTTTCCTTTCGCCCAAGCTTTCTTTCATAGCTTGATGTGAAGCTTCAGGGAAATAGTCAAATGGATTTGATTAGTATCCACTCCTAGTCATAGTTGCTTATCTTAGTCATCTTAGACAGCTCGGCAAGCACTAGCCCTTATATATGTGTGTGATGTGAAGAGGGTCTCTCAGTTAAGCCATCTAGTGTGCGTGAACCACTCGTTCTGTACATCTCTCCACTCCGAAACACTTCTCTGTATGGAAGAAGCCTTATGGATCAGATCGGGTGGATATAGATTCCTACTTTGAACCTTCCGCACTCTCTATTGGAAGACTTGAACAAGGCCCTCGCTTAGTGAGTTCGGTGAGGGAAGCTCGTCTGTCTTAGTTCCTGATCGGTACATTGAACATCGGTAGTTCTTCTTGTCTATAGCTCTTCTATTCCAACATTCTTCCCTGTCTTAATTATCACTTTAGCACTGTAGAACCTACCTTCCTTACTTAGACTGAGACAAAAATGATTTCGCGCATAAGAGTCCTTTGCTAACTATTACAGTGGATCCCGTGTGCGCTATTTGGAAACCCTTGTTGGAGCCCTTTTTGCTGGAGGAGATGGGGAAAGACGAGATCATGGTCTGATATCGCAAAAGCTATGACTGCTGAGACCGGTAGCTTTCTCTCATTCGCCAAACTAGCCAGTGGAAGTCCAGTTCGATGGTAGTCTATCCATGGTTTCTTAAGTGCAGACAGTGATCCTCGTCATCCAATTGCAAGCTAGCCCTGTGCCCTAACTTATTGGATTGCGTACATCCCCTCTCTTTTCGTCTCGAAAGGAAAGCTGTGCCCGGGAGTATAGTCTTGGGTAGGGACAAATTTAGCAATAGTCCCAGTTCTAGTTCAAGTTGGTCAGATCCTCTTGGCAGGGAAGAACCGGTAGTGCAATTGACTTGCAAGCATCGAATTGGTCGAGTTAAATAGACTATCAATCCTCTCCTGAGGGTCTCTCACCCCAATCACCTTCAATGGCTCCAATGGTCATCAATGGTATCCAAAACGTGTCTTTGTCTCATTCAAATGGGAGTGGAGTTCACCTTTCCAGGTCTTTCGATATCAAGGTTGAAAGCGCTTTTCAACATGAATGAGAGAATGCCTTAGTTCGACTCCCTTGAGAGAAGTTTCCTTCTATGTTCTCTATTCTAGAAAACTAGCTCTAGCGTCTATTCTCTTATATAACCAATCGAGATCTTATATAAGAGAAAATGAAGAAACTCTACTCTCTTCTAGCTGTGAGATAGGCAATAGATTCTATTTAGGATATGCCGGTATGTAGTTGGGGACTTCCATCAAGGCGGTGCACGAGTGACTGCGTGCGAGCTTTCCTTATTTAGCTCCTATCCCAGCCGTCAAAGTACCGGCATGATTGGGAGACAGCCAAAGCAGCACTCTCTCCCATATCAGTTGTGTTTGATCTGGTATTCCGGTTACTCTTTTGACTCAACACACATCTCTATCTCAATGTATCTTGCATCGAACAAGGAGCCCCTCTGCACAAAGAAATTGCCTCATAATTCCGGTACTGGATCCGCCCGGACAGTCTAGGTCAATGCTAGCTGTACGGTTGCTTATTCCAGGTCTCTTTCATCCACTTTCCAATGGATGTCCAATTAGAATAAAAAAAAGCTTTCCTTAGCTAAGACTGATTGATTCACCGCAGCTTCTCCGACTAGTCTAAATAGCAGATTGAACTAGCAACATCACATCATATAGAATGAAGATGGACAGGCATGTCAGAAGCAAGATGTCCACTAATCTAGGACATGTACTAGCAATCACGGAGCTTGTTTTCCAGGTGATGCTTCAATGCTTCCAAGCCATTATCACTTAAGCAATCAGTGTATCACGGGATAGTAGAGTTTCATATGGACAGATTGAAGATCGAGAGTGAATCTTTTTTTTTTTTTTCGCCCCTTTAGTGGTCCTATTAGAATGGGGGTTTGAGCACCTCATTTATGTGATATGCGGGTTTGGATATGTCAGCTTCTAATACGTTAATTATATAGGCTTGTATTGTTGTTTGTGGAGTTTTGGATTTCATTTAAGTGTTTGGAAGGATAATCAAAGATCTTCGTTGTAATCACCCAAAGCGAAGTCGAATCTGATGTACTCTGGAGTGTACTCCAAATGCATGTTGTGGTTTGAATGTACTTTGATACCAGAAGTTTCCGGCTTGTTGCATCCGCTTATTTGCTCTATCTTACTGAACGTATATGCAGGAGCACGATGAAATTACAGTTCCTTCTCTTGAGGACAAGATAGGGTTCTTTAGCCTTTCGCGTCTTCTTCTCCGTTGCGATTGAACGGGGAGCCGCACCAGAAGACTTGTAGTTGACTTATTATCATGACTTTCACTGCAGGTCGAATTGCGTTGACGGTCTTTTTTAGTCGTCCAGAGTCCCGTCATCATGCACTTTTTCCCCTGGAAATCGGCTCCGTGCATGGTACATGTGGGGCACTTTTGTCCGATCTGACCTGCCCCACCTTCGCATTTTCTCGGTCCAAATTCCTAGACTGAGACGTCATTGATCCTCTGTGCGAGGTGTGTCACTTTTGTATTTTCTCAGTCCAGATTTCTAGATCGAAACGCCATTGATGCTCTGGTCCTGTGACATGCACCCCTCCCCTTTTTCCCTTCTCCTTTTGTTCTTTCCGTTTCTGTCATGCTTGCGCTTGGCCCTTTTAAATGGAGCTGAGGCCGTCCACTTTTCTTGTTCTCCTCTCCATCTTCTTCGGTTCGTCTCGAATTGTAAGGATTGCCAGCGACGTCGCTACTTCGGTTCATGTGCGTGTCAAGGTAATGGCGTTCAGGAACATCTGAAGTGCTTCAATCCACGGATTCCTCCATATGTAGTTTCTCAAGATTTGCCACGTAAAGTTTGTATGATGGAAGAAGTTATTTTAGTTACTTTGTCAATTGTTCAATTTTGCTCGAGTTCAAGCATGCATGCAGGTGTGGCAAACAAACAGGAAAGCGTACGTACATGGACATGAGATTAAAAGATTATCAAGTTTTTTCGTTCAAAGATATTTCCTTGTTTTCAGGATTCTTGATAGCATTTCAATATAAAATGACTTTGATGCTGTTTTCGTTAATTCGAACTAGCATTTTGATGTTGGTCAGCGGTTGTACTCCGACCACCGTGATTGGCTAATGCTTGGAAGTGAACCGGTTCACGAGAGTGAGGGCATTGTTTTTCTTTTTTTTTTTTATTTAAAAAAGACACGTACTGTTCCTTGGTGACCATTAGTTGCAAGCTCCAGCTCCGTGGACTTGCTCACACCGCAAACCGTCTCATCGTTAGCCACTGATCGTGAATTCTTTGTGCCGGTCCCGTTTTGGAAATAAAAAATCTAAACAGGGTAATTTTCTTGAACTAAATTTCATCTTGATACTATTGCCTAAATTGAAATATTTGATGGTAATAGTGATTTCATTGAGACTTTAGGCATTATCCAATAGGATATTATTGGCAAAAAATTACTTTAATTGCTAATTTGATCCGTAAGATTTCGGATTATTTTTTAATTATGTTGATTTTGATGATATTTTGGCTTTAAAATCATTAACATTATTAATTTGATCCGTGAGACTTTAGATCAATTTTTAATTATTTTGATTTTCTTGACTGTTGTGATTTTTAGGGTTAGAATAATTGTTAATTTAATTCATGAGATAGTGGATTATTTTTTCAATTATTTTAATCCCTTATTTGATGAATATCTTGAGTGGATTGGATATAATGCTTATATTTGGAAATTGCTTGTTTTGAAAAAATCCAAAAAAAAAATCAAATTGTGTATAAGTAGATAGTTTCCTAACAAAATAAACTCGCACTAGTAATCCTCTTCCCATGATTCTCTCAAATTGAATCTTTTCCTTACAGATCACCTGATTTGCCAAAATCGAACTGGGAGGAGGCGAGGCTTTCGACATAGCCTGGGAAGTGGAGAGCCCATCGATCGCCCGATTCACTCGCACGTGGTGAGGGTCCGTTCCCGCATTAACAGGAGGAACCGCCAACCTCCGCAGCGCTTCATCAGGCCGAGATATTGGAATTGATCGCCGGAGAAGACGCTGCTCCGGTGCAGGTGCGTGTCGTCCCTTTATAGACAGCCAACTCTTCATGGCGTGGACCCTCGGCCTCTTCCGCGAGCATCGTTTGAGCCTCTGCCGTATAGATCAAGTTCCTTGACAGACGAGGTTGAGAGACAGTACCTTGGCAGTGGAGATATGTCAGGTTGCTAGGGTCTTGCCGTTCCACCCTTTGCATTGCTAATGTGCCCTTTGCATTGCTAATGTGGCTGACCGTGAGGTTGCTATATGAGATCCGATCTCTGATCGCCATAGCATCTGCAACTTGCAGATGCTGAGATACCCCATGGATTGGGTCTCTTTGTTTATGGATTTGGGTATGACGAATGGAATGATGAGTTCGTGTTGTTGAGGTTGGTTCAGACCATGCGAAGGCCAATTGTACCAATTGTATCTGAAGTTAGCGTCTACAAATCAAAAGCTAACGTGTTGAGGCGGTTTGAGGGGATGCCATACTTTCTGGTTGAGCCAGGTAGAATGGGGGTTTACCTGCGCGGTCGTCTACACTGGCTGATGAGGCGTGAGTGGGGTGCAAAATTCGGCGAAAGTGTTGGTGGCTTTTGATATTCGTATTGAGAGTTTTGTGGAGGTGGACTTGCCTAATGTTATAGACAATAGGCTTCGCATGGATTTGGCCGTCCTGGAAGAGCATCTTTACCTTACAATTTATGGTGAGGGGTTGTCGATGTGTGGATTATGAGAGAATATGGATTGAACCGACCATGGGATATGGTGTTCTCGCTACGTGACCATTGGTGGATGTCTAGCCATTGGCTTACTCCCAGGATGGTCGTCAAGTTTTAGTGGAAGTGGGCAGTGAGACTAAGACTGTACAATTTACGTATGAAGTTGAGCAGTTACACCATATAAATGTCATGCCAAGGTCCTTTAATGCAGCAACTTGTTTGTTATAATGAACAAACCGCAAATTGCAAAGATGAGGGGTAAGTATTTCGTGAAAAGTCGCTAGTTCTTTTGTGTTGGGCAGTCTCGGATTCTTCGTAGACAGACCTTTAATAACCTGGTTATTAGTATAGTGTATTAGTGGATTTTGGTTAGTGTAGTGGATTAGTGGATTTTGCTTGAATTGCTTCCTCCTTGTTATGTTTGTGAAAATGTGAAGTGAAAGAAACTCTTTTCCAGGGCTTTGGGAAGAAAGGTGTTCCATTGATGCTGAGGGATGATGGGATCCTCTCTTTTTGTGGACGGGATAACTTTTGGGAAGTTGAGGAGACTACTAAAGTGGTTTTGTGATATAATTAATTTGAAAATATGGACAAAGAATAGAGGAGATGATTGAGAAATAAGGGGAGTTAATGTGGAAATTGGGAACTTGGAATTGAAGATTACGTGCCAAATCATGTTTCACAAAACAAAACAGTCGTGTGCTCTTTTATTTTTATCCGTATTATTGCTGATGAAAGAAAGAATAAAGTTGTCTGAAAGGAGAATCCATGCTATAGAAAAGGAGTCTATGCGTAATGCATATGAGTAGAACACATTCACTAAGGTTTCTGTGGAAACAATAGGTTAGAGAACATCTATTTAAGAGCTAAAACGGGCAAAAAAGAAAAAGGGAACGTTTTTCATTGCTCTAATTTGTAGGGTATCAGTAAATTGGATCGAAGTTCCCTTCATCGCAATTACTGTTTTATTCAACATGTTAGCTTTGAGACCACGAAAATTAAGGTGAAAGGACGCGTGTTAGTTTATTCTGGTTACGTTCCATCGACCGTACCGTTATGGCTGCTTAATGATAGATTTAATTGTCGGTCTGCTTAGTCTATTAGCGGGGGACTAATACCTGCCATTAGTTATCATTGTTATATAGAATCTGCAACATAATGTCTCTGGTAAATATTTTGGTGACTTGGCTTACTCGCACCTCTCATTTTCACTGTCGTTGATCTTTTAGTTAACTAGAAACTGCCTTCCTCTTGTCCATGTACGACAACCTTCCAGACTATTTCCAGCTACTCTCTGAGCTAATGGAGTCGTGTAAGTGGTTTTGCTGAACAAACTTCATCCAACATGATTTTTGTAAATAGGACTTTAATTAAGAAAATACAGCTCCGTTTGGGCTGTCTATCTTATTGAGGAGGGGGGCGGACAGTTATTGTACCTAATTAGTGAAATTTTGCATTGGATAGTGTTTTCCTTCTCTTGATGAACCATCTTATGATGGCACATGCTGTCTTGTCCCATTGGTATGACATGCAATGGAGGAATGAAACGGGAGCCAAAGTTTTAGATATCTAGTATGAAGGAGATCTCGAAGGATTCTATTGGTGAGTTTCCCTGACATTTGTACTTTATAACTTGACATATATGAGGTGCTTCATAGAGTTTATTTGGATACTGTTGTGTTTGTTCGATGTCATTGATGCATCGTTCAGGATAACTTTTAGACATAAATTGTTATAAAAGATGAAAACCTTTTCTATTTACTAATTATTTCAAGTAAGCAATCATTTTTTCCAAATCGTTCATCTTTTGCAAAGTAAACAAAATCTTAAAGTCTTGCTAATTTCCTTTGATTTTGCCTTGTAACATCGTCACAGGAACATTCAAAGTGCTTCAATTTGAATTCCTCCTTATTTAGTTTCTTAGAATTGCCATGTAAAGTTTGTATGATGGTAGACACTAGTTACAAGTTACTTGGCCAATTGCTCAATTTGCTCAGAGTTCGAGCACATTTTCAGGTGTGGTAAGAAAACAGGAAAGCGTTTATACATGGACTTGAGATCGAATGATCACCAAGATATTCGTTTGAACTTGTTATTTGAATTCTCGATAGCATTTCAATATGGAAAGACTTTGATACTGTTTTCCTAATCCAAACTAGCATTTCAATGTTGACTAGCGGTTGTAGTCTGACCACCGTGACTAGCTAATGCTTGGAAGTGAACCGGTTCATGAAAACGAGGGCATTGCTGGTCACTCAAGCATCCCCATTCACCCTTTGCCTTATCACCAACTTTGCACTTCCATCCATAATACAACCTCAAGTTGTCACATTGAATGAGCCGGTTTATTGAGCCATCCATTCTATAAAGGTAACAATTTAAGCAAAAAAAATTACTAAAATTTCGGCTCAGGTGGAGTAAAGATAGCTAAATTTGTATTTTATATAAATGAGAATTTGAATCGGATCATTTTCAATCCTATCCAATTCCGATGTGATCCACTCATTTGATGAGCCTACCAGTTGGCTACAAGCCCAATTGCTTCAATTTGTCACGTTTCCATTGATAGCTAGTCAATCCTCATAAATGGCATAAGCTTATAACATTATTGCTTCTAATCAGTTTGAAACTCTCACCGTCTCAGATTTTTTTTTCCCTCCCAATTAATGATATCTTACACGTGTTAGATTGTCCTTTAGTTAGAAAAACCATTTCCAAAAAACAACTTGTAAGTGCTTCTGCGTGGCCAAGGGCCTGCCATGATTGATAATTAGTTTTTTCCCATGTGCCCTGTGTATTGGTCAGAGAAGGAAATGCAATAGGCAAAATGAGCCAAGAGGACATCAATAGTACCTACAATTCAAAACCTAGCCCCTGTTTTCACTTGCAAATCAAAATCAATGCTTCATCCCGAACGCCACGCCGTCTACCCTCCTCCTTCGGCCAGCACCACCATCATCATTTGAACTCCCTCTCTGTTTTCCTTAAGTCCTCAGTGCCCACAATTCTTCCTCCCTTCATTTGGAACGCCACGTCGCATTATTTATTCTAAAACAATGGCACGTGATATTTTCGGCAACACAAGTAACCAATGTCACTTGAATGATCGCTTTTTAAAAGTCGTGGCACTTAAATGATCGCTTGGAAAGTTATGATGACAAAACGAGCATCGTACGATGGCACCGTTAGTGTCCTTCTCTTAAGAATTGAGGACCCAAAAGTTAGTTGCTTTTTAGTAGTGGGATAAATGGCTTAGCTTTTGACGACCTTTTGAAGGACAGGAGTATCAATAGGAAAGATTTGGCCAAATTATTAATGGCTTAGAAATATTTATCCGAACTGCATATTTTTACCTTTCCAGGCAGTAGAGAAATAAAATTTTGTTCCTTGAAAACGAACAGCCGATACTGCTGTCAGCAGAACGCAAAGAAGAACAAATCAGCACAAGTAAGAAAACCTACTATCAGACAAGATTCCCTGAAGATGGCATAATAGGTCTATAATTGAACCGATAGCTAGTCTTGTTCTGGACTTCCAACCAGCTAACCTGCCATTGACATCATTATCGAAGCCTTTACGAAAAATTGATGCTGTAGAACTCTACAAGGGTGTGATGCTGCCAGAGGAAGAATGTCACAGTTGGATTCAGCAACATTCTCCCCAAGAATACTTCGATGTCCTCGATTGAAATTACAATTTACTGCAGTAGTGACAAGGGTTGGGTATAAACCAAATGGATGGGTTGTGAGTCCCTCTTGAAAGATTTTTGTTAATAATGATTGTCACAAGTTGAGGTAGAGTGTATGAGCAGGGCCTTCCTTTGAAAAATGACACTTTTATGGAATTTAACGGCAATCACAATCTGTGCAGGAAAGGGTCCATTCATACCAATAATGTTAAGGTGCACGCGTGAGTGAATTATATTAGAGAAATCCTACATCGAAATGTAGAGCAGTTAATATATTCTAGTTGGCCCATTACTCATTGGCTTAAGCTTTTTAGTTAAGATAGATGTAACTAGATATATTGATGGATTCAAATTTAGACTTCTTCTTAGCGATCTCCCCAAGTGAAGGTATCAGGATTTTGCTGCTTGCTCCCAATAGGTAGCATATGCATGTAGACTCTAATTGATCAGAGTCACAAAATGCAAATAAGCTACTCTAGTGTCTATCTTCCGATAGGAAAAGGTGATGTTGTAAGCCTTGTGGAGAAAAGTATGGGTACCCGTGCGTACGATCCTGGCTCTAGCAGCTGAAGAAGCTCTGTACCGATTCTAATCTCTTCTGTAAGACATCATTTGGTGTACCGTTTAGTCAGTTATATATTGAATAGAATTGCTGGGAAACGGAAGATACCTACATCTAGTTTGAAAGTGTCTACTGAGTGTAGCCATCATGGTGAGTTATGCTAGGAAGTTTGCTTTTGATATAGTTGAATACTAATGTGCCGCACCTGAATGTTGCTGCTGTCATTTTGCATTATAGTGCCTGGGATACTATAAAACCTTAGCATTTATCATGGCTCGGCCACGTTCGATCTAGTTCAATACAAATGCATGCAATACAAATGCATGTGAAGCATTGTTTTATAACAAGCTCTGCTAGATAGGCCCTAGCCAATGGGTTGAACACACTCTGATTGCAATGTCGTGCAAAGTTGTTGATCAATGGGAAAGTCTCTTCTGACAAATTGGGAGTCAGTTGTTCTCCAAGGAAAGAGTACCCTTATGACCTCCACTTTTGGAGGATCTTTCTTTTGCTGCCGGGTGCACCACAAAGCTTGTTTTCCAAGCGATGCTTCTAAGCCATCGTCCGCTTAAGCAAACAGTATATCACTCAAGATTCGAGTTTCACCTGGACAGATTGAAGATCGAAGTTGAATACTTTCACATTTTTTTCTTCATTTTTCTTCATCATTCTATCGGCGAGTTGAATAAGTCTTCACACCTGTCTACCAGAAAGCTTTCCTCAGGACTTTATTAAGTTTGAGTTACTTTTTGGTCATCTAGCAAAAGCCTAATGAACGGGGCTTGATTCAAGTTGGAAGAGAAAAGTGTTGATATGATCAATCCAACCACTTCCACCATTGCCATGGCATAGCAAGGCCTTGGCTAGCAGGTCCTGCAAAAGCCTTGGGCTAGAAGGTCCTGCAATTTGTGCCGGGTCAAAACTCATAAACTTTTGCCCTTTTTATATGGAAAAATATGAAGAAATAAAGGTTGTATCAGCTGAAATAATTCAATGAGGAGAATAATAAGCAGAGCTATGATGCCAAAATCACTACATCTCAATGCTAACAAGTCAGTCCATTTAAGAAAAACTAGTCATCCTCACAGAAGAGATTGTGCAACATAAACTAAACCCAATTCAGGTAAATGATGACCGCGCTCTTGGCAATAGTTACAAGGATATCATCTTTGTTTACATTAGCTTGCCTTCTAACGAACATTTTGTATGGTAAAAAATGGTTGACCCAAAATTCATAATATAGGAGTAGGAGGAGCACTTGCCTAGAACCGGATGCATGCCCACTTCTCCATTGAAAATCACGGCCGGTCTCGAAAGAGAAGGTGGTCACGTAGCCTAATTTAAAGAGTCGAGCTTTGTTATTTCCCTTCACATATTTGGGATTTATTTGCTGATTAGCACAGTAACTTGCAACCGGAGACGTGAAAATGTGTTAAGCTCCAAATTCATCTCACTTCCCAAGGCTGTCACAGTTATGGTGTAAGGTCATGTCTAATATGTTGAATTGAACAGATCAAGCAGGAAGCAAATGTTCTTAACATTCACTTGCAAGCAAATATTTATTCCGTCAAGTACCATCCTGGATCTAGCACTCATACTGCGGTGCGTATCTGCTTTTCTCACTCTATGATTTAACCAATGGATTTTCCACATTAGGACATAATAATTCTGGACAGATCAACGAGCCTTGTGCACTTTTGAGTTAAGTTGAGCTTGTCAACCTGACTTGACCTCTACCTTCAAACATGCTCAAGACAAGACATCTTGATTTTATACGCAACCGGAAAGTCTGACATTTGGAAACTCCACAGGTTAGACATATGTGTCATCATTGTCATAGATCGTCGGAGATATTGGTGATGGCACATCTCTCATGGACATGTCGTCAGTCTTTCTACACAGGCCATCGCCAATGCTGCTGCTCGGCATCAGTTTGCTTCTTCTGACAGGAATGAGACCGATGAGGATGCGAGTTCATATTTTATTTGTGCCGAGTTGGAAGAACGATAGTCCAGCCGCAAGCAGTAAAGGAACGATCAAGGTACTTGTCCTTGCATTCTGAATGGTAGGCTTAACGAATAAAATAATAGGATTCAATCATGAAGATCGCATATCTGCATGTTATGCTGAACTGTTAGGCATCAGATAACGCTGGAAAGTGATTTTAATGTTAAGTCTCTAATTTCTATTTTGAAGAGAGGAGAATTGCTCCTAGCTTCCCAAAAATGTTTGGTTAATCATCCCCATAAGTGAAGCGATACACTCAATTATGGGTTGGGCTGGGCGGCGTATCGCAGCAGTTCACCCTGAGGACGCTCGGGCTTTACTAGCATGGCCGAATTTCCCTCATCAACAGCTCATGCATGTCGTGGATTTGGAAGATGACCTCGGAGCTTTCGCATTCGCAGGCGCAGTACTCTTTTGCCCTGGCAAGCAGCTTGGCCGAGACCGAGACAAAGAGATTTTACACTCTCTACATGATAACGATTGTTCTTATGCCGTCTAAAAGCTTAAAATATTTTTAATAAAAAATCACGTATTCATTTAGCAACTCGATTTAGTTCGGTGTTGGGATGATCAAAACCAAACCTAACAATTCGGTTCTCAAACTTCACTCTAAAAGCGGCCACCAGCCATATTAAAAATTGGTGGACCAACTTTGATTTGTCTATAGCCTCTCCACCCTTCAAATAACAATCGGATTAATTTATCAATTTCCTAAGTTTCTAGGAACCGTCGTTCGGACCATTTTTACTATTCATTGCATCATCCATGGCCAAAGTTTAGCACAAATCCATTCCCTTCTCTTTCCTTTTTCCCCCTTTCCACGATTCATCAATTTTTTTCTTATAATTCTTGAATTTTGATCAAATATACAATGCATTTCATGAACTTTTAATCTGTTCAATATGATCTCTAAGCTTTTGTTGTGTATTTGATTTAGTCCCTAAATTACGTGAAAATATTCGATGTTGTCTCCGATTTTAAATTAATTGAAGAACAACATTGAACATTTTTCATATAATTAAGAGATTTGATTGAATACGTATGAAAAAGTCAAGGCTTACATTGCACGTTAAATAAAAGTTCAATGATCATATTGAATAGATCAAAAGTTTAAGGATTATACACATTAAGACCACTTGGGTTGTTATCCAAAGAATTTATCACAAGGGTCTCGCACAAGTACAAACCCGTCATGAAGCCCCCATCGACGTGTCAGGAATTCAGAAAGCCTCTTATCTTCCCACATGGTGACAAATGCTTGGAATACAAGCTCAATCAGAGATTCGCTCGCAACATGATCTGACCTCTTTTGAAAATGGCAATTCGATCAAGTAGTGGACCTAATAGGACACTTAGGCCCTGCATGGTAATGTTCTTTTTCTTGTTCATGAACAAAAAAATTGTTTTTTTGTTCCGGGAACAAAAAAAGAACGGAAATGAGAAACAAAAAAGGTTGTTTTTTGTTCCAGAAATACTTTTGAAGAAACACTTCTCTCTCTTTTCTTTTCTTCTTTTTTTCTTTGGTTGGTCGCCGGCCTCGGCCATGGCCGGCGACGCCGTCGAGGGTCGGCGACCTCGCCGAGCGTCACCGACCTCGGCGAGGCTCGGCCTCGCCTTGGCTGGGCGAGCTTGAGCATAGAAAATCCCTGTTGTGATTAAAATATTTTGTGATTATAAACTGTTGTGCATTCTTAAATGTTTTAGCACTACACATGGCACACATAACTCGGCCGCCGGACCTAGGCTGCCATAGGATATTTAGGATGGTGTTAAGAAAGATACGGCTTCGAACGTGAGACTGCGTTGTAGAGGTCGCATTTCTTTTCCCCGAATTTCTTTAGTCGAGGTTAAGAGGGTATTCTGCTAATGCAAGATTGCGACAGGCGGATACCTTTTTAATTTTAACAAACCTTGTCAGTTAGAAATTGAGCCACATATCCCATATGCATGTCTTTGTGCTTGTCGTTTTCTTTAAAAGCAATGTGATTTCTTTACTTTTATTCAATTTTTTTATTGGCCCATGGCAATTTAGGGTAAGCTTTTCGAGTCCCAGTTTATATGCGATGGGAGAAAACGATATCCAGTTTATTCCTGCTCCCAAACCAGAGCTCTTCAGATGGTGGGGTCAACTGGACCAATATGCCCAAGAGTGCGTGAAAGCTAAAGTCGGTCATCTCTTATCGTTAATTCAAATCACTTTTCATCCCGAAGTCATACAAGTCATGACACATTTCTGGTGCCCGAAGACATCCACTTTTGTATTCGGTGGGTTCGAGCTAACCCCAACTCTGGAGGAATATACCATCATCACTGGAAAGTCTCTTGAGAATCGGCTTGTTAGGCCACAAATAGGCATTGACCTGTTGCATAGGTTAGCACGACTTTTAAGAACTGAAGTTCATGTCGTGAGGCGAACTCTTGAAAACAACCATAATAGCTGCCCACTAGAATTTATGAATGCATGTTTTCAAAATCAACCTATGACCCAAAAAAGTGAGATTTTCCTCTTAGCCTTTTTCGGATTTATCATTTTTCCCCATCAAAGAAACTCCATAAGTCCCTCAATGGCATGGGTGGTTGATCAGGTCTCGAGAGGGCAAAATTGCGCCAACATGATTTTAGCCGAAACTTTTTTGTCTCTAAAGAAAACACGGAAAAAATCATGAGAGCCTCCCCAGAAATTTTGCAGGTTTTGTTCTTTTCTTACCTAAGCGAATTTCAAGGCCTCATGCAATCATCCGAAAATGATTTCGAAAATCTATTACAGAAATTTGTGATCCTAGGACCATATATTCCCAACCAAAGCTGTTTTAATTGGATAATTTCTTAAGAGACCCCGCTCCTGAGATATTCTAATGGTGTGCTGGTTAGTTTCATGAAAAGAGAGCTTGCTTTGCTTACAGATGTAGTCATCCAATTCCATTGCTCAGCCTCACCGACGGCACTCCCTATTATCCATATAGGGTGGCTCGACAGTATGGAGCCCTTCAAGAAATCTCGCTGCTTTCTAGGAGGAAAATACATCCACTCCGTTTTACCCATCCAAGCTGTGACTACGCATTCGAGATTGCCATTGTCGAGGAAACATGGAGCAAGTGCCATTGCAAAAGAATCGTGGTACTTGAAGGGCTTGAGGGAGAAGAAAAAGCCCACCACACCTCTACGTCCTACATCCACAACCATCGTATTCTGACAAAATGGAAACCATTGATCCCTCACTCAATCAGCAGAGCTTATGCAAAGGGATTTGGGAATAAACTATATACATATCTTAGAGCTAGTCCAAGGAAGCAGGCATCCTCGTAAGAACAAAGCTCCCCGTCGCATATAAAATGACAATCATGTGCCCCTTAGTGTTAATATTGTGAAAGTTTTGTCCCATTGTTTAGGGGCTTTTGTTTAATACTAAGTATTTCATTCTGTCATTTTATGGGTGTTAGAAGTCTGTGGTTTATAAAATCCTCTTTTGATAAGTAAAAGCAGTTAGACTATTGCCATGGGTCAATCTTTGTCTACTTTCATGCTCATTCATGATTTTTGCGATACCAAGTAATTATGAATCGCTAGCTATCATCCACCTGCGAATGGTCCCACATGATAAGGGCCGATTAGAATAATGTACAAAATCGCCTCGCCAACATTGAAGATGGCGTAGGATAGATGTCCATTGTCCTTCGACAACTCTCGAGGCAAATGGAATCCACTCAAGATGAGCCCAACTCCGTAGCTGCTTTAAGCACCGTCATGACACCTGTGAATTTACCAGAGAATAACCAACACCATAGACAGTTTGAAAAGATCATGAAAAAATTAAACCAGCTGCAGGGGCAGAATCCCATGGACCTGTCCAATTACGCCGGCATTGAGATCCCTAAAGAGCTCAAAGCACCTGAATGCGAAAGGTATGCTGATATATCCCGCCCAGAGACCTACTTGCAAGCTTACCTGGTCCGAAGAATGATTCAATCATACCAATCAAGCTTGACTGGCCCCGCCTTGCGATGGCACATTGTTAGGAAGATTAGTCCCCTTAAGACTTGGGGGGAACTAATTCATGTTTTCTACCAAGAATATAATATTGACGTCAGCCTTGACATTGCCTTGCTCTACGAAGAACCGATGGTTGTGGAGCACGAGGAGCCGTTAGTCGCCAAAATAGGAGAATAAGATGTCAATGAAGCCTCGCATGATAAATGGGTGACTGACCAACGTCCTATTGCTGAAAAGTTTCCCACTGGGAAAGGCAAGGAGCCTATGTACGAGGTTAAAGACACAAAACCTGTTCAAGATCGGGGCACGACAAGACAATTCCCCAAGATTACTGCAAGAGCTAGGGTTCAAAGAATACCGACCCCTATCAATCTAGAGAGGGAAGCAGAAAGTGAAGCTCCACTATCTCTCGCTCCCCTTGACAGAATTGAACTAGCAAAATGAATGACCTTACTCAAAAGGTCTAGACTAGGAGCCAAGAAAAGAAAGCCTAAACAAATCAATTCAACATCTACCACTGAGTATAGGCAAAATTTGATAGCTGATGAGTCGTCGCACCAAAACTTCGAGCATTCCCTGGAATACAACCTTGAAGGCTACCATCCTCTAGAGTACAACCCTGAAGACTTCTAGTCCCTAGGATACAATCACAAGGACTACTGGTGTTATATAGATGAAATCAACCATTCATCGTATAATTGCTTTCTACTCGCACACAGGGTCGAAAGCCTATCAGAAGAGGGAACATTCGTCCTTATTTGCTATAATCCCAATGAACTACTAAGCTTGTCACCTAATCATGAAGATAGTTTAAATGCCTCATCCTTGTTTGGTGATTTTGACCCAAAAGAAAGTAATGGGATAATCTCGGCAGAGTCCAGTTTCCTTGAAACAAAAAAATTCACTACTACAATGAATATGCAATGGGAAAACCAGTGGCCTAACCAGGATATATCAAGCCCGTCTTGCACTCATAGGATCATGACCCCTGGAGTGATGTGGATACCTAATCTTTGCAAGTATAATGACACGACTTGCCCCGTGGCTCATTTGCAATATCTCCACGCTGAAATGAGTCGGTACTATAGCTCGATGTCATTCACAACTCGAGCCTTCCAAGAAAGTCTTACAGGGTCTACATTGCAATGGTTCTTCACAGCAGATATCTACCTCACGAGAGATTGGAATGAGCTGTCTTCTGCATTCCTGCTTCAGTATCAAAGCTAGATTGGAACTGAACTGCCTTGGGAGAACTTTGTTCACTTTAGAAGAAGACTAATAGAGGATTTCCGAGCATATGCAAGGAGGTGTAAGGCTTTTATGATGCAAACCTACCCTCAATTGGCCGAAGAAGAAATGATGAAGCTGTTCATAGGAGCTTTACCTCGCAAGTTGCACTTCCGTAGCTTCAATGAAGTGGTCCTCTCATGCGAATACTTCGAGTCTACAAGAGGCGAGGAACTCAAAGGCGCTTGATTTCAGAATCAGTACTATCAAAATGCTCATTTTCATAGGAGTTTTCATGGGTTTTTGCTTGTTTTTATAATTTCATGTTTCTCATCTTGTCTAGTGTGCTACCGTTTTATTTTCCATTCAAGTAATCTAATATACAGTTCTAATATTTTGTTTTGAAAGCATGAGATAGTATCCCAAACCAGCCCAGTGATACTATCCAACCATGAAAAAAAAATATCATCAAAAGAGAATACTAAGGGTTGGGCTTCCTCATGCTTCCCCCCCAAATATATACTTTTGAAAACGAAAAATGTTTCTTTACCAAAAGCTTTCGTCAAAACAAGATGTTAAATTTAATTATGTTTGTCTTTCTGACTCACTCACTTAGTGTCTCAGAAAATCATCCCCTTTGACTTAGTGTGACCAGGAGGCATTTAAAGTCGGCACATCATGTGAACTTGCCAAATTCAATAGCACCCTTCCTAGAAAGCGGGGGCAAACAGAAAGGATCATCACGATTCAAAAGGGTAAGTCCTATTCCCTGAACATAATGTCGAAAATGGCATCCTCTTTGTTCCATCTACAGGAGACGAAGGATGGGACGTAATAGGCACAGGCATATTATCAAACTTGAAGCATGCATAACATGATAGCTCAAGGCAAGGTGTCGCGAGTTCATTGATGGGACTTCCAGCTTCAACGAGCCACGATGCACAAAGAAGAAATTTCTTATCTTCCTTTGAATTAGCTACTGTCAACAGGAAGGAAATCTAGACAGTTGAGGTAGTCTCTAGCCCCTTATTTCAGACAATGACTTAAGGTCTAGAAACCTCACTTCATGCTCCAGACACATGCTCTCCTAAGAAGTGATTGCCATCAGAGAATTAGAAGTTTTGATTGTCCATTTCAGATTTCATAGAAGCGTGAAGTACATGACTTTGCCCAATGCTGCTAATGGTCATATAGTCAAAGATAGAAGAAAATTCCACAAAAGGAAAGCATTGAAGATGAATCAACGACCATCAATCATGCATACAGGGCCACAAATGAGGAGGGCCAATCGAAAGAAATGTCGAACCGTGTCAAGACGAAGAGGCTGTCATCAACATACAGAGATCCTTAGGAGCTAACAAATACAAACTCTGGGGAAGAGTAATTTGGTATTGTTTCCAATATTCCCAGTGGCTGAACTCACTTTTGACATATTTTCTCCTATTAATAGGAAACAAAGGATTCAAGAAGCAAGCTTAATAGTTAATTTGGGCAAATCAAGTGACCCATATCGATTTACCCAACTTGGTATGAAAGGACGTTTCGTCCGAGCCGAGTCGATTAAATGAAAAAGAAGCGCCCTATGGACATCGTCGGCCCCACTAGCCAAGTGGTACCCGGGAAGAAGCAAAACGGTCCGAATTCGAGGGTTCGAATCCCCGACGCGGCAGTTAGCTGCTTGGTAGAAAAAATAACAAAAAAAGTTTTTGCTTCTCTTGCGCCTGCAAATTACGAGAGAGTAGGTGACCTAACAAAGCAAAAGACATAGGACTTCGTGTCCCACTCGCACTTCAGGTCCATCCAATCATATGCAAACCAAAGTGAAGGGATCATCGACTATAAAAAACAAGGATAACAAATCAATAAGAGACATGACGAACTCTCCTAAGCGAAATGGCATCCTAAGTAATCACCAAAGCAAATGATAGAAAATCTTCAGGTATCAACTCACATTTGATTTTGGCTAGACTAATTGATTTATTTATACATTTTCTCTTCTGCAGGGGCAAAAGCAGAGATGCTCAATTAGATTCCCAATCTTTGGCTGATCATTCATGTATCATATCCCTAATCAATAGGGACAACCATCGACACCCATTTGTGAATAACCCTTTTGATGTTCAAAATCTAACATATTTGGAAATACCATTATGTTAACCCCTAAAGTTGTTAATAGGGTCTTTTTTGAGTCAAAACCATTCATTTGTTTTGAGAGTACAAACTCCATCACATTTAAAATGCTGCATGCCTTTTCCAAATGGATTTTGCATGATGATTTTGTCTGTCTAAATCACTGATTCTACAAGGATTATTAGAGTAGACAGTTAAGTGAAAAATACAAGATTGATCGAACATGCTGGATGAGGCGCATCAGGATGATGAAAGGTAAGCCATATCCTACACACAGTCCTCATCTATACACTTGTGAGATGAGTGTAGAAGATTTCATGGCTGCAGGGTAAAGAGTTATTTTGCGAATGGTACGATAACCAAAATAGTGAGAGGCATTCCATTGCTCACCCCATTGAGCCCCATACACTGGTGAAATTTCTATCCTACCCTCGTCAAGAACCATCCCACACTGGGGCAGATCGGAGGTAAAGCAGCATCACAAGGTGAGAAGAGAGATAGAAATTTTCTTGCTCGCACTTGCATCAATCTTTGGGTGTCTTTATCACATATGAACACTCACATTAATTTAAGTGCCATAGAATGACAAAGAGCATTTCTTTCTCTACGCACTTGTATTCATTGTACAACCCAAGTGAGTCTGTAATTTTACCCTCACATTGAGACAAAGCATAAGTCATTGCCATAGCCTAGAATGCAGGCTGAAGATGAAGACTCAAGAGTCTAATAACGGTGCTTCGATTGAACTTGCCTAGGCTAGTTCCTCCAACGACAAGAAAAAACAGGGGCATAAAAAAATAGTGTACCTGGTAAAAGCAAGGTCAATGTCCATAAATGAAGAACTGGAATAAAAATAGGGGCATGAAAAAGTAGTGTGCCTGGTAAAAGCAAGGCTAATGCCCCCCAGTCAAAAATACAGCCAAGAAAATGTTGTTGTTGTGGTCCATAGAACCTCCATCTGACAGTGAGAAGAACGACCAGTGACAAATGTCAAGGCAATCACCAACTCTTATCTCGTTACACATGAGTCAAGCCTACATTGCGTCGCATTGAAAAAGTCTCTTCATATTATGGCACTTCAATTAACGTAGGATTTCATATGTTTATAAGCATCGCTTGAAGAATTACGAGCAAAACTATTCAATCTCTTTTTGCAGGACTCTTGACTTGCAAACCTGGAGATGATCGTGCGGCACTTCGTTCATAAGCCTTGATCTTGACAATCCCATTTGATGAGCCATTGACCAAGTCTTCATCACAATTTCAACAAAGACCTCTCATATTGGTAAAGTCGTACCATTTGCGAGAATACTCGGACCCTTGCTGACATGATGACAGTGAGATAGTGTGGTCCTTATAAATCCTGCATCAATGGTCAGGATAGCATTTTCCATGAGAGTGAGTGAAAAGTCCTTTCAGACTGAAAGTCCCTCATCTGGCATGCTCAAGACATCTATATTCTAAATAAATGTTGTCTTTCAAAATTTTCCTCAGTAGAACTCAAATGATGCAAAACTAGCAAAATTGTCATGCATGAATCACATTTAAATTCATAAATTTATGGTACATACAATTATGTTGCATATTGTGCAAATAGCAGACATACTCTCAGAGATCAGAGATATTACCAGGTAAGCATATCCCTATCCCCATTTGTCTTAAAGTACCTACCACTATCTAGGTACTCTCTTCTTGCCACTCGACCTATTCAAGTCGTCCCTTGAGTTTGGGTGCTTGCAATTGTCTAAGTATCCCCTTGTTTTTGAGTACCCACCACTTGCCGGGTACTCCCTCTTAATGACACTCGACCTATCTGAGTTGTCCTCATAGTATTGATACATGCGATTGTCCAGGTATCCCTTTGTCTTTAGATACCTCCCACTGTCTAGGTACCCTCTTATCGACACTCGACCTGTTCGAGTCGTCTTCGGAATTTAGATGCTTGAGACTAACTAAGTATCCCATCGTCCATGAGTGCCTATCATCATTTGGGTAATCTCCCTTATTGACACTCGACCTGTTCGAGTTGTCCTCAAAATATTGATATTGGTAGCTGCTTAAGTATCCCATTATTTTCAAGCACTTGACGCCCTCCAAGTACTCCCTTCCCATGACACTCAACTTGCCCGAGTTGTCCCCAAATAATATTAGTAGCTGTTCAAGCACTCCATTGCGTTGTGCACCTGCGGTTACCTAGGTATGCTCTCTTATCATCATGACACTTGGACCAACTTGAGTGGTCCTAGGTCATACCATTAAATACTTGTGTTCATCCAAGTATTCCAGTACTTTGTACACCTGCGGCTACCCAGGTGTTTCAGCCCTTTTGAGTGCCTGCAGCTTTCCAGGTAAGCCTTGTGCTACATTCAAGTTTATGTTGCCAGGAGGTGAGAGACCTTCACAAATATGCGGGGCACGCCCTCGATATTCCCATTACCAAGAGGTGAGAGACCTACACGAATATGCAGGGCATGTCCTCGATATTCCCAATTACCAGGATATGAGAGACCTTCATGAATATCTAAGGTACGTCCTTGATATTCCCATTACCAGGAGGTGAGAGACCTTCACGAATATCTTAGGTATGCCCTCGATATTCCCAATTCCAGGAGGTGAGAGACCTTTATGAATATCCAAGGTACGTCCTTGATATTCCAATTTACCAGGAGGTGAGAAACCTTCACGAATATCCCAGATACGTCATCGATATTTCCATTTACTAGGAGGTGAGAGACCTTCACGGATATCCAAGGTACGTCCTCGATATTCCCAATTGTTAAGAGGTGAGAGACCTTCACGAATATGCGAGGCACGCCCTCAATATTTCCAATTGCTAGGAGGTGAGAGATCTTCACGAATATACGAGGCACATCCTCGATATTCCCATTTACTAGAAGATGAGAGACCTTCACGAATATACGAGGCACGTCCTCGATATTCCTATTATCAGGAGGTGAGAAACCTTCATGAATATGCGAGGCACGTCCTCGATATTCCCAATTCCTAGGAGGTGAGAGACCTTCACGAATATCTAAGGTACGTCTTCGATATTCCCAATTGCTAGGAGGTGAGATACCTTCACGAATATCCCAGGTACGTCCTCGATATTCCCATTTACCAAGAGGTGAGAGACCTTCACGAATATGCAAGGCACGCCCTCAATATTCCCAATTGCTAGGAGGTGAGAGACCTTCATGAATATGCGAGGCACGCCCTCGATATTCCCCTTTACTAAGAGGTGAGAGACCTTCACGAATATACATAGCACATCCTCGATATTCCCATTATCAGGAGGTGAGAGACCTTCATGAATATGCGAGGCACGTCCTCGATATTCCCAATTCCCAAGAGGTGAGAGATCTTCACGAATATCTAAGGTACGTCCTCGATATTCCCAATTACTAGGAGGTGAGAGATCTTCATGAATATGCGAGGCATGCCCTCAATATTCCCAATTACCAAGAGGTGAGAGACCTTCATAAATATCCAAGGTATGTCTTCGATATTCCCAATTACCATGAGGTGAGAAACTTTCATGAATATGCGAGGCACGACCTCGATATTCCCAATTATCAAGAGATGAGAGACCTTCATGAATATCCAAGGTACGTCTTTGATATTCCCAATTACCAGGAGGTGAGAAACCTTCATGAATATGCGGCGCACGCCCTCGATATTCCCAATTACCAAGAGATGAGAGACCTTCATGAATATCCAAGGTACGTCCTTAATATTCCCCAACTACTCGGAGGTAGGAGATTTCCATGAATATCCCAAGTATGTCCTTGATATTCTCATTACCAGAAGGTGAGAAATCTTTACGAATATCCCAGGTACGTTCTCGATATTCCATCTACCAGGAGACTTTAAAAAACGACCAAGTATTCTCTAGAGTTTGGTACTTATGATTATCCAGGTACCCCTTGATACATGCGAACGTCTAGGTATCCTCTAAAAATTTGTACCTGTGATCATCCAAGTACCCCTTCGATACCTGCGAATGTCTAGGTATCCTCCAAGAGTTTGTACTTGTGGTCATCCAAGTACTCTTTCGACACCTGCAAGCAATCAGGTACTCCTTCAATGCCTGCGAACATCCAGTTACCCTCCAAGAGTTTGTACTTGTGACCATCTAAGTACTCTTTTGATACCTGTAAGTAATCAGATATTTTCTAGCATCTAGTACTTGTGATCATACATGTACCCCTTTGATACCTATGAACGTCTAGGTATCCTCCAAGAGTTTGTACTTGTGATCATCTAAGTACCATTTTGATGCCTGCGAAGGCCCAAATATCCTCCAGGTTAATACTTGTGAATATCCAGGTACTCTTTCAAAATGCCTGTAAATGTTTAGGCACCCAATAGACAGATGCCCTGAGAAAGGTCAGCGCATCTCTCGAGAAAGGTCGGGTATCAACCAGTATCCTCGACTGAGGTCAGGCACCCCCAACAAATCGATGCCCTGATAAAGGTCGGCGCATCTCCTGAGAAAGATCGGGTATTAACCGGGGTCCTCGACTGAGGTCAGGTACCCCCAACAAATCGATGCTCTGAGAAAGGTCAGTGTATCTCCCGAGAAAGGTCGAGTACCAACTAGTGTCCTCAACTAAGGTCAGACATCCCAACAAATCGATGCCCTGAAAAAGGTTGGCGCATCTCCCGAGAAAGGTTGGGTACCAATTGGTGTCCTTGACAGAGATCAGGCACTCCACAAATTGATGCTCCGAGAAAGGTCGGCACATCTCCCGAGAAAGGTCGGGTAAACAACTTATTACTCTAACAGGCGATCGAAGAATGGTTTGGGCCCTACAAGAGCAATTTCCCGACAAAGCGACCGAATAAAGGTTCCGATCTTAGAGGAGCAACCTCCTCACGTTACTAGGTAAGAGCATGCCTTGATACTTACCAAGCTCGAAATTCGCACCCTTATCTCGCTCGTGCCCGGTAAGTAATTATAGGTATCTTTTTATCTGTCTTAATATTATATTGCTCTTTTCTACATAGGATAATAGGTCCCAAATAAGATATAACATACTACATAGACAAAATTTAGGTATCAGTATGTCTTTGAATACAACCTCTGCAAGCTCACCTTCAAAGAGAGGCCGATGTTGACATCTAAATTTCGATTAGGTTTTTAATTAGGCTTTAGCTTCTATATTTTCCTCCTTTTAAATAATAAAAACAAAAAAAAAAAAAAATAAAATAAACAAAAGCAAAAAAAACAAAAAGAAAAGCAAAAGTCAGCAGCCATAAGGGTTGGGCCTTCAAAGCCCAACCCCTCTCCTCTTTTCTTTTCCTTTGCGTAGGTCTGCGAGGCCCAGCCGTGACCTAACCCGACCCATGCCCTCCTTGTCTTCTTCCTCCTTGGCTTCTCCCTTCATGCCTTCGCAACACACACGCAAAGAGCGGCAACTAAGGTTTCGGCGCGCGCGTAGGCCAACGATAACAGATGGGACGTGCCTACAAAGCAAGCAAATGGGCGGCGAGGTGACGCCGGTTCGATCGCACCAAGGCCGGTCAGCACACGGAGGATCAGCAGCCAAACCTCTCTGTCAACTGGACTCCCTCGCCTATAAATAGGCCGGCACCACCTCCATTGAACGGACAAGGAAGTGGCAAAAGATCGAGGGCTGCAGATCTTCTAAACCTCCCATTGAATTCCTCGGGTTGCGACTCGGGTCGGAACCGGTAGGGTTTCCACACAGGTCGGGCACATACGTGTGGGCTGACTTGCGCTAGGTTAGAATTTTTGTGAAGTGGGCTAAAAAATATGTTTGGGCTTTTACGCTTAAAAAAAAAAAAAAGTCGAGCCTACATTGCAGGCCCGTCGGCGTTTTGAGCAAATAGCCCGAGTTGGACCCAACCCGGGGATCCGACCCGGTTCGTTTTTTTTTTTTTTTTAAATATTATTATAATATAAAATAATATTTAAAAATTTTAAAAAATTTTAAAAATTTTAAAAATTATTTTCCAGAAAATAAAAAATTTAAAATATCCCATATTTTCCCAAAAAAAAAAAAACCAAAAAGTCAGAAAAAGCCAATTTTTTTTTTATTTTCCAAAAATACCAAAAAATTAAAAAAATTCCTTTTATGTCAAAAAATGAGAAAAAGACCAAAAATGTTTTTCCTCCACAAAAGCATGGAAAATCCCTAAAAAATCCAAAAGCCTTAGAGTTTAAACAAGATTAGGTACTGAAAGGGCATTAATGATTAATTAGTGTAATCAAGTCTCCAATCTTAATTTCTCTGGTTGCGCAAGAGCAAGTATTTCTCTCAATACTTCGCTTGGGTTTCTAATCGACCTGCCCCAAATTGATTAGTAGCGACTCTGTTTTAAAATTAATTTATAGGTAAAAAAACTTGAACCATTAAGTCGTGAATTGGTGGACTTGGGAGAGTTTGGGCTAAAAAGACATAGCCAAACCATTTAGCCTTCGCAAGGCGCCCGCCCCTAATTGGGCGCTGAAAAAAAAAGAGGTTGTGACAATGATCTCTTGGGAAAGTGCCCACCTATATGCCAAAGAACAAAATTCTGAGGCTCAGTATGGGATAGGCCAAAGCGGACAATACCTCAAGTAAGTTAATCTAGGGATGTCACAATATGATATTAGAGTAGGACCCTCTCCAATAGGTGTGTGGTTTGAGGATGACTCAGGCAAAAGCTGGCGAGCCTATAACGACCTAGTCTGACGAGGGTGAGGAGTGGTTGCCTAGGCTTATATGACTTGGACAAGGAGCGACTTTTAGTAGGCTTCTAGGATAGCAAATGGGGCAGGAATGAATTGAACTATGCACCGAACAAAGAGAAAGCGATTTTAATATATATATATAAAATTAAAAACTAAAATTAACTCATGGATGCGACTTTTGACGTAACAACAAGCTTTGCTTTGGAACTCCAAAGTTAGGCGAGCCTAGGTTAGAGTACTATCAAGATGGGTGATCTCTTGGAAAAGTGTTTGTGTATATGCCAAATGATAAAACTGTGAGGCTTAGTATGAGACGGGTCAAAGCAGACAATACCTCGAGTGAGTTTATCCAGGGATGTCACAGTATATCCCAAGTCCAAAATTAGATGGGAGAAGCCTTGTTAAGTTATATATAAGCTAACACCCATCTCCAAATGTTCATAATTATGTGGTTATTTAGACTACATTGGGAGCTCGTCCCACGTATACTAGGCCATCTTGTTACAATCACTGTCCAATATTTTCGTGTTTCGACTCTTGCCAAACATCAAGCAATAAGGATTTCATCAATTTTCTTCTTAATGGGTAATATCATCATTACAATGGTACGATTCTATTGAGATTTTCATACATATTTTAGATGATGCCTCTTGTTGTTGCAAGGCTGTGACAATCTACAAGTCAATTTCAAATTAAATGAATGGGATAATTGCACAAATAGTTTCTAAACTTTAATTCAATGTGCAAAGTTGTCTAGAACTTTTAATTTGTATAATTTGATACTTGAATTTATGCGCAATGTGCAACGTCATCCTTAAACTTTTGATTTATTTAATGTTTAACAGTTTATGGAGCATAATGAATATTATATCAAAATTTAAAGATTATATTAAACAAATTAAAAGTTCAAGAGTGCCAATTACACCAAAGTTCCTGGATTTTCCCCCGATGAAAATACAAAAGAACGGACAGTTGTCAAAGTAACCAGAATGAACTTTCAACTCCAAGTTAACCTTACTTGACCCAAGCGCAATCAACGCAAAAATTGTAAATGATCAATGGTCAACCCAACCCACAATAGAAGCAATTTGAATGTGGAAAAACCAACTTCAGGAGAAGAAAAACTTGAAGCATACAGACAAAGTCAGAGCGACGAGGGAGAGCGATGGTTTTCCTTTTTGTGAGTGTAAGTCCTTAGCAATTTTTAGGAGAAGAATAACACGGGTGTTACAACTTTCGTATGTCACTCACTTGAGTGCCAAAACTTTTTGTTTGCTCACTTAAGTTCTACATTAGAGTAAAATCAATCATTTGAGTGTAATTTCCTACAAATCATCAAACATGGATTTTTTTATTAATTTCCCATCCGACACGGATATTTTATTGTTTAATTTTTCAATTTTGAATTTTTTTGTTTTGTTTTTGTTTTCCATTTTTAGGGCCAACGATGGTCAACGATGGCCCTTGCTTGGTTTGGGTGAGGCCTTCACAGCTGGCAAGGGTTGTCCATGAACTTCATTGGCCTTGAAAAAATGGCAAAAAAGGAAAAGAAAAAAGAAAATTTAAAATTTAAAAAATTTAAAAACTTATAATAATTATCATCATGGGTTTTTAGCTTTGTCAACTTAGGATGAATATCACGTGCCATGTTATGAATATGGCACTCAAATGCATTCATATTACAAGTGTGCAAAAAGTCCTTTCATTTTTTTGCTTTGTGTGGCTGAAGCAAAGAAGTCATTCGGAATACCATGTACATGCTTTGCTTTTCAACTCAATTGGGGGTCTCATGATCTAGGAAGCATCAACACTCTTTAAGAGCTTTCGTGTCATATTGAACACTCCGACATATAGTCGACATTTTCCGACACTCTTTAATACTCTCGAATACTCAGTCAACATGTGTTGGATTTTTCGATACCTAGTCAACTGTCACGCCCCGATCCTCGGGCACGTACACATCCTTCTCTTGGTCGATTTTATAATGCGATATCCCAGGATTAAGTATCGCCGACCCTTTCATTTATTAAGCACATGCGGAAACAGTTATAAATCTCCAGACAATAAATCGATGGGATAGAAAAGCAAGGCCATATTTTTCATATTGAAATTTATAACCAAAATTTTATACAAAACACAAACCAATTCATAACTATTAACTTCAAAAGGAATTCTCAAAAGAAGATAGACACTCAGTCCATCCAGCCGTACTTAAGGCCCCTCTCAGGATTATCTTCTTCTTCCAAAAATCCTTCTCCTCAAGTTTCAACTCCGAGTTCTCATTCTCAGACTCCTCCTCATCAGTTCCTCATCGGGGTCCTAAAATGTCTTCCCCAAACTGGGATGAGACAACGTCTCAGCGAGTTCTACCCCACTAAGTCCGATTAGTAAATCATTATACTATAGGCTGCCTAAACACGCACAGGGCAGAGGACGTACCTTGGCATCAGTCTCAACCTGTAATTCAAGGTTATATACAGATACTTCAAATATTTCAATGTACAATCAATCAAATCACAGATCGAAGCATCAATCAAGTCAACCTAGTCAATTACATGCCAACGAGATAACTCACGGTCATTTCCATTCAATCAAGCAATTCGCAACATCAGATCAAAATAATGCTCAATCGACCTAGTCGATTTCATGTCAGATGGACCATTCTAGGTCAATACTCTCAGGCGTCAAGTTCGCCAAGGTGGCTTATCCACTAGACAATTGCTTGCGTTCTTTAAGGCGCCATTTTCGCCAGTGATATCCCAAATCACCGAACTACATATGCCTACAATGATCTGTTCAATAGACAATTGCGTGTGTTCTTTAAGACGCCGTTTTCGCCAGTGACATCCTTAGTCACCGAACCACGCATGCCTATAACTATGTACTCAATATACAATTGTGTGCGTTCTTTTAGGTGCCGTTTTTGCCAATGAGATCCATAATCACTGAACCACACATGCCTACAACAATGTATTGAATAGACAAGTGCATGCATTCTTTATGGCGCCATTTTCGCCAGTGATGTCCTTAATCACCGAACCATACATGCCTATAACAATATGATACTAGACCGATACGTGCGTTCTTTAAGGCGCCATTTTCGCCAGTGATATCCCAATCACTGAACCACGTAGGTCCACAATAATGTATATACTAGACCGATACGTGCATTCTTTAAGGCGCCGTTTTCGCCAGTGATATCCCAATCACTGAACCACGTAGGTCCATACATCGTGTCTGATCGGTTCAATCCCAGAATGTTTCCAATTCTCTCATAAATCCATCCACTTTACAACTCAATCAAAGCATTATAAATGCTAAATAACATACTTGGCCATTTACCAATCAACAATTCAATCTCAATCAATTCCAATCAATTTAGGATAAATCCCTAAAATATCACAATTTATTCAATTCCATACAACGTGGAGCTCAAATAAATAAATGGACTGCGCCACGACGATCAACACGAGATTTCGGTCGTCGGCCATCTCAATCTTAATTTCCGAAAAAATAATTAATTAATTAATATTAAAAATTCAATTTAACACAAAATAAAGCCCTATTAAATAAACGGACTTCACCACGGTCATCAACATAATATTCTGGTCATTTACCATCTCAATTGAATTTTCGGAATATAAATAATTAATTAATTAATTTCGAAAATTAAATAATTAATATTAAAAATCCGATTTAGCTCAAAATAAAGCCCAGTTAAATCAACGGACTTCACCACGGTCATCAGCATAATATTCCGGTCTCGAGCCATCCCAGTTGAATTTTCGGAAAATAAATAATTATTTAAATTGATTTCGAAAATTAATATTTAAATACTAAAAATTCCACTTAGGCCCGAAAAGCCTAATTGGAGCCCACTAAGGGTCGGGAAAAATCCCGAGGCACTTCCAATAAGTAGTAGACCACGTCTACTTGCTAATTGCGCAATCAATTTATCTAAATCGCATCACAATTGACTAATAATTACTAATTTATTCTAATCTAACAACCTAAACATAATTAATTAAAACTAAATCAACCTTAAGCATAATTAGCTAACTAATCCTGGATTAGTGAGATTGCCCACCAAATCACACGCAAATCGGATCAATCCGACGAGGGCGACGCGCGAGGAACAATTCTTCCCAAAGCACGGCTCGGGTTTGGGGCCCGGAAACGGCCCAAAAGCGGGCCCGAAGGTGCTGGAAACCCATTTCGTGGGTTGCTGGTTGGGGTTGGCCGGGGCTGCTCCGGCGGCCAAAACGGCGAGGAAAGGCTGGCGGAGGGCGAGGGGGACGCCGGGGAGGTCCAACGGGGTCGAACGGCGGCCAGAGGTGGCCCGGACAGGGCTGGACGGAGGCTGGGCAGCGGCTAGGTCGCGCGGGGAAGGCCTGGTGCGAGGGACAGGGCTAGCGGTGCACACACGGGCGCGCGTGCGGGCGTGCGGCGGTGGGACGGGCGGCGACGGCGGCTGGCTGCTGTCTCGGTGAGCTGTTGTCTTCACTTCAGCTTCTCCTTCTGTTCACTGGTTCCACAAAGAAGAAAAGAAGGAGGGGAAGAAGTGTTCGGTCACGTGGGATGAGGGAGAAGAGAGAGGAGAGATAAGAGAGAGAAGATAAGGTTGGACCGGTCAAAAGGGGAAAGAGAGAGAGAGAGAGAGAGAGAGAGGGCAGGCGGTGGGGAATTTCGCACGAGGGGGAGGGAAAAGGGGAGAGAAGAGAGAGAGAGAAAAGAGAAAAAGAGAGAAAAGAAAAGAGAAGGGAGAGAGAGAGAGAAAAAGAAAAATAAACAACAATACTTTTCTTATTTGATTTTCTTTTTTCTTTCCCTTTCTAATTTCTTTTCGGACTTCAATTTTTCTTCTGATAATTTCTTTATTGAAATTTCGGACTCGTCAACAATTTGACGGACAATGAAATAGGATCCTAAAAATAAGAATTATGACGCGTTTAAAATTCGATTCCCCGAAATCGAGTTCAATTTCATGGTTAAAAATCGATCGGACGTGATTTTAGCTCAATCCAACAAATTATGTAGCTTTTAGGGATTTTACAGCTGATACATCCCTTAACGGCTTTACCAAATAGGTTAGTTAACTCGTGAGTGATCAGCCTAGAAAAAGAGTCATAGGCACGTTGACGAAATGCCCATTTCACTTTATCGAAACGGGATCGAATTTCAGGATGTCACATCAACTCTCTTGATACTCTCCGACAAGTGAATTGGGAATGAGTTCGGAATTCCAACACGCACGGGTCAATTTTAGAAAATTTCAATAAATGATAAGTCAAAATGTAAATATGTAAAAAAATAATAAAAATAATAAATGGGAAAACAAGAAAAACCTAGTCTTTTCTTCTCTTTCGACTCTCACTTCTCATAACACACAATTCATTCCCCAAGTTTATTTTTCTCTTCTCTTCCAACACGCTTTGACACTAGAGTCCAGAATGTGGATTGCTTGTTTTTTCCCTTTAAATTTTATGCATTATTGGAGTGGAGTTAAATTTGTTAAATTAAAACAATGAATGATATTAACAAATAGTGGATTAATGTTTTTAATGTAAATTCATTTTAGGTTCTTTTTATTATTTATTTGTAAATTTTAATCAAATTAATTTGATTAAAATAATCATAAAAATGATAATTCACCGTGTATATGTAAAAATATATATTTAATATATAACGTGTCAGAATTCTCTATTTTTAGAAAAAAAAAAAAAAAAACTTGTCAGCATATCATGTTGTGTCGTGTCGCGTTGCATCACGTGTCGCGTGTTGATGTCGATTCTACTTAACTCATGATTGTTCTCCTTTTTGTTTTGTCAAATATTGTGTGGCCCAACTTGACAAAGTTGAATAAAACATGCACGTTCTTCTTGCTTTCTTTAGAGAAACGATGTGTCGGCATGTCGTATCGCATCACATGTCGCATGTTGATGTCGGTTCTACTTAACTCATGATTGTTCTCCTTTTTGTTTTGTCAAATATTGTGTGGCCCGGGTTGACAAAGTTGAATAAAACATGCACATTCTTCTCGCTTTCTGTCTCCTACACATGCAAGAAAACAGATGCAAAATGAAATCCATTGCGCAATCTTCTTCTTTTTACAATTGTGGCTGAACTAAATCTTGAATGTCTCGATATCCTGTCATTTATAAGGAAAAAGGAAAAGAAGCCACAAATACTTCTATTGGTTCAGTAAGATCTAAATATTACCTGTGAAACCGCGTCAACTTTGGAAAAATGGAGAAGAAAAGCCCAACCTTAGCGGGTCATGGAGGCTATACTTTCAAAAATGATTGCTGTTGGGAGCCCCAGTTCCCACTCAAACCATTTTACTATCGCCAAATGAAACTCTTCTGGTCATTAAATACCACTATCCCGAAGGAATATTGGTATTTTGTGAGTGCAGTTACACAAAGGATCTAAGCACTGTAAGCTTGGCTCACCGTAATCCCATTTTTATCCTTTTCGATCTGCCTATAACAGGTGAAATTTCCCCGGTCAAATTTCACAAATGCTTCTTGAATTTGTTCATCATTGTTCTTACGACTGCGTACTTGTGTATTCTTTGCTCGTCTGCTCCCTGTTTCAAGCACTTCAAAGCAGCACAATTTACAATATAACTGCATCAAGGCCACTTATTCAGAACCAAACCCTTGTCTCGCCTAGTGAAATCTTCGAGCTCGGGTTCTTCACGCCTAATGGATCAGAAAAGCAGTACGTAGGAATATGGTACAAGAACGCAACTTTCTCCAAAGTTGTCTGGGTGGCCAACAGGGACAAGCCACTTGGACACAAAGATCAATCTGCGAGTTTGATAATTAGCGGAGATGGAAATCTGAAGCTTCTTGATGGGCAACAAAGTACTGTCTGGTCTACAAATGTCATGGCGAAGTCTAATTATTCTGCAGCAGTGCTTTTAGACTTTGGAAACCTTGTTCTTCAAGACGGGAATGCAAATAAAATGTGGGAAAGCTTCGATGAGCCAACCGACACTCTCCTGCCAAACATGAAGATCGGAGTAAATGTGAAAACAGGAAAGAAAAAATACTTGATTTCCTGGAAAGGTGAAGATGATCCATCGCCCGGAAGCTTTGTCCTTGGAGTGACATCGGAGACACCGCCTCAGCTTTTTGCTTGGAATGGATCAAGTCCATACTGGAGAAGCGGACAGTGGGATAAATCCAAGTTTAATGGAATACCGACCATGAGCAACAAATACCTGAGCGGCCATCAGCTTGTGCAAAATATCAACCAGGGAACGACATATTATTTCCGCAATTATTACAACAACTCCTTTGGATATGTTTTCATCTCATCGGAAGGATCTATAGGGTCTGTTCGTTGGGGGGATGGATGGTCAACAAACTGGGAAGCATCACGAACTAACCGCTGTGAAATTTATGGAACATGTGGTCCTTTTGGAGTTTGCGACACGTTTAGTTCACCTATATGCAGCTGCTTAAAAGGGTTTAAACCCAGGTCAGATGAAGAGTGGAACCGAGGAAACTGGACCGGAGGGTGCGTTAGGAAAATGGAATTGAATTGTCAGAAATCCGCACATGCAGCAGCTATGACGACTGTGGAAAATGATGTGTTCTGGCCAATGAAACATATGAAATTGCCTGATTCTGCTGATTATTTGTCAAACATAGCTGATGCAGAAGGATGTCAAAGTTGGTGCCTAGGAAACTGTTCGTGCTTGGCCTTTTCTTACGTGGATACTGTAGGATGTATGGCTTGGTGTAAAAACCTCATAGATACTCAGCAATTCTCCAGAGAAGGCAGAGATCTATTTATTCGACTTGTGGATGTGGATAAAGGTTGGAAAGGTTGAATTAATTTGCATTTAATCTTGCACTGCCTGTGGTTCTTATAATGTATTTTCCCAGTTCAGGTGTACCTACGAAGACAAAACTCATCATCAGCTTAAGTACTATTTCTGCCATCATGTTATTCGGAGCTGGCATTTCAGTGTGTGGTCTTTTCAAGTGGAGAGGTAATAAAAGACGTGCATTTTATGGCTGTTTTAAGTGTGATTTCATGTTAACCGAGACGTAAGAATCTTGTATCATTGGTAAAGCAATGGCTTCAGAAGCTTGGCAATCACTACAATAGAAACACTTTTGCTTCTCATGTTCTCACGCTTATTATCAGTCGTTCTTGTTTTGTTTGTAAAATTGCAGGGAAATTTAGGAAAATGACAATCCCAAGGGTCCTTAATTCAAAGGCCACAGCCAACAGATCAGAGGAATTGCTGAGGGAAACTGCATGGAAAGAGCAAATGAAGCAAGGTGATGCATCGGAATTAATGGTTTATGATTTGGACAGCATACTCCTTGCAACGAACAACTTCAACATGAAGAACAAACTCGGGCAGGGAGGGTTTGGCCCTGTTTATAAGGTAAAGAAAAAGCCTTTACCGAGGGAAATCCAGAGATTATCCAAGATCTGATAGTTATGTTCGTTTGAAAACAGGGAAAGCTGAACGATGGTAAGGACATAGCTGTGAAAAGACTTTTGAGCAGCTCAGGCCAAGGCATTGCAGAGTTCAAGAATGAGATCCTCCTGATATCCAAACTTCAACACCGAAATCTGGTGAGACTTGTTGGTTACTGCACTGAAGGAGAAGAAAGGATACTAGTGTATGAGTACTTGCCGAACAGGAGCTTGGACGCCTTTCTTTTCGGTTTGTCTCACTCTCTGAAGAACTTATTTCTGCTTTCAACAAAATACGGTACTGAAACTAGATATTGTTTCTGTTTACCACCTTGTTTAGATTTAAAAGAGAAGGCAAAACTCAGCTGGGGCATCCGCTTCCACATTATCCAGGGCATTGCAAGAGGGCTGCTCTACCTCCACCGCGATTCATGCCTCAGGGTCATACATCGAGATTTAAAAGTGAGCAACATTCTTTTGGACGAAAAAATGAATCCCAAGATTTCAGATTTTGGGCTAGCGCGGATGTTTGAAGGCACTCAAGTTTTCGTAAATACTCACAAAGTTGTGGGGACACTGTAAGCATTCTATCATCAGTCTTAAGAGTACTTACTCATGAGGCAATTTGTCACCTAGACAGCAGATTAGCAGTTTAATGTGCTCACCTTTCCCTTCATGCATGTTCCTACCATTGTCCTTTAATATGACCAAGAAAATTCTTCCATTTACATCCAATGTTTCCAATTAGCCAGTTATGAGGTGGCTAGTACTATCACTTTGAGGGGATGAATATGTGGTTAGGCACAATTAAAGCAGAATTTAAAACAATGAAGTTCAATATTGTGAAAGGACAACATTTGATGAAAACTACGCAGGGATCAGAACTACCGTGTGCAATAAAATATCAATCAAAATGAAAGAGAGGCTAAGGGATAGAATATATTGCACACGACAGTTATAGTGGCAACAGTTATAGTAGTTCGGCTTATAGTAAGCTAACATCCACTCTTTCATTCCAATAGCCTATTGGCTGGATTTTAATAGAGAATCAATTAGAGATTACAAAGTCTGAGTACTCTCCAGAATGTGTGATCGTATCTTCTAATCTCACATAGTCACTCTAAACGACAGCCTCTCAGAGATTACAATTTCAACTCAGAGAGACAAGTATGAAAATGTCAAGGCTTTCTTTGAACTTTAGAATTATAGACTTCAAATCTTGTTTTCTTTTAGCACCATGATCTCCTTTTATACTCTTCAATTTCCAAGCTGACCGTTGGACTGAGGATCATTCATCCAATCCACCCTTTGGACCTAAATGGTATGAGAAGATCTGATTGCTACTTGAATCACAAGATTAGAATCTTCTTATGATTCCATTGCCCATACAACAGACGTTGGGTTTCCATAAGTAGAGTTCTTCGTTAGGTAGGAGCGCCTCAAAATGATTGTCATATGAATCAGGAATCCTTAAGGTTTTGTTAATCTTCAAAACATATTGGGAAGTTTTCTCAACAAGTTTGTTCATAGATAATTATAAACCAGTTCTATAATGCAAATGCTAAAAGGTATTAGAAAGGCAGTACTAGTTGATTTGGTTTCTGACCTCTCATGCCATCGTCCTTGAGTCTGAATTTTGTTTGAACTGTATTTCGTGAACCTTCCATTTGTACAAGTTTGTATACCTTTATTATGATGATGGCATCCTAGTATGAGAACATAACATGTCCAAGTCATACAGGGGTTACATGTCTCCCGAATATGCCATGGGTGGGATATTTTCTGAAAAATCTGATGTTTATAGCTTTGGCGTACTGATATTGGAGCTTATCAGCAGCAAGAAGAACACAAGTTTAGATTACCATGGACAGCATCTCAATCTCCTGACCTATGTAAGCATCAGATCTAACTTCAAACTAATATCTCCATTCAGGTTTCAATCATCGGTAATCCCTGGGACAGTCTAAAATCAACCGGTTGTTACAGGTATGGCATTTGTGGTGTGACGGCAGAGGATTGGCCCTAATGGATGAAGCTATTGCTGACGCATTTTCGCTGTCAGAAGTGATGAGATGCATTCAATTAGGGCTTCTCTGTGTACAGGAACGTGCCACAGATAGACCCGACATGTCAGCTGTGGTTCTAATGCTAAGTGGGCAGTCTGATCTTCCACAGCCAAAGCAACCAGCATTTACATTTCAACGCTCAACGACTCATGAAGTCCAATCAGAAGAAGAATACATTCGGTCCAGGAATACCATCACCATTACTATGGCTGAAGGAAGATAAAACTCTATTATGCATTGTCTCTGACTAATTCATCTTTCCAGGAATTCAGTGTTTATCAAATTATCTGCTTGAATAAATAATCTGTTGTTGCACTATTACGTTGATCTATGATGTAAACATAGAGATAGTGAGGGGCTCCCAGTTGCCATCGCTCTAGTAGAAAAGTTTTATGTGTGCACGAAGGCACAAAAATTCAGAATGTCTGTATGCATTGAGATAATCTCAATATGAATATGAATACTTTGAGTGTTCTTCACTGTGGAATCGGTATGTGACAACGCATTCATTTTGGTTGTCAAAATTGATACCATTCTGATGTCAAAGCGTATTCTTGATTTGCTCTGAGAAGTCGATGTCATTTCGAGTGTCCTGTCCAATTGATGATACTCCCTCCTTGCAGTTCCAGTAACTTTTCCATCAAGTTTTGATTAAGAAGTGGAAAAAGAAAAGGAGAGCAGGAAAGTCTTCCTATGGACCTTTTGTCTTGGAGATGGTCAATAGCCAAATTATGTGATCCAGGATCATTGTCACACACCCACTATCCTATATAAAAATAAGCCTTCTTTGAGCGAAAAAAGAAAGGGAGTTTTAGGAAAATGACAATCCCAAGACCGCTTAAGTCATTGGCGACATCCAACAAATCAGAGGAACTGCTAACAGAATTTGCACGGAAAGAGTGAATGAAGCAAGGTGACGCATCTGAATTGCTGGTGTATGATTTTGACAGCGTACTCCTTGCGACAGACAACTTCAATGTGAAAAACGAACTTGGGCAGGGATGGTTTGCCCCGTTTATAAGGTAAAAATAAGCCTTCTCCGAGGGAAATACAGAGATCAACCAAGATCTGATAGCTATGTTCATTTGGAAACAGGGAAAGGTGAATGATGGTAAGGAGATAGCTGTGAAGAGACTTTCGAGCAGCTCAGGCCAAGGCATAGCAGAGTTCAAGAATGAGATCCTTCTAATATCCAGACTTCAACACCGAAATCTGGTGAGACTTGTCGGTTACTGCACAGAAGATGAAAATATAATAGTGTATGAGTACTTGCCAAACAAGAGCTTGGATGCCTTTCTTTCTGGTTTGTCTCACTCTCTGAAGAACTAATTTCCATTTTCAACAAAATATGGTACTGAAACTAGATATTGTTTCTGTTCGCTACCTTGTTTAGATTCAACAGAGAAGCCAAAACTTAGCTGGGCCATATGCTTCTGCATTATTTTCGGGGTCACAAGAGGGCTGCTTTACCTCCGACGGAATTCTTGCCTCAGGGTCATACATCAAGTTTTGAAAGAGAGCAACATTCTCTTGGATGAAAAAATGAATCCCAAGATTTCAGATTTTGGGCAATATTTGAAGGTACTCAAGATTTGGTTAATACTCACAAAGTTGTTTGGACACTGTAAGCTTTCTATCTTCCCCTTAATAGTTACTCATGAGGCAATTTGTCACCTAAACAACGGATTAGCCGTATAATGCGCTCACCTTTCCCCTCGTGCATGTTCCTACTTTTGTCCTCTAATATGACCGAGAAAACTCCTCCATGTACATCCAATGGTCCAATAAGTCAGCTCGCTCCGAGATAATTGTAGACCAGCGCTGAAATACAAATGCTAAAAGGTACGAGAAAAACAGTACTTGTCAAGTTGGAAGTATCAACCTCCAATTTTCTGACCTCTCGTGCACTCATCCTAGAGTCTATGATTCTTTGTTTGAACCAGATATCGTGAACCCTTCACATGTATGATCTGTATACCTTTATCATGAGTATGGCATCCTATGTACAAATATAACATGTCCAAGCCATACAGCGGCTACATGTCTCTGGAGTATGCCATGGATGGAATATTTTCTGAAAAATCAGATGTTTATAGCTTTGGAGTACTGATATTGGAGCTGATCAGCATCAACCTGTCTACCGAAAGCTTTCCTCAGGACTTTTCCTAAGCAAAAGCCTAATGAACCGGCCTTGATTCAAGTTGGAAGACTGATACGATCAATCCAACCACTTCCACCATTGCCATGACATAGCAAGGCTTGGGCTAGCAGATCCTGCAATTTGTGCCGGGTCAAAACTCATAATCGGCAGCTGAAATAATACAATGAGGAGAATAATAGGCAGAGTTATGATGCCGAAATCACAACATCTCACTGCTAACAAGTCCGTCCGTTTAAGAAAAACTAGTCATTCTCATAGAAGAGATTGCGCAACATAAACCGAACCCACTTCAGGTAACTGATGACCGTACTCAAATTTTCCCCCTCCATTTCCTTAAATTCATGTATATCACTTGGCAATAGTTACAAGGATATCATCTTATTTGCATTAGCTTGCCTTTTAACTTTCGATCGTGACATTTTGTATAGTAAAAAATGGTTGAAACCTGAAATTCGTAATTAGAACTCGGAGTAGGGAGAGCAATCGCCTAGAACCGGATTCATGCACACTTTTCCATTGAAAATCACGGTCAGTCTCGGAAGAGAAGAAGGTCAAATAGCCTAAATTAAAGAGTCGAGTTTTGTTATTTCCCTTCATATATTTGGGATTTATTTGCTGGTTAGCGCAGTTACTTGCAAAGGTAGATGTGAAAATGTATTAAGCTCTAGATTCATCTCACTTCCCAAGGCTATTTCAGTTATGGTGTAAGGTCATATCTAGGCTGTTGAATTGACTGTCAAGACATGTTGCGTAAAGCAGGATGCAAGTGTATTTAACATTCACTTGCAAGCAAATATTTGTTCTGTCAAGTACAATCCAGGATCTAGCATTCATGCTGCGGTGCATATCTGCTTTTCTCAGTCTATGATTTAACCAATGGATTTTCCACTTTAAGACATGAAATTCTGGAAAGATCAACGAACCTTGTGCACTTTTGAGTTAAGTTGAGCTTGTTAACTTGACTTGACATTTACCTTAAAACATGCTCGAGAAAGAACATCTTGATACTATACTCAACCGCAAAGTAAGACATTTGGAAGCTCCACCGGTTATACATATGCGTCATCATCGTAGATTGTTGGAGATATTGGTGATGGCTCATCTCTCATAGTCATATCATCGGTGTTTCCACAAAGGCATTGCTAGTCACTCAAGCATCCTCATTCACCCTTTGCCTTATCATCACTTTATACTTCCATCCATAATACGAACTCAAGTTGTCACAATGAATGAGCCAGTTTATCGAGACATCCATTCTATAAAGGTACAATTTAAGCAAAAAAATTTCTAAAATTCCGGGTTAGGTGGAGTAAAGGTAGCTAAATTTGTATTTTATATAAATGAGACAATTTGAATCGGATCATTTTCAATCCTATCCAATTCCGATGTGATCCACTCATTTGACGGGCCTACCAGTTGGCTACAAGCCCAATTCCTTCAATTTGCCACGTTTCCATTGATAGCTAGTCAATCCTCATAAATGGCATAAGCTTATAACATTATTGCTTCTAATCAGTTTGAAATTTTCACCGTCTCAGATTTTTTTCCCTCCCAATTAATGACATCTTACATGTGTTAGATTGTCCTTTCGTTAGTAAAACCATTTCCAAAAAACTTGTAAGTGCTTGTGCGTGGCCAAGGGCTTGCCATGATTGCTAATTAGTTTTTCCCCATGTGCCCTATGTATTGGTCAAAGAAGGAAATGCAATAGGCAAATTGAGCCAAGAGGACATCAATAGTACCATAATTTTTGTACTGCTCATTTTAACGTCATAAAATTTCAAACTGTAATATCCCGGGTCTTTATTGTACACATATTGTCCGCTTTGAACACTAAGTCTTCACGGTTTTGTTCCTCTCGGGACAGCCCATACTACCCCAAGAAAACGCGTATTGCAAGGGCAAAGGCACGAACTCATCACCATCTGTCATGCCCTGAACCCCGAGCGTGTGCCTATCTCTCTCTGGTCAATAAAATTTTGCGACCATGACTAGTGCCGACCCTTTTTGTTTTATTGCATATGCGGAAGTGGATTATAAATCCCCTGACAATAATCATCTCGGGATAGAAAAGCAGGATAATAGATTCACAAACAAACATGCTTTTATATATACACTGAGTCATGTACAAAAGTCTATGGCCAAAAGATTACAAAAGACTGGCCTTCCAAAAAGAAGCGGTCCTAACTGACCTACGCTTCCAATCACCTCCTCTCAACTCCAAGTCCTCCACTCGACGACCCTGAAAATGTTGTCCCAAAACGGGTTGAGATATAATCTCAGCGAGTCTAAGCTTTAAACCCCAATTAGGAGGGAAATACGCCCAGAAGTGTCTTAATTACACAATCACACAATCAATGAGACTTACCTCGTCTCAAATCCACCCTGCAGGTCAGTACAATTTATATCACAGACAATATGGGAGCATGAGCGACAAATAAGTTCCAATAACTAAAATGCCACACTCAATTAATCATGTGTTTCTATTGTTAATTAAGCCACTCGAGGCACTGTCGACATCCATGTTCGGCGGTCTACTGGCATAGCCATGCATCGTCTCTTCCCCATAGAGCACAGCTATGTCACATTGACGGTTATCCCGAAGGAGCTTAGGTCCAGAATCTACTGCGACCCGCTACCCTAATGCATGGGTAACCCAAAAGTGAGATTTAGTAACATCCAGCGTAAACGCTAGGACGGGTTCACTTAAACCAGTACACGACCACTCAATCTCAAGCCAGGACACTGTGCATTGCATGCAAATGCCTCGATTAAAATAGCGATTCTGGCCTATTTTCTTTGTACTAAAAATACATTGTAAACTAGTCACGTGTGGATACACGGTCAACTCGACCCAGAAAATGTAATGTCTTTCACTTTTAAAATCCCATTGTTTTACATAGTATATAAAACCATTTTCGGTATTAAAATTCGACATTCGGGATTTTCTATATAAATATTGGAAATTCACAATTTTTGGAATTAAATGCCAAAAGCCAATCAGTACTCAATTTGCATAAATTGAAATTCAATTGCATAAATTAACCATACCATTGCAATCAGCACGAAATTCTGATCACCGGCCATCCCGGCCTAAATTCGGAAAAATAATTAATTTCGAAAATTAATTAATTAATTCATTTCAATTTCTAAAAATAGTAACCTAGGCCAAATTTATTAAATTAAATACCAATATGGACCCAGAAAATTCCCAAACCCTTCTAGATAAATAATACAATTTATTTACGCCTTAGCTAAACCATGCTAACCATCTAACATGCTCAATTAAATAATTACATTTCTAATTTAATCTAACTAACCACCTAATTCTTAATAAAATAAAACTAAACACCCCTTAAACATCATCAGCCTACTAAGCAGAGTTTAGAATATAAACTCACTAGTACAAAACGAAGACCGGTTCACCGTGACGGTGGTGCGACGATGGCCGAAATCAGAATTTTGGTGGCATTGGCGGACTTGGATCGGGCCTAAAATGGGCCCAACAAATCTCAGCCCAAATATGAGATTTGTTTCCAACTTAGGCTGGGCTTCAACTGAGATGGGCTGACTCTCACATGGGCTGCAGCTGGAATTATGGGCTGAACAAGAATAGAACTACTGGGCCTGAATTGCTACTGAAGGTTGGGCCATTAAAGATCTGTTGAGATGGGCTTGTTTTCTTATGGGCTGAGCTGCATATGGGCTCAAAGGAACTGAAGACTGCTGGGCTTCACGGGCTCACTGGCTGATCGTGGGCTGCCTGAGGGCGACGACGCTGGTTTTGCTCGAGTGTGGGAGCCTTCGGGGTAAAATCACGGCCGCTGGCAGCCGAGGGACACGCGGCGAGGAGTGGCTCTAGTCAACAATCCAGCGAGGAAACAACAAGATTGACCGAAGGAGACACATGGCTAAAGACACGGATGGATGCAGCTTCACTGGGTCTTTAATTCGGCTGAAGAAGACCACGGGGGCAGTTGGCTGGCGTCCACGAATTTGCCGATAGCAGGGAGTTGGGCTGTGCGATGCAGACATGAGGTTTCGGTGGAGGTTTGGGTCAACACTGTCTTCAATTGTTGATTGAAGAAGGTGGAGAGCCTAGAGGTGGCAAAATGGGTCATGGACCCATTTTTGCACCTATATTTTTCACAAATGGGTCGAGTGTGGGTTATGAAGTTGTAATGGACCATAACTCACATTCAACCCATTTTAAGTTCAGTTTTATATAGGTCGAAAATGGGTCATACATCATTTTTAAAACCCAAAAGACATAAACTTCCTTAGCCGCTGACCCTTCGACCTTCACCTTCGACCTTCACCTTCGTCAGCCGCTGACCCATTTTCGACCCACCTCCGCCGCTCGCCTCCGCCACTCGCCGTTGCAGCTCGCCTCCGAGTCGCCTCTGCCGCCCACCTCCACCGCTCCCTTGTGATATTGCTAGTACGAATACCTAAAGGGGGTGAATAGGTATATAAAAGATTTTTCGGATGATTGCACAATACTTAGACAGTTGAAGGATTTGCGATAAATAATAATCAACGTAAGACTGAGTAAAGGAAAGAGAGAATTGAACATGCAGTTTATAGTGGTTCGGCTTGATTCAAGCCTACGTCCACTCTTCTGCACTGACAGCCAATTGGCTAGATTCCACTATGCACAAAGAGATGTTACAGTATTGATCTTCCTTGATTTCTAGGTGTAGATGATCTACCACACTCGCTCAAGGTATCACCAAGTATAGACACTCTCTGTGTATACAATTTCGCTCAGAATGAATCGACTAATAATCAAGGTGTTTCAGACTCTGGAATTTCTCTATCGATCACGTTACTAACATAACTAGAACGTCTTCCTTTTTATACTCCTTTATGCCATTATACCGTTGGCACTTACCAAAGGAATTCCTCCAATCTACCCGTTGGACGGAATCAATTAAGAAGATTATTCGAGCTATAAAAGGAACCTGACGATAGCCCATCAATCCTGTTCGCCCATACAATCAGGATCTTGGTTTCCAAGAATAGAACATTCCAAGAATATTTCGTCGACCACCGGATCTTCAATTGATCTAGATATAAATAAAAGAATCCGATATATTTATCCAACCAAGAGATCTTCTCCAGAGGATAGGATTAAATCCTTAACCATAAACTTCGGCTCTGGATTTCCTTCGTCCTTTGGATCGAAAGACCGTTAATGAGAAAAGTCTTGAGTCTTAAGTCTTGAGTCTTGAGTCTTGAGTGCGTGATCGAGAGTCTTCGGACTTTAAGGCGACGGTCTGCAAATATCCGGACTTGGGCGATAGAAACGTTTTGTCGGCTTCAAAATATTCTCGAAAGATTTCTCCAACAATCTCCCCCTTTTTGATGGTGACAAAACTTTCTTGTAGATTTGAACAACTTTGACCTACACAAACATTTCTCAAGTAATACGGCTATCTCATAAAGATTAATAAAACAACCAGACTATGCATCCACAGAAAATTGGTTAGTCTTTCATGAGTAATACCATATGACAAAACACTTGATATAAATGCAGATAGTCAAGCATCAAAATCCACAGCCAATTCAGTTCACTCAAGTCAAGTCATACTAAAAAACAAACATAACCACAAAAACAAATTTAAAGTCAAGTTTAAAGTTTGTTCAAATTTGCAATTCTCCCCCTTTTTGTCAACATAAAAAAGGTGAGAAAAGCGTCAGGTCTGCTTGGGAATGCGCACAATCTAGAAATCTCCCATTGACTGAACTATGCCTTCTAGCCTCTTCAAGTCTTCCCTTAGATGAGCTACCTCTTCTCCTTTGGCATTGGCTTGAAGTTATAGAGCGAGGTCTTTCATTTTGTCCTCCAGGGTAACTGAAGATGCTTGTCCAGCATTCTTTATGGCTTGAATTTCACAGTCCAGAGCATAGATTTGGCCACGCATTTCAGAAAAACATCAAAATACGACGAAAATCTATAGAATTGTCCGTCTGCGTACTTGCATTTGTTTTCTCAGATGGGGTAAATGCGGACGATGGCGCTTCTGTATAATCTTGCAGATTTGGTGTTGATGTATCGTGTCCTTCTTCAGGCAATTGAGAAGCCTGAAACTCATCTGGATCTGCTGGAGATTGTCTTAGACCTTCACTAATGGCAGCATGAGGTGTGGACTTTTCTTGCTCGCCAACTCCCCCTGTCTCTAGGACATCAAAAGGGGAAGAGTGATGATCATGCTCTTCTGTATCTTGATTCCCCTTCTCTCCAGATTTAGCTGCAGACTTTTCTTTTCTTCTTCTCCTTCTTCTTCAGCTTCTTTCTCCCTCTCTCGCTGCTCTTCTTCTTCTCTGTTCTTGGCTTGCTCCTCTTCTTCTCTCTGTTTCTTCTGATGTTCTGTCGATTGGGGAACAGAACGTCTAGTCCTTATCAAGGCAGATTGTGAGATCTTCCTCATCATCTTCATCTTCCAAGATGAGAGTTTTCTTCTTTTTGGATGGGGCACCAATGGCCTCCTTCCCTTTTCTTTTTGAAGCGAGACAGTGCTTGGAGTCTTCACTCGATTTTCTCCATTGCCTTGGAAAGTTCTTTCAGACGCATCTTCGTCAACATCTTTAAACCTACCACCATCTTATCGCACGGTCGAACACAAAGTGAATGTGGCGGTTCAATATTCATGTGTCTGAAGATTTTGGTCACCAGACCTGGATAAGGCAATTGACCCTTGTCTTTTGACATTGCTCTGTACATGTGAAAGAGAATAGTGTGTGGGAGAGAGAACTTCTTCCCCGAGTTGATTGCGTACATCAATTTTGCTTCGGAATTAGACACATCAGTCTTTGATGTAGACTTGGGCCTGATGCAATTGATAACAATTTTGTGCAGCACAATATTGATGACACGCATCCTTGAATAAATGATTCTTCCCTCGATATCTCTATCTTCGACAAGTTCCATTGAGGCACAAGCAACTGAGACTTTGACTGGTTGATAACGTCCTCGTTCAACTCCAATTATGTCCGCCAACATGTCCACGTCTACCATATAATCTTGATCTCGAACACTGAATGATATTCTATTCGCATCTATAAAGCTGAGATTCGAATAGAAATACGCAGTCAGTTGTGCATAACCGTCCGTGGTATCAGTGCAGAATTGCTCAAGTTGAAGCAATTTGAATTTCTCCCTTAAGTTCACGTTAACGGCATCCAAGAAATCGAAATTGACACTCCTAGGGTTTATCACCCCTCGTTTTAGCAGTCTGAAAAACAAATTCTCTTGTTCCTTTGATTTGAATAACTCCATCCTCTTTCCCTTCACCTTTGCAGCAATACCCATTCTAGGTTGAAAATCACCGAACATTTTATCATCATCGTTTCCTTCGGTAGAATTAGGTCCCGACATACGAGGGTCACTGGGAATATTCGCAAGTGCTTCCTCTGCTTTACCCTTGGGAGCAATTTCCAAATCCTCCATTTTTCTCAAAAAGATATACTCATTCCCATAATGCTTATCTTTGAGAAAATCATCCACGTATTTCAACGGAGTCCCAGTACTTTTCAACGCACAGTAAAGTTTGTAAATAAACGAGGGTTTTTGGACTCTTATTGGGTCTGCGTCCTCGATTATCTCTTCCTCCGGTTGTTGACCCGCATCATGTGGGGTAGATGGTGTTGATTGACGTGGTGGAGAGTGAGTCGGGCTCATTGCGACTCGATAATTCTTCCTCTTCGGTGAGATCGAAATGGGTAGGTCCCTCCTTCATCCTCTGTGGTCTCCTGTTTGCTTTTCTTGAAGACTTCCTCGAAGAAGACATCCTTCCTTGTCACTGAAAGATTCCTTTACTTGCTTTCCCAAGAAAAGATGACAACTTTCTCGAAGATGAACACGAAATAGAAATCGGATTGGGAGGAGAATGCTTTTTAGGGTTTTGAAGATTGGAAAATGAAAACTGTATATATATATATATATATAACTCAGTTTTGAAAAGAGAAGTTCAATTGGCACAAGGAAAGTGTACGAATACCTCTTTTCGAAATCAATAACTGCCAAAATTAATCCTTTTGAAAAGACAAGTTTTCGTTTTTCACGGAGACTGCAAAATAACTGAACGAAAGATCATACCTTTTCGAGTTTAGATAAAATAACAACTTACAGTCTATAGTCATCAATGTCTGAGTATGAGGATTTAGAGTTTGAGAGATTAGAGTTTGATAATCATCAACTTTCTGAGTCTGAAGGTTGGAGAGTCTCTAGACTTTAACTTCTTCGAGCTTCAAAATGTTGAGTCTGGAACGGATAAAATTGAATTGATTTTTCTCCAAAGGTTTTGTGAATAAATCCGCTAGTTGACTTTTTGAATCAACAAATTGAATCGAGATTTCTCCATTTTGAATATGATCTCTAATGAAGTGATGTCGAATCTCTATATGATTTGCTCTTGAATGAAGAATTGGACTTTTGGTGAGATTGATTGCGCTGGTGTTGTCACATTTGATTTCTGTGCATGAGTCTTCAATCCCAAAGTCTTGTAGCTGTTGTTTTATCCATAGAATTTGCGAACAGCTGCTTCCAAGGGCTACATACTCTGCTTCATTGTTGAGAGAGCTACGGTGCTTTGTTTCCTTGAAAACCAAGACACATCCTGCTTCCAAGCAACTGGCAAGTTCCTGAAGTACTCTTTCTATCGACTCTGCAGGCGGCCAGATTTGCGTCTGAATATCCCAGAAGATTAAAGTCTCCTTTCTTAGGATACCAAAGACCAATGCTTGAAGATGAAGCAACGTATTTACTAATACATTTTGCAGCACTGAGATGGGATTCTCTAGGATCTGATTGAAATCTAGCACGGATACAAACACTCAATCAAAATGTCAGGTCTAGAAGTAGTAAGATAAAGAAGTGAACCGATGATGCTCTGTACAGCTTTTGATCAACTTTCTTCCCTTCTTCATCTTTGTCTATCTTTAAAGAACTTGACATTGGTATGTCGATCTTCTTGCAATTTTCCAATCCAAACCTTTTGACAAGATCATTAGCATATTTTTCTTGGTAAATGAAAGTTCCTTCCTTCAATTGCTTTACTTGAAGACCAAGAAAGAATGTTAATTCTCCCATCATACTCATTTCAAACTCATCCTGCATAGTCTTAGAAAATTTCTTGCATAGACTTTTGTTAGAGGATCCAAAAATGATATCATCCACATATATTTGAACAAGTAAAAAAAAACTTTTGTTTTCCTTTTTGATAAATAAAGTAGTATCTACTTTACCTTTGACAAAACCGTTCTGTAATAAGAACTTACTTAGTCAATCGTACCAAGCTCGAGGTGCTTGCTTTAAATCATACAAGGCCTTTTTCAGTCTGAAGACTGAATCTGTTTTCTTTGGGTCTTCAAACTCAGGTGGTTGTTCCACATATACTTCCTCTTGGATAAATCCATTTAGGAAAGCACTTTTGACGTCCATTTGGAATAACCTGAAATTTTTATAACAAGCAAATGCAAGTAATAGTCGAATAGCTTCTAACCTTGCTACAGGAGCGTAAGTCTCATCATAGTCTATTTCTTCTTCTTGTGTATATCCTTTGGCCACAAGTCTTGCTTTGTTTCGCACGACTTTTCCTTTTTCATTCATCTTGTTTCTGAATACCCATTTGGCTCCAATAACAGTTTTACCTTTCGGTTTAGATGTCAATTCCCAGACATCATTAATGTTGAACTATCTGAGCTCTTCTTGCATAGCTTCAATCCAGCTTTCATCAGTTAAAGCTTCTTCTATGCTTTTTGGTTCAATTTCAGAAATGAGAGCCACAGCACTAGACTCTTCATGTCTTTTGGATCTGGTGCAAATTCCTTCATTAATTTCGTCAATAATGAGATCTTTGGGATGACTTGACTTATGCTTCCAGTTACTGGTTGATTTGTCTGGATGATGATCTCTTTCTTTATTTGAATCTTCATGAACATCTTGATGCTAGTCTTTTAGAGTCTGAGATACTTCTTAAGTTGTAAGCTTTGGGGGGTCTGGAGCAGGTTCAGACTCTTCATACTGAGTCTGACTGAATTCATCTTGCGTAGAGTCTTGAAATTTGACATTCATTGATTCCTCCACAGACTGGCTCTTCTTGTTATAGACTCTGTAGGCTTTGTTTGATGTAGAATATCCAAGGAAGATGCCTTCATCTGATCTTTCTTCAAACTTACCAACTTGATCTTTTGCATTTTTCAATATAAAGCATTTGCAACCGAACACATGAAAGTATGAAACAATGGGCTTCTTACCTTTGAATAATTCATAAGGGGTTTTCTCTAGAATAGGTCTTAGGAAGACTCTATTAATGATATAGCATGCTGTTGAAACAGCTTCAGCCCAAAAAATGATGAAATTTTACTTTCAATTAAAAGAGTTCTAGCCATTTCTTGAAGAGATCTATTCTTTCTTTCCACAACTCCATTTTGCTGAGGAGTGTATGGAGAGGAGAATACATGCTTAAATCCATATTCATCACACAATTTTGTAAAATCTTGACTTTCAAATTCACCTCCATGATATGTTCTTATACTTGAGATAACACATCATTTTTCATTTTGAACATTTTTTGCAAATTTTTCAAAATACGAAAAGGTTTCTGACTTACTTGCAAGAAAATATACCCAAGTAAAACAGGAGTAATCGTCCACAATTACTAGGCAGTATTTCTTACCTCCGATACTCTGGGTTCTGATTGGTCCGAAGAGATCCATATGCAGCAACTGTAGTGCATGGTTAATAGAGACTTGATTTATTGGCTTAAATGAATTTCTTACCTGCTTTCCCAGAATACATGGTGTGCATGGATTGGACTTTTGGTATGGTAATTTGGGTAGACCTCGAACAAGCTGCTTTGAAGAGATTTTAGCTAATTGCTTCATGTTGACATGACCAAGCTTTATGTGCCATAAGCTTGCTTCATCTTGAATTGAGATTAGGCATTGCGATTCATTTAGTTTCATGTCTAAGAGGTAGATATTTCCATGTCTTCGACCCATGAAAGATCGAGTAGAGTCTTTGCGATTCCGAGCATATTCCTTCTTGAAAGGAGATCTTGAAACCAGTATCACACAACCGGCTAATCTTTGAGAAGGTTGTAGTTGAGTCCTTCCACTAGAGAAACATTGCTTATTGTGAGATTTCCAATTTTCACAATTCCAAATCCCACAATATTTCCTTTGCCGTTTCCTCCAAATGAAACTTTTCCACCATTCACTTGAATAAGTTTTATGAAGCAATTTGAGTCTCCTGTCATGTGTCTTGAACATCCATTGTCAAGATACCACTTTACCTTTTTCTTGACAGAGACCTGCATTTAAAAGAGAGTCTCAAGCTTTCTTTGGTACCCAAATTTTCTTGGGTCCTTTGGTGTTAGCAAAATAAACATTATTAGGCCATACTTTCTTAACGTGCTTCCAAACCATAGGACATTCTTTTTCAAAGTGGTCCCCGACCGCACTTTGAACACCTTAGAGCATTTCGACCTACGGACTTTACAAAAACTTTCTTGAAATGATTTTTGTAAGCCTCTCTCGACGGTCTTTTCTTAATCCTTTCTTTTACTTTAGGAAAATCAATCAAGGGAATTGTTTCTCTTGTCATACCTAGACTAGACTTATTGAAATAAGGTCTTTGAACTGAAAGAACTTTTTCAAGTTTTTCGGACCTATCGAAAATTTCTTTGAAATATTTGATAAGTCAGTTTTTAGAAAAGCATTTTCTTTCAAAAGATTATCTTTTTTTTTCTTTAAGAGTAGAAACATTCAAATCTAAACATTTAACATTTTCTTCTAAAATGATTTTCTTTTGTTTTAGATCTGAGTTTTCCTTTTAAGTTCGGAAATTCTTTTGAGAGAAGTCTTAAGACTAAAACATAGTTCATCAATGTATTTAGAGACTTTGATAGGAATTTTAAAATCACTTACCTCAAATTTGTTGTCTGAGTTTGATCCAGAATCTGAGTCTGAGTCTGAATGTGCCATCAAACATATGTTGGCATATTCATTATCACTTTCTTCACACTCTGTATCACTCCAGGTTTCGGCTTTTAGAGCTTTTCGAAACTTCTCAGCTTTTCCTCTTTTCTTCTTTAGAAGAGGACAGTTGGGTCTGATGTGTCCCTTTTTCTTGCATTCAGAGCAAACTACATCTTTGTTTGGTTCATCATCATCAACGGACTTAGTCTGCTGTTTTTGGAAACTTTGTTTCTTTGAGTTGAACCTTCTTCCTTTTCTATTCAATTTTCTGAATTTTCTTATCATGAGAGCAAGCTCCTCATCGTCCAAATCATCTCCTGAATTTGTATCATCAGAATCATCATTTGATTTTAATGCAATGGATTTCTTACCTCTTGGATCTTCGTCTTCATTAATTCGTTCGACTTCATAAGACTGAAGAGTTCCAATCAGCTCGTCGACATATAGTGGCATAATTCTTTGCGTCTCTCTTATTGAAGTCTTTATATGATTCCAATCCTTGGAGAGTCCACGTAGTAGCTTGTTCACCTTCATGGGATTAGAAATTTTTTGTCCTTGGTTCTCAAGACCATTGACGATATCTGTAAAACGACTAAACATGTCAGTTATAGATTCTCCTGGTTTCATTTTGAAGGCTTCATATTGACCGAGGAGAATGTTAATCCTTGTCTCCTTCACTCGATCTATTCCTTCATAGGTGATATGCAATTTGTCCCATACTTCTTTTGCTGTAACACAAGAAGATATTTTGTTATATTCAGTTGGTGACAAAGCACAATATAAAGAGTAAATTGCTTTTGCATCGAGTGCTTGTCTCTTGTTTATCTCTTCCTGAGTCATTCCGCTGGTTTCAACTTCTTTCCCTCTTTCAAAAACTGATACAACAGTTGGAGTGATTCCTCTTTCCACAACATCCCATTCCAGAGGATCCTTTGATCGTAAGAAAGCTTTCATCTTGTTCTTCCAGATGTTGTAATCCTTTCCATCAAAGTAGGGTGGTCTGGTATTGCTTTGCCCTTCCACCAGCCCTGGTGCCAGCATACTAGCCATGGATCTTTTACTCTGAAGTAAGACACTTCAAATAAAGTAAGAACACGAGCTCTGATACCAATTGATATTGCCAGTACGAATACCTAGAGGGGGTGAATAGGTATATAAAAGATTTTTCGGATGATTGCACAATACTTAGACAGTTGAAGGATTTGCGATAAATAATAATCAACGTAAGACTGAGTAAAGGAAAGAGAGAATTGAACACGCGGTTTATAGTGGTTCGGCTTGATTCAAACCTACGTCCACTCTTCTGCACTGACAGCCAATTGGCTGGATTCCACTATGCACAAAGAGATGTTACAGTGTTGATCTTCCTTGATTTTTAGGTGTAGATGATCTACCACACTCGCTCAAGGTATCATCAAGTATAGACACTCTCTGTGTATACAATTTCGCTCAAAATGAATCGACTAATAATCAAGGTGCTTCAGACTCTGGAATTTCTCTATCGATCACGTTACTAACACAACTAGAACGTCTTCCTTTTTATACTTTTTTATGACATCTACCCGTTGGACGGAATCAATTAAGAAGATTATTTGAGCTATAAAAGGAACCTGACGATAGCCCATCAATCTTGTTCGCCCATACAATCAGGATCTTGGTTTCCAAGAATAGAACATTCCAAGAATATTTCGCCGACCACTGGATCTTCAATTGATCTAGATACAAATAAAAGAATCCGATATATTTATCCAACCAAGAGATCTTCTTCAGAGGATAGGATTAAATCCTTAACCATAAACTTCGGCTCTAGATTTCCTTCGTCACTGGATCAGAAAGAATGTCAATGAGAAAAGTCTTGAGTCTTAAGTCTTGAGTCTTGAGTGTTGAGTCTGGTGATCAAAGAGTCTTCAGACTTTAAACTGACAGTCTGCAAATATCCGGACTTAGACTGATAGAAACGTTTTGTCAGTTTCAAAATATTCTGGAAAGATTTCTCCAACACCTTGAAGGTCGACGAGCTTCGTCACCGACCTCCACCGCTCGCCTCTGCGGCTCGCCCACGAAATCGAAGGTGTCCGGGCCGATGCCCTGCGGTTTGGCCTCCAAGGCATCAAGAGTGAGGTCGTCAGATCTCATCCTCTCGAATCCACCTACCAATCAGTAACCCCTTTTTTTTCTCCCTTTCCGTTTGCGATTATGCTATTTTGGATCAACATGTTGTTTTCTACAAATTGCTTGGATAAAGAGGGAAACTTGGGGTTGGTCGAGTTCTTATGGGCATGGGAAGTGAAATTGGGGAACTGGGCTTAGTGCTCGTTGTAGGTTAGGCGTAGGGGAGAATTTCTCCTCAATTGCTACGTTTATCAGTCTCCAATATACTTTTGTGAGTATTCTGGCACATTTGACTTCAGAAACCGGGTGGAGTTAGCTTGTAGTTTCATCGTGGTGTAGACGCTTAATTAGAGAAAATCGCTATGCCTTACAGCATTTACCTTGTCATTGTCTTGACTTCTGAGGTATGAGTAGGAGATTCTTTGCTGCTCGGGGACGGTTTCATGTGGAGATAGTGCTATTTCACGGCATCTCTTTTCGTAGAAATGATGACATTATAAGAAGCTCTTCCAATGTGTTCTTTTTTTTTTTGGTTTTCCAAGTAACATTCATTTTAATTGAACTTCACCGTGCTGGAAATTGGATGATTTGAATGTGATAGGTGGACCTCTATATTTAAGGCTGTCATAAGACAGCCATTAATTCATCTGCTAAACCTCAATGCTATGGTTCCTCATGTTAAAATAGCATATGTGTTCTCTTCTTGGGTAGATTATACTAGATTAGCCTTGTGTTTTGCCCGTGTATGAACCGTTTAATACTGCATTATTTGTTCATCCTTTGCAATAGCTATGGTGGTTTCCACTTGCGGTCTAATGGAATTGGTGGTTTCCTACATTGATGCTGTCCAATGTCATATTTGTCACTCGGCTGAGTTGGAGATTTTTATGTTGCTATCTGGATCTTGGCCTATGGTTTATGGATTTTCCATCTGTGACAATCTTCAAGATGATGTCTCTTGTTCTTGCTTGAATTTGCCTTTGAACCAAGTCTTTTGTTGCATTGGCCTGAAGCTAGCTTACTCCTTTTTCTCTTATGTGGCCAACCATTCATTTTTTACCAAGCCATGTCTTCCCTCCCACTGTTTATGACGTATTCCCCCTCATTTTGCAGGCCCCAGTCTGTTAGCAGCCACTAAGGAGATTCCCCAAAAGGAGATTCTTTGCTAGTTTAGTTTTTTGTTGTAATTGAAGGTGGATAAAGCAGGAGCGATTGTGCTGTTTGAGGAGCCAACCAAGGGGAGCAACAATGTGGGAGTGGTGGTGAGTCCAGTTCTTCTTGCTAGCCTTGGCGAATTCAGGAGTCCTCAGTTTGTCGCGGACAAACTCATACAAGCTGAAAAGCACAAAGTAGGTGCTGCTTTAATCGATTGCTTGGTTCTAAATGTGGAATGTATTAACAGTACTGCATCTGAAGCCTTTTATGTTTTGGGGCAATCGATTATTTGGTAAATAATTTGGTTCTTGGTAGAGTTGCTGAGAATTGTGTCTTGGAGCTGTCTTATTGAGGGGAAACATTGAAGTGAAGTATCTTTATGCAGTGCTAAAGAATTATTCCTCCGTATGCATGGTGACATGAATTTCTTACTCAAGATGCTGGAAATGTTAGCTTCATATCTTAATCGAGATGATGAACTCATTTGTGAGTAAATAATTTGACCTCAATAGTATGCTCACTTTAAATAAAAGAAGCATGTGCATAGTCTAATTCTTCATAGATATTTCAATTTATAGGTTTTTTTTTTTAACAATTTTTATTTTATTTACTATTTTTTAAATTTAATTTGAGGTTTTTATCCAATTAGCATATAGCTTAAAGTGAGCGTGGGTTTTTTTTTTTTTTTAGAATATTAGTAAGTTTTAGCAATATGGGTCGGGTCGGGTATGGGTCGGATATGAGTCGGGTCGGGTATGAGTCATTTTATTTACATTACAAGAATATATGTCAAAACGGGTTAAATGGGTCGAATATGGGTCAACCCATTTTCGACCCGACTCACCCATTTACCACCTCTAGTGAAGACTCGGACACGTGGGCGCTGGAATTTGCTGGTCTTCGGTGGCCACTTGAAAATGAAAGGAGAGGTGGCAACGATGGAGAATTACGTTGGTGTGGGGTTTTGGTGGAGCGGATGATGGATGATGAAAACGATGGGAAGGAAAGAAAGATGATGGGGGTGGATGTTGGATGATGATGATGGTGGTGGGAAGACATCTGAGGAAGAAATCAAAATGGGGATGGGTTGCTCAGATGAAAAGAAGAACAAGAAGAAATGAAAGGGAGATAGAAGCAGAGGGCGTCGAAGGAGAGCAAAGCATGAAGACGGAAGAAATCTTGCAAATGAAGCTAAAGAGGGGCCCGATATTCTCAATCCTTAGCCATTGCCTTAATTGCTTGTCCCCCCCCCATTTCTTTCTAACAAGATTATACCACCATTAAATCCAAATTGAAGCCAAAATTGTGGTCCCTTCCAAGATTCCGAATTTTCACTTAATTTAGCTTCAATTCTTCACTCACATCTCCAAATTAAGATCCAATTTCATTGAAGAAAAAGCCCGTGCAATTTTCTATAAGTCCCCGACACCCAAAAGCTTGGATTGAGAGTCTAAATTTCCTTTAATTTGACCCATCCAATTTTCCGCTAATTTTCTGTGACGTCCAAATTAATTTTCCATAAAAAAACTCGGAATCTCTGAAAAATTTTCGAAGAATTAGTCGACGTTCCTAAAATAGCTTGTGACACCATAGAACTTTCAATTTCTGAAATCGGGTTCAAATTCACAGTTAATTTCAATTCGGCACGCTTTTAGTGTGACTTGTCTACCAAGTCACTTTTAGGAATTTTTTATGCAATTGACCCGTGATCGATTTATCTCGAGTCACAAAGTACATCTTCGATATATTGATGACCCTTAATTGTCGTGAAAATCTCAAGGTTTCAATTATAGACACAGGGTACCTAAAACGTCATAAAATCAATTTAGTGTCGATTGATGAGAATTTTGCAATCAGGTGGAATCATTCACACTTTATTTCAATCGAATCGATCTATCTTTGATCTCTGATCGATTTTGACAGTACCGTAATGATCCTTGTAGATCCACATGGTCGAGCAATCGATTTCTAGTCGAATTCTCAAGTCCATTGCATTTAGATTCCTTAATTGCTTCCCCAGATAGACCAGTGGCCAACTCAGAGAATAGCACTATAGGCACGTCGACGAAAAGCCCAATTTATTTAAACAAATATGAAAATTCAAGTTGTCACACCATTCCTCTCCCAAGCCAATATATTGTCCTCTATGGGTACATACGCCTCATCAGAGTCGTGCAGCCTCCCTCAAGGTTTTATTTCCTATGGGTCACCCGCACTGGCGAGGACGCACCTCCATCCCAACAAACAGTCTTTTCCCTCAGAACGTGTATGTACAGTTAGAGGGACCCAAGCCTTATAAGTTAGCCCAGAACTCCCTCCCTAGGTGATGTGGGATAGGAGATGCACCACCTCCCTGCGCACGTCTGGGGACCGAGGCACGAATGCACCACCATCCCTCCTCCCCGCGCACCGTCGCCAGGGCCTAGCCTTGCCCGCGTATTACCGAGGTGATCTTAGTCTCTGTCCCTTCGTATTGCCCAAGGTTTGGGTTGTCACATTCTCCCCCCCTTAGGAGCACAGCACCCTCGTTGTGGCCCCACACGTGGTTGGGAGTCGGTTCTGATACCACTTGTAACATCTCGGGTTTCCACTATACACCTACGAACTCATCGCCATCCCTCTCCCAAGCCAATATATTGTCCTCTATGGGTACATACGCCTCATCAGAGTCTCAGGTCTCCACTGTACACCCACGAACTCATCGTCGTCACATTCTCCACCCCTTAGGAACATAGCGCCCTCGTTGTGGCCTCACACGTGGTTGGGAGTCAGCTCTGATACCATTTGTAACATCTCACGTCTCCACTATATGCCTGCGAACTCATCGCCATCCCTCTCCCAAGCCAATATATATTGTCCTTTATGGGTACATATTCCCTCTCCCAAGCCAATATATTGTCCTTTATGGGTACATATGCCTCATTAGAGTCTCAGGTCTCCACTGTACACCGACGAACTCATTGCCATCCCTCTCCCAAGCCAATATATTATCCTCTATGGGTACATACGTCTCATCAGAGCCAATATATTGTCCTCTATGGGTACATACGCCTCATCAGAGTCGCGCAGCCTCCCTCAAGGTTTTGTTTCCTATGGGTCACCCACACTGGCGAGGACGCACCTCTATCCCAGCAACAGTCTTTTCCCTCAAAACGCGTATGTACAGTTAGAGGGACCCAAGCCTTATAAGCTAGCTCGGAACTCTCTCCCTAGGCGATGTGGGACAGGAGATGCACCACCTCCCTGTGCATGTCCGGGGACTGAGGCGTGGACGCACCGCCATCCCTCCTCCCCGCACACCATTGCCAAGGCCTAGCCTTGTTCGTGTACTGCCGAGGCGATCTTACTCCGTCCCTTCGTACTACTCCGGGTTTGGTAGTCACATTTCTTATAACATCTCAAGTCTCCGTTGTACACATATTGTCTGCTTTGAATACTAAGTCCTCACGGTTTTGTTTCTCTTGGGACAGCTCATACTACCCCCAAGAAAATGTGTATGTACAGTTAGAGAGACCCAAGTCTTATAAGCTAGCCCAAGACTCCCTCTCTAGGCCCAAGGCAATGTGGGACAAGAGATGGACTCCTTCCTTGCGCACATCCGAGGACCGCCACTTGGGCTGTCACACAAATAGTCATTAATAAATGCCTTTAAAGATGCCGTTGAAGCCCTTTCTTGCCCCAATTTGAGGATTCAAGACTAAATTCGGTTGCAATTCAAAACCTAGCCCCTGTTTTCACTTGCAAATCAAAATCAATGATTCATCCCGAACGCCACGCCGTCTACCCTCCTCCTTCGGCCACCACCACCATCATCATTTGAACTCCCTCTCTGTCTCTCCCTAAGTCCTCAGTGCCCACAATTCTTCCTCCCTTCATTTGGAATGCCACGTCGCATTGTTTATTCTAAAACAATGGCACGTGATAGTTTCGGTAACACAAGTGACCAATGTCACTTGAATGATTGATTTTTAGAAGTCGTGGCATTTAAATGATTGTCTGGAAAGTTCAATGACGAAACGAGCATCGTATGATGACACTGTTAGTGTCTTCTCTTAAGAATTGAGGACCCAAAAGCTAGTTGCTTTTTAGTAGTGGGATTAATGGCTTAGCTTTTGACGATCTTTTGAAGGACAGGAGTATCAATGGGAAAGGTTTGGCCAAATTATTAATGGCTTAGAAATATTTATCCGAACTGCATACTTTTACCTTTCCGGGCAGTAGAGAAGTAAAATTTTCGTTCCATGAAAACGAACAGCCGAAACTGCTGTCAGCAGAACGCAAAGAAGAACAAATAAGCACAAGTAAGAAAACCTACTATCAGACAAGCCCGCTCACAAGAACCAAACAACTCGAGATTCAAGCTATGCATTGCAAGATTCCCTGAAGATGGCATAATAGGTCTATAATTGAACCGATAGCTAGTCTTGTTCTGGACTTCCAACCAGCTAACCTGCCATTGACATCATTATCGAAGCCTTTACGAAAAATTGATGCTGTAGAACTCTACATGGGTGTGATGCTGCCAGATGAAGAATGTCACGGTTGGATTCTGCAACATTGTCCCCAAGAATACTTCGATGTCCTCGATTGAAATTACAATTTACTGCGGTAGTGACAAGGGTTGGGTTTAAACCAAATGGATGGGTTGTAAGTCCCTCTTGAAAGATCTTTGTTAATAATGATTGTCACAAGTTGAGGTAGAGTGTATGAGCAGGGCCTTCCTTTGAAAAATGACACTTTTATGGAATCCAACGGCTATCACAATCTGTGAAGGAAAGGGTCCATTCATACCAATAATGTTAAGATGCACGTGTGAGTGAATTATATTAGAGAAATCCTACATCGGAAGGTAGAGCAGTTAATATATCCTAGTTGGCCCATTACTTATTGGCTTAAGTGTTTTAGTTAAGGTAGATGTAATTGGATATATTGACGGGTTCAAATTTAAGTTTCCTCTTGGCGATCTCCCCAAGTGAAGGTATCAGAATTTTGCTGCTTGCTCCCAAAAGGTAGCATATGCATGTAGACTTTAATTGATCAGAGACACAAAATGCAAATAAGCCGCTCTAGTGCCTGTAAGGTGATGTCGTAAGCCTTGTGGAGAAAAGCATGGGTAACCGTGCGTACGATCCTAGCTCTAGCAGCTGCAGAATCTCCATTCCGATTCTTATCTCTTCCATGAGACATCATTTGGTGTATTGTGCGGTCGCTTATATATTGAATAGAATTGCTGGGAAACGGAGGATACCTACATCTAGTTTGAAAGTGTCTGCTGAGTGTAGCCATCATGGTGAGTTATGCTAGGAAGTTTGGTTTTGATACAGTTGAATACTAATGTCCCGCACCTGAACGTTGCTGCTGTCATTTTGTATGATAGTGCTTGGAATACTATAAAACCTTGGCATTTAGCATGGCTCGGCCACATTCGATCTAGTTCAATACAAATGCATGTGAAGCATTGTTCTATAACAAGCTCTGCTACACAGTCCCTAGCTAATGGGTTGAACACCCTCTGATTGCAATGTCGTGCAAAGTTGCTGATCAATGGGACAGTCTCTTCTGACAAATTGGGAGTTAGTTATTCTCCAAGGAAAGAGTTCCCTTATGACCTCAACTTTTGGAGGATCTTTCTTTTGTTGCCGGGTGAACCACAAAGCTTGTTTTCCAAGCGATGCTTCCAAGCCATCGTCCACTTAAGCGAATGGTATATCACTTAAGATTAGAGTATCATATGGACAGACTGAAGATCAATGTTGAATACTTCAACATTTTTTTCTTCATTTTTGTTCATCATTCTATCGGCAAGTTGAATAAGTCTTCACACCTGTCTACCGGAAGGCTTTCCTCAGGACTTTACCTAAGTTGAGCTACTTTTTGGGCCATCTAGCAAAAGCCTAACGAACTGGCCCTGATTCAAGTTGGAAGAGAAAAGTGCTGGTATGATCAATACCACTTCCTCCTTGGGCTAGCAGATCCTGCGATTTGTCTTTTTTCTCTATAGAAAATATGTAAGAAAAAAGGTTGTATCAGCTGAAATAATTCAATGAGGAGAATAATCGGCAGAGCTATGATGCCAAAATCAAAACATCTCTCTGCTAACAAGTCCGTCCATTTAAGAAAATCTTGCCATCCCATAGAAGAGACTGTGCAACATAAACTGAAGCCAATTCAGGTAAATGATGACCGCGCTCACTTCCCCCCCTCCATTTCCTTATGGTTCATATACATCACTTGGCAATAGTTACTGGGATATCATCTTTGTTTACATTAGTTTGCCTTCTAATTTTGGATCCAACATTTTGTACAGTGAAAAATGATTGAAACCCGAAATTCATAATTAGAACTTGGAGTAGGAGGAGCACTCGTGTAGAACCGGATGCAATCACCGCCGGTCTCAAAAGCAAAGAGGGCCACATAGCCTAACTCCGAGCTTGGTTATTTCCCTTCGTATATTTGGTATTTATTTGCTCGTTAGCTCAGTTACTTGCAACGGGAGATGTGAAAATGTGTTAAGCTCTAAATCATCTCACTTCCCAAGGCTATCCCAGTTATGGTCTAAGGTCATATCTAATCTGTTGAATTGAACTGATCAAGATATGGTGTATAAAGCAGGAAGCAAGTGTTCTTAACATTCACTTGCGAGCAAGTGTTTGTTCTGTCAAATACAATCCTGGATCCAGCATTCATGCTGCGGTGCGTTCTGCTTTTCTCAGTCTAAGATTTAACCAATGGATTTTCCACTTTAGGACAAGAAATTCTGGACAGATCAACGAGCCTGGTGCACTTTTGAGTCTAAGTTGAGCTTGTTAACCTGACTTGACACTTACCTTAAAACATGCTCTAGACAGAACATCTTGATTTTATATGCAAACGGGAAGTCCGACATTGGGAAGCTCCACTGGTTAGACATATTCGTCATCATCGAAGATCGTCGGATATATTGGTGATGGCTCATCTCACATAGACATATCGTCAGTGCTTCTACAATGGTCATCGCCAATCCTGCTGCTCGGCATCGATTTAATTCTTCTGACAGGAATGAGCCCAATGAGGATGCAAGTTCGTATTTTATTTGTGCCGGAGTTGGAAGAACGATAGCCCAGCCGCGAGCAGTAAAGGAACGATCAAGGTACTCATCCTCGCATTATGAATAGTAGGCTTAACAGAGAAAATAATAGGATTGAATCATGAAGGTTGCGCATCTACATAACATGCCGAACTGTTAGGCATTAGATAATGTTGGAAAGTGATTTTAATGTTAAGTCTCCAACTTCTATTTTGAAGAGGGGAGAATCATTCCTTACTTCCCAAAAATGTTTAGTTAATCATCATCATAAGCAAAGCGATACACGCTCAATTATGGGCCGGGCTGGGTGGCGTATCGGGGGGTTTGCCCTCAAGATGCCCAAGCGGTACTAGCATGGTCGAATTTCCCTCGTCAATAGCTCATGGCACATGCTGTCGTGGAGTTGGAAGATGAGCTCGGAGCTTTCGCATCCGCAGGCGTAGTACTCTTTTGCCCTGGCAAGCAGCTTGGCCGGGATTAAGGCAGAGAGATTTTACACTCTCTCCATGATAATGATTATTGTTATGCCAACCCAAGGAAATTGAACTGAACTGATTTGAGATCGAATCGATCAACTAATAGAATGCAAGATTTTTTGGGATCACTATCAAAGTAGCTATTCTTGAAATTTAAGAAAAATGACATAAAGAACCGATAAAATGTGAAATTCTATGAGACTATTATCAATTGATTTGAAAGCTTATCACAAATCCATCCCTTTCTCTATCCTTTTTTCTCCCCTTCCATTTCTCCAATTCGACAATTTTTTTTTTCTTTTAGATAAGTAAAAGGGCGAGGTTGAGTGATCAAAGTAGCTATTCATGAAATTTAAGGAAAATGACCCAAACAACTAATAAAATGCAAGATTTGGTGAGATCAATATCGACTGTTATAAAATCTTATTACATTCTTCAATTTCTCTTTCCTTTTTCCCGTTGTCCCTTTCTCCTATTCAACAATTTTTTTTTCCTTTTAAATAAGTAAAAGGGTGAGGTTGGATAATCAGAGCAACTATCACTGAAATTTAAGAAAAATGACACAAATAATCTATGAGTTTTTACCCAATGTGCAACGTATTTCTTGAACTTTTAATCTATTCAATGTGACTTTTAGGTTTTTAGTGCATATTTAATTTAGTCTCTAAATTACATGGCAATATTTGATGTTGTCTTTGATTTTAAATTAATGAAAGAGCAACATATAACGTTTTTCATATAATTTAGGAATTATATTAATTATGTACAAAAAATCTAAGAATCACCGATCAAATCCCTAATCCCTAATGCCGGAATCGAAGTCTCCCACCTGCGATGGGCTCCTCGGTTCCTCTCCGGTTTTTTTAATTTCCCCCTTTTCGGCGGGAACAGCCCATGAAGCTCCACGCCTTCTTCGCGGCCGGAGGCCGTCGACGGGAAGCTGTCGCCGGCGAACGGGACGGAGCTGTTCGTGCCCCCCTTCCCCCGGGCTCAACTTCGCGATGGTCGATCGCGGCGTGTTCAGGTCCGGCTTCTCCGACGGCGCCAACTTGGGCTTCTTGCAGTCGCTCGGGCTCCGGTCGGTCATGTGAGTGCTGCGGCGTCGTCGCAGGGTGCTGTTTCTTTCGGCGCGGTCTGCTCGGCCGTGTGTGTGTGTGTGTCTTGAATGTGGCCTGATTGTGGACGTGGTTTTGTGGGATTGTTGCAGATATTTGTGTCCCAAGCCTTAGTCGGAGGCGAATAGCGAGTTCCTGGCGGCTAATGCTCTGGAATGAATGGATGCAAGGTAATGCTCTGGAATGGCCTTCATTTTTTGTGAGTGGCGATGGAATTGTTCGAATCGGAATTTAAATTTGCACTCACTTGGGGCATGAACAATCTCATTTGGTGGCAGATACGCTTTCCTGTGGTTTATTTATGGATGACCTTGCTTTTTATGAGTCCTTTGCTAACTGGCTGGAATTACAGATGACCTTGCTCTTTATGAGTCCGAAAAGAGTGTCTGAGGTATTGAAGTCGTGCCAAAGTATGTTTTCTATCTTTAACACTGTCTTGGGGGTGGAGTAGTATGCAAACTAGCAAATGTTAATTGTTGGGGAACATTGTGTGGATATCTGAGAGTAGAACACGGTGCAAAGCAAATGTTGTTCACAATTGCTGTCTGTGGGTTATCATTTCCATTTGTTCGTCAGAGTTGCTGAGTATATTAGTCGATGTCTCAGCTTCTCTTTTCGATAAGAGATCATGGAATTAGTCAGGTTAGTTGGACGTTTTGAGATGTGTAGCACTTGCCAATCTCATTTTCTTATCTGAAAAAGACAACGAATCGGCCAACTATCAAGCCATTGCTAGCAACCACTGTGGTATCAGAAAAGGAGTATCTCAGTTGTCTTTTGAGCGCAGAATACAATACTAAGTACATGTTTGTTGACTGGATGAAGGCGTGAACTTTATCTTAGAGTAGCAGAGGTGATCCCTGCAGTCTTTGTTCTACTCTGCAAGGACGCATCCGAATATCCCACTTCACTCAATTCTTTTTCAATCTGATCATAGTGCTGTCTCCACACGCGCATCAGAAAAAGCTCTACTCATGTGCGACCCTTTACACATATTCTGGATGGCGACGTCAAGATTGGAGCGGAAGTTTCATCAGTGGACTAATATTTTTGCTCCATCTTCCTCTCCATGCCTCAAATCACTCACCCTAACTTTCTCTCTCTCCCTCTCTCTCCTGGCAAGAGGAAGAAGAAGGAGAAGGGGAAGCAGAAGAAAAGGTGAGCTCAATTCGCACTGATACTCCTTTGTCCCCTTTTCCCCTTTTTCACCGATGATTCTCTCAAATCGAACCTGTTCCTTCCGGATCATGGGAACTGATTTGCCAAAAGAGTAGCGTTTTCTCATCATCTTCTTTTTCGCATTTGGAACTAGCCTGGGAAGTGGAGAGCCCTTCGATCACCGAGATACTGGACCTGGTTGCCGGTGAAGTCGCTGCTCCAGTGCAGGTGTGTGTCCAAATGGTGCCGTCGCTTGACAGAGAGCCATCTTTTCATGGAGCCACACCTCTACCTCTTCTGCAGGGATCCCGCGAGTCTCTACTGTATCGATCTGCGTCCCCCGGGTGACATGGTGGAGATAGAGTACCCTCTCGGGTGGGAACAGATCAAGGTGCTAGGGGCTTGCCGTGACTGACTTTGCATTTCCAGAGCACACAACCGCAACGTTGCTATGTGGAATCTGTTCACTGGGGATCATGAGCTCTTGCCTCCTGAAGATACTCAGATAGGCGGTGGATTGTTTCCCTCTGCTTGCGTTAATGGATTTGGGTATGATGATGAGAATGATGATTGCGTGTTGGTGAGGCTAATTCAGACCCTTAAAGGGGCATTTGAACCTCAAGTTAGCATCTATAGATCGGGAGGTAACACCTGCATGCTGCTCCAGGAGATCAAGATCCCATACTATCCGGATTTAATGGACAAAAGTGGGGTTTTCATGTGCGGCCACGCACTTGTGCACTGGATAATGAGATGCGAATGGGCACCGAATTCGGCAAAAGTGTTGGTGGCTGTTGATTTTCATGCTAACAATTTGTGGAGGTGGACCAGCTTGATTTTATAGAGAATACGCTCGACATTGATTTGGCCGTCCTGAGAGGGCGTCTTTGCCTTATCATTTATGGTGAGCAAGGGGGTGTTGATGTGTGGATTATAAGATAAAATGGATTGAACGGACCATGGGATCTATTGTTCTCAATACCTGGCTACCCGAGGGGTTTGGGGCTTGTTCGGCCATTGGCTTTCTCCCAGGATGGTGATCGAGTTTTGGTGGGAGTGGGCAGTGACTCTCATTTGGTGCGATTTACAGACCGATGTAGTCGAGAAGTTAGATATAATGGGCATGCCAGGTTTCTTTGACGCAGAAATTTGTTTGCGACCCCATGCTCCGGCTGATTGATTATGGACAATCCGCCGAGATGAGGAGGCAAACACTTTGTGAAAAGTAGCTAGTTTTTTCGCATTGGACTGTCTCAGATTCTTCGTAGATGGACCTTTAATAACCTGGTTCGAGAGGTTGTCTGGCACATTGTAGGCTGTACTTTGTTTTTCATGTAAATAGTTTTCATGGGGTTGACAAAACTGTAAGTGAGATGGTGTGTCTGTTTCAATTAATAATAGAGGTTACAAGAGCTTGCTCTTGTTTTGGATGTCCAACTATTTCTTGCTTTAGATCTTTCTAAAGAGCACTGAGGATCAATTATGATGTATTAGCTAAACTTGGTTTTTTCCTGTATTATTACTCTTTGTCAGAGAACTTGTATAACATGACGAAGCTGGACTCTGTAAGAGCTGAACACTATAAGACGATGAAGGCATGTGAGATGCATGGGATGCTTCGGTCACCTCATTCAAACCCAGAGGATGCTTTTGAAGATGACTTGGGTTGCGTACTTCCTGAGGCAGATTGTGAGGGTATTGTTGATTGTATAAAGAAGTCTGTCACTTCTTCACAAAACTAAGGCTAAAAGGGGAGCGACAACCTAAAATTTTAGGGTTTTGTATAGTTATTGGATAAAAAGATGATATAGTGAAATCATTACTGTTGACACCTAAATTTTGATGATTTAATTTATTTATTGCATAAGAAATTATGAGTTAATTTTATTAATTGCATAGCATATAGATTTAAGTTGCATTTATTTTGTTTTTTGCATTTTTGCATTTTATTGGACCGGTGGCGGATGAATTCGAATTAGATGAATCGGCCCCACGAAGCGAGTTGGCGCGCGTTTTTAATAATTAAAAATTATCTCATTGGAATATAATATTTTGAAATTTTTCTGGGATACGAATATTTTGGATAAGAGCACATGTGTGAAAAAATATTGCAATTTATCTTTGCAAGATTTGGATTTCGAGAAAATATTCATCGTAATCTTAAATCTTTATCAATAATGATCGGTTGGTGAAAATGTATCCCGAATGTAGATTTGAAGGGGAAATTGAAAGCTTATCTCTTACCCCCTATAAAAGCAACTGTGTACGATGACCAGGGGCTTCTCTTCGGTAAAAAAAAAGGGTCAAGTAAAAAGAGAGAGAAAGGTTTTCTTCCTCGTCCATCTTCAGCAGAAAGAGGGTTTCTTTCTCTTTTCTTTTTTCCTGACAAACTGCAGGGAAAAGGAAAAGTTAGAGAGAGCATTGCCGTGAGAGAGGAGAGTGACAGGAAGAGACAGAGGAGAAGCGGAAAAGCAGAAAAAGGGCGTGATTTGACCCCTACTGTTCATCATCTCTCCAAGTTTGCTGCCCCCACGTTGCTGCTCCATCTGTGACTACCCGGAGCTACTCCGCCTCACCAAGCGACTACCGCCGTTCACCGCACCCGTGTAGCTGTTCCGAGAGCCCAACGCTGGTCCTGCTCGATCCGCAACAACCGGGTCTCAGACTGCCCGGCACTCGTTGCGCCTCAGCCAGCGCGACTCCGTCCCTGCAGCAACTGACACCGCTGCGTCTCTGCACCCGCGAGTTCACCACCGACGCCCGCGACATCGCCAGCCACTGTCTCCTGCAGCTCTGCCCGAACGACGACACCGAAGCTGCTGCCGATCCGAGCTTGACTGACCCGAACAGCCCTCTGCTCTGACGCCCATCCGACCGTCGTGACCTCTGATCAGCGACCCAGGTCGCAAGCCAGGTGGACCCGCGCCGCTCGATCCGACCCGCCGCTGCTCCGCTCGTCCGCCAACAACGACCCACAACGCCTAAGCCTGCCGCGCCCACGCCGCCGAGCACCGACGCTGATCCGCCCAACTCCAGCCCCTGCCCGTCCGGACCTGAGCTTCTTCCCCTTGGAAATCCACGAGCGGTGTCTGGAAAAGAAGAAAAACAGAAAAAGAAAAAGAAAATCTGATTAGGTGGTTTTTCTTTTCTTTTATTTTACCTTTTTTTAATATTCTGTTTTAGTGGAATTGTTCCTTGATATATTATTGATATCCCAATATGAAATAGTCTATCAAGCACTATCAAGCTAGGGATTGACAGTCCGATTTTCGTCCCGAAATCCGACTCGCAATCACTTATAAAAATCGACAATCCAATCTCAAGCCCGAGATTTGATTCGCGATTTAAAATTAAAATTAGTCTACCCGATCTCACGCGCGAGATATGGTTCGCCAATTTTTGGATTATTTGATTTGCTATCGTCAAGTTGGTTGAGTCAAATCTTATTTTCGTAAAAATAAAAAATCAAAAAAATCTTAATTAGGATTAGGTTTGTTGTCATCTTGCATATTTAGGATTGCAATAAAAAATCCAAAAAAAGAAAGTGCAATCATTTAGGTTGTTAGTATTTTATTTGAATTGCATGTTAATTATGTGAAAGCTTTAATTTCGAAATTAATTAAAAAAACAATAAAAAATCATTGTGCATATTAGATTAGAATTGCATGCCTCATTTTAAATTTAGATCATCTTTTTAAAGATAAATGGCATTTTAGATTTAGATCATGTCTTAGTTTAAATTAGGATTTAATATGACTTAATCCCTAGTTTAAATTAGATAGAATCTTAATTTAGCTAGATCATTTGAAATTTCATAAAATTTGTCTTAGGATAAATTAGTTGCAATTTCTAGGATAGATTGCATTTTTTTAATAAAAAATGTCATATGCATATGTCATGTAGAATTAGGGCATTCTTTGCACGTCATTGCATGCTAAGATTGCATATTATAGGTTTAGATAATTTCTCCTAAATAGATTGCATGCTTATTAGAAAAATAAAAATCATGTGCACGTCATATAGAATTAGTTTCATACAATGCACGTCATTTAGTGATTTTTGTTAGGTGCATTTAATTAGAAATTGCCAGTCATTAGAATTAGGTCATTAGATTAATTTAGATTGCATATTTAAATGTTGCATTTCTTAAATTTCGAATCTCATGGAAAATAAAAAATTATTTAGAATAAATCATCTCATGCTTAGAATAGATTACATGCTTGGTTATGTCATATTGCTTAGGTCATGTTGCTAAGTCATGTTGCTATGTCATATCATTTCATGTTAAATTAGTGGCATGCATTGCATAAAGCATGATTCTCATTAATTAAGTGAAAACAAAACAAAAATTGCGTGTTAATTAGAAACCATATCTAGGGTTGTTGATGTGGATTTTAATTTAACATTGCAGATGCTTTCGTTGCTTTGAGGTAAGTCCTGCAATTTATTTTCTGCTTTACTTGAGTGTTAAATTGGTGGTTTGCGCACCGCATGAACACCTCACATGTTAGGGAATTAGTTTAAAATCAATCCAAACTCCTTGCCAAACATTTTTCAAAATTAAAAGAATGGTACCGAAAGGGCATTAGAGAAATCTAGTGTAACCAAGTCCCCGTACCCATAATCTCTAGTTCGTAGAAGTAAAATAATTCTCCCATTATTTTACTTAGGTGTCTAATCGACCTACCAAAAATAGATTAGTGGCGACTCCTAATTAAAAAAATTGCATGTTAACAATTCAAACCTAAGTCGCAAATTGGTATGGGCTTGGGAGAGCCCAAGTTAAGTATAGGCTTAACAATCCATTAGCCAAACCCTAGGTGGTTGAAACCCAAAAAATCAGGTCGCGACAATTACAAATGTCATAGTTAAGAATAATGAATGTCTTTGCATCACTTTTCCATTATTTTGCGCTGTATCTTTGTGAAATTCAGGGTCTTCGTTTCTGTCAAAGATATAGTCAGTGCTCCTGGATTCTTGTAAGCCCACATGCATTACTCTTCGAACTCTTTTCATTCGCCCCGAGTAACCCAGCAATCCAATTCTAGGTTGAACTGATTAAGGGGTAAAAAATTTTCTTGGCGATTTTCGATTATCTTGCACTCTTTGATGATGCAATTAGTCCTTCCCTTCAGATTCACTGTTAAAAGCATTGAGTTTCTGTTTCTGATAATTTTGAATGGGAATGAAAAGATAAGAGAGAATGTGTATGAGGAGCAATTGGTGAAGTTTTGTACTCATATTTGGAATTACTTTCCCTTCACATATTTGGGATTTATTTTCATGTTAGAGGGAGATGTAGAAGTGTATTAAGCTCTAGATTCATTTCACCTCCCATGGCTTCCACAGTTATGATCTGAGGTTGGATAGACTCTGTTGAATTGAACAGGTCCAGATATGGTGCATAAAACTGGAAGCAAGTATTCTTGCTTTTACAGGAAAGCAAATATTCGTTCTGTCAAGAACCATCCTGGATTTAGCACTCATGTTGTGGTGTGTATATGCTTTTCTCAGTCTATGCATTGACCAATGGATTCCCCTTTAGGACATGAAATTATAGACAGATCAACAAGCCTAATGCATTTTTGAGTTGAGTTAAGCTTGTTTACCTGTCTTGACATTTACCTTAAAACATGCTCAATACAGTATCTTGATCTTTAATGCAACTGAGGAGTCTGACATTTGGAAGCTCCATTGGTTAGACATATGCGCATCATCGTAGATCATCTGAGATATTGGCGATGGCTCATCTCTTAACACTGTAAGAAGATGAAGGCACGAGGATGCTTTTGAAGATGAGTTGGGTTGCGTAATTGTATAAAGAAATCTGTCACTTCTTCACAAAACTAAGGCTTAAAAGGGGAGTGACAACCTACGATTTTAACTACAATTGGTTTTGTATAGTTATTGTATAAAGAGACGATATAGTGAAATCGTTACAGTATGTCATAGTTAAAAATAATGAATGTCTTTGCAACCCTTTTCCATTATTTTGCACTGTATTTGATGAAATTCTGGGTTTTCGTTTTTGTCAAAGATACAGTTAGTGCTCCTGGATTCTTGTAAGCCCACATGCACTACTCTTCGAACTCCTTTCATTCGCCATGAGTAATCCAGTAATCCAATTCTAGGGTGAACTGATTAAGGGGTAAAAAGGTTTATTGGCGATTTTCAACTGTCTCGCACTGTTCGATGATGCAATCAGTCCTTCCCTTCGGATGCACTGTTAAAAGCGTTAAAGTTTCTGTTTCTGATCATTTTGAATGGGAATGAAAAGGTAAGAGAGAATGTGTTTGAGGAGCGATTGGTGAAGTTTTGAACTCATGTTTGGAATTACTTTCCCTTCACATATTTGGGATTTATTTTCATGTTACCACAAGTTCTTCCAGCCGGAGATGTAGAAGTGTATTAAACTCTAGATTCATTTCACCTCCCATGGCTTTGACAGTTATGATCTGAGGTTGATATACTCTGTTGAATTGAACAGGTCAAGATATGGTGGATAAAAATGGAAGCAAGTGTTCTTATCATTTACATGAAAGCAAATATTTGTTCTGTCATGTACCATCCTGGATCTAGCACTGTCTGCTTTCTCAGTCTATGAATTGACCAATGGATTCCCCTTTTAGAAAATGAAATTCTAGACAGAGATCAACAAACCTTGTGCATTTTTTGAGTTGAATTTAGCTTGTTTACCTGTCTTGTCAATCACTTTAAAACATGCTCAATACGGCATCTTGATCTTTATGCAACTGAGGAGTACGATATTTGGAAGCTCCACTGGTTAGACATATGCGTCATCATTGTAGAGGCTCGGAGATATTGGCAATGGCTCATCTCGCATCGACATATCGTCGTTGTTTCTACACAGGCCATCGCCAATCCTGCTGCTTGGCATCAGTTTGCTTATTCTGATAGGAATGAGACCGATGAGGTGCAAATTCGTATTTTACTTGTGCCAGAGTTGGAAGAACAATAGCCCGGCCGCTAGCAGTCAAAGGAACGAACAGGGTACTTGTCCTTGCAGCCTGGATGGTCAGCTTAACGAAGAAAGGACTAGATCAGGAAGGATGCGCATCTGTATGTTATGCTAAACTGTTAGGCATCATCTAACACTGAAATGTGATTTGAATGTCAAGTCTCTTAACTTCTATTTCGAAGAGAGGAGAGTCGTTCCTAGCTTCCCAAAAATGTTTAGTTAATCATCATCGTAAGCAAAGTGATAGGCTCGAATATGGACCGGGGGCGAAATAAGACGAGGCCTGCAGTGCTTCCTTGTTCATTATCTCCATTTATGATTTCGTGGTATTTGCGTTTTGAATCCGATCATGCGATGCATTAGCAGTTCGATTTGGGAAGATGAAGAAAGCAAAACAGTCGCATACAAATCCCTATTGAGTCGCCAGTTCTCCAACGCTCGAGATTGTCGTCCCGCATCAAGAATTCTATCATACGATCGCGACCCTACCCAATTCCTAAAAAATGTCCGGTACTCCGGGCGTCACGAGTCGTATCCGGACCTTTTTTTTTGGGCGTATCCGGACGGACCTCACGTGGGAAAAGCAAAGGGCCCTTTTGGAAAAGGTGTCGACCGTGCACATGGGATGCATGTTGACTAGGATTTGCCTAAGAGGAAAGGGAAAGTGTAAGGAATCTCGTTGCCTCCGCATCTTCCACCAACGTAGAAAAACACAGCACGCCACGATCACTTCTCGAGAGGTCGCGATCGTCCACCTACTCAAGATATAAACGTAGCATGCTAGTCCTGGAAACACGAGCCACGAGTATTTGTCGCAACCTCGCATGCGATTCACGTTCGAGTCGACATGCTCGACAGCCAAGCAGCTCCAAAGTTACAACCGTATCGCGGTGGTTCGTCCTCAGGACGCCCAGGCTTTACTAGCACGGTCGAATTTCCCTCACCAACAGCTCATGCATGTCATGGAGTTGGCAGATGAGCGCGGAACTCTCATTCGCAGGCGCAATACCCTTTTGGCCCGGCAAGCAGCTTGGCAGCGATTGAGGCAGAGAGATTTTACACTCTCCATGACAACGATTGTTCTTATGTCGATCCGATAAAATTGGACAAAACCGATTTGAAACTAATCATCCCATGAAATGTGAAATTTTGTGAAACTATTACAAATTGTTTTAAAAGCTTATAATATTCAAAAAAATAAATCATCTTTTCATCTAACAGCTCAAAGTCCCACAAAATCTCTCATGCTGTTGGAGTTAGAGCTATTAAGTTCAAATCTTTCCGGACCATTGATCCAGACCATTGATCAGGTTCAATTTCTTTCTGAACTTTTCTGTTTGGTTTGGTGCTGAGATACTTACCAAGCTCTGGACTCGACTAGCATTTTTGGAATTTGAGGTATCGCTTGTGATAAGGATGAAGTGAATAAGACTAAGGCAGGTTTGGAACCCTTCTGTTGAGCACCAATGTCAAATCCAATCTGACTTTGAAAGCGGAAGTGAGCACAGGTGAGAGGACCCTATTTAGGAAGTATATAAGTATTTTATTTGTGACGGCATTGGAAGAACGATAGCTCAGCTGTGAGCAGTCAAAGGAAAGATCGAGGTACTCGTCCTCGCGGCCAGAATGGTCAGCTTAACGAAGAAAATAATAGGATCCAATCATGAGGGTTGTGCATCGGCATGTTGTGCTGAGCTGTTAGGCATTAGATAACGCTGGAATGTGACTTTAATGTTAAGTCTCTAACTTTATTTCGAAGATAGGAAAATCGCTCCTAGCTTCCCAAAAATGTTTAGTTAATCATCATCCTAAGCGAAGCAATAGGCTTGACTATCCCACGAGGCCTGCAGTACTTCCTTGTTTGCGGTCTCCATTTGTGACTTCGTGGTATTTGCCCTTTCAATCTGATTGCGCGGTGCGCCTCTAGTTCGATGCATGACGGGGCCCCATTGTGTCGCCAATTCTCCCCCGCTCGACCGTCGCCGTGCATTGCCAAGAACTCCATTATGCGGTCGCGACCCCACCCGATCCCTAAAATTTCGCCGAGACTTCCCACGTCAGGAGCCGTGTCCGGATGGAACTCTTGTGGGAAAGGCAAAGGGCCCTTCTGGAAAACGGGTCCACCGTGCAACTTGTGGTTCACGCTTCTTTTTAGGGCGAGAAGCATGCGTCATCCACCACCGTAGAAAAAACACAGCAGGCGGTGGGCCTAGTCCTGGAAACAGTAGCCACAAGTGTTTGTCGCGACCTCTCGTGTGATCTCCGCTCTAATCGATCTGCCGACAGTCGAGCAGCGCCAGAGGTACAACCGCATGGTGGCGGATCGCCCCCAGGATGGCCGGGCCTTTTACTAGCGCCGCTGAATTTCCCTCCTCAACAGCTCATGCACGTTGGGGAGTTGGAAGATGAGCTTGGAGCTTTCACATCTTCAGGCGCGGTAACCTTTTGCCTCAGCAAATAGCCATGGCCATGTCAGTAAAAAAAAAAAAAGCCATGGCCGTGACCGAGCAGAGAGTTTTTACACTCTCCATGATAATGATCGTTCTTATGTCGACCCGATGAAATTGAACCAAACCGATTCGAGATCAATCAATCGATAGAATACGAGATTTTTGCTACTAATTGTTTTAAAAACTTATCACAAATTCATCCATTTATCTTTCCTTTTTTCCTCCTTTCCCTTTCCCTGATTCAACAATTTTTTTTCTTCTAAACAAGTAAAAGGGCGAGGTAGCGTGATCAGAGCAATTATCCCTAAAATTTAAAGAAAATGACATAGATAATTATTGAATTTTCATTCAATGTACAATGTATTGTGGTCTCTAGGCTTTTGATGCATATTTGATTTAGTTCATAAATTACATGAAAATATTCGATATTGTCTCTTATTTTAAATTCATAGAAAAACGATGGGGAACATTTTTCATATAGTTTGGGGATCCTATGGAACATGTACAAAAAATTCAAGATTTATATTGCTTATTGAATTAAAGTTCAATAATTACATTAAACGGATTAAAAGTTTGGGAACGACATCACACCGTGTGATTCACACGTTAGGATCATTTGGGTCATTATCCGAAGAATTTACCATGAGGGTCTTGCGCTTTGTCGCGGAACGTTCAACCGGAACTCCCTAATCCACATGTACAAGTACGAACCTATCATAGGAGCACCCCATTGACGCATTGGAAATTCAGAAGCCTCTACTCTTTGCATGAGGTAAAAAATGCTCAGAATACAAACCCGATCAGAGGTTCACTTGCGGCATAATCCAACTGCTTTCGAGAATGGTAGTTCGATCGAGCGGTAGACCTGATAGGACGAGACTCTTTAGGAAAAAGGGGGCGCGGGAATTTAGTAAAAAATTGGGCGTGCGCTGTCCCTCGTTTTCCTCGCGGTCCACAGCAAAAAGCGCGGGAGCGCGAAAAATTCAAACGGATCAGGGGCCGAAAAAAGCCTTATCGCCTATAAAATCCCCAATTCCACCACCTTTCTACGCACGAACATCCTACCTACCCCCCGCGATGGGCACGAGCTGTTTGTGCCCCCTGCTCAACTTTGCGATGGTCGATCGCGGCGTGTTCAGGTCCGGCTTCCCCCATGGCGCCAACTTCGGCTTCGGTCGGTCATGGGAGTGTGGCGCCGCCGGAGGTGGCCTTTTTTTTTATCTTTGCGCTGTTTGCTCATTGAGGAATTGGCGTTTCCGGGTGGGTCTTGAATGTGGCCGGATCGTGGTTGTGGTTTGTGGGATTGTTGCAGATATTTGTGACCCGAGCCTTATCCGGAGGTGAATAGCGAGTTCCTGGAGGCCAAATGGGATTCGGCTTTTCCACTTTGGGATCGATGAATGCAAGGTAATGCTTTGGCACTTTGGCGAGTGGTGATGGAATTGTCGGAATCGGAATTTAATCGTTTGATGTGAATTGGCAATTGGGGGTAGAGGTTATAACCGTTGGAATCTGTAGCTGTTGATGATAAATGGCTTCTTTTGTGTCACTGCGTAGAGGATTCTTAAGCAAATCTAGCAAAGCGATATCGCAATTTTGGAGATACCCATTTTCCCCTTTTCGAATGACTATGAAGTTTGGTTACTTGATGTTATGCTAAGATATGCTTTCAATTTTATTTTATTTATAAATGCTGTGGCCCATGGGTTTTTGTCAATGAATTAGCTGCAGAGTCTTCTAAATGTGACTTCACATTATGAGTGGTTAGCTTGCGTGTTGGACATTTACTCAAGTATTTGGTTCTTGCCTTGTGATCGGAGATGTAAGGAACCACCCTGTTTAAATCCACTGCAAACGTGGGAAGGTACCCCTCGTTTCCTGTTTACCATTTATTCTCTCGAATATTGAGGTATAAGCCAATGTTGACCAACGATCTGCTCCTTGATGGCATGTGGCGCCGAACCGGTTGTCTTGTGGGATGCTTAAGAAAGTTACGGAGGCGGCACTTGTCTTCTACCTTTGATGAGTACCGCAGGTTTGCCGGCATCGAAAGCTAGGGTATCATATTGGAGATTCATAGAGTTGTTCAATATTTCGAGCCGCGTAGCACTTGCCAATCTCGATTTCTTGTCGTGGAAAAGACCACAAATCGGCCAATTTTCATGTCGTCGCTAGCAACCAAACACCGTGGTATCCAAAATGGGGGTATCATAGGTGTTGTCCTTTGAGAGCAGGACAGGATGCAAAGTGGATGTCCGTTTGCCTAGATGAGTGCGTGAACTTTGCCTTGGTGATCGAGTTTTGGTGGTCGTGGGCGGTGAGAATCCCACTCTTGTGTGGTGCGATTTACGGACCGATGCAGTTGACGGGTTTGATGTAGGGGACATGCCAGGTTTCCTTGACGCAGAAATTTGTTTGCGAGCCCATGTTCCGGCCGATGGATGATGGACGACCCGCCTCCGAGATGAGGAGGCAAACGCTTTGTGAAAAGTAGCTAGCTCTTTCCTGTTGGACTATTTCAGATTGTTTGTAGACGGACCTTTAATAACCTGGTTAGTGTCACATTGTATTTAGTTACAAGAAGGTTCGAGAGCTGTCTGCCACACTGTAGGCCATAGTTTGTTTTTCAAGTAAGTAGTGTTCGTAGGGTTAACGAAACTGTAAGTGAGATGATGTCTGTATAATAATCAGAGGTTACAGAAGCTTGCCCGTGTTTTGGATATCTGACTATATTTTGCTTTAAATCTTTCTAAAGAGCACTGAGGATCAATTATAATGTATTAGCTAAACTTGGTTTTTTCCTGTATTATTACTCTTTGTGAGAGAACTTGTATAACATAACGAAGCTGAACACTACAAGAGCTGACGCTGTAAGATGATGATGAACAAACTGCCGAGATGAGGTGGTAAGTACTTCGTGAAAAGTAGCTAATTCTTTTTAGTTGGGTTGTAGGGGTGTCAAAAACCAAATCGAAAATTGAATAAAATAAACCGAATTTGATTTGGTTTTCATTTGATTCGGTTTTCATTAAAAACCAATTTTTTTTTATCAGTTTGATTTTTGTCGGTAAACTCTTGTCACGGGTCGATCAATTTCGATCGATCAAACACCGCGCGGCCTTAGGATCGGTGATCCCAAGTCAGCCTTACACACACACTCGCTCGAACACAAGAACTGAATGGGCAAAGAGAGTGTATATTGCTTGTGAACGAACTGATTACAAAGTGGGAGAGGGATCCCTATTTATACAAGAGTGGGTCGCATCTCGACCGTGGATCGTCCTCCCGATCCAACGGTTCATTTTGAATCCGTATAATCATTACAAGCTATACAACAGGCTACTCGAAGGCTACTCGATGGTCTCGTTCGGTAGCCCTTGGGAAGGCCATGGGTCGCGCACGTCAGGCCTTGGGCAAACCATGGGCGTGTGTCAGAAGCAAGATCGGGGTTGCAGGTCCGTCTGACGCGACCAGCCGAACCGTCACAGGCTGCTCGAACGTCGCTCGGGGTTGCTCATGGGCTGCGCATGGGCCTTCCGCTCGTTCTGCTCATGGGTCGTTCGTGAGCTGCTTCCGGGCAGCCCCTTGTAAGTGACACGGTCCCTCACGGACGATCTTGGATCATGCTTGTCCGTGGGCCGTGTCATTCTCCCCCACCTAATGGCGACGCCCTCGTCGCATCCGTGGCATGGAAGGCTTCGATGTGCCCCTTGAATTCCCACGAGCCTCGGAGGGTTCCCCGGCTTGCTTAGCTTGCTTCACTTTCAGGAAGGCCTCTCCACTGGACGAGGTATTCCTTCCTTGGTGCCCGATATTTCTTCCGTATGATCCGATCCGCTAGGATACACTCAACATCCCGATCATAGGAGGTCTTCACCCCAAGGGGTGCTCGCTGCGATGTGCCCCGATCCGGATCATCCTCGTCCACTCGAAACGGTTTTAACATACTCACATGGAACACGGGGTGGAGTCTGAGCTTGGGCGGTAAGTCCACTTGTACGCCACCTTCCGATCCGTTGTATCACTCGAAAAGGGCCTTCATAGCGACGGATCAGCCCTTTGTTCACGTTTCGTACCAAGGACGAGGTGCAACTTGACTAGCACCAAGTCCCCGACCTGAAACTCCACATGCCGTCGCTTTTTGTCAGCCCATTTCTTCGTGCGTTTCGCGGCCCTATCCAGGCACGCTCGGGCCAAGTCCACGTGTTCGCCCCATTCCTTAGCGAGCTTATATGCGGCCGGGCTGCTTCCTTGATATCCCGGCGATTACGCTTGGCGTGAGCGGCTGCTACCCGGTCACGATTTCGAACGGGCTTTGGTTCGTGAACTCGCTTCGTTGCAAGTTGTAAGAAAATTGGGCCACGTCGATCAGCCGTGCCCAATTCGCTTGCGTGTTGCTCACATAGTGCCGAAGATAGATCTCCAGCAATCCGTTCACTCGCTCGGTTTGTCCGTACAGTCCCGTGCCGATGCACCCAAACCAAAGGAGTTCAAGGGCTCCCGGGTGGCAACGGACGTGGACAACTTCCTATGGTACATGGAACGATACTTCCAGATCATGGGAACGACCGACGACGTGATCCGGGTGAACACCGCAGCCATGTATTTAGCTGATGATGCGATGCTGTGGTGGAGACGTCGTTCGGATGGTAGGAATGGCGATCCTATCGCGACATGGGCTCGGTTCGTCGAGGAATTTCGGTGAACCTACTATCCCGCTTATGCGGAGGAGGAAGCTCGAAGGGAACTCAAGCGCCTAGAACAGAAGGGCGGAGTTTGTGAATATGTGAAGCGGTTCTCGGAGTTGCTGCTCCAAATCCCGTCCATGACCTTGTCACGGGTTGATCAATTTCAGTCGATCAAACACCGCGCGGCCTTAGGATCGGTGATCCCAAGTCAGCCTTACACACACACTCGCTTGAACACAAGAACCGAATGGGCAAAGAGAGTGTATATTGCTTGTGAACGAACTGATTACAAAGTGGGAGAGGATCCCTATTTATACAAGAGTGGGTCGCATCTCGACCGTGGATCGTCCCTCCGATCCAGCGGTTCATTTTGAATCCGTATAATCATTACAAGCTATACAACAGGCTACTCGAAGGCTACTCGATGGTCTGCATCCGGCAAGCCCTTGGGAAGGCCATGGGTCGCGCACGTCAGGCCTTGGGCAGACCATGGGCGTGTGTCAGAAGCAAGATCGGGGTTGCAGGTCCGTCTGACACGCGACCAGCCGAACCGTCACAGGCTGCTCGAACGTCGCTCGGGGTCGCTCATGGGCTGCGCATGGGCCTTCCGCTCGTTCTGCTCATGGGTCGTTCGTGGGCTGCTTCCAGGCAGCCCCTTGTACGTGACACGGTCCCTCGCGGACGATCTTGGATCATGCTTGTCCGTGGGCGACTGAATAGAATCAAACCGACAAACCGATAAAATCATCTTCAATCTTCACAGGGCATGAACCACTAGCCAAATCCTATTTTTAATTCTCTCCCATCTCTCCCGTCTTGGTTGGCTTGGAGGTGCAATGGCAATGGAGACGGCGATGGCGATGGCGATGGCGACAGGGATGGCAACTGACTGAGGGATGGAGCTTGTTTCTTCTGCAACAAAGCTTGTCTCTCCTTCGTCCCGAACCCAAGTTCTGGATTGTCGTTGCTGCTCGCCCAATCCAATCTCCTCTCTCCACGTCCAGTCATGAGCTGTCGTGATCCCTCGTCAGCTTCTCCCGGCAGCGGACGAAGCTGACTCAGAATCAGCCCCTCTCATGCTGAGAAGAAATTGTAGCTTTATCTGCAGAATCGTTTGCGTGGTCGGGTTCTTGGTATTCAAGATTTCTGCCTTCCAACTTCTTGATTTCTGATGATGTCTTCTCTTGGGTGTTCTGGGTCGATTGCGTGCTTATCTGCAGTGTACCGAGTTTAATGAAACGCTCCTTTCCTTCTTCTATTCTAGTTACAGATTTAAAGCTACAATTTGGCCTGAAAAAAGTCTGGGATCCTAAATATTCTAGTTACACTCCATCCATCGTACTGTTATGGCTGCTTAATGATAGATTTAATCGTCTGTCTGCTTAGTCTATTAGCAGGGAACTAATAGCTGCCATTAGTTATCGTTGTTATATAGAATTTGCAACATAATGTCCCTTGGTAGAAATTTGGGTGACTTGGCTTAGTCGCACCTCTCATCGTCGTTCACTGCATGATCCAACCACTTTGGAGAATGGTAGTTCGACCGAGCGGTAGACCTGATAGGACAAGACTCTTTAAGGAAAAAAGGGGGCACGAGAATTTAATCAAAAAATTGGGCGCGTGCTATCCTGCGTTTTCCTCGCTGTCCACAGCAAAAAGCGTGGAGAATTCAAACGGATTAGGGGCCCGAAAAAAGCCTTATCGCCTATAAAATCCCTAATTCCATCATCTTTCTCCGCACGAACATCCCCATCGATTCCCCTCCTCCCCGATCGGCCCCTTGATTCCTCTCCGGTTTCGAAATTTCCCTTTTTTAGCGTGGAAAGCACATGAATCTCCGATGGCGAGGCGCGTGCAGCAGCAGCTGGAGGGCGTCGTCGGGCACGCTTCTTTCAGGGAAAATAATCATCTTTTTGGATTGTGTTGGGAGAGGGAGAAACATGTCGGCTAGGATTTGCCAAGAGGGAAAGGGAAACTGTTAAGGAATCTCGCTGCCTAATGATCATCCACCAACGTAGAAAAACGCAGCACGCCAAGATCACTTTCGGGAGGTGGCGGTATAAAGGAACCAATAGCAGAGCCTCCTTTCGAGAGAGGTAGGCATACACCTGAAAAGACGAGGCACGAGCATTTGTCGCGGTCTCGCGCGTGATTCACGTTCGATTCGGTATGCTCGACAGCCAAGCAGCTCCAAAGTTCCAACCATATTACGGTGGTTCGTCCTCAGGACGCCCGGGCTTTACTAGCCCGGTCGAATTTCCCTCATCAACTGCTCATGCACGTCGGGGAGTTGGAAGATGAGCGCGGAACTTTTGCATCCGCAGGCGCAGTGCCCTTTTGCCCTGGCGAGCAACTTGGCCGGGACCAAGGCAGAGGGATTTTACACTCTCTCCATGATAATGATTGTTCTTATGTTGACCCCATAAAATTGAACAAAACTGATTCAAAATCGAACAAAACCGATTCGTAATGTGACATTTTGTGGAACTATTACGACCTATTCTAACAGCTTATAATATTTAAAATAATAAATTATTTTTTCATCTAATGGCTTAAAGCCCCCATAAAATCTCCCATGATGTAGAAGCTAGAGCTATTAAATTCAAATTTTTCCAGACCATTGATATGGTTCAATTCCTATTTTAACTTTTCAATTTGGTTTGGGGTTGAGATAGTCGAAACCAAATCAAGTTAATTTATTAATTTCCTAAGTTTCTAGGAATCGTCGTTCATACCATTTTACTATTTATCAAATCATTCATTGCCTAAAGTTCATCACAATTCCATCCCCTTCTTTTTCCTTTTTTCTGCCCTTTCCCTTTCCTCATTTCAGCAAAAAAAAAATTTCTTTTAAATAATTAAAAGGGCGAGGTTGGGTGATTAGAGCTGCTATCCCTAAAATTTAAAGAAAATGACAAATAATCCTTGATTTTTTACCTAATATGCAATGTATTTCCTAAATTTCTAAAATGTTGAATCCCTAGGCTTTTGATGCATATTTGATGTAGTCTCTAAATTATGTGAAAATGTTCAATATTGTCTCTAATTTTAAATTAACGGAAGAACAATATGAAACATTTTTCATGTAATTCAGAGATTCAATTGAACACTTACAAAAGATTAAAGGCTCATATCGTATATTGAATTAAAGTTCAAGAATTATATTAAACAGATTAAAAGTTTATGAACTACATCGCACATTAAAATCATTTTGTGTCGTTATTCATAAAATTTACCACAAGGGCCTTGTACTATGTTGCGGAACATTTGTTTGGAACCTCCCAATCCATGCGTACAAGTACAAACTCGTCGCGGGAGCATCCCGTGAACGTGTCAGGAAATCAGAAAGCCTCCTCTCTTCACACGTGGTGACAAATGCTCAGAATACAAACTCAATCAGAGGTTGCTCTGTTGTATGCAAATTGCGTAATCCCAAGATCTCCATAACTAAAACAAGAACATGCATAATTGAGTAGAAAGATTAACGCACATGTTTTGGGATCCATTGTCCTTGAAGCAGAAGCGGAAACACAATGTTCCATGCGCAAGTCCTTCTCCTCTATTGCCCTCCGTATCACTAGCTCAATGAGGTAGCCCCCTCTCACGTGTAGCGTTAGGTAAACGCCCCTTAGGTGAGGATACAGGTGAGAAAATTAGGATTAGAGGAGAGACTTGAGCACTATTTATAGAGTTTCCAGCCAGTTCCTCTCATTACGGGCCAGGCTCAACAAGGCCCACACTAGCCAGTCCATATTAGACTAATTAAGAAATCTACTATCTCACCTTAGACCAAACCCCGTAAAACGATAAACGTTAAACGGTAAATTACAATATCAATTAATGTAGTTCACAATTAGAAAAACTCTTACATTCTCCCACTTGGACTATATTAATTGAAATCGTACTGTATGTGCGCACATTGGTCCAGAGATAATTCTTAATAGTCAATCATATCCCATAAAGTCTTAAACACTGAATCATGGCGGTAACTGCATGTATACATGTTCGTAAAATTCTAAACGCAAGTGCACGTATCGAACAAGTAATATAATGATGAGATAAAGTATCGTCCCACGGAGATCGATGATTAATAAACTAATTAAATACTAAAATAGATTAATTCTAAAATTTATCTAACAGATCAAAATATAATTAAGAATAAATTAAAACGAAACTTGAAGACTTTGAAAACTAAATGCAGTAAAATCAATCAGATAAATATGTTAGAGCATCCAATTTCACCATAATCACTAGATATGAATTTCATATTGTTATGAGTACAAGAACGATATCAAACATGTGATAGCGGAATTTCCTAATCTATTTACTATCCTATCTCTAGGTATAGCAAACCTACTCAGCTTATTAATCTACTATATCTCTATGTGAATTAAAATAAACATGAATGCATTAAAAACTATGAATATTTCCGGTTTACAATGAGTCTTTTGGATCACTTTATCACCGAAAGCTACACAAATAACGCAGTATATTTCTATCCACGTTTAATTCATGGTTATATATTATAATGAGCAATTGCATATTATCACTTCTCAGTCTCAAACATGCATCATTCAAGTGGTGGCCAGTTACTCAAAAGCATTAAACGCAATAATATATAATTCACATGAATGAAATCAATTGTAAAACATAAAAATCATGAAATTCACGTCATCATGGTTAGGCTACATCGTAGCTCTAACAAAAGAAAATTAGAACATAGTAGAAGAAAACATAAAAATAGAAATATAGATCAAACCCAGCATCTTGAATCAAATGACAAGAATTCTGTCACCACTTTTGTCTTCTCTTCAAAATATTTGAAAAAACTCTCAGAAGAATGAAAAACGATCTCACTCCTCCTCTCTCTAAAAAAAACCCTAGCTGCTCTCTCTGTCTCTATTTATATGATATATCCAAGATATCTATCTCCCAACACTTGCAGATAACATTAGGGAACAAAATCAAGAATTTCCTGATTTGATATCTATCTTCCACTGCTGCTTTTATTTGAATTCCTGATAATTGCCATTCTTTTCCTTATCTTCTCCATATCTCATTATTATGCAAAAACAATGAAAATTTAAATAATCATAAGGAAATCCAAATATTTTCTCATAGATAATGCATTAATTGTTGCCTAAAATAGGTAAAATAACTTTATTTTTATAGAGTTATCAATACACACAGAGTCTTCCATGGTCACGAATGCTCTCAACTTTATTGATATGGATTCAATATGGTAGTGTGGCAAATGGATAACATCTCTCATAGAGAGATCCCATTTGTCAGTCACTATTCTTACCTTAAGCGACACAAAAAACTTGTGCCACTAGAGAATGTCTTTATGGTTCCAATGAATCCACATATGTCTTGTCCTTATGGTTAACCTTTATGTATGTTTCATAAGACATATGCATAAGGCTAATAACTGGATATCCGGATGTCCCTAGCCTTCACTCAAGGTTTATACAATCCCTTGAGACTTTATCAATATGTATTCAACATAATAATAATACATTCAAAAATATTTTATTGAATGCAAAAGTTGATACATATCAAACCATTACAAAATGTAACGAACACGAGATGAAACATTTACCAGAATAAAGCCAAAATAGCGCCCACTAAACATCTCATGATGCTCCTAGGCCCATGCTAACGATATGTCACTCAAATACACACGGGCGTAGGCCTTTAGTTAGTGGATTTGCAATCACATCATCTGTGAAAATATATTATATTAAAACGTCACCTTTTTGTACCGTTTGCTTTTGGTAAAAAAATTTGACCACCATATATTTAGACCCCTTGAGGCCTCTGTAGTAAATAAATAATACTACAAATTTGTTATCTCAATACAACTGTATGGGTCTATCCATAAAGTTAAAACGATTAACTTCTTCATGAGATTCTGGAGCCTAAAAGAATGTTACTAACACTGCTTACATAGTAGAACATGACATAGAATTTTATTTACCGCACTTACTGCTAACATAAATATGTATTCCGTTATTGATTGCATGTCATCAGAACAGCCAGCAAAGTTTACATCTAAATACCCTACTAATTGCAAGAATTGAACATGTCTGTAAATTAGCATATAATATATTGTCTTCTTTAAGTACCTTAAAACCTTATTGACAGCAATCCAGTGATCATATTCTGGATTTAACCGATATCTGCCTAGAAATCTCATCACAAATACAACATTTAGTCTAGTGCAAATTCGAGCATACATTATACTTTTAAGTGTACTAACACAAGGTACATCCTTTAATTAGATTTTCTCAATATCTAAATAAGGACAATGTGATAGATTTAGTCCATCACTCTTATCAACAAGAGCAATTCCTGGCTTGTAATAATGTATATTGAATATTTCCAATATACAATCAGCAAATGTTCTCCGAGAAAATCTAATATAATATGGAAAAAACAATCCTTACAGACCTCAGTACAAAGGATATAAGATGTCTCAAGCTCACAACTTGTAAGCAAAATATTATGTATATAAAGTATGAGAAAAATAAATTTCCTCCCACTAACCTTGCAGTATATTGAATTACTTTGTTCCCAATTGAACAAAATAACAACACTATGAAACTTTAATAATATTGTCTGGAAACTTGTTTAAGACTATAAATAAGACTTTTTAGTCTACACACAAGTTTACTTGAAACATTTGTTGTAAAATGCTCCAATTGCACAATATAAATTTTGTATCTATTTGGCGTAACTTTATATCAAAATAAATTATTAATACTACGTTCACTCTGAAAGAATATTTAAAGAAATAATTATTTTTTCACTATAAACAATCCACCCCTCTTTCAGAATGAAAACTTTAGTTATCAATTTGGATTTAAATTCCACAATCTTTCTTTGAAATTCTTTTAGTTTTGTACGCCAATTTGCAACTAATGAACTTATGATCTTTAAGCAAGTAAATTAGTTTCCAAACACTATGATGTTTCATAGATTGTATACCGCATTTTATGGCATCTAATCACATACTTAATTGAGAACAAGAAACGACATTTATATAAGTTGCTAAAACAACCATGTAGTGGATATTGTAATCATGCTCTCATAAATAGACTATATAGTATAATGATATAACTGATCGTCTTTCCCTAACAAATCTCCTTAATAAAGCTGCAACCACTTCATTCTGCGCTTGAGAGGTTTAAGAAATTTCATAATAAACTATATCAAGAATAGTATCTTGAACCTTAATAAATTTAGTCTATGGTATAGGAGATTTCTGTATAGGTAAAGACAAAAACATAGTAACCTCCATCATACTATTATCTTTGATAGTCTGAGAGCAGCTATCATTTACAATTACGTCAATCTTTAGAAACTTTAGAGTATGTGATTCCATAATTCTTATACATTCCTTAGGGCCATAAAATCAATACCCCTTTAACAATCTAGATAAGATACAAAATAATACCGAGTGGATCTGAATTCCAACGCACTTAATATTGATTAGATAACCTCACTTTTGCATGACACCTCTAACTTTTATATGATTCAAGCAATTTATGTCCAATTTATAACTCAAAAGAAGTTCATGAAATAACTTTGATAAGAGATATTTTGTATGTGAAAAAATTGTTTTCATAATATCAGCACACAAAAAACCAGATAAATTAGTCTTACTAATCATACTTATCACCATGTTCAATATGGTGCATTTATACCTTTCGGCCAAATCTTTTTGTCAGAATTTTCAGGTATTAAATTACCACCCCAGAGTCTACCAAGTATTTGACAAATGACCCTTTAAGCTATTTTGCATTGTCATACTTGCCAAAATACTCACGGCCATTGTTAAACCTGACAACATTTTAAGACTAATTGTAATTGTTTTATTCTTTATCTCGGTAATTTTCCTTAAATAGAAAACTCTCGGAAATAACATTTTAATCATATACGAGATGTATATGTCATTAGGACTTAAACACAATCTTTACAAATATGTCATAATTTCAATATCAGATAAGACATAATTTCAAGCAACTAAGGCTTCCATCATCTTATAGCAGTGCAGATGCGAGCAAACCTTTTTTCAAGTGTTCCGAGAATGGAATGCTTCATGACAGATAAGCAAATTCAATTGCTCTTTTCTCAAGCAACAAATCATATGTCCACAACTTAAAATTTGAAACAGTAAAAACCTCAATAATAATGAAGTTATTAATTACAGAAAATGTGACTGAAAACCAAGCAATATATATAATTAGCATCATGTGAGTACCGTGTAACTTGACGTATAAGTACACATCCAGAGAGTTACACGCATAATCATACAATCACATTTGGGCAGAATACATGATATGCAGTTGTACACTCCCCACATGATAGCGGTTATGAGAATATATTCCAATTCTTCGTGAATTCGTCACCTTTGGGCATATGAATCACTAGAATCAGTCACTCCTCCACCACATTATCATGTATCCCTACATGAACTAATACATAATCACCTCATTTGGGAGTATGACTACGCATTAGATCAGGAGACATCCCAGTCATCATACGAGACCGAAATTTTTCAAATCCAATCAAGCGTGCCACTTTGGCGGTCACTACTCAATTGAATCATTGAAATTCTCTCATACCAGGGATATAAACTTTACTCCTTACATACACCATATACATGTGATTTTAACTTTAGTGATAGGGGCAGCATATCAACAAAATCACATATCATGCTCATTACATTACTTTATTCATTAATAAAAATTAATCATATATATATATATATATACAACGAACCTGAAAGACAGATTCTAATGAGATTATTGATCACAGTAATACAAGAAACTTCTCATAACAGAGAATAAAACATCTCTTATGCACCCCGATTACATATTACCAAAATAACATAAAAAAAAATGATGATCTAAAATATCTCTCACAAATTAACATCAATAGTAATACATGGTACACCAAATCGACAAGCTTGACAGCTAATCCATTATCATTTATGAGTTCATAAAGCAAAAAATAACTCCAATGCCAGCAACTGATTTATTAGCCAATTTTTAAGTAACAAATTATTATTGTAATCAACCAGTGGCCTATTAATTGAGTTAAACCAGAGAACCAAATATATAAAATTTAACAGTAGATACTATTGCTCTGCGTAAATGTTGTCATACTCACTAACCATAATATATATATATTCAACTTGATAGACATTAACAAGTGACCAAATGAGTTCATGTACAATATGTAGTAACTTAATTGACATGCATTACCCACATACAACAGATATGTTAATCAGTACAATCAGTTTGGTCACGAGTTCTTAAGAACGTCTATCATTCAAAGATTACCAGTGTGTCAAGGAGTATGCTTGAGCAACAAAAGTTTCATAACCTTTACTGTCTCTCATCAGCTTAATACATAGCTCAATTAATATTCCATAATGGTTGCATCTCATTAAGCTAGCTTTAGTTCACAATAAATTTTAATTTTTATTAATGAATCACACAATTATAATGTTTATGTGATAACATACCTGTAACCCAACACTTATATTTTCAAAATCACAGAAAATATAAGAAAAATACGCAAAAATACACTAAAAATACACGTATTTAGGGTTTCGTATGTATTTTCACATTCATAAAATTATCAACCATGTAAAATAAATATACCACGACGTAGAGGATGATCATATGAACCTAACGCCACCATCCACGCGTCGAACGAAGGCTCCATGCGCCCACACGCGCCGCTTGAGTGCGCGGCACGTGGAGCTCACGCGCGGCGCGCGTTCGACGCCAAGGCGGCGCGTGGCCGCGGGTGGGGGCGCGTGCGGCCTCCTCCGGTGACGCGCCGCCGACCGTCTTGCTCGTCTCATCGAGCCCAATCCGAATTTATGATTTAATTTTATTTTTATTGAACAAAAAATCTTGAAAATCACAAATTAGGGCAAAACTTTATGCGTTCAAGTTCTAGGGTTATGGTTGCTCACGATACCACATGTTGTACGCAAATTGCGCAATCCCAAGATCTCCATAACTAGAACAAGAACATGCATAATTGAGTAGAAAGATTAACGTCTCAATTGTCCTTGAAGTAGAAGCGCAAACACAATGTTCCATACGCAAGTTCTTCTCCTCTATTGCCCTCCGTATCACTAGCTTAATGAGGCGGCCTCCTCTCACGTGTAGCGTTAGGTAAACGCCCCTTAGGTGAGGATACATGTGAGAAAATTAGGGTTAGAGGAGAGACTTGAGCACTATTTATAAATTTCCAGTAGTCACTCCTCATTACGGGCGAACCAACACTGCCCACACTAGCCAGCCCATATTAGATTAATTAAAAAATCTACTATCTCACCTTAGACCAAATCCCGTAAAATGATAAACGTTAAATGGTAAATTACAATATTAATTAATATAGTCTACAATTAGAAAAACTCTTATATGCTCGTGGCATGATCCGAGCTCTTCAAGAATGCTAGTTCGAGGGAGCAGTGAACCTAATGGCTAATAGGACACAAGAGACTCCTTAGGGAAAAAGGGGGCGGGAATTTAGGAAGATAAAATTCGACTTTCTCTCCTTCCCGCGCTTTTTGCCGCGGATAGGATGGTGTAAAAAAGTCAAAATTGTCGTGTCCACAAATAATATTTTTATATTCCGGCGTGCTCCCCACGTCTAGAGGAGGAGGACAAGGAGATCCCTCAGAACAGACACTTTAGGAAAAAGAGGGATCCGGAATTTAGGAATTAAAAATTCGACTCTCTCCTTCGTTTTCCTTACTGTCCACGGCAAAAAGCGCGGGAGCCTTGCCACCATGTTTTGTCTTGGATGGGTTTTTTTATTGTCGTGTCCCCCTGCTCCATTGGTAATAATAATTTTTTTATTCCATCGTGCTCTCCATGGTGCTCCTTCAGGATCATGGGAATCGCTTTGCCAAAGGAGAAGGAGAAAAGGTGAAGAAGGAGAACGGAGAAGGAGAAGTAGAGGTGAACTCAACTTTCTTATCCGCAGGTGCGGTACCCTTGACTCGGATTTGGCTTTGACCCGGCCGAGGAAAAGGAAAAAGAATTAAATTTTCGATTTAAAAAAAATATAAAATAATTAGAAATTCGATTTTTTTTTAAATATTAAAAATGATGCAATCAGTTTTTTCAATTTTTAATTTATTTTCAAATTTCAGGCAATTATAAAAGATATTGTTATTTTTCAATAAAATGATTCATAAAAATATTTTTCAAAAAACAAGAGAGCCTCAATTTTTTAAAAATTATAAAAATTTCCGTTAAATTTGTATATAACAAAATATTTTTGGCAATATCATTTAAAAAAAAAAAACAGAACAAGCTTTCATGGATTTCAACGTATTTTAGCAATACAATCTTTTAAAAAGTCACAAGAATAATTTTTCCTAAATTTGGTTAAATATAGAAGTTTTTTTAGTAATATGAGTTGGATTGGGTATGAATTGGGTCGGATATAAGTCAAAAAATTTGCATTACATGAAAATGGATCAAAACGGATTAAATTGGTCAATAATGGTATGACTATTTTCGACTCAACCCAAATGTGACTGATCCACCCATTTGATAGCCCTAATCGAGATCAAGTAGGAGGGATTTTACACTCTCCATTATAATGATTTTTCTTAAGTCGACCCAATGAACCAAACCAATTTGAGATCAATTAATCGATAAAATGCAAGATTTCATAGGATCACTACAAACTATACAAAAAGCTTAAAATTTTTAACTAATGAAATATGCATTCATCCAACAACCTAAGCTTTTAGTATAGTCGGCGATAGTTCCATAAAGTCTCATATGAAATTCGAATATGAGCTCCAAAGTTCAAATCTTTTCGAGCCATTGGTTTGGTTCAATTTCATTATGAACTGTTCGGTTCAATTCGGTTCGGTGTTGGGACGATCAAAACCAAACCGAACAATTCGGCTCTCAAACTTCACTTTCAAAGCAGCGGCCGACCATATTAAAAATTGGCGGACCAGCTGGATTTTTGTCCATGTCGCCACTTTCGTCCCCTCTTCATCAAATAGACATCTTAAAATAAGAAAGACTAGCCTCTTTACACTTCAAATTCCAATCGGATTAATTTATCAATTTCCTGAGTTTTTAGGAACCTTTGTTCGGCCTGAAATTCAGCACAAATTCATCCCCTTCTCTTTCCTTTTTTTCCCCTTTTCCTTTCCCCGATTCAGCAATCTTTTTTTTTTTAAATAATTAAAAGGGCGAGATTAGGTGATCAGAGCACCTATCCCTAAAATTTAAGAAAAATAACCCAAATAATCCTTGAATTTTTACACAATGTGCACTGTATTTTCTTAATTTCTAATCTTTTTTAATGTGGTCTCTAGACTTTTGATGTATATTTGATGTAGTCCTTAAATTACGTGAAAATGTTCAATATTGTCTTTGATTTTAAATTAATGAAAAAAGAACATGGAACATTTTTTTTTAAAATATAATTCAAGGACTTGGTTAAACATATACAAACAATTGAAGGTTTGTGTTGCATAAGTTAAAAGTTTAAGGATTATATCATACATTAAGTTGTTCAAAGAATTTACCATGAGTCCTCGCACTTTGTTGTGGAACATTTGATCAGAAGTGCAGAACCTCCCAATCCATAGGTAAGCGTACAAACTCGTCACAGGAGCCCCCATCGACGTGTCAGGAATTTAGAAGCCTCTTCTCTTCACACGAGGTGACAAACTAAGTAGTATGAATACGCGACACGACACGACATAACACGTCGACACGTCATTTCTCGAAAATAGAGAATTTCGACATTGGCGTTAAGGCATGTTATATATTAAATGAATATTTTTATTTTTAATTAATTTGATTCAAATTCATAAATAATTAATTAATTAAAAAAGAGCCCTACAATGAATTTACATTAATAATATTAATAAGTCAATTCATTGAAAATTCAAAAACATATTCATAGTTATTGTGTATCAATGTTTGGAAACGTGTTTTTAACTTTAACAAAAGTTTTTGATGAAACTAATTATTAACAAGAAATTAGAATTAATTTATTTAAATAAATCTATGATCTTCTACAAATGACCAAAATTTATCTTTATTCAAAATTCAATACTTTTATATTTCAAAATTATTTTTTAATGTCATTTATTTATTTTTCCGTTTAAAAATAAAATCCCCACACACCACTCCCTATTTTCCCTCGTCCATTTCCCCCACCCCCAAATTTATTACCCTTTTATTTCCCTCTCCCTATTTCCTTCCCCCACCACCTGACAGTGACAAATAAGCTGTCACTTCCCTCCCCCAAAATTAAAACTCACGCCTCAGATCTCTTTTTTTTATTATATTTTTTTAGTTTTCTTATCAAAAACCCTAGCAAGCCCTCCTTTTCCTCCTTCTCCTCGCTACATGACCGCCTTCCTCTCCTCTTTTGTCTCTCGTTGTCGCGAGCTCGCCATCGCTCGCAGTTCACCCTCGCCTCCACCCTCCATCTTCCAGACACATGTGTCAAAACGTGTTTGACCACGTGTAGAAAAATTCGACAAGCGTTGATCGCGTGTCCAATCGTGTCAACGTGTCCGACACGGAAGAACGTGCCCGTGCTTCATAGGTGACAAATGCTTGGAATATGAATCCGATAAGAGGTTTGCTGGCGGCATGGCCGTCCTTTTTCGAGAATGGCAGTTTGATCGGAGAAAATATTGGGTAGTGTGGGACCGCCACGTCAGCGTGGTCCCGGACCACTCATATGGCGCCACATAGGAGGGGAGGGGGACAAAAGAGAGAAAGAGGAGAGAGAGCGTCAGAAAAGTGGGCCCCGATTTTCGTCCTTTTCCGGCTTCCCCATACATGTGGCGCCGTGTGGTGGTCCGGGACCACGCTGACGTGGTGGTGGTGGTCCTGGACCACCCAATATTTTTCGTTTGATCGAGGAGTAGACTTAATAGGAGGAAATATCTGTCCTTTGTTTTCCTCGCTGTCCACGGCAAAAAAGCGCGGGAGCCCGACTTACGCGGGAAAGAGGTCAAACAGATGGGGCCCCAAGAAAAAGCTTCTTTCGCCTATGAAAACCTAATTCCACCACCTTTCTCAACACAAAGATCCCGATCCCGATCCCGGAATCGAATCCCTCCCCCTGCGATCGGCCCCTCGATTCTTCTCCGGTATTTGAATTTTCCCTTTTTGGCACGGAAAGCCCATGAAGCTCGACAACACCCCCGGCAGCGCGCATGCGCCGGCGGCAAACGGGGCGGAGGGGGAGACGAAGAGGGACGGGGACGAGCTGTTCGTACCGCCCAACCCCCCAGCGCTCAACTTTGCTATGGTCGATTGCGGCGTGTTCAGGTCCGGCTTCTCTGACGGCACCAACTTCGGCTTCTCGCAGTTGCTCGGGCTCCGGTCGGTCATGTGAGTGCTGTGGCGTCGTTGCGGGCGGTGCTGTTTCTTTTGGCGCGGTCTGCTCGGCCGTTGACGTGTGTGTGTCTTGAATGTGGCCTCACTGTGGTCGTGCTTTTGCGGGATTGTTGCAGATATTTGTGTCCCAATCCTTAGTTGGAAGCGAATAGCGAGTTCCTGGCAGTCAATGCTCTGGAATGGATGGATGCAAGGGGTTGTATCTATCAATTCCATTTGTTCGTCAGCTTTTCTTTTCGATGAGAGATCATGAATTCAGTCGGGTTAGTTGGACGTTTTGAGCTGTGTCGGCACTGCCAATCTCATTACGAATCGGTCAACTTTCAAGCCATCGCTAGCAACCACTGTGGTATCAAGAAAGGAGTATCACAGTTCAGGATACGATGCTAAGTAGCTGTTCATTGACTGGATGAAGGCGTGAACTTTATCTGAGAGTGGTAGTGGAGTTTTTTGTTCTTCTCTGCAAGGAGCCATCCGAATTATTCCACTTCACTCGATCCTTTTTTTCGATCCGATCATAGTGCCTTGTCCACACACGCATCAATAAAGAAAGAAACTTCAGCTCTAATCTTGACGTCGCCATCCATATTACGTCAAAATGGATGGCGACGTCAAGATTCGAGCGGAAGTTTGGTTCTTTCTTGATGGGTTTTATATAAGTTTGTTGGAGGACCAGCTAATGCAGAATTAGTCATCAGTGGAATAATGTTTTTACTCCATCGTCCTCTCCACGCCAAACATCGCTCACCCTAACTTTTTTTATCTCTCTCTCTCCCTCCCCTGGCAAGAAGAAGAAGAAGAAGAAGAAGAAGAAGAGGAGGAGGTGAGCTCAATTCGCACTGATACTCCTTTTTTCCCTTTATCCTGACGATTCTCTCAAATTGAACCTGTTCCTTCTGGATCATGGGAATCGATTTGCCAAATGAGTAGCGTTTTCTCATCGTCATCTTCTTTGTTGCAGTTCGTCTCGAGCTGTTTGGAGGCGAGGTTTTGGAAGTAGCCTGTGAAGTGGAGAGCCCTTCGATCATTGAGATACTGGAACTGATTGCTGGTGAAGTAGCTGCTCCAGTGCAGGCGCGTGTCCAAACGGCGGCGTTGCCGGATAGACAGCCATCTCTTCATGGAGCCGCACCTATGCCTCTTCCACAGGGATGCCCCAAGCCTCTACTGTATCGATCTGGGTACCCAGAGAGTCTTGGCGGAGATAGAATACCCTCTCGGGTGGAAACGGATCAAGTTGCTAGGGTCTTGCAATGGCTTACTTTGCATTGCTAAACCGGACGATCACGATGTGGCTATATGGAATCCGTTCACTGGGAGGCATAAGCTCTTGCCTTCTGCAGATACTCAGATAGGCAGTGGATCGTGTTGCTCTACTTGCGTTCATGGATTTGGATATGACGATGGGAATAATGGTTACGTGTTGTTGAGGCTGGTTCAGACCTTGGAAGAGCCAATTGAATCTGCAGTTAGCATCTATAGATCGAGAGATAACACGTGGAGGCGGCTTGAGGGGATGCCATATTCTCTGGTTAATACGCACAAAATGGGGTTTTTGTGCGCGGCCGTCTGCACTGGATAGTGAGACGCGAGTGGGTGCAGGATTCGGCACAAGTGTTGGTAGCTTTTGATTTTCATACGGAAAATTTTGTGGAGGTGGCCCGGCTTGATTTTATAGATCAGAGGCTTGGAATGGATTTGACCGTCCTGAGGGGATGTCTTTGCCTTATCATTTATCGTGAGAGAAGGGGTGTTGATGTGCGGATTATGCGAGAATATGGATTAAATGGATCATGGGTTCAGTTGTTCTCCATACCTAACCACCCAAGGGAGTTGGGGCTTGTCCGGCCATTGGCTTACTCTCAGAACGGTCGTCAAGTTTTGGTGGCGGTGGGCGGTAACACTCTCATTTGGCACGATTTACATACTGGGGGCATCGAGAGGTTCGATATAAGGGGCATGCCAGGTTTCTTCGACGCAGAAATTTGTTCGCGAGCACTTGTTCCCGTTGATTGATTATGGATGAACCACCGAGAATAGGAGGTAAGTACTTCGTGAAAAGTAGCTAGTTCTTTTTGTGTTGGACTGTCTCTGATTCTTTGTAGACAAAACTTTCCTAACCTGGATTTTGCTTGAACTGCTTTCACCCTCTTGCATGTTTGTGAAAATATGAAGTGAAAGTAACTTTTTCCATGGCTTTTGGGATTGATGCAAGGGATGATGGGATCCTCTCTTTTTGTGTACGGAATAACTTTTGGGAAGTCAGGGAGACTACTTAAGTGGTTTTGTGATCTAATTAATTTGAAAATATGGACAAAGAATAGAAGAGATGATCGAGAAATAAGGGGAACTAATGTGGGAATTGGGAACTTGGAATTCAAGATTACGTGCCAAAATATGTTTCACAAAACAAAACAGTCGCGTGCTCCTTTATTTTCCTTTTTTATCCATATTTTTACTGACAAAAGATAGAATAAAATTCTTTACCAAAAAAAAAAAGATAGAATAAAACTGTTTGAAAGGAGAATCCATGCTACAAAAGTGGAGTTTATGTATAATGCAAATGAGGAAAACACATTCACTAAGGTTTCTGGGGAAACAGTAGGTCGGAGAACATCTATTTAAGAGCTAACACAGCCAAAAAAGAAAAAAAAACGTTTTTCATTGCTCTAATTCGCACCAATAAATAGGAATGAAGTTCCCTTCATCGCAATTACTGTTCCATTCAACATGTTAGCTTTAAGACCACCAAAATTAAGGAAAAAGATGCGTGTTAGTTTATTCTAGTCACATTCCATCCATCGTACCTGTTATGGTTGCTTAATGATAGATTTAATTGTTAGTCTGCTTAGTTTACCACCGGGGAACTGATACCTGCCATTAGCTATCACTGTTATATAGAATTTCCAACATTATATCTCCGGTAATCAGTTTGGTGACTTGGCTTACTCGCACCTCTCATCTTTACTACTGTTACCGATTGTTTAGTTTATTAAAACTGCCTTCCTCTTGTCCAGGGATGACTTCCTTTCAGAGGTTCAAGCTTGTTCTCTGAGCTAACGGAGGCATAGTAATGCAAGGACGGTTAATTGTCTCCGTGAATTGTGACTACTCTGATAAGTTAATTTGCTTGGCAAATATTGTCGAGCATGATGCTTTGTAAAGTCGGATTTTAACTGAGAGAATATAACTCCATTTGGTGGAGGGAGGCAAACATTTAATGTATCTAAATAATGTACTTAAGCATCAGACAGTGCTTTTCTTTTCCAGGTAAAACGTCTTATGATGACGCATGCTGTCTTGGCCCATTTGAATGATATGATCATGGAGGAATGAAAGGTGAGCAAAAGTAATAGCTATGACAAATGCGGAAACTATAATGAAATTAAAATTGAAAAGAAGAAAAGCTCATGTAGATTTACATGGAAAATCCTTGTGGGACAAACCATGAGGAGAGGAGAACCAAAATCTAATATGGAAATTCAAGAATTACAAAAGGTGCCTTGAGAAAACCTTGAGACTCTTTTTATCGCTACTTCAAACCTAGTAACTTGAGGAAAAACAAATATTTATACTGTTCAATTTTGGGCTATGGGCTTGGGCCTAAGCCCTCTGCTACTAATACTAAAACCTCCATATATTTTTCTCAAGTTGGGTCGTCACAAATTTTAGTTTTGGTATCAAAACTCAATTTGGGTCGAATACTCGAAATAGAATTCAAGGCATACTCAACAAATGGAGATCTTGAAAGATTCCTTTAATGAATTTCCTTATCATTTGTTTATGCTCTCGACATTTCACCTTTTGTGATGTCTTTTTAACTCGTTATATATTTTGTGTTTTATCTTGTTTAATCTGATACTATCACACTTGTTTGATGATGTTGATGCATATTTGCCATTCATATGTTGAAAAATGTTAGCGTCGGTGGCTTTTTGTTTATGAACTTCTTTAAGATGCGGATTCATCTTCCCACCATGTGCCTGCTTGCTTACAGATGTTGATATTTGTGCGTAGCCTTACCAACTTATCATAGATGAAACTTTCCACTTTTCTAGTTGCATTAGTGTATCTTTGCTTTCTTATGCTATGCCCTGAACAATATAAGTTCCATCTATTACTTCAATTTGCTATGTCTTTTCTAGGCTCTCTCTGGGATCCTAGAACCTAGATCAAGTGCCCCACCCCACCCCCCTCCCCCAATTACATAGGTTGGGATTCGAACCTCCCACCCGCCACATCCCTTGTGGGATTTCGATGATTAGGCTACAACTTACAAGCCCAATGGTTTCAATTTACCACGTGTCTATTGATGGCTAGCCCATCCTCATAATCGGCATAAGGTTACTAGATGTTGTGGTATTAATGTAGAAATTAAGATATCTTACAAATAAATTAATGCGAGAAAACCAAAGAAATAAATGAGAAACAATAAAGAATATGAAAGATTTACGTTGTTCGGTTCAAGTATTGGTATCTATTCAAATGGTCAACCAAGAGCTCTGGCAATGCCACCCACAATGACATCCGTCCTAACTCTCTAATAAAGCAAACTAAAGAGCAGGAGTCAGTCCACTATATAGACAGGAAAAGCTGCAAAAGCAAGGAGAAATTGTTGACTTATCCCCAACTATATGTTAAATTGTATCTTGTCTTCCTCTTCCTTCTAGTACTTTTAAATTTAAGTGGAAAACATGGTGTCGAGTGCGTTACAATAGTACCTCAAATCTAGATAAATAAAATGACTGATCTTTGTACATGGTACTAGGGAGTGTCAACAGTTTGGTTCGATTTGATTTTTTTGAAAAATCGAACTGAACCAAACCGTTAGAAAAAACTTCCGAACCGAACTGAATAAGACCCGAACCGAATATAAACTGAACCAAAATTTCGGTTTGGTTTTTTGGTTTTCGGTTTTTGGTTCTTTTTTTTTTGTTGAAAATTCACAAAAATACCCCAGCATCAGTGTCGAACTTATCAGACTTGAAGACGGTGAGCCCTTCTTCCAGCTTCACGCCGTTCTCTTTCACTGGCGTCCCCCGCGATCATGCCGCCTTCGCCATGGCCATCCTCGATGGAATCGTAGTGCGAGCACTCAGATCAGATCAACTGAAGTAACAACAACAACAGGGGTCCGTGACTCGAAGAGCAAGAACCCAGGCAGATCTAAACCAAAGTAATGATTTGAGCAGCTGGTGGCGAGAGAGAGAGAGAGAGAGAGAGAGAGAGAGAGTTGGTGGGGGAAGAAGAGAGAGGGTCGAAGAAGGAAGCGTGCTTGTTCAAGCAATGAAAGCTAAGAATCGGAGCTGGCCTGAAGCCCTGTGGGAGAGAGAGAGCCAGAGGAGACGGGAGTTGGGAGAGAATTTTGATTTTATTGGTTTGTGGTTTGGTTCGGTTCGGTTGACTGATAAAAACCGAATTAATAAAAAAATATTGGTTTTTAATGAGAACCGAACTAAACCAAAAAAATCAAATTTTTTGGTTCGGTTCGGTTCGGTTTTCGGTTCAGTTCCCGACACCCCTACATGGTACGGCAGCTGAATTACAGTTGAGGTGTGTGATGTGGTTGCTGTGACTTATGTTTTGTGATACATTTTTTAAAACTGTGCCGCCTAGGGGATATGACTCTGAGGTCCGAATACCATATGAAAACTGCAGCATACCTTTTCACTGTCGAGCCTGTTTCGAAAAATTGTATCTCACGGTCTTGTCTATGAATCGCCTGCAAATTTCCGCCGACGGTGAAACTTAATTGGTTTCTCATTGAATCCACCCCTCCTATTTCTTGCAATGGAGACAAACGGAATGGACTGAAGGAAACGACAGTCAAATGGGTGATATGGCAGAGGCAGACGGGCACTCGGAAACAATGACAAGATATATAAATTAGAGTAAAAAAAAATCTCGATTTCAAATAACTAAGAGGCAAGTTTAAGTTAAAAGTCCTGCCCCTCAACATCATGAGATCAAGTTTAAATTTACTTTAGTTACAACATACTCAAATATTTTTCACGCTTAGATTTAAGCCTAAAATAAATAAACAACGCAATTTAAAACTCACCATGTATAGAACTCCGCGCGCGATCAAAAGTGAGTGTCAGTGTGTCGAGGCTTCGTTCATCGTCCTTCGTCCTTTCTGACTGTCCTATGGAGTCCACCGCGTGGCTACCGTCAAGAAGAAACGCCACATCCTCTCATGAGTAGACTCTTTTCGTCAGCACAAAAGGACACGAAAGTCCATCCGATATCGTGCGGTAATATGGACGCAAGAGTCCTTAATGTCAAATTGTTGGATAATTTATGGAGAACGCCACCACTAGAAAATAACTATATATATACAATAGAATATGTGAACCCTTTTGTCTTAAAGGGATAAATGATTTCTTCTTCTAAATAATAAAGCGCACAGGAGCTCAAACTCCAAACATAACTTAACATTAAATTATTGCTCTTAACTGTGTCTAAAAGAGTGATGCACTTAGTCCTTCTAGAAACTTTCAACGTAAGACATCTGTTTTCCTTCCCAATTCATGATGCATTCTGTAACGACCTGACGGGGATTATTATTGCAACGTTTCAGACACGTTGCTGACCCATTTCTTTTCGATTTTATCTATTATGAGCATGCAAAAACATGTATAACAACTATCTCCCAGACAACACAACAATCAAGCAATTAGGAAAACACAACACCAAACACACTATTTTTATTCCATGTCAACATATTTACAAGGTTAATATCATGAAAAACTCCAAACTGGTATACATGTGACAAATTTACTCAAAATTATTTTTTAACCATAAAAAATCTCAAATTGGTACACCTGTGACAAATTTATCCCGACTGACCATAAAAAACCCTAAACTTGTATATTTATGACAAATATGCCCCAAACTAAATTATTCGATCGCAAAAAACCCCAAACTAGTAAATTTGTGACAAATATACCATCCACTAAATTAGATTAATACCACAAAAAAATCACAAAAATTGTAAACTGTGACAAACGGATTATAAAATCCCAAATTGATATACCTATCAACAGTCACGTGTCATTTAACTTAATAATTTGATTATAAAATTTAACGAAAACTAACAGAGGATAAATTTGTCACAAGTATACTAATTTGGGGTTTTTGGTGGTTAAAAAAATAGTTTGGAGCAAATTTATCATAGCTGTATAAATTTGGGGTTTTTGAGAGTATTAGCCCTATTTACAAGCCCTTTTTCTACAGGCACTTTTTCGTTTACATTAATCTTCTGCTAGTTGTTCACCGGAAATTCCTATCTCCTCTAGTGAGGCATTGACTCCAAAAGAATGAGACTTCCATATCTACAAATTTGAGGAAAAATGACAAGGTAAGTCAAAGACTTAGTAAGTAAAACCATTAAACCTGAGTTAGAAGGACATCTCGTCATCGAATCTAGCATGCGGACAACACTTATACCACAACATTGTTGTACCTCGACTATATGCATGTGATCATTTCTGGCTTACCATTAAGGCATGATTTACCTTCGGCTTGTCAATAAACGAATCAACAATGTATATCAACACGCATAAAATGTTCATTAACCATTTCATATGGTTCTTCCCATACTTTCAGGGCTTCCAACTTTAGGCCGGACATCCGGAATCCACGGAGCGTCCTATACTCTCAGGGGCTTCTAGCTTCAGGCTAGGTATTTAAAATCCACCACGCATCCCATACTCTCGAGGGCTTCTCGTTCTCATAAACGCAGTAACGTAATGCGTTGTTTGAGGTAAAGGTGTGCTCTTGGACTATCCTTCATCCCAACCCAATATAATCCTTTTTGGGGCGTGCTCCTAGACCATCCGCTTTAAGGATATGTCCTTGGCATAGCCAAGACGTGTTGATGGCATTAATCTTTCTTTTATGTGACCACACATCATACATCACACAATCCATTTCATTATCTTTTTATTTTAGCCAATGCAAACAAGGCCTGAAGGCGTACTTATGCAAGTGTGTGTGTCATGCCACAAGACATCATAACTACTAATATGTCGAGCATGGCACATAACTCGTGGCTTGAACCTACACTCCTAGCACCGAACAGAAACCAAGTGAGGCTCAAATTGATATGCCTCAATGCCAATCCAAGGCCAAGCAAGATTTAGATCTTTAATGCCTTAACATTGATCCTAAGACTAAATGAGACTCGTCCGTGACTTGGGGCGTGATCATACTTACAATCATTAGCATATACACAACTAAGCCCGAACGAGAACACAACCAATGAACTCATGACTGGAATGGATATACCTCAATGCCAATACAAGGCCGCGAAGACCTATGACTCTAGACATGATTGTGACTCATGCATTCAAAAATATGAGCAAATCATACAAAAGTGTTCATTATCATACACACGGTGAAGCATAGGTGAACACACATATTAGCTCAATAACATAGCATATCGCCTTAACTAAGGGTTAGTAATTTTACTTGCACTTGATGAATTAAGGGCAGTTTGCCAAGGCATGGCCGAACAATGAGGGCAGCGGGCGAGTGTAGCCAAGAGGGAGAGGGAGGTGTGCATGAGGAGATGAGAAGAAGAAGTGAGTCAAGTATGTGTAAATGAAGGGTTGGTTATTCTATTTGTCAACCAACCCTAATTAAAAGGCCTTTATATGTGCTCCAATGAGATCACTTCTTGTGGCAAGCCTATTTTGAAGATGTAGCGCCCTATGGTTCTTCGGGAATTATTATGGACCCTTTGTGTTCTCTTTTTATTGGTCAACCTAGCTTATGAGTCATCATTATAGTGATGACTAAGCTTAACTTGATCTTCAAGTTAATCTTTTAGCCATCATTACCCTATCCTTAGCATGCTACCTAAGTGGGCAGCTCATGCTTTCATTAAATGCTCGGATATGGTCATCATGAATCTTAGATTTTGTCACATGTTTCTAGTCTTTCTTGTTATCGAAGCCAATCTTACGACAATCATTATTAGTTATCTATCTTGCCACCTAAGTGGACAAGTCATGCCTTCATTAAATACTCAAGATTTGAGGTTATCATTGGCTTTGGATTTTGGGTCACATGTTTCTCATGACCTAGGCTACTTGTTCTTCAAGCCAAATCTTTATCTTGCCACCAAAGTCGACAACTTATGCCCTCATTTAATGCCTAAGGTTTGGGTAATCATTGGCTTGGATAACTTGCCACCTAAGTTGATGAGCCATTCTCTTCATTTATGGACTAACTTCCAAAGAACATTTTGCAAACATGAGAAGGAAATTGAAGTAAGCGTCATCATTATTGGATGAGAGTTTCTTGTGTTCATCCATAGTCGACCACTATTCATGTCACAACCCCAACTCCATCTCTAAGGTCACGAGTGACGGGGGTTATTTTTGCGATGGCCCAAGTGCGTCGCCATCCCATTCCTTTTTATCTTTTCGTTAAGCACATGTGAAAGCGCTACAAACAACACCCATACAACAACTAGCAGCCAGGAAAACAATCGTTTACAAACATACAATTACATTAGTTACATTTACACACCCTTTTTATCACAACCGTTATATTTACAACCACTACATCTTACATGCTCAAAAGGCTAGGGTAAACCTTAACTCCTAGCGACACTGCAACTCCCTCATGCCTACAATTCTGAAAAACAACGGGTGAGTCATGGACTCAGTAGGTAAAAACTCCTAATTCTCTGTTGGGAAGATATCTCATCATCAAAATTTAGTAGATACAACATTAGCAATGCAATGTTAATGGCAAATCAATGGCAAACTTATTACTATTCTCGACTACATGCATATGTCAATTACCGCATACTTCAATGCATGCTTACTTTGAACATATCAATGAACATATCAATATATCATACTTATGCATATACCGGCATTCATGCAAATTCATTTATCGTCGTCCTAGCTCAACTAGGCCCTCTCGGCTCAACTGAGGCATCCGGCTTCAAACTAGGCATCCTGATTCAACCAGGACATCGCAGCTCAACTAAGGTATCTTGGCGCTAGCTCACCAAGGCATCCGGGCTCAACTAGGCATCCTGACTCAACCAAGGTATCCCAGGCTAGCTTACCCAAGGTATCCGAGCTCAAACACAGGCATCTTAGCTCAACCAGAGCATCCCATTCAATGAACGAGGCATCGCTGTATGACGACGGGCACTTTTTCCTCTTTAAGTGCACACATAAGTGCATTACACAAGCCGGTTTTCATCTCTTATCTTAACCAACGTATGCAAGGTCCGAGAGCATGCTCATTCAAGTGAGTGTGCTATGACCCTCAACATCATTTATAAAATATGCCGGGAACGATTCTTGGTTCGTAACTTGAGTCGTATGCTTAGGCCATCGCAACTTGACATCGATTCCAAGCCGAGCGAACCTTGATCTCCTCTCGATGCGTGAACATACTCAAGCATGCAAACATGAGCAAATATACAAAAGAACATTACAACATAAACACGGCTTACAGGAGTAAGCACACCACTAAACTCGACGACGTAAGCTATCGCCCTAACGAAGAGTTAGAGATTCTATTTACTTTCGACAAACCTTGATAAACTATAGGTGATTTTACCAAGAGAGGGTCATCTTGTGAGGTGGTGGGCAAGCAAGGTCGAGAGAGGGAGAGGACATGAAAGAAAGGAAGAGGAGAAGAAGTGACCCAAAGGTTGAAGAGAATGGATGGCGGTGGTTCTCCTATTTATAGGCCAAGCTTCATTAATGGCCCTAACTTATTCTTCAAGGAAAATCCTATTGTCATAATTACCGAATCTTCTTATTGCCTCCTAAGTTAGTGAGTCATACATTCATTTAAGAACTAGCCTCCAAGGGATACATGTTATTTATTCTCCAAGCCACTCCTAATTGGTCCACCTAAGCTTGAGTCACAATTTCATCATTACTTGGCCTTAACTCAATTTCCAAGGAAAATCTTATGCAATGATGATCAAATCCTCAAATGGCCACCTAAGCTAGTGATTCATCCCTTCATTTAATGCTTAAGATGTGGCCATCATAAGTCTTGGATTTTTGGCACATTTTCATGGTTTTTCTTGCTCATTAAGCCAAGCATTCTAGAATCTTCCATGGTATGGTTCACTTAAGCCAACTTGCTATCCAAGTTTCTTCTCTTTAACACACTAAGGTCCAAAACCATTTAATGCATTCTTATTTTTAAGTCAAGAAATTTCTAGATTAGCTTACTCCTCAAGTTAGGCATGTGGATCTCCTATTCTAAGGCGAAAACAGTTTTGAGTAACTTTTGAAATCAGTACCATTACCTTATCAAATGAGCTCGAAAAATTATAAAATTTTAATATATTGTTGAGAAGACCTTAGAAAATATTTTTCATGCAGAATCCAAGCCAAATTCATTCTGCGGAGAGAACATAAAATCATTGAACACAACCCAAAAATTCGTTTGTCAAGCAGATTCAACGGTCAAAGAGAGAGAGAGACTCATTTCGAAGTTTAAATCTTCACAAAACTCTTTGAATTTTTAATATGTTATAGATATGAATGTCATTAAAAAATTTTGTGGATAAAGCATGTCCAAATTCGAAAGGGAAGACTTTATAAGAATTCGAGAAAGCAACTTGGTTACCTTTTTTACTATACTAGGCAGGTTCTATATGGTAATTGATTGGGCCTTCGTCCCAATCATTTCACCTCAGAAAAATCTAAAATTTAAGTATATTCTAAATCAAGATATTTTGAACAACTTTCATGAAAAAAGTTTTTCCAAATTCAAGGCAGAAAGAGCTCTATAAAATTGAAAAGTAGAAAAGGCCCAGTAATTTCGAAAAATTGAGTAGTCAAAACCTATGAAACTCAAGGTGGCAAGTCTATGGAGGAGAGGTGGCGCTCTACTTGGCTTGCGAGATCACTTGTTATTATTTTCTTAGGTTTTGAGTCGCCCTCCTTTCATTAATTACTTGGGACACATAAGCCTCCATACTCATCATCCTCATTTAATACTTTTCACACTTGTTCACACTTATTTTCTAGGAAGGTTTGACTAATCCAAGGCCTATCTAGCTTAGCCTCCTAGTTGAGATCAAAAAAGGATCGAAATCGAGGATGTTACAATTCAACAAAGGTCTGTGGCTAATTCACGACCGGAAGAGGCTGGATGTAGCCAAGCCTATTTGGCATGGCTAGGTCAATGGCCTATCTTGGCCAACGTATGGCTAGGATTGGCCGAGTGTAGGGCCGAGCTAACTAGGCGCAAGACCAGCTCATGGCCTGGCACAAGGCCAGGCTCATGGGCTAATGCATGACTAGGACTAACTGGCACATGGCCGGGCACATGGCTACGCAGCAGGGTCGCTGAGCCGATCCACAACCGATTTGTGACCAGCCCTATTCCATCATAAGTGGTCCATGACCGATTCATGACCAATCCATGGTCGAGCAGAGTCAATATGTGGTCGTTGTCATGTGGTTGCGTAAAATCAATTAATTTGTGATTGACACACAGTTACATGGGATCGATTTATGGTCGTATGTGGTCGATACATGACCGAATAGAATCACTCATGACCAGTGCATGACTATACGCGATCAATCCATGATCATCCATCGATCTATGGTGGTGCGTGGCCATCCCACGACCAACCCTTGTGGTCGAGCGGTCGATCCGTGGCTGAATGGCTCGGGTCGAGTTGCATCATTATTGGATCGATCCATGACCAATCCTTCGATTCGACCATGGCCGATCCCTTGGTCGTCCTTCCAATTGGGCTGATTGGTCCATAGCCGATCCCCACTATCAAGGCGCCAATTCTGTGGCCATTTTTCATGGGCTAGAATTGTGCATGTTACACATTCTATGCGTGTAAGATTGTCCTTTAGTAAGTGAAAAACATATTTGAAAAACAATTGGTAATTACTTTCGCGTGCCCAAGGGCTTGCCCTAATTGCTAATTAGTTTTTCCGGGTGCTGCGTACTACTCAACTCAGGAAATGTAGCACGAGAAGTGAAGCTATTTGCCCCACTATTTAGATTCATGGCTCAACTTTTGATGATTTGGACCGACATATCATCGGGGAAGGTTTGGCAAAAAAATGAATGGACTGAAAATGGCTATCCCACCTGCACACCTTATGTTTTAGCCTGTAAGTAAAGAATACTTTTTTCTTTCCATGAAGAACAAATTGCTGAAATTGCTGTCAATATAAGTAACTCAAATAATTAATCAGCACAAGTAAGGAAACCTATTACCAGACAAGCCTGCTGACAAGAACCACACAACTTGCTAATTAAGTTATGGATTGCAATATTCCTTAAATATCGCACAATAAGTCAACCTTGTTTATCTGCTCCTTCAAGTCCTCGGACCCATACTTCAATTTGTCCACGGCCAACAACACATTGGCGAGATTTTTGTTGAAGGAGGACATGACACCCCTCAATTGAGTCCTATATGGTGGTTCTGGTACAAGTCATATGTGTCGTATGGCCAATTATCCAAGACTGGTTTTAGAATAGTACAAGCCAAATGGCATATAATTCCATTTATGGAGGGATGGTTCAACAGATTTTGATTTCGGTCACATTGAATGAGTAATCGAAGAAAATCTCCAGTGTGGGTTTTAAGCAGTGACACCATAAGATGTTCTGCCATATGGCCACACTAAAGCAGGTCAAGTACTTATCGGAGGTGTGTTTGAAATTAGTATAGATTAGCAAGATATGACAACGCCTTGGAGCATTGGAGGTTTGGAAGCACAAGAACTTTTTATGTAGAAATTATATGCTTAACTGCTTAGTAAAATTCTCTATTCAATGTTTATTATAACATTGGAACTACCAAAAAATTTTGGGAGTCCTTAGAAAAGAAATACAAGATAGAAGATATGGGCACCGAGAAATTGTGGTTGCCAAGTTCCTGGACTTCAAGATGGTGGATTCTAAATCTATTGTGAGTCAAGTTCGAGAATTGAAAATAATTTCGAATGATATCTTTGTTGAGGGAATGTCACTTAGTGAATCATTCCAAATGGTAGCCAATATTGAGATGGTCTCCAAGCTAGTCAGATTTTAAAAATTATTTAAAGCACAAACATAAAGAGATGAGCATTGAAGATCTCATTTTGTGACTCAGAATTAAGGTGGACAACCAAAGGAATGTAAACACTCTTATAGAGCCAAAGGTCAACATTGTTGAGTCTTCCAAATCCAAGCAAGATAGGAAGATGAAGAAGTTTTTTCAAGGACAAGACTAGTAGAAGGAATAATCCTAAAAATTTCAAGAGATATGTTTTGTTTACAATAAGCTTGGCCACCGAGCTAAGGATTGCAAGAAGCACCCGAATAAAGGCAAGGGCTTTGGTGCAACTAAGCAACTGAATCTAATAAAGCAGGAAGATGATAAGAGACTAATTGTTACAGTGGTGTCTGAGGTTTCTTAGATGTCAAAGACTAACAGTCGGTGGTTATAACGAGGTGCACAAATCACATTTGTATGGATAAATTTTTGTTCTTGTCTTATGAGAAAACTGAGGAAAAGGAGAAGTTTTATATGGCTAACTTTGCATCAACCAAGATTGTTGAGAGAGAAAAGGTGATCTTGAAATTCACCTCCGACAAGGAGATCACGTCGCCAAATGTGTTGATGTATCGGAGATCTTGAAGAATCTACTTACTAGCCCCATATTTATCAAGGAGGATGTCAAAATTGTTAAGAAGACATTTGTGTGGATAAACTTTTGTTCTCGTCTTATGAGAAAATTTAGGAAGAAGAGTGTCGCGACCAGAATTTTGGGTGCATCACCTAAAATTAGGTTAATGGACTATTAAGTCTAACTTAGTTCGGGCTCTCCCAAGCCCATACCAATTTGCGACTTAGGTTCAAATATCTAGCATGCAAAATGGAGTCGCCACTAATCAATTTATGGTAGATCGATTAGACACTGAAGTAAAATAATGAGAACGTTAAATTTCTCTAATGCCCTTTCGGTACCTCTCTTTTTTATTTTGAAAAATGTTTGGCAAGCAACTTGAATTGATTTTAATTTATCTCCCTAACATGTGAGGTTATCATGTGAGTGTGCAAACCACCAATTTAACACTCGATAAAACAATAAATAAATTGCATGACTTATTTCATAACAATAAAAGCATCTATAATATTAAATCAGAATTCACATTGACGATCATAGATATGATTTCTAATTAATATGCAATCACTTAATTTTTATTTGCACTTTTTAATGAGAATATAACCTATATGCAATGCAATGCTTCTAATCTAATATGAAATGATATGATATGGCATGTCCTAAACTATATGAATGAGTAAAGTAATTTCCAAAGAAATGCAATAATTAAATGTACAATCTAAATTCATCAAATGACCTAACTCTAATGACGAGGAAGTTCTAATTAAATGAACCTATCAATTACTAAATGACATGCATTTCATTAACCTAATTTTATATGACATGCACATGATTTTTTATTTTCCTAAAAAGGCAATCTATCCTAGAAAATGAAATGAATTTACTCTAAGATAATTTTTTTTGTGTGTTTTCCATGAAATTTGAAATTAGAAGGTTGCGAAAATTATCTAGTCGGATCGAGATATCATCTAGCTTATTTCAATAATTAGGTTGAGCCAAATCTTAATTTAAACTAGAATGTTATCCCTAACCTAAAATACAATCTATCTAGGGAAAATATAAACTTAATAAAATTAAACATGCGATCTTATCTTAATATACAATGATGTGCAAAGAATGCCCTAAGTCTATTTTTTTTTTTTATGAAATTCGAAATTAAAATTACCAAATAATTAAACATGCATTTTAAATTTTTTAAAAAATAACATCCTAAATGAATGCATTTTTTTTTTTGGATTTTTTTAACAAAATTCGAAATAAAATCCATATTCTAGATATGCAAGATAACAAGAAATATTATGAAACAAACACAATCATAATTCAAATATTTTTGGATTTTTTCCTTTTACGAAAATAAAAATGATTCAACTAACACGACGGCAAATCAGACAAGATATGATTGATATCTATAAATTACGAACCATATCTTGTGTATGAGATCGGGTTAATCAATTTTTAAATAAATCGCAAACTTGGCGCGTGAGATTGGATTGACAATTTTACGAGAAATTGCGAGTCGGATTTCGTGACGCGAAAATCGGATCATCACTTTATTTCATGTCGGAATCTCAATCATGCATTCCAGTAAAAACAAGCTATAAACGAAAATAATAAAAATATAATAAATAAATAAATAAGAAAACTACCTAATATATTTTCATTTTGTTTTTTTTTTCTTTTTTTCTTTTTCAAGCCTTGTGCTCGGTCACCAGGGAGACTGATCGTTGGTCCGGCAAGGAGAACTCCGGCGAGGGCGGACGGGCAGGAACGAGGCAGCACCCGGGCAGCAGGGACAACCGGCGGAACAGGGGCGTCGCGGTCGGAGCTGCCGGCATTCGGACTCCGGCACAGGGCGTTGCGGGCAGAGGACTCCGGGTGTGGGCGTCGCAGGCGGAAAGCTGCAGATCCGGCTCAGGTGGACTTCGGGCGAGGCTGGTGCGACCGATCGGAGGGTGGAAGCGCAGCAGGGGAAACTCGCGACTGCTGCGGCGTCAGGGGGCTAGAGGCGCGCGGTGGTGGCTCGTGGAGACGCTGCAGAGGCAGATCAGCAGGCGCTCAGGTGCTCGTGGAGGCGCGGCTGGGTCACGGCAGAGGCAGGTCGCGGGTGGTGTTGCGGAGGGTAGTCGCAGACGGCTGGCGTCGCGGGTTGCTCGTGGAGGAGGCGCGGCGGGGCAGGACGGCAGATCTCGGACCGGCGCGCGTTGCAGGCAGATCGCGAACAGAGCAGGGGCAGTAGCGTCGTCGCGGGCAGATCGGTGTTCCGGTGCGGCTGAGCGGCGATGCTCGGAACGCCGAGCAGGGGCTCGGATGCGCAGCAACGGCGGACGAGGTCGCGATCAGCAGCGCAAGCTCCTGTGGATCGGGCAGGGTGCAGATTCGGCTCGGGTGACCGCGGAGTGTCGCCCGGAGACTGGAGATGCAGGGACCAGCGGTGTTGGGTCGAGCGGAGGGGCGAGCGGTGGCGCGGCGAGGGCTGGGTCGCAGGCAGAGGGCAGGCAGAGCGGCTGCACGAAGAAGATGAACAGAGCTTTTGCTGTTTTCTTCTTCTTCTTTTTGTCTGCTGCGCGTCACTTCTCTCTGCCGCACGCCTTCCTTCTGCTGTCTTCAGAAGCTTTTCGCTTGACTTTTTTCATTTTCCCCAAAAAGTCTTTCTCTTTTGTTTTTCTCAAAGGAACGAACGCCAACGGGGAAAAACTTTTCTTCTCCTTTCTTTGTGTTCAATTTTTTCGACCTCGAGAAGCCCCCGAAAAGAAATTCTTCCCCCAACGAGGTAAAAAGAAATTCCTCTCGTGCGGCCATATATTTAATGTGTGGCCTCCCTTTGAAACCCTACGTGTTTTTCTTTTTATAGGCTATGAATTAAGATTTTAATCTTCCTAAATCAAAATCCATGAAGATTCTTTTTATAAACGTAATATTCGTTTTGCCGAACACAATATTTACTTTTCACATCTGTCCTATCCAAAAAAAAAAAAAAATTATCATATCTTAAAAAAATTCAAAATTTTTTTATCGTTAATTTTTAGCTTAATTTGCTCACTTCTTGAGCTTAGTTCAACCTGTCAAGTTAAAGCTCAAAACCACTAATTTGAACCCATCTGCCACCGGTGCAATAAATAAAAGCACAAAATGTAAATTTAAAACAAATGCACCTAAATTAATATGCTATGCAATTAATATTTTTTTAGGGATAAAATTAACCCATCAATTTATTCTTACATTTTACAAAAAAAAAAAAAATTAACCCATCATTTATAATACAATAAATGAATGACCGGATCGTCAAAATTTAGGTGTTAACAAAGAGAAACTCTATATAGCTAACTTTGTATTAGCCAAGATTGTTGAGAGAGGAAATGTGATCTTGAAATTCACCTTCGGCTAGGAGATCACCTTGCTAAATGTGTTGCGTGTATTGGAGATCTTGAAGAATCCACTTTTTCTCCCCATATTTGTCAAGAAGAATGTCAAAATTGTATTCAAGTCTAATAAGTTTGTATTTTCCAAAGGTGGATGTATATGGGGAAATGATACTTGTGTAATGCCTGTTTAAAGCCAATGTAACTATCATTGATATACATCGCGACCTCCTTTTTTGGCGCCCTATTACGCGAGCACCTGCGGAGGCTAATGGCTTGTTAAGGCTATTAGGCTTAGCTCGGGCTCTCCCAAGCACACCAATTCACGACTTATGGTTCGGGTACCAATTCACGACTTATGGTTCGGGTTTTTAATTTGTAAGTTAATTTTAAATATGAGTCGCCACTAATCAATTTGGGGTGGATTGATTAGAAACCTAAGCGAAATATTAGGAGAAAATATATATATATTGGTGACCCGGGAATTCTTGTGCAGTAGACGGTGGCAACGTAAACTCCGGGGTGGACTGAGCAACCACCACAGACTCAGCTGCGGGTGAGTCGCGCGAATGTGACGCCTATGGAATTCGAACTCCTCCCCTTCATGAGGGGGAGAGAGCCCGAAGTCAGCTACGCCACCACGGGCGATGGTGAAAAATATATATATTGGTAAGGAATATTGGGAGAAATATTTCACTTTTTGCGCAATGGAGAAACTAGGATCGGAGACTTGATTATACTAATTAATCACTAATACCCTTCCGATACCTAATCTTATTTAAACCCTAAGGCTTTTTTGGATTTTCAAGGATTTTTCCCTGCATTTGTGGAGAAAAACATATTTTTGGTCTTTTATTTTTTTTTATTTTTTGAACATAAAATGCATTTTTTCGGATTTTTTTGATCATTTTTGAAAATATAAATCATCTTTTACTTTTTCTGATTTTTTTGGGAAAATGTAAAATATTTTTTGATTTTTTAAAATTATTTTTTTGGATTTTTTTTTGTTTCTGGACAGTGAAGTAAGACCAAGCTCATGAGCTTATTATTCTAGGTTGGAACAAGTTGATAGGATCCCCTTTATGGCATTCCCAATTAATAACATATTATAAAAAGGGTTGGGACCAACTCGGCTCGCTGAAGCCAGTAGCTCGGAATGGGCTTGAAGCATGGACCCAGCCCATAATTTTATTTTTTTTAACAATTAAAGCACACAATTTGAAAGAAAAACAAAATAGACCCACATCTTCCAGGCCCGCACAAGATCAGCCCATGCACAGACGGGCTCAGTTGGCCCGAACTAATGAAACCCTAGCTTGAACGGCAACCCACACCCAACCCAGTTCTCCAGTCATGACCCGGTTCTCTCTCACATCCTTGCTCTCTCCTAAGAAGCACCAATACTCTCCGGAAGTCTTCGTGTCGTATTCGACACTCCGACACATGTCCGACACGCTCCAACATGTTCCGACACGCAATCTATAAGTGTCGAAAAATCCAACACATGGTCACCTCTTCCCGACATACTCCGACATGTGAGTTCGAGATTTTGACACTCGATTTTGACACGCACGGGGTCAATTTTAAAAAATTTCAAAACTTGAGGGGTCGGAATGTAAATATATAAAAAAATAATGAAAATAACAAAAATAGGGGGAAAGAAAAAAAAATTTACTCTCAAGGTTCTCACTTATAAGTTCTGATCTTCCGGTGAGTTACGATGGAACGCCCATTTTCTTGTCGGTGTACTTAAAGTTATAATTTTTTTTTTTTTGTTTCTTTTCACCTCTTGCAAGCATCGGTTGCAAATTATCTCTTTTGGTCTATGTTATTGGTATATGAGTTATCTTTCACATTTTCCGTGGTGAATTTAGTGATTTTCTTTTCTTTTGGTCATACTTCGAGAGTTCTTGTCTTGGATTTTCATTTTCTCGAACCTTGTTTTGCAGAGGAGCTCCAAACTAGTCTATATCATAAACTCCGAATTCTGTCTAGGACTATAAGAAATCTCATTAATCTCCGACAAGTATAGTTCCTTCAAGTTTACTCTTTCATGTTTACAATTTTTGAATTTCTCGTTCAATTTCTGTCAAATTAAAACAATGAATGATATTAACAAATGTTGGATTAATATTTTTAGTGTAAATTAATTCAATGCTCTTTTTATTATTATTTATTTATTTTTGCATTTATATAAAAAATATATATTTAATATATAACATGTCGGAACGTGTCGAAATTCTCTATTTTTTTAAAAATGTCGTGTCGACGTGTTGTGTCACGTGTCGTGTGTCCGTGTCGGTGCTACATAAGCTCTCTTTGCAGCGCCCTTTGCCCTCCACAGTGCGGCCAGCCAAGACGATGGTGCTGCTCGCGTTGGCTTGGCAGCATGCCCACTAAGGCATCGCTTTGGATGGCCAGGGCCGCAGTGTGACATCCCAATTTTCCAATTCTATTTTCAATAAATTGAGACGGACATTTTGTTGGTATGCATATAGTTCATTTCCTTGAGTCGGCCACTCATATGGAAACTAGTCTCTCATGTGAAGCTATTAAGAAATTATAATGTATTAGACTCGAGAATTTAACCAGGAAGCGACCTTTCGACCGAGCTAATCTGCAAGGGTCATTACGGCACAATTAAAAATCGATTAGAGACCGGAGGTAGGTCGACTTGACAGAGGCATGTGATCAAGTGTGGGTGATTCCACCAGATTGCACAATTCTTGTCGGTCAGCACTGGACCGGCTTTTTTATTGATTGGGTACCCTGTATCTGTATTTGAAAGCTTGAGATTACTCCGACAACCGAGAGTCGCCAATGTGTCAAAGATGTACATTGTGGCTTGATCGACCACAGGTCAAATGCATGCAAATTTCTAAAAGCTACCCGGTAGATTATGACGCGCTAATATCGTGCCAGAGTGAAATCAACCGTGAAATTGAGATCGAATTCATAAATTGGAATTCTGGGTGTGTCACAAATCATTTTAGGAACATTGACTCATCTTTGGAAGATTTTTCATGCAAGCTGAGCTTTTCAGCAAAACAATCAAAGTATAGTTAATTCGGTTCGGAAAATTGGTAGGCCACTTTTGGTTGTACTTTTGAGATCTAATATGGTTCTATAGTCAAGTGATTATGTGAATTGAAGTGTGATGACATTGGATTAATTTTATAGACTTCAGTTGGAATCAATTGGAAGTGAATTGAATGGAATTGAAGAAATTAATGTACAATATTTCATGCCTAGGCGGAAAAGTAAATTGCAACCATTAAAAAATGTTGTGGAAGATTTGAATTAGTGGAGTATGACATCACCTTAGGTCATGGTGGTTGGGCCATATGGAAGGAGAGCTTGACAAGTGTAAGGTGGAGATTTGCCCTAAAAAAGGTGACCCATCACCATCATCTTCCTCCTTGAATCAAGGGAGTCTTGGAACTTGGAAAGGAGGGAGGGGCACCGTGTGAACCAAGGAGCTTCGGCCGCGACTTCGTCCGCCCGATTGCTGCTCGGCCGCCGACTTGCTCGTCGCCGGAGCCGCTCGCCGTCGCCGTCGCCACTTGCCCTCCGTCTTCCTCTCTTCCCCGCCATTCGATCGTCTATCCTCCTTCTTTGGTGTGCCTTGAAGGCTTCGAAACCAATGACAAACCGAGCAGCCTCGTCCGAAGCTGCACGCCACTAGAGGAGCCTCTACCACCGCCCGTCGCCGTCCTTGCGCGCCGTTGCTATCGCGGGCCTCCACCTCTCTCACGCCGTCGTCCCTGCTCGCCCTCATCTCCAGCAGCTTCGTAGGCCAACATAGGCCGCGGTTCAGCCACCTCCGGCCACCGCGAGACCCCGCCGATGGCCGCACGGCACCGCCGCAACTCCTCCGCCCATTTCTGACACAAGCCGGCACCGGATCTACCATTTCTTGGCCTCATCTAGCAGCGGACAACAGCCAAGAAAAGTGAGTATTCCAGCTTAGTCTTGGCCTGTCACGCCCCAAACCCCGAGCGCGTGCCCATCCCTATCTGGTCGATAATAATTTGCGACTTTCTAGGACGAGTCGCCGACCCTTTCCATTTTATTGCACATACGGAAGCGAAAAGAAATCCCCAGTAATCATCTCGGGATAGAAATGCAGGACAATAGATTCACAAACAAACATGCTTTTATATATATACTGAGTCATGTACATAGGTCTATGGCCAAAAGACTGGCCTTCCAAAAAGAAGTGGTCCTAACTAACCTACGCTTCCGATCACATCCTCTTAGCTCCAGGTCCTCCACTCGACGACTCTGAAAATGTTGTCCCACAACGGGGTGATATATCATCTTAGTGAGTCTAAGCTCTAAACCCCAATTAGAAGGGAAATACGCTCAGAAGTGTATAATCACACAATCACACAATCAATGAGACTTACCTCGTTTCAGGTCCACCATGCAGGTCAGTACAATTTATATCACAGACAACATGAGAACATGAGCAACAATAAGCTCCAAATAACTGAAACACCACACTCAATTAATCATGCATTCCTAGTTTTGATCTCGGCATATAGCATGGCCTACTCTTTGTTCGGCGGTCTTCTGGCATTGCCAGGCATCGTCTCACCCCATTGAGCATGGCACGTCTCTTTATCAAACAGCTTTCCCGAAGGAGCATAGGGTCCAGAATCAATTGTGACCGGCTTCCCGTTGTCCAGGGGGTATCCCAAATAAGGATAACGTCCAGCTCAACAGCCCGGGACGATTTTCTCTTAACCATCACACGAACACTCAAGTATGGCCCAGGGCACCGTGCATTGCACTCAAATACTTCAATTAAAATGGTGAGCCTGACCTTTTTTTTCGTATTAGAAATTCACATAAAATTACTTGTGTGTGGGTACATGGTCAACTTGACCCAGAAAAATTGATATTCTTCCTTTTTGAAATCCCACTATTTCATATAGTACAAAAACTATTTTTAGTGTCAAAACCCGACACTCGGGATTTTCTGAATAAATATTGGAAATTCACAATTTTTAGAATTAAATACCAAAAATCAAATCAGCACTCAATTTGTATAATTTAACACTCACTTGCGAGAAATTAACCACACCATTGCAATCGGCACGAAATTCCGATCACCGGCTATCCCGGCCCTAATTTTAGGAAAATAAATAATAATTAAATAATTACTAAAATTAATTAAATAAATAAATTTAAATTCTAAAAATACTAACCTAGGCCATAACCATTAAATTAATAACCAATATGGACTCGGAGAAATTCCCCGAACCCCGCTAGATAAATAGTACAATTTATTTAGGCCTTAGCTAAACCATGCTAACCACCTAACATGCTCAATTAAATAATTACATTTCTAATTTATTCTAACTAACCACCTAATTCCTAATAAAATAAATCTAAACACCCCTTAAACGTCATTAACCTACTAAGCAGAGTTTATAGTTTAAACTCACTGGTTAATTGCGGAAACCGGTTCACCGCGACAACAACGCGACGGCGGCCGAAATCTTAATTTTCGGCAGTGTCGGCAAACTTGAACTGGGCCTAAAGCGGGCCCAACAAATCTCAGCCCAAATCTGAGATTTGCTTTTGAAATTGGACTGGGCTTGAGTTGCTTCGCGGGCTTCAATTAACGCGGGCTTGGAAAGGCTGAGTTGGGCTTGAATTCAAGTGGGCCTTAAGCTTGCAATGGAATTGGGCTTGAGCTTGAATCACTTGGGCTTTGCTGGGTTGAACAAAATGGGCTTCTCTGGTTTCTTGGACGGGCCCAACTGCTGGGCCGATCTTGGGAGTGGGCTGCTGGCTTTGCTGGCGTCGAGCTGAAGGTGACGCTGGCGAAGACACAAACGAAAGATGGAGCAGGGAAGCAGCTGGCGGTGGAGTCTTCGAGCGGATGAAGTCCCCGGCGTTAATGGGCTGAAGAAATCGAGCAAAAAGGGACTTCGGTGGTGGTGAGTCACGGACGGTGGCAGCTTCTGCCGTGAGCTGCTTCAATCGGCAATTGGCAGATGGAGTCAACGAAGAGAACTCAGCTGGTGGACTTGGACGCGTGGAGAAGCAGCTTGATTTCGTGGCTGGACTTCGGTGAGTTGTGGAGCTTCTTCAGTCAACTAAACTTCAATGGTTGACTTGAGGCATGAGCTACGGACGTGGGGTGATGATGTGGTGGTGGAGATGGATGGGTGATGAGGATGAAATGATAGTGGAGACGTGCGTGGCTGCAATCGTGAAGGAAGTCGTGCGGCAGAGGTCTCAGTCGAAGGAATCGATGGAAAGAAAACAAGAGCAGCTGCTTCGTGGTGTGGCGTCCATGCGAAGGAGATGAAGGAGAGGAATCGTGCACGAGAAGCTGCCGGTGGGGGAAAGGATAAAATCAACAAACAAATATCTATCAGTAATGCTTGGTCCCCCAAAAGCCACAAAGCTTATCCCTTGGTCCTCTCCTATTACTTTCTAGTATATAATTTTCCCAAATAATTCAATTTTTGATGCCAAAAATGCAGCCCCAAGCCACATTCCGAATTTCTTCAATTGATGGGCTTCAAATTCATCAAATTTTCCCATTGATGTCCCATTTTGATGTAGAAAAAGCTCTGAATATTTCTACAAGTCCCCTTCGCCAAATAGCTCGAAGAAAGTCAAAACTCTATTAAATTCAGTCCATACAAATTTCCGTTAATTTTCTATGGCGTCCAAATCAATTTTCCGTAAAAATCTCAGAATCTCTGAAAATTAGCCGGAGAATGAGTCGACGTTATCAAATAGCTCGTGGCACAACAGAACTTTCATTTTTGAAATCGAGTTCAAATTCACGGTTACTTTCAATCCGAGTCTTTCTTTTAGCGTGACCTGTCATCGGGTAATTTTTAGGAATTTTTAGTGCAATTGACCCGTGATCGATTTATCTCGAGTCACAATGTACATCTTTGACACATTGACGACTCTCGATTGTTGTGAAAATGTTAAGGTTTCAAATATGGACACAGGGTACCCAAAACGATAGAAAATCAATTTAGTGCCGATCAACGAGAAATTTGCAATAATGTGGAATTACCCACATTTTGATCACTCGTCTTAATCGAATTGACCTATCTCTAATCTTTGATCAATTTTTAAGTGTGCCGTAATGACCCTTGCAAATTAGCACGGTCAAGCAGTCGATTCCTAGTCAAATTCTCAAGCCTTTTGCGTTAAAATCCATTAATAATTTTTCCAGATAATCTAGTTATCTCTTGAGTAATCTGCTAAGAGAATAGCACTATAGACGCGTCGACGAAATGCCCGATTTATTCAATTGAAATCAGATTTGAAAAAATCAAGATGTCACATGGCCCGTTTTGGCCGTCTTTTCGATCCCGGATGCTCGGCCCACCTTGAGAAAAGTCGATCCCCTCGGCATCCCCGTTGTTTTGGTCCGCTCGGCTCGTCATTTGAGTGAGTTTAACTCACTAAACCTTGATTAGAGGGTTAATGATGCTTTGGGTGTGCTTAGTTTATGTTAAGTGTTATCAGGTGGTTAGTTTAATTGATTTAAGTGTAGAATAAATTAATGTGCTTAATTAACTTAAAGTGTGTTTAATTTAAGGTTAAGTGAATGTTTATATTAATATAAACCTTGATGTGACATAAATGAATTTACTTTTGATTTATTTAAATATCTCGAAATTATTAAATAATTTAATAATATATTATTTATTCGAAATTATTAAAATATTATTATTTAATTATTTTCGGAATAAATTTAATTATTTATTAAATTCGAAAATTTTGTCGGACCCTAAATTCTCAAAATTTCGTGCGGTCGCTTTGCTATGTAGTCAGATTTTGAAATTGATGATTGTATATTATAAATTGAGTGTGGATTGTGAAAAATATGGATATTATTATTTAATTAATTTTCGGAATAAATTTAATTATTTAATAAATTTCGAAAACTATTTTGGGACCCTAAATTCTCAGAATTTCGTATTGATCACTGCCGTGTATTCAGATTATGAATTTGATGGTTAGATATTACAAATTGAGTGATGATTTGTGCAATTGATTATTGAATTGTCGTGTGCTGGTTGAAAGATTCGGTCGCAGTAGTGGCTACGCCAACTGGACCTTTATTCCTTTAGAAATGCCGTCAATAGAGTGACGTGGCTCGAGTCGAAGTAAATGCTAGGCCTACTGGACCCATGCTCATTCGGGAATGCCGTTGACATAGTGACGAAGCTGCGCTCCAAGGGGGGGGAGGCGATGCCTGGCGTTCTAGTTGTTTGAGTTCCTATTACAATCTGTGATTGAGTAATTTGAATTGTGCTAATCTGTAGGAAGGAACTGAGGCGATGTAAGTTCTCTATGTGATGTGGCTAGGCCACCCTTGGACGTATTTTCTTTCTAATAGGGGTTTAGGGGATTGAATTTGCTGAAACAATATCTCATCCCGGTTGTGGGATTAAAATTTCAGGTCCTTGGTGGACAGAGCGGCCAGTCAGCTTTAGTTGGCTTTGAGGAGTTACATAGGTGAAGTCATAAGGAATTGGAGAACGTGTCTGACTTATAGGTCGTAGGATGGTTCCTTTTTAAAAGCTGGTATTTTGTAGACTTTTGGCCGTAGACCTCTGTTTGTAATTTTGTTGAATTATGAAAATGTTATATTGTGGTTTTGCTTCCTACTTTTTTATCTCGTATTTCATTGTTAGGGGTTTTATAATACGTTCCGCTTGCGCAATAATAAATAAATGGGGTTGGCGACACTACCTGGGAACGTCACATTTGCATGACCATGGTGGGATGTTGGCGCGCTCGAGGTTTGGGGTGTGACACGCAGGCTTGGTCTTGGTTTGAGTCGCCGCTCCTCAATGGGCGCTCTCGTTGCCGGTATCCTCGGCTGGACATTCATAACAACAACGAGGGCAAGAGACGGATGAACAGCCACCACTCGGGAATCCGCCATCGCAAGAAACACCACCGGGGAGCATGACACGCACGGGCGATCTAGCTCAAGCCAAAACAGGAAAACAAAACCCATATCTCATTGTGGCATTTCGTTGAATGGGTGGTGAACGCAACTGGAACGGGGGGATTCGTGGCATGAACGAGGTCAGGACCGGTGCTACGCCCTCAACACCAACCAAAACATGCATGACAGCGTAACGGGGGATGGCCAGTGATTGGAGCTTGTGCTAGCCGGATGGCTGTGAGCTCCAATCCAGCGTGCCTAGAAGTAGAGCAAAAAGGGTCAGGGGGCTCATGGTTTTGGGGATTACGTAGCGATGCTTCGTCGGCGTGGTTCAGGTGCGGCGGTGATCCGTTGGCTGCCTGTTGGGTGCGGCACCGGCGGTCCTTCCATCTTCCTTTTAGATCTCTCTCTCGGGTCTCTCTCACAAGCTCACTCTTGACTCAAGTCTCGCTCGCTGTCGGGGTCTTCCATAATGTCTCAGGGGAAATCCTTTAAGCTTGTTGCCTCCGTCCTCTCTCTGCGTGTTTTTGGCCTTCCCCCCGACGCCCTATTTATAGGCGGGGGGGTGGTCGACGGAGGCTTTGGTCGCCGCCTCCCGGCGTGCCGACCGGCCTTGGTGCGGCCGAATGACGTCTCCTCAGCCACCCACTTGCTCCGCTTTAAAGGCAAGTCCCATCCGTTGCCAGCCTACTCCTCCTTTCTCCGCCGTAGGTCGTCCTCGCGCGCGTCATCATTGCTGCGCGTGAGTTGCAGAGGCGGAAGAGGAAGGAAGAAGAAGGAAGAAGGAAGGGGGGTCGAGCTTGGCAAAAAGAGGCTGGCCCTAGGCCCTTGTGGGGCAAAAAGGAAGAAAAAGGGGCTGCGCGCGAAGACCTAGCCCAAATGAGTCTACCCCTTTTTATTTTCTTTTATTATTATTATTTTAAGTAAATTATCTGAAATAAATAAAATAGGAAAATAAAGCTTAATGGATGTAAAAATAGAAACTAAGGCCTAAGTGATGCGAAAATCATTTTTGTTAAGGCCGAATTGGTCCCTAATTTTCTTGTGCAATTTAATCCTAAATACTTAGTCAAAATTTAGGTGTCAATAATGTAAACATGAAATTTATTATCCAAAGATTATCAATAAAGAGAAGTCTTTGGTTTATATTGTTGTGTCTACTTATCAATAGCATAGTAGACTAGGACATGTAAACTATGACATGATGAAAATAATAACAAACTTGGGGCTAATCCAGGGTTTAAGTTGAAGCTTATGGAGAAAAAAATCAATCATCATGATATGCTGTTGACACCTAAATTTTGGCGACCCGCTTAGTCATTTATTGCATTAAAAAATTAGGGGTTAATTTTATTCGGAAAAAATAGTTAATTGCATAGCATATAGTTTTAGGTACATTTGTTTCTTAATTTGCATTTACATTGGGTCGGTGACAAATGTGTTTGATTTAGTAGTTCTAAGCTTTAATTTGGCAGGTCGGACTAAGCCCACGAAGCAAGTAAATTGGCCCGAGCCCGTTTTCTTTTAATAACAAGAATTACCTAAATTGAGATTTGAAATAATATTATGGTGGATTTTTGGAATTTAAGAAAATCGGGTTGCAATCTTATCTTTAGGTGATAAAATCGGAGATGTGGAAAATAAAAGAAAAGTGATATTGCGTGCGAAAAGAAATCTTCGCGGATGCTGATTTGAAAAAGGAAAATAAAACCCTAATCTTCAGCCTATAAAAAGGTTTTCGCGTAGGGTTTCAGTAGATGCCACACAATTGACTAAACGGCCGCATATACGGAGACTTCTCTAGGGTTCCAAGAAGCTTTTGCTTCGCGAGATACGAAACAGAACAACACAGCGGGGAGATTGACGTGAGGGACGTCGATCAACGGGAAAAAACAGGAAAAAATAAGAAGAAAAAAAGGGTGCTCCTGTTCTGTTCATCTTCCCCACCACGCTTTCCACGATTCTCTCCGGCGCAAGAGCAGCCCGGGTCAACGCTTCCGCCGGCTTTTCTCCCGCTCGCGCCACCGTCGCCGCGCCTCAGCCGATCTCCCTCGCCGCACGAAGCCCGCTGTCGTTATCGTCACTCCGAGCATCCCTCCGCGACGCCCGGGCGGCTCCGCCGCTTCCTCATCAGCTCTGCACTCAATCGCTCCACCCGCGACGCTCCTGCTCCGACGCCCAGCGGATCTGCCCCGGACCCACGAAGCTGTCGCTGTCCCATCTCGCCGGGATTCTCGCCTGCGAGCCCGCATCCCTGCACCCCGCCGCACCACCACCCTCGCCTTGCTCCGCTTCGCAGCAGATCCCGCATCCTGCAGCAAAGTCCGAGTCGCCCCTGCTGCACCTTCAACCCGCCGGTCCGCGACTCCCCGTGATCGAGACCATCCTGCACCAGCCACTATAGCCTTCCAAAAGGCTATCCGTCAACGACCAGGGGTGCCATTGGCAAGCGCAGATTCTCTCACTTATTTTCTCCAATATTGATTGTTTTATTTGAAGGAAAATCTGGGCAAGGGAAGGTCATACATGAGGACGTGCACATTGAAGAGGACGCACTAGAGAATGTCAAAGGAGGAAACGTGGAGAGGAGTCATGCATTAAAGAAAGCACACCATCCGAAAAGAAAGTCAAGCGAGATCAATTAACCCGACAAGCCTCAGCCCCAAATCAAGTCGCCGTCCAGTCGTTTGTTCCTTATTTGTTGGTTTCCGATGATCCCAGCGCTCGCAGCCTTTGCTCTGCCAATTTTTCTTCACTTTCTTGCAGGTTTTTTCAGTCACGTCCGAGGTCTCGCCATCAAGCCTGCAGTTGTTGCCACCCCCAGCGACGTCCCTAAGGCCAAGCCATCACCCATGATCCATGAAGCCACTGAGCCGAGCCTCACCGCAACCGTATCTACCCGCGACGCGCCTGGCCGAGTATCATTAACCGTCCAAGCCATGCCTCTCACTGCCTTGAAGTCCACGGTCAAAAATTTGAGGAGTCAGCAAAGCTTGTTATTGGTCAAAGACAGAAGATCAAGGAAAATTTTCTTTGGGATGGTAGGGCGGGTTTTCCTTCAAGAAATTGCAGATGTTCCTTGCGCCACCGCACCACATTAACGTCAGCAATTCTCTGTGGAGGCTTTGACCAATGTCTACTCATTACCACGAAGCAGTTAATCGAGTCATCCATTAGCAAGTTCTGCCGCTGCCACACTGGTCAATCCCACCACGAGCTAGTCGTAACCGAGAGTCCCCACCACCTCTTCATCGTGTCGAGTTTGCCCAATTTTGACAAGCAAGTGTTTGAACAAGCTAATAATTTCATCTTAGTCAAGATTCATATATTTTGTTGCCTTGCTCGAATTATTGCATTCTTGATTAAATTCTTGAATAATGTGATCATGAGCTCGAATGGCCGTCACGACGTGCATATGATTGACAGTCCGATTTCACGCTCGAAATACGACTTGCAATCGCACGAAAAAATCGCCAATCCGATCTCACGCTCAAGATCCGATTCGTGGTTTTATTTAAAATTGACCAACCCGATCTCATGCGCGAGATATGGTTCGCCAATTTGTGGATATCAATTTGTCGTCGTGTTGGTTGAATCAGTCTTATTTTTGTAAAAGAAAGGAAAAATCCAAAAAAATCTGAGTTAGATTAGGTTTGTTTAGAATATTCATCATTTTAGGGTTATCATGTAGGATGTTAGATTTCTGTTTCACTAGTTTAAATTGCATGTTTAATTATTTGACAATTATTAATTTCGAAATTTAAAAAAAGAAAAGAAAAGGAAAAACAACAAAAAGTCATCATGCATATGTCATGTAGAGTTAGGGCATTCTTTGCACGTCATTACATATTATGATAGATTGCATGCTTATTAAGGAAAATAAAAACCATGTGCACGTCATATAGAATTAGGTTCATACAATGCATGTCATTTAGTGATTTTTGTTAGGTTCATTTAATTAGAAATTGCCCGTCATTAGAATTAGGTCATTAGATTAATTTAGATTGCATATTTAAGTGTTGCATTTCTTTAATTTCGAATCTCATGGAAAATACAAAAAAATTATTTTTTAGAATAAATCCATCTCATGCTTCAGGATAGACTACATGCTTATTTATGTCATATCGCTTAGGTCATAGCTAGCTAAGTCATGTTGCCATGTCATATAATTTCATGTTAAATTAGTGACATGCATTGCATAAAGCATGATTCTCATTAATTAAGTGAAAAAAAAAAGAAATTGCATGTTAATTAGAAATCATATATAGGGTTGTTGATGTGAATTCTGATCTAACAACGCAGATGCTTTCGTTGCTATGAGGTAAGTCCTGCAATTTATTCATTTGCTTTATTGAGTGTTAAATTGGTGGTTTGCGCATCTGCATGGTCACCTCACATGTTAGAATTTAAAATCAATTCAAGCTGCCTGCAAAAAACATTTTTGAAATTAAAAGAATGGTACCGAAAGGGCATTAGAGAAATCTAGTGTAATCAAGTCCTCGTACCCATAATCTCTAGTTCGTAGAAGTGAAGTAAATCTCCCATTATTTTACTTGGGTTTCTAACCGACCCACCAAAAATAGATTAGTGGCGACTCCTAATTAAAAATCAATTGCATGTTAAAAAAACTTGAACCTAAAGTCGCGAATTGGTATGGGCTTAGGAGAGCCCGAGTTAAGTCTAGCCTTAACAATCCATTAGCCAAACCTTAGGTGGCCCGCACTGCGAAAAAATTGGTCGCGACATATGCAAATGCACCTACACTATCACTTGTATTTATAGGTTTTAGGGTTTGTTCAAGATAGATGATTGAATCTTTTTCTTCATCTGAGTGATTTCTTATATATGTTTCTCATGATTCCCTAGAAAATATTGTACTGCATGACCGTCTTCATGTATGCACTAAGCCGAAGAATTGCATGTAAGTTTGCAAATATCTTTTATAGAACTGTCATGCCTTAGTTTCTGGAGATTAATGATTGCTTGAAGCTGTTGGTCCCTGAAGCATCACTTAATTAAGTTAAACTTTGCCATCATAATCATGGAGCTGGCAACTAACTGATTCGTTAAGCATATCTTTTCTCTAGACGAAGTCCTCTCGTGAATATTGGGAGGAGAGGGGAGCTGGGGTTTGTTTATGTTGCACATTATCATTTCTCAACAAGTTATAATAATTATGTATATGGAATTTATATTCTCCAGATCACTGTTCAGAATGCGTAGAGAGCCATGCGTTTTCAACTAATGACAAATTTCTCAAGGCCCAAGGAGATGAGATCAGAAGCTCTTTGCAATTTGTTCTTTTATTCAATTCTGATGTAGTTATACATGGATGGACACGAGGCGGACTTACCCTATCTTATAGTAGTCATGTGACTGAGGGTTCCTCATTTGAATTCAAAACAGAAGAAAGGAAGAGGGACGTTTTTATGTGGTTGTTTGAGATTGCATGTGATGGGTTAGTAACGACAGTGTTGCATGATAAAATTTAAATCTCTGAAAATTCACATCGATGGCATGACCGGGAATTGCATGATTTCATTTTTTTCTGACATCAGCTTGGAGGTTTCCTGCAATCTTTAGATCATTTTATTCCAGTCTCATGGGCGACACCAATCGTGTTTTTGTATGAAAAGCCATCCTCAAGAGTAAATGTTAGCCAATATGTGCACGATAGATCAGGTTGTGCCTACTGTATTTTGACCGGCGGTTTCATTGCAGAGGAATTGAAAAAGTTGCCTGCACCTGAGGTCGCCATAAAATACCACACTGGGGATGACTTGTACCTCTTCGGTAAGTTCGTTTTACATTCGTTGTCCTTTTCCTATATGGCCAATTTTCTTTGTTTTGTAATTTGTCATATTAACTACTAACATCTTTTACAAATTTGTTCAGATGAATTTCAAACTTCCGGACCACCTCAGTCTCGGAGGCCAAAAATAGGTAAGCGATAGCTGGCTGCATGTCTGAGCCTGAGATTTGCCTTCTTAGCTCCTACAAGGATCATATATGCTCATAATAAGTAGATACAGAGTGTTTGTATATAGTCATAAGAAGGTTTGAGAGCTTGTGTGGCGCACTGTAGGCCGTGGTTTGTTTTTCATGTGAATGGTGTTCATTGGTTAGCAAAACTGTAAGTGACATGGTTTGTCTTCAACTAGTAATAATCAGAGGTTACAGGAGCTTGCTCTATTTTTGGTTGTCCGACTATTGTTAGCTTTAAGTAGCTCTAAAGAGCATTGAGGATCAATTATGATGTATCAGCTAAACTTGGTTTTTTCCTGTATCATTACTCTTCGTCAGAGAACTTGTACGACCTCTTCCTTAACTTAAGAGATGACGAAGCTGAACACTGTAAGACGATGAAGGCATGTCAAATGCATGGGACGCTTCAGTCACCTCATTCAAGCCCAGAGGATGCTTTGGAAGATGACTTAGGTCGCGTACTTCCTCTGGCAGATTGTGAGGGTATTGTTGATTGTATAAAGAAATCTGCCTCTTCTTCACAAAACCAAGGCTAGAAAGGGGAGCGACGAGCTACAACTTAAGGGTTTTGTGTAGTTATTGTATAAAGAGATGATATAGCGAAATCATTACAGATGTCATAGTTAGGAATAATGAATGTCTTTGCAACCCTTTTCCATTATTTTGCATTGTATCTCTGTGAAATTCTAGGTCTTCACTTTTTGTCAAAGAGAGGGTCTGTACTCCTGGATTCACGAAAGCCCTGGTGCATTACTCTTTGGCCTCTTTTCATTCGCCATGATTAAATTAGTATTCCAATTCTAGGTTGAACTGATTGAGGGGTAAAAAGATTTCTAGGCAATTTTCAATTATCTCACGCTCGTCAATGATGAAATCAATCCTTCATGGTTATGTTCTAAGGTTGGATAGACTGTTGAATTGAACAGGTGAAGATATGGTGCATAAAACTAGAAGCAAGTCTTCTGGGCATTTACATGAAAGCAAATATTTGTTCTATCAAGTACCATCCTGGATCTGGCACTCGTGGCGTGTCTGTTTTTCTCAGTCTATGAATTGACCAATGAATTCCCCTTTAGGACATGATATCCTAGACAGATCTACAAGCCTTGTGCTTTTTTGAGTTGAGTTTAGCTTGTTTACCTGACTTGACATTTACCTTAAAACATGCTCAATACAGCATCTTGATCTTTAACGCAACTGAGAAGTCCAACATTTGGAAGCTCCACCAGTAAGACATATGCGTCATCATCATTGAGGTTCAGAGATATTGGCGATGGCTCATCTCTCATCAACATATCGTTGGCGTTTCTACACAAGCCATCACCAATCCGGCTGCTCAGCATCAGTTTGCTTCTTCTGACAGGAATGAGACTGAGGAGGATGCAAATTTGTATTTTATTTGTGCCGGAGTTGGAAGAACAGTAGAGCAGCCGTGAGCAGTCAAAGGAATGAACAAGGTACTTGTCCTTGGAGCCTGAATGGTCAGCTTAACGAAGAAAATAATAGGATTGAATCAGGAAGGATGTGCATCTGTATGTTATGCCGAACTGTTAGGCATCAGAGAACGCTGGAATGTGATTTTAATGTTAAGTCTCCAGCTTCTATTTTGGAAAAAAGAGAATTGTTCCTAGCTTCCCAAAAAGGTTTAGCTAATCATCATCATAAGCAAAGCAATAGGCTCTACTATGGGCCGGGGCGAAATCAGCCGAGGGCTTCAGTGCTTCCTTGTTAGTTGTCTCCATTTATGACTTAGTGGTGTTTGGGCTTTCAATCCTATCGCGCGGTGCATTAGCAGTTCAATTCGGGACGATGAAGAAAGCAAAATGGTAGCACACAAAGCCCCATCGAGTCACCAATTCTCCCCTGCTCGAGACTGTCATCCCGCGTCAAGAACTCTATCATGCGATCGCGACCCTACCCAATTCCTAAAAAATCTCCGGCACTACGGGCGTCACGAGTCATATCCGGACTATTTTTTCGGGCGTATCTGGACGGATTTCATGTGGGAATTGCAAAGGACCCTTTTGGAAAAGGAATCGACCGGGCAACTTGTGATTCACGCTTCTTTCAGAGAAAAAGATCATCTTCGTGGAGAGTGCTGGGAGGGCAAGATCCGTGTTGTGTTCTAGGATTTGCCGACGGGGAAAGGGAAAGTGTTAAGGAATCTCGTTGCCGACGCATCATTCACCAACGTAGAAAAACACAGCACGCCAATCACTTTCGAGAGGTCGCGATATAAACGAACCAATAGCAGAACCTCTTTTGGAGCGGGGTAGGCATACAACTTAAAAGACGAGGGACAAGCGTTGGTCGCGATCTCTCGCGTGATTCACTTTCGAGTTGATGTGCTCGACAGCTAAGCAGCTCCAAAGGTGCTACAATATCACGGTGGTTCGTCCTCAGGGTGCCCGAGCTCTACTAGTATGGTTGAATTTCCCTCACCAACAGCTCATGCATGTCATGGAGTTGGCAGATGAGCACGGAACCTTCGCATCTGCACACACAATACCCCTTTGGCCCCACAAGCAGCTTGGCCGGGATTGAGGCAGAGGGATTTTACACTCTCTCCATGATAATGATTGTTTTGATGTCGACCCAATAAAATTGAACGAAACCAATTAGAAACCAATCAACCGATGAAATGTGTGATTTTGCGGAACTATTACGAACTATTCTAAAAGCTTATAATATTTAAAATAATAAATCATATTTTCATCTAACAGTTTAAAACCCCACAAAATCTCTAATGCTATTGGAGCCGGAGCTATTAAGTTCAAATCTTTCCAAACCATTGATTTGGTTCAATTCCTTTTGAACTTTTTGGTTCGGTTTGGTGCCGATCGAAATCAAATCAAGTTAATTTATCAATTTCCTAATTTTCTAGGAGTTGTCGTTCGTACTGTTTTTAGTATTCATCGCATGATCCGTTGTCTAGAGTTTAGCATAAATTCATCCCCTTCTCTTTCCTTTTTTCCGCCCTTTCCCTTTCCCCGATTTAGCAATTTTTTTTTTCTTTCAAAGAAATAAAAGGCCGAGGTTGGGTGATAAGAGTAGCTATCCCTAAAATTTAAAGAAAATGATACAAATATTCCTTGAACTTTTATCTAATGTGCAATGTATTTCCTAAACTTTTAATTTATTCAATATAATTTTTAGGCTTTTGATGCATATTTGATTTAGTCCTCAAATTATGTGAAAATATTCAATATTATCTCCGATTTTAACTTCATGAAAGAACAATAGGGAGCATTTTTCATATAATTAAGGGATTCTATCAAACATATATAAAAAAATCGTGGAATTACCTTATACATTGAGTTGAAGTTCAATAATTATATTGGATAAATTGAAAGTTTAGGGACAACATTATATGTTAGAATCATTTGAGTCATTATGCGAATAATATACCATGACAGTCTCACACTTTGTCACTGAATGCTCGATCCGAACCCCCTATCCACACGTACAAGTATGAACCCGTTGTGGGAGCCCCTTATCGACGCGTCGGTAATTCAGAAAGCCTCTTCTCTTCGCACGAAGTGGCAAATGCTCGGAGTACAAACCCAATCAGAGTTTCGCTCGTCGCATGGTCCGACCAACCTCTTTCGAGAACGGTAGTTCGATCAAACGGCAGACTTGATTGGACAAGACTCTTTAGGGGAAAGGTGGTGGGGGGGGTGCGGGAACTTCGACAGAAAAATTGGGCGCGCGCTGTTCTTCGCCTTCCTCGCTGTCCACGGCAAAAAGCGCAGGAGCCGGACTCCTTCGTGAAAAAAGGTCAAACGGATCGGGCCCGAAAAAAGCCTTTATCATCCACGAAATCCCTAATTCCAACACGAACATACCGATCCCGGAATCGAATCCCTCCCCCCCGCGATCGGCTCCTCCGAAAGCCCATAAAGCTCGACGCCTACGATGGCAAGGCGCGCGCCGTGGTGCGGCCAGGCTGCCGCTGCAGCCGGAATCAACTTCACGATCGTCGATTGCGGCGTGCTCAGGTCCGGCTTCTGCGATGGCGCCAACTTTGGCTTCTTGCAGTCGCTCGGGCTCTGGTCGGTCATGTGAGCGGCTGTTTCTTTCGGCGCCGTCTGCTCGGCCGTAGCCGTGTGTGCGTGTGTGTTTTGAATTTGGCCTGATTTTGGTCGTCGTTTTGTGGGATTGTTGCAAAGTATGAAATGTTAATTGTTGGGGAATATTGGGTGGATATCTGAGAGTAGAACAGGGTGCAATGCAAATGTTGTTCACTACTGCTGTCACTGTGTTATCATCTCCATTTGTTCGTTTGCTGAGTATATCGCCAATCTCATTCTCTTTGCTGAAAACAGAGAACGGATCGGCCCATTTTCAAAGCCGTCACTAGCAACCACTGGTATCAAAAAGGGAGAGCAGGATAGAATGCAAAGTAGATGTTCATTGGCTGGATGAGTGCATCGACTTTATCAGGAGAGCAGTAGTGGAGTTCCCTGTAGCCTTACTCATGAGGGGCCGGCAAATGGGACCCTCCGGCATATTCCGAGGGGCGACATCAAGATTCAAGTGCAAGTTTCTCCCTTTCTTGATGGGAGAAGAAAAGGTGAATAAGGAGAAAGAGAAGAAAAAGTGAAGAAGGAGAACGAGGAGAAGAAGTAAAGGTGAGCTCAACTCGCACTGATACTCCTTTTTCCCCCTTCCCCTCTTCGATGTTCCTTCTGGATCATGGGAATCGATTTGCCAAAAGGGAAGCGTTTTCTCATCGTCATCTTCTTTGTCACGGTTTGTCTCGAGCTGTAAGGAGGTGAGGTTTTCAAAGAAGCCTGGGAAATGGAGAGTCCTTTCATCACCGAGATACTGAACCAATTACCGGTGAAGTCGCTGCTCCAGTGCAGTGCAGGTGCGTTTGCACACGGTGGCGTCGCTTGACAGACAGCCGTCTCTTCATGGAGTCGCACCTAAACCAGTCCATCGAGTCGAGCACGAACCTCTGCTTCTGCCGCAGGGGTTCCTCGAGCCTCTATTGTATCGATCTGGGTTCCCCGGGTGACGTGGTGGAGATAGAGTACCCTCTCAGGTGGAAGCGGATCAAGACGCTAGGGTCTTGCCGTGGGTTACTTTGCACTTCTGAACCGGATGTCCGCGACGTTGCTATTTGGAATCCATTCACTAGGAGGCATAAGCTCTTGCCTCCTACAGATACTCAGATAGGCGGTGGATTGTATCCCTCTGCCTGCGTTCATGGATTTGGTTATGATGATGAGAATGATGATTACGTGTTGTTGAGGTTGATTCAGACCTTTAAAGAACCAATTGAATCTGCGGTTAGCATCAGCTAACGAGTGGAGGCAGCTCAAGAGATGCCATACTATCTGGTTTCGACGTGCAAAATGATGAGGGTTTTCGTGCGCGGCCGTCTGCACTAGATAATGAAACGTGAGCCGGTGCCAAACTCGGCAAAAGTGTTGGTGGCTTTTGATTTTTGTACTGAGGAATTTGTGGAGGTGCACCAGCTTAATTTTATAGATAATAGGCTTGACATGGATTTGGCCGTCCTGGGAGAGTGTCTTTGCCTTATTGTTTATAGCGTAGGGGTGTCGGTGTGTGAATTGTGAGAGACTATGGATTGAACAGACCATGGCATATGTTGTTCTCGATGCCTGACCACTCAAGGCCTCCGGGACTTGTTCAGCCATTGGCTTCCTCCCGGAATGGTCATGAAGTTCTGGTGAGAGTGGGCATGATTTACCAACCGAGCACGACCAAAGGTTCGATATAATTGCCATGCCATTCTTGGAAGCAGAAATTTGTTTGCGAACCCTTGTTCCGATTGATTGATTATGGATGAATTGCCGAGATGAGGAGGTAACTACGTCGTGAAAAGTAGCTAGTCTTTTTGCGTTGGACTGTTTCAAATTCTTCATAGACGGACCTTTAATAACTTGGTTAGTGTAGTGGATTTTGTTTGAACTGCTTCCTTCCTCTTGCATGTTTTCGAGAATGTGAAGTGAAAGAAACTTTTTTCCACGGCTTTTGGGATGGAACAAGGAAACTTATATGAAAACAATGAATATCCTTATTAAGGGATAGCTCTTTCTAGGGGAACAGGAGTTGTTGAATTGATGCGAGGGATGATTGGATCCTCTCTCTTTTTGTAAATGGGATAGCTTTTGGGAAGTCGAGGAGACTACTAAAGTGGTTTTGTGATCTTGAATAGAGGAGATGATTGAGAAATAAGGGGAACTAATGTGGGAATTGGGAACTTGGAATTAAAGATTATGTACCAAATTATGTTTCACAAAACAAAACTGTCATGTGCCCCTTTATTTTTATTTTCTTATCCATATTTTTACTGATGAAAGAAAGAATAAAACTGTCTGAATGGAGAATCCATGCTAGAGGAGTTTATGTATAATGCATATGGAGAAAACACATTCACTAAGGTTTCTATGGAAACAATAGGTTTTGGTGGAGCATTTATATTGTGAAACTAATGAGAGAGACGATAAAAATAGAGTTAGTTTTGTGGGTTAGCCTGATAAAGAAAGAAACAATAATTTGAAGAGAGAGAGAAAGAGGGAGGGAGAGAGGGAGAGGGTATTTCGGTTAGTTAAGTGAAAAAATGGGTGTCTCAGTCAAAATGGGGATGGAGATAGGGCGGCTCATAAAATAACACATAGATTTATTTGGAAAAATCTTGTGGGAAAAATTACGGGGAGAGAATTTACAAAAGGTGGATCAAATAAAAAAAAAAACTTAAGACTTTTTTTTGTTTCTACTTCTTTTTTTTTTTTTTTTCGGAAAAACTGATATATTATACGAACATGTGCATACAACCAGCAAGTAGTGCATCTGTAAGGACAATATTCTGGAAAGCAAAAGGAGTAAAAACAAGCCAGTTTGAAACAGATCCATTGGCCCGATGGGCTTTGGCGGCCCAGTCTGCAGCTAGGTTGGCATTGTGAGAGACATGATGAATCGAGGCATTAGGGCATTGAGAGAGTAGTTCGTGAAGAACGGCAAGAAGATGTCGCTCCTGCCATGGCTGCGGCTGGTGATGCCGAAGGATCTCCACCAAGAAAAGGCAGTCCGATTCAACCAGAACTCGATGGTGCTGATGCCTCTGCTTGATCAGGTGCTAAAAGGCCCGAATCATCGCGAAGATCTCCGCTTGAAAAGCCGATGTGGCCGGAACAGTACTGGTAAACATATCGGTAAGCTCTCCTTTAAAATTTCTGAAAATACATGCGATAGTGCCCTGTTTACTACCTGGAATGAAAGCCCCATCGATGTTGCATTTGATTGTGCCTTGATCAGGGGGTTTCCAGCGATGATCAGTACTAATATATGTGTGTGAAAACCTAGGTTTCGGTGGTTGAATACTCTGGAAGATCCTGTACTGGGCGAGAGCATTATCCCTTTGCTTGGATCGGTGCAGGTTTGCTGTCGGAAAGTAGCATTGTTTCGTTGACACCAGATCTCCCATAATAGATTGGCAATCGCTTCTAAGCTTGGGGAAGAAAGATGATGGGTGGCACGGGCCGCCAACCAGGCATCCAGTCTCTTGATTGAGGTAAGAGAGATGTAAATTCTGATCCTGTCATTGGCCCAGATCGCTTTTGTCCATTCACAGTAAAAAAATAAGTGTTCAATGGTCTCCGGGGTATGCTGATTACATAGGGTGCAGTAGGGGTTCGAAGTGATGTGTCTGGAATAGAGATTTGCTTTGGTTGCGAGGCATTTTTACAAGCTAGCCATAAGAATACTCGAATTTTTGGAGCTATTGCCATGTGCCATATTTTGTTCCAGAGTTGATGAGGAGGCTGATAGGATGATGAGGCACTGGTGGGTAGGTGTTGTTGCTTGGATAGTAAGTAGTAATAACAACTTTTAACAGAAAATGATCCCAATGATGTGGCTGTCCAAATCAACTGATCAGAAACCTAATAACTTCAGACATAATTTAACACTAAATTATTACTTCTAACTATATCTAAAAAAGTGATGCATTTAGTAGTTCTTGAAACTTTCAACGTAAGACATTCGTTTTCCTTCCCAATTCATGATATATTCAGTGCGTCTAAGATTGTCCTTTAGTAAGTGAAAAACATATTTGAAAAACAAACTTTACCAAAAAAAACATATTTGAAAAACAATTGATAATTGCTTTTGTGTGCCTGAGGGCTTGCCCTGACAATTAATTGGTTTTTCCAGGTACCGCGTACTACTTAGCTCAGGAAATGCAACAGGAGAAGGGAAGCTTTCTCCCCCAGTGTTTAGATTCATTGCTCAACTTTCGACGACATGGACCGATGTACGACGTGGACCGATGTATCAATGGGAAAGGTTTGGTAACAAAATGGATGGATCAAAAATAGCTATCCGACCTGCAAAGCTTACCTTTCAGCCTGTAAGTAGAGAGTACTTTTTTCTTTCCATGAAGAACAAACTGCTGTCAACAGATGTAACACAAAGAAGAATAATTAGCACAAGTAAGAAAAGCTACTATCAGACAAGCCCGCTGACAAGAACCACACAACTTGCAATTCAAGCTATGGATTGCAATATTCCTTAAATATCGCATAATAAGTCGACCCAGTTGATCTGCTCCTTCAAGTCCTTAGACCCATACTTCAATTTGCCCAAACACCTTGTCTATTCGAGGGGAGGAGTTAGTCTGGCGAACTCTAAAATAAGTGAGAATCAGGACTCTCAATTGTGTTCGAAATGCAGGCGTTGGATTTGGCAGCAGAAGTATTACTCTAGGGGGCATCGTTCTCAACAGAATGTCATGAGCACTAACAGGGTATGCAATACGAGTAACTTTGACAAAGAGGAACCTATTGTATATGAAACAAGGTCCTCTAAGAAGTTCCATACTCGTCGAGTAACCGAAAAGTCGTTCAAAAGAAGATATGAGGAGGGAGACCCTTTTATTGGAACTCTGGGAAAATTTTTGTGAAACCTTGAAAACAATCAGTTAATTTGGTCCCGAAAGCTGATCAACTGAGCCACACTGACTAACATTGCATTTCGGTGTTCTTTCCAAGGTATTCACTACTGGCTATGATTGACTTGGGCAATATAATCTGCTAACAAAAACTTCTTGGTTTAACTCCAACGATTGACGAATCAAGTTAACTCTTCTTTTGAATGATATGGAAAGCTTAATTCGACGCTGCTGTGAAATATCTGTGTGCCTAATAAGAGCTGGACCTTGAATATCACAGCACTTTATTGCTATGCAACTTGACGTGAATCATTTTGGGAGGATTATTCCGACACAGCATGGGTTAATTCTGTTCGATTTTCCATGACATGATAAATTCCAGCTCGATTAATCCTCCTATACATTCGCTCGTGCAAATTATTGTGTCCATGTTCTTGACACCTTAATTTTTGTTTGAGTGATGCTGCAAACACCAACATTTCGGGAAGACTAGCATACTAAATTCTTGATCGCTCGCAATCATTGCTTAACTCTCAATGTCAACTACTCATGGCTATTATAACTGATGACAAATTCGTTTCAAATGCACAAAAGCAGCCTAATACCTTCAGCTGGAGAAATCACCAAGAGGGAATCCAAACCAGAGCTCGTTAACATTCAGTTGAGTCCACTTTACACAGAAACCTAAACTAATGAGTTGTGGGTAAGTTAGGATGTATTAACTAATTTACACTACATCAATTTTTCAATGTGAGATTTTCTATAATGCAACTTACATGTGCATCTTAACAATCTTCATTCATGTGTAAACACCTTCACTCTAGGTCTCTTTCGCCAGACCGAAAAACCAAGTTGGTTAAATTCATTCCTTGAGAGATCGCCAAGCAACGACACACATTGGGATTGGGTTACTAACTAACTATCGGCTCTAATACCATTAGTTAGGTGCAGGCAAAGGAAACCCGTTACCTTCACTCGAGGAGATTGTGTGCTTAAGTCTAAGTCTGTCAACATATTCAATTAGACTCTCTTTCACTCAAAACCTTAAATTAACAAGTTATTTTCTAACTATGATATATTGATGAATTCACTATGTCAATTCCCCAAAGTGTGATTTATTTTAACACAATTCATATTACATCTCAACACAATGATAGTGCACCAAATGAGCTTTGGTAAATAAGCCCAAGTGAACTCTATATACATGAGGCATTACTCTCTCTCTCTCTCTCTCTCTCTCTCTCTCTCTCTCTCTCTCTCTCTCTCTCTCTCTCTCTCTCTCTCTCGTGCCTAAGGACGTTTTGGTAATGAGAAATGATTAAGTGATACTCTTTAATCTACTCCAATAATAACAGTCTATTCTAAATCATACAAAATCAAATAATAAATAATTATAAATTATTATGAACATTTCAAGAATTTGTAACTTATAATAAACTATTATTCTTATAATAACTCAAAGACTGTTATGTTAGCAAAACTTTTTTGGCAATCCTTTGTATTTAAAGCCTAGCAAACCATAGTCATCCTTTGAATTCAAAGCCTCGGAAGTTTGTTGATGCCTAAAATTAGGCTTTATTATTATTATTTTGTTTTATTTAATTTTCGGATAATAAACCAAAAAAGAAACGAAAAAGAAAAGCGGCGGAAAGGCAGCCCCCTCCCGCGTGGGCCTTTGGCCCATCGTCGCCTCAAGCCCGGCCCCCTCTGCGTCGTCTTCTTCCTCACGCCACCGAGGAGCACGCGGCGGTAGGCGCGACGCCGGAGAAGCTTGAGCGGACGGCGGTTGCGTGTGGAGCGAAGGAGCGGTTGGCGTCGACGGGGCGTGACCGGAGGAGGTGATGATGGCGGATGGGACGGCAGTCCAACCGGCGGGTCGAAGCCTCGCCGGCGCCGCTCCGCGCCTATAAATAGAGGGGGCCATCGTCGACGAGGGGAGGCCGGAAAAGGATCGAAAGCTGCGGATCCTCAAAACCTCCCACCGAGAGACTTGGAAGGGGGTCGAGGACGAGCACGCCGAGATCCAAGGTCGGCCGGAGAAGTGAGCATAGAGACACACCGAGACGAGAGAGAGAGAGGCCACCGGAGCTTGGGGTCCCTTGAGAGACTTCGGGGAGCTCGAGTTTAGGCTGGTCGTGGTGTGGTGAGCTCGGAGGGGTCCCCGAGAGACTTCGGGGAGCTCGAAGGGCGAGCCCGAGGGAGAGAGAGAGAGAGCGTTCCGTCCAAATTTGACCGGGACTAGGTCTCGTCGTGGCTGTCGCTGTTTGCCGTAGCCTTCGCCGTCACAGATCAAGCTCACCAGCTTCGCTGTTGCTCATCGTGGCCGCTGCCGTCGTAAATCAGCCCCTGCCGTCGCCGTCATCGCCTTCATTCAAGAGAAGGTAAAAAAGCCGTCGCCTTCGTCCACCGCCATCCATCGCGATCCCATTACAGCCATTGTTGCCGTCGTCGTGGTCCCCATCGTCGTTGCCGTCACCGCCGTGGCCGTCGTTGCCGCGGGATCGCTTCGGCCTCCTCTTCGGCGTCGCGGTCGCAAACCCTAGGGTTTGCGATCCGAGGTGGGCCGGAGGATGGGTCGGGTGACCGGAGCCGAATCCGGGTAGGGTTCCGAAGGAACCGGGTTGCGAGCCGGAGCGGGTCGTGGAGCCGGGTCATCGGGCCGGGCCGGGTGTCCCCAAATGCCCGGTCACGGCGTCGTTTTAATATATATATATATATATATATATATATATATATATATATTAAAAAAGGGGGCGAAAATCCGAGTCGGGCCGTCCGCGTTTGGGTCGCCGGTCCAGTCGGACCCAACCCGCGGATCCGACCCGGTTGGTTTTATTTTGTTTTATTATTTTAATATAAATTAATATTCTAATAAATAATAAATAAATGGTTTATTTAAAAAAAAAAATAAAAAATGTTTTAATTTCCAGAAAATCGAAAAATATTAAAAAATTGTTGAAAAATGTTTTATTTTCTAAAAAAATTGAGAAAAATCAAAAAAAAATTTATTTTCCAAAAATATTAAAAAATATTAAAAAAAAATTATTTTCCAAAAAATCAAAAAAATCAAAAAAATTTCATATTTTCCAAAAAAATGCCAAAAATCCAAAAAAAAAAAAAGCCAAAAATTCATGAAAAAGCCAAAAAATTCAGAAAAGGCAAAAAGACTTGTATTTTTTCCAAAAAAAATATCAAAAAACCCAAAAAAAAAAATCCCTTTTGTGTCCAAAAATTAGAAAATGACTCAAAAAATGTTTTTCCTCCCAAAATGCATGGAAAATCCCTTGAACATCCAAAAAACCTTAGGGTTTAAGCAAGATTAGGTACCGAAAAGGCATTAGTGATTAACTAGTGTAATCAAGTCCCCGATCCTAATTTCTCTAGTTGCGCAGGAGTGAGTATTTCTCCCGATACTTCACTTGGGTTTCTAATCAACTCACCCCAAATCGATTAGTGGCGACTCCAATTTAAAATTTGATTTACAGGTTTAAAACTTGAATCATTAAGTCGTGAATTGGTGGACTTGGGAGAGTCAGGGCTTAATAAATTCAGCCGAGCCATTAGCCTCCTTAGGCGCTCATACCCGATTACGGGCGCCGAGAAAAAAAGAGGTCGCGACAGCTTGGCGACTCCGCTGGGGACAATTTTGAGGACTTACGCCATTTTATCTTTGTTTAAATGCTTTGCTGACTTTGGTTTTTTTCTTTTGTGCAGGGTAATAGCTTAAAGTTTTTTTATTTTGTTAAAATAAAATGTCTTGTGATTATAAACTATTGTGCTTGCTTTACTATTTTAAACACTACACATGGCACACACAACCCGGCCGCCGGACACAGGGCCGCCATAGGATTTCTAGGATGGTGTTAAGAAAGATACGACCTCGAACGCGAGACTGCGATGTAGATGTTGCCTTTCTTTTCCCCAAATTTCTTAGCCGAGGTTAGGAGGGTATGCTGCTAACGCGAGACTGCAACGGGCGAATATCCTTTTAACCTCACCAAGCCTTCTAAGTTAGAAATCGAGCCGCACATTCCATCTGTATGTCTCTGTGCTTGCCATTTTATTTAAAAGCAAAGTAATTTATTTACTTTTACTTAGTCTCTTCTGGCTCATGGCAGCATAGGGTCAAGTTGTTTAGCCCCCTTTTTAAATGCGATGGGAAGAATTGATATCAAGTTCATTCCTGCTCCAAAGAAAGAACTCCTTAGGTGGTGGAATCAATTAGATCAGCTCGGCCAAGAACGTGTCAACATGACGATTGGTCATCTCCTCCCATTGCTCCAAATCAATATTCACTCTGGGGTCATGCAAGCCCTGCCACATTTTTGGTGTCCGGAAACATCCACCTTCGTGTTTGGCAAATTTGAACTGACCCCCACTTTGGAGGAATACAGTCTCGCCATAGGAATGCCCACAGGAGCGGAACTTGCTAAGCCACTAATCGGCATCGACCCCATAGTCGATCATCACGTTTTTAAAAGATCATTCGGTAAGAGAAATTGTTAGAAACAACAACAATGCTTTCCCACTATCATCCTTAACCGAATGCTTTGAAAAACAGTCGATGTCCCAAAAAACCAAGATCTTCCTTTTGGCGTTCTTTGGATTTATTGTCTTCCCCTATAGAAAGAATGCCATAAATCCTTCAATCACGGAGGTAATAAATCAAATTATTTTTGGAGCGGGATATGTAAACATGGTTTTGGCCGAAACATTTTTATCCCTTAACCGTTTCAAAGATCAAAAAGAAAAGATCATGAGAGCTGCCCCAGAAATTTTACAAATGTGGTTCTTTTCCCATATCAAAGGATTTGGGCACCTCATGCAAATATTTGAAATTAATGAGTCCAAGCACCCACTACAAAAGTTCCAAAGCTTGGAGAAATATTCTCCCGATGAAGAATATTCTCGATGGATTGACTTATTAAAAAACCAGCTCCCAGAGACATTCATATGGCGAACTAAGTGGTTCCTTGCGGGCGAGGCACGTTTTGCGCTTGATTATTATGATCCCATCCCACTTTGGGTCTCTGGGAGCTACCTCATACTATCCATATAGGGTGGCTCGCCAGTACAAAATCCTTCAAGAAGTCCCGCCACCACTCAAGACAGGACTGTTTCGAGTTTCTTTCAACCCCACCGGTTATGACTACTCAGAGGAAATCAACATAATTCAGAATGCATGGGATAGATGTCACCCAGAGAAGATTATCGTACCCAGAAGATTGAAGGGACAGGAAAAAGCCCATCATGCATCCACCTTTTACATCCTCAACCATGGGATTCTGAGGAGTTGCGGCGGTAATCCACGATGTAAGTAGCCAACTTACCAAGCAAGAAAGGATCAAGTCTCTTGAAGAAAATTTGAAGACCAGCAAGAGACGCATATCGAAGCTATCTCAAAAGAGCAGCGGCATCGCAGGATCGAGACTTCCCATCGCATATAAAAATGGGTGTTGTGGTTTTTTTTTATGTGAATATTTTAACGTGAATGTCTAGGGTTGTTCTGACTTGTGTCAAAAATCCTTTTGGCATTGTACAAATCTCTTGTTAAATAAACAAGAATGACTCAACCCTCGCTATGAGCCAGTGTTCCGTATGTTTCCTTTGTTTACATTTTCTCCATTTCCTATGCTGACAGGTAATCACAACGCAGCCATATTCACTACATCCAAAAGCTAGGATGGCTGAAGAAAATGTACCAAGCCGTGTCGAGATTATGGAAAGAGAAATGAAGCGGAGGTCGTCAATGTGCTCCAGCAACTCTCAAAACAAATAGATTCCATTCGGGAAAAGCGGCTCCTACCCGGCCTCAATCGAAGTAGTATTACCGCAATCGTCCACCCGAGGAGAACAAGGAAGAGAAGCCGATGATAGCATGCCCGAATGGAGGATGACGCGCACCAAATCGTAGTCGAGAAAGCAAAGCCCAACAGGTTTGTCTAAGACTGAACATGACAAACGCCTTGAGAAACTTGAAGAGAGGCTAAAACAATTGCGGCCTTCAAGATCCTACTCCAACAGACCTCTCCATCTACTCTAAGGTCAAAATGCCGGAAAAATTCAAAATGCCCGAGTTCGAAAATACGATGGCACGACCTGCCAAGAGCTCACTTGCGGATGTATTTGGTTCGAATGACCCAAAGATACGTTAATAATGAACCTTTAATGATCCAGTTGTTCCGTCAAGCTTGGTAGGTCACATACTGAGGTGGTACATCACAAAAATATAAACCTCCTCGAAGCATGGAGTGAAGCAAGTGAAGCATTCCTTAAGCAGTACAAGTTCATAATGGATATTACCCCTTCTCGTGAAGATCTCGAGCGCACGGAAAAGAAAAAGCATGAATCTTTCAAAGAATATGCTATTAGATGGAGGAATCTAGCCGCCCAGATCAGTCCCGAACCAACTGATTTTGAACTAAGAAAAATGTTCATCAAAACCCTCCCCTATGAATACCGCAACCGAATGGTGACTACGGTCGCTGAATCATTCAATCAACTCATTCTAGTAGGAGAGCAGATCGAGATAGGGTTAAGGGATGGCTGGTTCACTGAACCTGCGCCCGTCAGCAGAAGGCTCAGCCTGAAAAAAGACAAAGAACCCCTGGTAGATGTCAATGCAACCTACACTGCAAATACCGGTCACCTCCCGACCGTTCAGACAAGCACATGCCAACAACTGACTACTAGTCGTCAACCACCTCAGCGCTACAACAACATAAGACAATTCACTCCGCTTCCTGGATCTCTATCACAGGTTTTGGCAATCCTCCAAAACAAGAACCTCCTCTCAATTGAGCCAAAGCGACCCAACATTGAAAGCTTCTCCAGCTATGACCCGTCCAAAAAATGTGACTATCACATGGGAGAAGTAGGCCACTCAACTGACGAGTGTTTCATCCTTAAGTATCGAATCCAGAACTTGCTGGATACTAAGGCCTTCTCATTCTAAACTACTAAGCCGAATGTCCAAAGCAATCCGCTCCCTGATCACGCTGACAAAGTAAGCATGATATTCAGTTATGAAGCCAGTCAAATCAGAAACGTCAATGCACATATGGCTGACATCTATCGAGGGCTAGTAGAAACCGGGTATTATCCAGATGATGAAATACCACCCTTTGCAATAATGGAGGAAAAGGTATTAAGAATGATAGAGGCCAGAATAATCGTGTACGCCGGCCACACCGGCATGGTCTCTACCATATCGCAAGTCGTCATCAACTGGGATGAAGAATTTGCCACACTAAACGTAAAGAGGGAGAAGAAGGATTCCACCCCACCTGAGGGCGTCTTTGAAGGGAAAGGAGCCATAGTTCAAGCATCGACAACAGAAGCAGCTATAGTCATTGAGATCCCCCAGCCCTACAAATACGAAGGCAACAATGCAGTACCGTGGTCCTACAACCTCGATGTTGGCCTAGTCACGAGATCTGGGCGAACCTATGCTCAAGCCAATACGCGGCACCGCCAAACCCGTTGCGACGAAGAAGCCAAGGAGTTTTGGCCGTAGTTAAAGCCGCGAGTACAATGTGGTGGAACAATTACGGAAATCACCAGCACAGATCTCTTTGCTGGAATTACTTCAGACATCTGTCAAGCACCAGAAATCCCTCATGAAGGTACTAAGTGAAGTACATGTTCCTGAAACGATTGAACATGACAAACTTGAGGAGTTTGTCGGTACCATCCTTCTAAAAGATCAAATGGCATTTTCGATGAAGAGATCCCGAGGAGGGTAGAGGACACACCAAAGGCCTCTATATATCAGTCAAATGCAACGCATCTCACGTTGCTCGAGTGCTGATTGACAATGGATCTGCTCTTAACATATGTCCACTAGCAACACTCTGTCGCCTTCAAATAGACAGATCACGGATCCAGATACCCAAAACTTCTATTCGAGCATTCGATGGAACGAAAAAGGAAACAGTGGGAGAAATCGAGCTTGACATTCAAATTGGCCCAACCACATTCAAAATTCTGTTCCAAGTGATGGATATCTCCACTGCGTTCAATTTCCTCTTAGGACGCCCGTGGATCCACGTCGCAGGGGCAGTACCTTCAAGCCTCCACCAAAGTGTGAAGTTCGTGGTTGGAGGAAAGCTAATCACAGTCCGAGGAGAAGAAGACCACCGTATCTACCACGAGACAGTCGTTCCTTATGTTGAGCCTAGTGACAAGAATGAAGCCAGCTATCAATCGTTCGAGCTCGTGTCTACTATACACGAAACTCGAGGGGCCTTGCCCCTCGTCCCCGAAGTATCAAGTGCTGCGATCATGGTAAGAAAAATCATGGTTGGACACGGTTTCATTCCAGGGCAAGGGCTTGGTAAGGAAGGACAGGGCATCCGTCAACCTATTAGAACCCTGAGGAGACCCTACACCGTCGGTTTAGGATACCCCTGGATAGAAAAGCAAAGAAAAAAGTCGGCCTTTTATACCCCCGTCTCGAGGAAACTTTCCTAGGCCCAGCCCGGATGATGCGTGAAGAGGAGGAAGTGATCAGTACTCCAAAATGGTTCAACCCCGGAAGCTCAAACTTGCCCGTAATCCAGGAGGGCACAACTTGGCCCTCAAAGAAAGAGAGGCTGGATGATGTGACCACCATGTTTGGAGACATTTCTATATGTGCTATCGAGGAAGAGCAGTAAGAAGAAACAGGCGATAACTTCTCATTCATCCAGCTTCAACGCCAAATTGATGAACTACGCGAGACAGTACACCACTTGACGGAAAACTACGCTCAAGCTACCCGCGCATTCCGCTCTCATCATAATGAGGATTTGACAGTAAATGAAGAAGACCCTACTGATGCAATCTGGCAAGGGGTTCGGCTATCTCATTCCTCAAAAAGCACGCGGCCGTATTCACCTCTTCCTAAATCGATGGCCATCATTTTTCCCATCCTCCTAGAGCAAGGACTAATCACCAAGGAACTGAGTCATCCTACTCCCGAATACTCCTTAATTATGATCCATCCAAGCAATGTGATTATCATTCGGGGGAATTAGGACACTCGCTAGATGACTGCACCATCCTGAAAGACAAGGTTCAAGATCTTTTAGATGCCGGGATATTCACGTTCCGCTCTCCGTGGCTGTGTTTTGGCAAGGATCACCTCCTCGTGGTACCCAACACTCGTACCATGTTCCCTGAGCATGCTAAGGAAGCACGTAGAGGAGAGGTAATCATGGACACTTTGGGCCAACCAAGTGGTAAATTTGACTACTATGTCAATTATTCAACCCCCCAAAGTTTCTATGATCATCATCACCACATCGTCCCTGATGGATGGGAAGGCATGGATGATCTGAAATCCACAAAGCCGAGAGCACAAGGAGACGTGGGCGGGCTGGTATGAAGACTTCTTCGTGGGCGCTATTAACGAGGGACCGTCAGGGGAAATGGGTGCAGGCCCGCTCGAGAATAATATAGCGGCAGGCGAAGGTATGGGAACAGTCCAAACCAACACCGTAAGTAGCCACGATAGCAATTCTAATGACTCAGATGATGATTTTGATGATTCCGACGAAATTCAATGGAATTGGAAGCGCCACGAAGAAGCAAGGCCCCCTACTACACATTTCAAGACACCATCATTGTCAATTTAGGCAGCCTGAAGATCCAAGGGAGATAAAGATTGGCGCAAACCTTCTGAAGAAGAAGAAGCTGCAAGCTTAATTGCCCTCCTAAAGAGATATCAAGATGTATTCGCATGGTCTTATGCTGATATGCCAGGCTTTGATCCAATGATCGTTGAGCATAGTTTGCCAACCAACCCTGACATAGCCCTTAAGAAGCAAGCGGCTAAGAAGAACCAAGCCAAAACTGTCAAAAAAGATTGAAGAAGAGGTAATGAAACTCCTCGAAGTGGGTTTCCTCGAAGTCTCGCGATACCCCAGTTGGGTAGCAAACATTGTGCTAGTGAAGAAGAAGGATGGTCGAATACGTATTTGTGTCGACTATCGTGACTTGAACAAGGCAAGCCCGAAAGATGATTTCCCATTACCCCACATAGACGTTCTGGTGGACAGTACTGCAGGATTCAAACTGTTCTCTTTTATGGATGGATTCTCGGGATACAACCAAATAAAGATGAAGGAGGAAGACAAGGAAAAAACGGCGTTCATTACTCCATGGGGAACTTTCCATTATAAGGTCATGCCTTTTGGCCTGAAAAATGCTAGAGCAACTTACCAACGAGCCATGGTCACCCTTTTCCATGACATGATGCACAAAGAAATTGAAGTATACGTCGATGACATGATCGCTAAAACCAGACATGGAGAGAACCATGCGAAGACCCTGGAGAAACTATTTGAGCGACTTCGCCAGTTTAAGTTGCGCTTGAATCAAGCGAAATGTGTGTTTGGGGCAACTTAAAGCAAATTACTTGGATTCATTGTAAGCTGTGAAGGAATAGAAGTAGACCCATCAAAAACCAAGGTGATATTTGAGATGCCTCCTCCTCGATTTGTAAAAAGTTCGGAGCCTCTGGGAAGATTAAATTACATTGCCCGATTCATTTCTAGCTTTCTGAAACTGCAAAACCATTCTTTAAACTTCTTAGGAAGGATGCACAAATTAAATGGGATGATGATTGCTGACTGGCATTTGAAGACCTAAAGTAGTACTTGATAAAACTTCCGATTCTAGTACCTCCAGTCCCGGGGCACCCTTTAATTCTCAACCTTACCATCAACAGTGAATCCTTAGGTGCAATGCTGGCACAAAAAGAGCCCCATGACCAGAAGGAGCGAGCCATCTACTATTTGAGCAAAAAGTTCACCACATTAGAACAAAACTACTCCAAATCAGAAAAAACATGCGCCGCATTAGTATGGGTGTTGCATAGGCTCCGACAGTATACCTTGCATTACCAAACTTTCCTCGTAATTGAAAGTGATCCGATCAAGTATTTGCTTAGTCGCCCAGCATTGGTAGGGAAGTTGGCCAAATGGCAAATCCTGATCTCGGAATTCGACATTCAAGTGATGTCGCAAAAATCAGTTAAAGGACGGGTGATTGCTGATATGTTAGCAGACTGTCCTAAAGGAGTACGCAAGGATAATCCCCCGGACGATCGAATTTCCGCGGTAGAAGAAGACACATGGACTATGTTCTTCGACGGAGCTGTAAATTTGTCAGGCTCTGGCACTGGGGCAGTCTTGATATCCCCAAATGGACAACATTATCCTGTGGTTGCAAAATTGATATTTCCATGCACCAACAATATAGCCGAGTATGAAGCATGCATCCTCGGCACACGGCTATTGAAATGGGAGTGACAAAGCTAAAGGTGTTCGGTGATTCTACCTTAATAATCCTCCCGGACGTTGGGCGAATGGAAGACAAAAGACGCCAAGCTTGTGCCTTATCATGGTTACTTAGAAAAATTGGCGGGAAAATTCCAAGACATCTCGTTTGAATACCTACCTAGAATTCATAATTAGTTCGCTGATGCACTAGCAATGCTATCATCTATGTTGCAAGCAATGAAAGGGTTAGAAGTAGAGCCTTTAAAAATTGAAGTCCTGGCAAGACAAGCCTACTGCATGGCTATTACTGAAGAACCCGATGGGAAACCCCCAGTATTACGATATCATGAAATACGTCCGAAGCAAGAGTTCCCCAACAAAGCACTCCCTCGATCGAAAATACCTAATGAAGATGGCTTCAAAGTTTTTCGCAAGCGGTGAAAATCTGTACAAAAGATCGTATGACTCGATCTGCTAAGATGTGTGGATGCAGCTGAAGCCACAAGAATAATGCAAGAAATACATGAGGGAGTATGTGGCCCTCACATGAATGGACGTATGTTGGCCTAGAAGATAATGAGACCGGGTTATTATTGGCTCCCTTTAGAGAATGATTGTGCTCAGCATGTACGGAGTTGTCATCGTTGTCAAATTCATGGGGATAAGATAAATGTCCCTCCAACTGAACTGCATCAGTTATCCGAGCCATGGCGGTTTTCAATGTGGGGCATCAATGTAATTGGCCCAATTAACCCAAAGGCGTCAAACGGGCACCGGTTCATCTTGGTTGCAATTGATTACTTTTCAAAATGGATTGAGGCCACATCATATGCAAGCGTAACCGCATGAAATGTCATGAAGTTTATCAAACGTGACATAATCGCCCGATATGGCGTGCCGGTTCGATCATCACCGACAATGGGACAAATCTGAACAACAAGCTGATTGATCAATTATTTTCTAAGTTCAAGATCCAGCATTTGAACTCATCCCCTTATCGTCCGCAAATGAATGGGGCTGTTGAGGCCGCCAACAAGAACATCAAGAGAATCCTAGCCAAGACGGCTGAAAATTACCGCGACTGGCACGAGAGGCTACCCTTCGCACTGACAGCATATCAAACTTCGATTCGAACTTCTACTAGGGCAACCCCTTTTTCCCAGGTTTATGGTATGGAGGCAGTTTTACCCGTGGAAGTAGAAATCCCTTCCCTACGAATTTTATCCCAGGCTGGATTATCTAAGGAAGAATGGACACAACAAAGACTCGAGTAGCTAAACATGATCGATGAAAAGCGACTGAAAGCCCTCTGCCACGGTCAGTGTTATCAGCAGAAGGTAGCTCGATCATTTAATCAAAAGGTGCGACCCAAGAACTTCGAGATAGACGAGCTAGTCTTGAGAAAGACGCTGCCAATCTTTCCAGAGCCTGGAGGCAAGTTCGCCCCAAATTACAAGGTCTTTATGTAATAAAAAAGATACTCCCGGAGGAGCCTTGATCCTAACTAAGATGGATGGGCGAGAATTCTCTAAGCCAGTTAATTCGGATGCTGTAAAAAAGTACTATCCTTAAAAGATGTTCCTTGTTTGGCATTGCCAAACACTTCTCTATCAGATTGAAAATGCCTATGCACCTTTCATATATGAGTGATGTATCTACACCATCATAAAGAATGTGTGTTCGGTTGACTTAATGAAGGAAAGTGAATGGTAATCACCAGCATTTAGGGAAATGTCGAAAATCAAGTAGCAAACTCGATGGCATAACTTGAGCAAATCGACATTACCCAGGCATACGTGTAAGAGTAATCCATGTCAATTTCGCCCAGTTCGGTGTAAAGGACGCATCATTCGGGAGCCGGTCTGTTAGAAGGAACCTTCTGTCCCAGTTAACAATCTTAGAATCTGAAAGCCTCACTTCTTGTTCCCGATGCATGCCCTCGCAAGAAGTAATTATCTATCTCAAATTCCATAGAAGTTTGAGATACATGACTATGCCCAATGCCGCTAATCAAAGACAGAATGGAAAATTCCACAGAAGGAAAGCATTGAAATGTAAAAAGAGGCCGTCAAAGAACTTTCCTAAAAACCAGCACAAATAAACTGGGGGAAAGGTAATTTGGCATCATTTCTAACACTCACTCTCTGAACTCATATTGACAGGAGGCATTGGAATTCAAGAGCCAGATCAAATGGTTAAACAGGGAAAACCAAGTGATCCAAGCAAGGAAAAAGAAACAAAGATGCCCGATCAGATTCCCAACCCCGGCTGATCATTCATGTGTCATATCCCTAATCAATAGGGACAACCATCGACACCCCTTTGAGAATAACCCTTTTGATGTTCAAAGCTTAAACAACACCATTATGCTAATCCTTAAAGCTGTCAACAAGGTCTTTTTGAGCAAAAACCATTCATCTGTTTTGAGAGTACAAACTCTCTCATGTTTAAAATGCTGCATGTCTTTTCCAAATAGATTTTGCATGAGGATTTTGTCTGTCTAAATCACTGATTCCATTGAGAATTATTAGAATAGACAGCTAAGTGAAGAATACAAGATTAATTGAGCATCTTTGGGTGAGGCACGCGGAATGATGAAAGGCAAGCCATATCCTACACACACGGTTCCACCCATCTATACACTTGTGAGATGAGCGCAGAAGATTCCATGGCTGCAGGGTAAAGAGTTCTCTCGCGAATGGTACGATAACCAAAATAGTGAGAGGCATTTCATTGCTCACCCCATTAAGCCCCATACACTGGTGAAGCTTCTCTCATATCCCCGTCAAAGAACCACCTCACACTGGGGCAAGACGAAAACAAGTCAGCATCACAAAGTGAGAAAGGGGATAGAAATTTTCTTGCTTACACTTGCATCAATCTTGAGTGTCTTTATGCATATGAACACTCGCGTTAATTTAAGTGCCCTAGAGTCATGAAGAGCAATTCTTTCTTTATGCACTTGTATTCATTGTACAACCCAAGCGAGTCTGTAATTTTACCCTCACATTGAGACAAAGCAGAAGTTATTGCCATAGCCTGAGTGTCGGTTGAGGATGAAGACTCAAGAGTCTAATAACAGTGCTTCGATTAAACTTGCCTAGGCCAGTTGCTTTGACAACAAGAAAAAACAGGGGCATAAAAAAGCAGTGTACCTGGTAAAAGCAAGGTCAATGCTTATGAATGAAGAACTGGAACAAAAAAATAGGGACATGAAAAAAAAGCGGTGTGCGGTAAAAGCAAGGCTAATGCCCTCCAAAAAATACAGCCAAGAAAAAGTTGTCATTGTGGTTCAATTGATAGAGCCTCCATCTGACAGTGAGAAGAAAGACTAGTGACAAATGCCGAGACAGTCACCAACTCTCACCCTCTTACATATGAGCCAAGTCTACATCACATTCTCATTGTAAAAGTCTCTTCAGACTAGGGGCACTTCAATTAACGTGGGATTTCACATGTTTATAAGCATCTCTCGAAGAAGTACGAGCAAGACTATTCTATCTCTTTTCGCAGGATTCTTGACTTGCAAACCTGGAGATGATCGTGCGGCACTTTGTTCATAAGCCTTAACCTCGACGGTCCCATTTGATGAGCCGTTGACCAAGTCTTCATCACAATTTCAACAAAGACCTCTCACATTGGTAAAGTCGTACCACTTGCGAGAATACTTAGACCCCTGTTGACATGATGACAGTGAGATAGTGTGGTCCTTATGAATCCTGCATCAATGGTCAGGATAGCCTTTTCCATGAGAGTGAGCGGAAAGTCCTTTCAGACTGAAAGTCCCTCATCTGACATGCTCAATACATCTATATTCATAATAAAGGTTGTCTTTCAAAATCTTCCCCAGTGGAACTCAGATGATGAAAAACTGACAAAATTGTCATGCATAAATCACATTTAAACTCATGAATTTACAGCATATACAATCATGTGTGCATATTGTGCAAATAGCAGACATACTCTCAGAGATTAGAGATATTGCCAGGTAAGCACATCTCTATCCCCATTTGTCTTAAAGTACCTACCACTGTCCAGGTACTCTCTTCTTGACATTCGACTTATTCAAGTCGTCCCTTGATTTGGACGCTTGTGACTGTCAAGTATCCTTTTGTTTTTGAGTATCGGCCACCATTCGAATACTCCCTTTCCGTGACACTCGATCTGTTCGAGTTGTCCTCAAAATTGCATCTTTAAATACTAGTAGCTGTTCAAGCATTCCACTGCATTGTGCATCTACGGCCATCCAAGTAAGCCTTGTGCTACATTCAAGTTTATGTTGCCAGGAGGTGGGAGACCTTCACGAATATGCGAGGCACGCCCTCGATATTCCCAATTACCAGGAGGTGAGAGACCTTAATGAATATCCAAGGTATGTCCTCGATATTCCAACTACCAGCAGGTGAGAGACCTTCACGTATATGCAAGACCTATCCTCGATATTACCACACGAACATCTCAAGTATGCCTTGATTCTTCCTTCAGATTTTGTACCTATGATCGTCCAGGTACCCCTTCGATGCTTGTGATCATCCAAGTATCTCCAAAGAGTTTGTGCTTGTGATCGTCCAGGTACCCCTTCGATGCTTGTGATCATCCAAGTATCTCCAAAGAGTTTGTGCTTGTGATCGTCCAGGTACCCCTTCGATGCTTGTGATCATCCAAGTATCTCCAAAGAGTTTGTGCTTGTGATCGTCCAGGTACCCCTTCGATACTTGTGATCATCCAGGTATCCCCCAAGAGTTTGTACCTGTGATCGTCTAGGTACCCCTTCGATGCTTGTGATCATCCAAGTATCTCCAAAGAGTTTGTGCCTGTGATCGTTCAGGTACCCCTTCGATACTTGTGATCATCCGGGTATCCCCCAAGAGTTTGTACTGTGATCGTCAGTACCCCTTCGATGCTTGTGATCATCCAAGTATCTCCAAAGAGTTTGTGCCTGTGATCGTCCAGGAACCCCTTCGATGCTTGTGATCATCCAAGTATCTCCAAAGAGTTTGTGCCTGTGATCGTCTAGGTACCCCTTCGATGCTTGTGATCATCCAAGTATCCCCAAGAGTTTGTACCTGTGATCGTCCAGGTACCTCTTCGATACTTGTGAGCATCCAGGTATCCTCCAAGAGTTCGTACTTGTGATCATCCAAGTACTATCTCCTAACAAGCAGATGCTCTGAGAAAGGTTGGTGCATCTCCCGTCAAGGCGACCGAAGAAAGGTTCGGGTCCTAGACAAACAACTTATTGCTCTAACAGGCGCCCGAAGAAAGGTTCGGGTCCTAGACAAACAACCTATTGCTCTAACAGGCGACCGAAGAAAAGTTCGGGTCCTGGAAAAGCAATTCCCCGTCAAGGCGACCGAAGAAAGGTTCGGGTCCTAGACAAACAACCTATTGCTCTAACAGAGGCGGACCGAAGAAAAGTTCGGGTCTGGAAAAGCAATTCCCCGTCAAGGTGACCGAAGAAAGGTTCGGGTCCTAAACAAACAACCTATTGCTCTAACAGCAACCGAAGAAAAGTTCGGGTCCCTGGAAAAGCAATTCCTGTCAAGAAGCGACCGAAGAAAGGTTCGGGTCCTAGACAAACAACTTATTGTTCTAACAGCGACCGAAGAAAGGTTCGGGTCTGGAAGGCAATTCCCGTCAAGGCGACCAAAGAAAGGTTCGGGTCTGGAAAAGCAATTTCCCGTCACGGCGACCGAAGAATGGTTCGGTCCGAGACAAACCACGATTACTCCAATAGGCGACCGAAGAAAGGTTCGGGTCCTAGACAAACCATTGATTGTTTTAACAGGCGACCGAAGAATGGTTCGGGTCCTGGAGAAGCAATTTCCCGTCAAGGCGACCGAAGAAAGGTTTGGGTCCTAGACAAATCATTGATTGTTTTAAACGGGCGATCGAAGAATGGTTCGAGCCCTGGAAAAACAACCTCCTCATATCACCAGTAAGATGACGCCGATACTTGCCAAACTCGGGGCTCACACCTATCTCACTCAATCCCGGTAAGTAACTACGGGTATCTTCTTATCTCGTCTTAGTATATGTAATGTTATATCGCTCTTTTCCACATAGAGTAATAGGTCATAAACAAAATATAATCTGCTACGCGCGCGTGGATAAAGTTTAGGCATCGATCTGTCTTTGAATAAAACCTCGAGCTCACCTTCAAAGAGGGGCGAAATGTTGGCGCCTAAAATTAGGCTTTATTATTATTTTGTTTTATTTAATTTTCGGATAATAAACCAAAAAAACGAAAAGAAAAGCGAAAGCGGAAAGGCAGCCCCCTCCCCGCGTGGGCCTTTGGCCCATTGTCGCCTCAAGCCCGGCCCCTGCATCGTCTTCTTCCTCACGCCACTGAGGAGCACGCGTGGGTAGGCGCGACGGGAGAAGCTTGAGCGGACGGTGGTTGCGTGCGGAGCGAGAGGAGCGATGGCGTCGACGGGACGTGACCGGAGGAGGTGATGATGGCGGATGGGACGGCGGTCCAATCGGCGGGTGGCCTCGCCGACCGGCGCTCCGCGCCTATAAATAGAGGGGGCCACCGTCGACGAGGAGGCCGGAAAGGATCGAAAGCTGCGAGATCCTCGAAACCTCCCACTAAGAGACTTCAGAAGGGGGGCGGAGGACGAGCACGCTGAGATCCAAGGTCGGCCGGAGAAGCAAGCATAGAGACACACCGAGACAGAGAGAGAGAGAGGCCACCGGAGCTTGGGGTCCCCTGAGAGACTTCGGGGAGCTCGAGTTTAGGCTGGTCATGGTGTGGTGAGCTCGGAGGGGTCCCCAAGAGACTTCGAGGAGCTCGAAGGGCGAGCTCGAGGGAGAGAGAGAGAGAGCGTTCCGTCCAAATTTGACCGGGAGTAGGTCTCGTCGTGGCCGTCGCTGTTTGCCGTAGCCTTCGCTGTTTGCCGTAGCCTTCGCCGTCATAGATCAAGTTCACCAGCCGCCGTTGCTCACCGTGGCCGCCGCCGTCGTAGATCGGCCCCCGTCGCCGTCATCACCTTCGTTCAAGAGAAGGTAAAAAAAGCCGTCGCCTTCGTCCCTGCCATCCATCGTGATCCCATTCCGTCATTTGTTGCCGTCGTCGTGGTCCCCATCGTCGTTGCCGTCACCGCCATGGCCGTCGTCGCCGCAAGATCGCTTCGGCCTCCTCTCCCGGCGCCGTGGATTCGCAAACCCTAGGGTTTGCGATCTCGAGGGGTGGCGGAGGATGGGTCGGGTGACCGGGCCGGATCGGGTAGGGTTCCGAAGGAACCGGGTTGCGAGCCGGAGCGGGTCGTGGAGCGGGTCGTCGGGCCGGGCCGGGCAGGTGTCCCTCTCAACGCCCGCCACGGCGTCGTTTTAATATATATTTTTTTTTTAAAAGAGGGGAAAATCCGAGTCGGGCCCGTCTCGTTTGGGTCGCGGCCAGGGTCGGACCCAACCCGGATCCGAACCGGGTTGGTTTTATTTTTTTATTATTTTAATATAAATTAATATTCTAATAAATAATAAATAAATGGTTTATTTAAAAAAATAAAAAATGTTTTAATTTCCAGAAAATCGAAAAATATTAAAAAATTGTTGAAAAATGTTTTATTTTCTAAAAAAATCGAGAAAAATCAAAAAATAATTTATTTTCCAAAAATATTAAAAATATTTAAAAAATATTTTATTTTCCGAAAAATCAAAAAATAAAAAATATTTCATATTTTCCAAAAATGCCAAAAATAAAAAAAAAAAAGCCAAAAATTCATGAAAAAACCAAAAAATTCAGAAAAAGCCAAAAGACTTGTATTTTTCCAAAAAAAAACATCAAAAAACCCAAAAAAAAAAAAAAATCCCTTTTGTGTCCAAAAATTAGAAAATGACTCAAAAAATGTTTTTCCTCCAAAATGCATGGAAAATCCCTCGAACATCCAAAAACCTTAGGGTTTAAACAAGATTAGGTACCGAAAGGGCATTAGTGATTAACTAGTGTAATCAAGTCCCCGATCCTAATTTTTCTGGTTGCGCAGGAGTGAGTATATCTCCCGATACTTCACTTGGGTTTCTAATCAACCCACCCCAAATCGATTAGTGGCGACTCCAATTTAAAATTTGATTTACAGGTTAAAAACTTGAATCATTAAGTCGTGAATTGGTGGACTTGAGAGAGTCCGGGCTTAATAAATTCAGCCGAGCCATTAACCTCCTTAGGCGCTCGTACCCGATTGCGGGCGCCGAGAAAAAAAGAGGTCGCGACAAAGTTCAATCTCATTTGGACTCTCCGATTAAAATTTCGCTTCTAGAAGAACTGTTATGCAATAATTAGCCAAATAGATAAGTAAAATTGCTTAAGTGCAAGGGTAAAAGTCCCGCATTAGTCGTTTCTATCTAGAAAACATCGTGTGAAAGTACTAGAGCACGACAACATATTTTGTGTTACTATTTGACTCCAAATATGGCGTTTCGTGTAGGACTATGAGAACCGTGTTTATCACATAACCTATTAACTCATGAACACGTACAAATCCTCGTCATGTATATCACATTTCCAAGATGTTCACCACCGATTATGATTGACTTTGGTAGTATAATTGGCTAATCAACCGTAAGGAGGATTATTCCAGCGGGGCATGAATCAACTCTTTTCGGTTTTTTATGTCGTGACGAATTTGAAAGTGATTCAATCGATCCTCCTATAACTGCGCTCGTGCAAATCATAATATCCACATCTGAGTATGCAACGTTCGCCGACATTTTAGGAAGACCAGCATGCTAAATTCTTGGTAGCTCATGATCATTGCTTATCTCTATGTCAACTACACATGGCTATCATCATCGACGGCCAATGATCGTGCACCACATGGACCTTCGTACCTGAGCCCAAGTAAACTCTTTGTACATGAATCATCGCTCTTTTTAGTCCGAGGAAGCTTCCGCGATCCTTTGAATTCAAAGCCTCGTCATCATCCTCTGACTTTAAAGCCTAGCAAGTTCAATTTCCTTTGAACTTTCGTATCGATTTTTCTTGTTTTCTAGTTTCTAGAAGAACGGCCATGCAATAGCTACGTAAATAGGATCATGAAATTGCGTAAGTGCTAAGGCAATAACTACATTAGTGATCTTAATGTGGAAAATATTGTGTGAAAATAAAATAGAGTATAACAGTCTATGATATATGATATGTATGACTTATGCGCCCCAAAATAACGCGTGTCGTGGGGATTATGAGAGCCGTATTGGCAAGAGATCGGAAATGTCATGGTAACTTCATTGCAATGGACCGACTGTGATTTTAATTAGCTAATTGCCTGAAGTCGATGACAACTCTGTCGTGTTCAAAGATCTCTATAAAAGGACGACGCGAGATGAAAACTTCATCTTCTTCATCATTTATCAAGCCAAGCACGTTGTGTCTAGAGAGAGAGAGAGAGAGAGAGAGAGTGAGAGGTGCTCAGATTGACGAGAGAGAAGAGATCGGTATGAGATCCGATATGCCGGTCTGTGCTTATTCCTCTCTCTCATCTTAATTTTCTTGTGTTTGGTTTATTTCCTCGTTTTGTTTGGATTGATGTTCCTACATCGATGGTTGTCTCTTCTTCGCCCTATTCTTTCTGAACTTCAATTCTTCTTTCGCGGGCTAATGTCTCTTTGCCGTTTTGTCTATCATATCCAGATGAAGGTAGTGATTGATCTCATGACGGAGGACAAGAAACGCAAGGCCAAGGCACGCATGATTGCATTGAGCGCAGCGACTGCTAACAATTCCTAGAACACGTTTCGACCCTAATCTCCTCATCCTCCACATACGCAAATTTCATCGGAATGATTTCGTGCATTAACCATCGATATCCTCCACCTCTAGTGTCCTAAAGAAAGCCCTAGCCTTCTCATCATCCTCTCTTGTGTACGTATTCATCACTGAAACAGTTGTGACATTGACGCGCTATGTCGGGGAGCGTGGAACTATGTTGGAGGTGATTGCCGAGAGGATCGACGCAGTCATGGTGGTCGGAAAAATAAGGAAGGAGGCTAAGCTGCTGGATGCCAAGTTGATCAGCGTGGTGGATAAAAAATGAGACGTACTCGATGATATTTGAGGGCACGCGTTGGTACTCTTTGTAATTTGCGTGTGTTGTGTATTCTTCCTGCTCTTGTTCATGGACGTTCTCGAGTCTCAGTCGATGTCTTGTACAACATTTCCATGATAAATAATAGCGTGAATATTTCCTTTATTACTCTCTCTCTCTCTCTCTCTCTCTCTCTCTCTCTCTCTCTCTCTCTCTCTCTCTGCGTAATTATTTAGATTGAAAAATAAGAGATCATAAGAATCTGAGCATTGGTGAGCTACGAATCAGGTGTAACTTTTATTTTCCACTCTTTATTTCTTCAAATCTTCAAAATTTGACTTTTGTTAACCGCTAAAATCTTTTCATACACATCTATTAACTTTCTTCACTATTTTCCAAAAGCTGACAATCTTTTGGTGGATATATGAACATCTTAATTACTCTTTACGACATGCCTTTAAGAGGAAAAATCATAAAGAGACGAAACAAATAATAATAATAATAAAACATAAACAATGTCTTGGTAAGTATATGCGCTAGCCCTAGCTTCTACGGAGGGAATTATGTTTAGAGTGTTCTTTACATGCGACGACGTCTATTCCCACGATCTAGTTTGACCTCGCAATTCATATTCTTTGACGTTTTAAGGGAAACTGATGCAAAATCATACTCGTTAATATTTTTTCCCGATCTTTTAAAGGTTTGTGACATGAGGAGATTGATCGATGAAGGCGTGCATCCCTGAATATAGTTTTCAATTATAAGAAACTAGTTGCGAACCCACGACATGTGCCAGCACAAACGTTAAAATGAAAAAAATAATATAAAACATGGCAATGTTGTCACAATATTCTAATTTCTCTTTTCAAAAAATACTTGTAAATGGTCACTTCAGGATATTGTATATGAGATAATTACTTAAGATACGTTGAATAAATGAAGCAAGATCGGGTCATCCTTTAAGCATACGTTGAGGAGATGAACTTGCTCTTCCACCAACAAATTTTCAGTGTGTTTGTTTTAAGGAAAATTTAAGATTTGAAAAATCATTTCCGAAAAATGATTAGTTATATCAATTAAAAAAATTAGTCAATGAAAAAAATTCATTATCGACAAAAATTCATAATTAACTTTTTTTGTAGGTGATGAAATATTTTAATTTATTTAATTTCGTAAGCAATATAGGCAATTATTTTTCGAATAACTTTTTTTCAAATATTGAATTTTCCATGAAACAAATGCTTCCTTAGTCTAGTAATTCATTATTGTCAAGCCTTAATCCATATCCGCTAATGTTCGATTAATGAAGCTATTTACGAATTAAACAACAACAATCATGGCAAGTTCAATGACCGAGTCAAGCGAGACTCGTTTGCCCGATCAGTGTAATTTGCCTCATAATCATTCTTCTTTCATATGTTGTCACCTCTTATTTTCTCCGGATGCATGCATAGTGCGCGGTTAGCTGAGCTGGTTTCTTCCTGGCACAGGAGTTACGTGGCTCTTTAAGAGTGGTTAAGACAACGTAATCTCTTCTGACAAGGGTCAAACGCTTGACGCAAGTCTTTAACAACTGTCTTTTTTTTTTTTTTTGAACGATTTCTTAGTATATAAGCAACTAAATATTTTCGATTAATTATTTATTATGTATACTTAGTAAAATGGGGTTTCAGTACTAAATTTGTATTATCGGTTTGTGTTAGATTATTGATTTTCAATTTAGAAGTTGAGCATATAGATGGGTCTAACTGGCAGTTTTAGCCACCATAAAGATAGAGGGAAAATGCAAGACAAATAATAAAAGGTAAGAAAATGAGATGGAAATGGGCTTTGTGTTGACATGTAATTGTGGTTGAACATGGCTTTTATGTGGCCTTATTGTGGATTTAGTTGAAGTGAACTTAACGGCTTTATGGTCGAAATCTAGTTTAGAGAGTTTATAGTATGTAATGTGCTTGACGTGTTACATTCGATATTGAGTCCGTGAATTTTGACTGCTTGATTAGTAAGTCTGTTTGTGGTCCGTCTTTATGTAGCCAACACCTGATGTTGTAGGTGGACCTAGCCTGAGAATGGGACCCAGTCTGAGTCCCCATTTTGAAAAAAAAATTAAAAAAATTAAAAAAATTCGAAAATAGAAAAGTTATGAAATTTGGTTAGAGAAATAGACCGTGATTAGGTTGTCAGAATTTTTTATTAGACTTAGTTTAGTTTCATTTTCATTGGAATTCATATAGTTAGGAAAGTTCTATTATTTGATTTTTAATGTAATTCGCTTTATTTGATTTATAAATTGGTAATTTTGTGTGTGCTCATTTTGGCTTAGCTGTGGATTCTTAGTTTAGTTTAAATCACTTAGGATTTGTTTAGCTAATTAGTGATAATGAATAAATTAGATTTAGTTTGAGAAATATAATCAAATAAATATAGAGATAGTAGTTTGGAAATGTCACTGCACAAGAAATAAAAAATCATGTTAAGTAGCTTAGTCAAATTTCGGTTTCACTTCAGATAATTGGATAGGTAACGAGGAAATGCCGTAACCTAGGAGAACCTTGAAGGGGACAAAGTGCCAACTTGTGGTTTCTTGTCTCTCCGAAAGCTCCGATAACTCATATTACCCATTTGAAGATAGGATAGTCTCTAAGTCAAACTCATAGGAGTTGCTATCCTAGGGCTTAATAGTAAGGTCATGTTATATTCTTTGTCCAACTTGTATCGAGTTATTTTATCGCACTTTACACTTTACTCGTTCTTTCATTACTACCTTTGATTAATTATTTGTGATTCTTATGTTACTTTCATATGTCGTGATTTGCTTTCCTTTGATGGAATGGTTAGGTTAGACCTTAATAAATATAAAAACATTTGATGAACACTAAAAGGTTCAAAACCTTAGGATTTATAATTTGATAAAAAGACCACGTGGATAGCTTAGCTAACAAATAATCAAGTTTAGGTAGCAAAAAGGCACTGGTTAGATAACTAATGTAATCAATTCCTTGACTCTAAATCTCTGGTTGCATAGGAAATGTAGTATATTTCCTACCACACTTGATTTATCCAATAGGCTTGTGGTGACTACTCATATAGAATCCTCATAAGATTCAAATTAAAATGAAAATGTTAACGTTGCATAGATAAGGGTTCAGGAGAACTTACACTGATTGAAGACCATTAGCCCTTAATTCGACATTACTTATAAACCCATATTTCCCTAAAACTTGGAAATTAAAATTTTAATTGGCTAGTGAGACTTTTAAAAAAAATAAAAATCACCAGTTACAAGTTAATTGGATGATAGGAGCAGCACATTGACTTTAGTTGGAAAAGCCCTCGTTGCAAAGTGAAGTGTGCCGTCTAATTACAGCTAGGGCCCATGTTTTCGAGTGGGTGAATTTAGCAACCCTTCATTCCTAATCTCATTTTTTGTTTAATCTTTGTTTGTCATTTTGTAAATTCAATCTGTTATGCCACCCTAGATCCAGGATAAGTTATCCACTATGTTGATATATTAGAGCTTATCCCAACCTAGACGTGTCACAAGATTCTAGATAGGATAACATAATTTGACTCTATAAATGAAGGATTTGGAAATGATTTTCTTATAAATGATTATTTATATGTTTACAAAAATGAACGAACAAAATTTTATCATCATCTACAAATATTTTTAGATATAAATTGTCATTAATAATGAAAAAAAAAATTATTGGATATTTATTTTAAGTAATAAGCGATTATTTTGAGAGAAATGTTTTCCAAATCATTATTTTTTTACAAACGAATACAGTCAAAGACTCCATTAGTTTTGCAAAAAAAGTGACAATTTTGAAAAAAAAATCCAAAAAGCCATTTTCTTAGAAAATGACAATATTTTTCAGTGCTCGGCCGAAACACAAAAATGATTAGAAAATATTTTCTATCATTCGGTATGGGAAATCTCATTTGATTTTTTACAAAAAAAAAAGAATAAAGAAAAATAAACAAGGCTCAAGCCATGCCTGATCGACGAGCTCAAACCTTGCCTAATCGCCGAGCTTGTCTCTCACTTGGGGTCGGTCGCTAGCGTTGTTGTAGTCCACGACTAGTTAAGGAAGAAGCAAAATCAAACAAAAAAAGAAAGAAAAGAAAAATAAATACAAGTTAGGTTTTTTATGATAAAAAAATTAAAAATTTGAGTTTAAAAATAAAATTATTAATAATTCGATTTTTTATAAAAATTAATTGAAAATATAAAGTTTAAAAATCAAATTTTCAATTATTTAGTTTAAAAAATCGATTTTTAGAATATATATTTTTTTAAAACGAACATTTCATTAATCAAGGACTTGAGCTCAAGTGTTGACAACTCACGCATCGCCTTTGTGGACTTGAGCCTGAGTGCTAGGGACTAAAGGTCAAACGTCAAGGCCCTAGCTCAACCTCTATGGACCCGGCTTCGTTGCCAGGGGATAGGTATCGGCACTGGGGATTTGAGCTCAACCTTGACGGACCTAGGCATAGGCACGAGGGCTTGAGCTTAGGAATTGAGGTCCTAAGACCTACTGTCGTGACCTCCCCAACGCGGGCTAGACCATTTAGGGGTTTGACTAATGGACTACTAAACCAAAACTTAGCTCAAGCTCTCATAAATCCATACCAATTCGAGACTTAGGTTCAAGTTTTTATCATGAAAATGGATTTTATCTAAGAGTCGCCACTAATCAGTTTATGGTAGGTCAATTAGACATTTAAGTAAAATAATGAGAGAATTATTTTATTCTTACGAACCAGAGATTTTGGGTACAGGGACTTGGTTACATTAGACTTCTCTAATGCTCTTTCGATACCATTTTTTTTTTTTTTCAAAAATATTTTTGCAGGCAATTTGGATTAATTTTAACCTAAACCACTATCATGCAATATGATGATCACACGAATGCTCATCCATTATTAAACAATCAAAAGACTTCCACTAAAAGAAATAAACACACAAAGCAAGCAATTTTTTTGGGTTTTCTTGAAATTAGAACTTTACTATTAAATGTGCACTTTAACTATGTGACCTAATTTTACTAATAAGCAATTTCTAATTAAATGAACCTAACAGGCAAACTATTTGACATGCACCTAATATTTTTGTATTTTTTTTTTATTAAAATTCGTAAAAAAAACTAATTAAATTATCTAGAAAGAATAATTTTCTAATATGCTGTAGGGGTTAATTTGACTTAAACCCTATCCTACCTTAGAAAATTATTTTTTTTTAAAAATGAGATTACTAAAATGTGCAAACATTATCTAAGACCTTATCTATAAAAAAATTATTTGGATCCAATCCTAATCTATTCCAAAAATTATCTAAACGTGCAATCTAAAAATGCAATCCTAGTTTACGAAACCAACATATTCCGATGCAAGATTTGAATTTTTTTTTTTTTTAGTATTTTCCAAGATAAGCAATTATCACATAAACATTCTATCTAAACCACTCAAGATATTCATCAAATGAATGATTAAAATAATCTAAAAAATAATCCGTTGTCTTACGGATTAAATTAACGATTATTTTAACCCTAAACATCACAATATATGAGAAAGTTAAAAAACAATTAAAAATTTGATCCGAAGTCTTACAGATCAAATTAATAATTATAATGATTTAAGAGTGAAAATACTATCAAAGCCAAAAAAAAAATCAATATAATTAAAAAAAAAAAATGATTCAACGTCTTATGAATCAAATTAATAATTATAGTGATTTTTGGGTAACAATATTATATGGATATTGCCTAAAATATTCAATATCACAACGAAATCATCTGGATTTAGCATATTTAAATCAAATTGGATTAAGTCATTGCGCGCAACTAGACTTGGTGGATGTCGGGCTTGTTGGAGGACATTCAAGAGAAGCCAAGCATGGCGGCGAAAGGGTTTTGCTGGTCATGGTGGTATGCCACCAGAAATTTATCAGGAAACCTACTGTTGGGAAATTACTGATCTCTAAAATGGATTTGACACTAAATTGAACCTCTAAAACGAATGCAGAAGATGAGCCCAAGAACAAACATGTATCACCGATCAAAGGCACACCACGAAATCGAGCGTACCTTATTATCCACAGATTAAACACCAAAGTTGAAGTTTGAGAAATGATTCTGATCATGTTCTACTGAGGAGTGTCCTATTGCTTCAAGGGGGAGAAAAACTTACGTTGGTTTTGGGAGAGGGAGAAAAGAAAAACGTATGTACATCCAAAAGGTGCGTTCTCTTTTTTCTTTTCTCCTCTTAAATACGTTTTCTTCAAAAGACACATCCCCTCAACATAACACCTCTTCATATCTCAACCCTTCATCCATTGGCCCTTATCTTGTGGGCCGGGCTTTTAGGCCCAATATGGGTGGACGGGCCCTCTAAGGCCCATCAATATAAATAAATAAAACCATCATCTCTCGCTCGCACATGGTGGGCCGAACAGGATCCTCTTTACCTCTCTGCAATATTCATACCGGTGAATAGTCCGTGTGACCAGTATACTTTGAGAGCTCGTTGCTATACATCTGTTAGGAATATATAACAGCTCATAATGGGCATCACACTATGAGTAGATTTAGTATGCAATACCCTAGATCGATCGATCACATTTATATCTCTCTCTTGATCTCTTTTTAATCATCGATATATTGTATTCACAATTATGATTATCCCAAAACCAATCATAATTGGTCGACCAGTTAATATAAAACTAGAATGTGATTCTCCAAATTCGATCTTACTCTTTACTTCAAACTCACAATTTCAGTTCAACTTGCTTTTCTAGAAATGTCCCATTAGATTGAATCAATTCATGATCATTGGCAACATTCTAAGATAGCAATCACTGAATAGAAATCTTGAGAATAAGTAAGAGTCATGAGGGCACTAAATTGATGAACTATTTTCCTCAAGAGTCTCATACGGTATAAAAATTGAGATCAAACTTTTGCCACTCTTATTGGTTATCTCATTTATACGTAGTATGAAATACATATTACGGTATTAACTCCTTTCCCATGGAGCGTATGTCTACACCATCAATACCGTACAGATGATAGTTTAGACATACATAATGTCCAACTTGAGTTTACATATCTACTCGTTCACAAAATTCATCAGAACTCACATTTGGCAGCATAGACAGATAAAGTAAAATATGTGAGTTATTTTACTTTCGGACATAGTAAATATTATGTCCTCATCTTAACACTCAATTAAGGTGACTTATGTATTTTAAGCTTGAGCTCTCGATTATCACCTAGATAATAAGCTTAAAAACCGTCTCAACTCTATTTATTACATAGTAAATAGAGGTGATTACCCGTGTGAGTGGGCTAATCTTTTACATGTCCGACATACTTTCTCAACTTAATATAATGCACTGAGTATTAAGATGCATAAACGTCAAACAAAGATTCATAGGCATTAATGATGAAAAAAAATCAAATCCATTAAATGTGAACACTTTAGGGAAATTACAATATTCAATACATCAGCCTCTATGCAATCCTAGAGATTTTACATGACCACAAAACACATCTCTAGGTATTGGCTTTGTTATAGGATTTGCTACCATTCTATGCATAGATATGTACTGTAAGTTCACATATTTTCGTGCAACCGTATCCTTGACAAAATTATACTTGATATCTATATGTTTGGTCTTGCCATGATATTTTGGATCTTTAATATATGCTATTGCTGCTTGGCTATCACAGTTAACCAATAATGGACTTGCAGCATACCCAGTAACACCTAAATGATCCAAAAATCTTTTAAGCCAAACACCTTTTTGTACTATTGCTGATAATGCCACGAACTCAGCTTCCATCATGGACAAAGCTATACACATTTACTTATTACTGCTCCAAGATATGACGCCATTATTAAGTAAGAAAGCAAAACCAGAGGTAGATTTTCTTTCATCTAAATTTCCTCCCCAATCAGCATCTGAATAGCCTTCAAGTCGCAGATCCTTTCATTGGTAATTCAGCTTGTAATAAGTAGTTCCCTTCAGATACCTCGGTATTCTTTTAACGACCTTCCAATGTGCTTGACTTGGATTGGATTGATATCTACTCACCATTCCAACTGCAAAACATATGTCAGGTCTTGTACACATCATAGTGTACATCAAGCTCCCAACAGCACTAGCATAAGGAACATGTTTCATTTGTTCCTTCTCTTGTAGAGTCCTTAGACATAGTTTATGGCTCAATCCTTCACCTTTTGCACTAGGAGTATCAATGGGTTTACAATCTTGCATACGAAATCGTTCAAGAATGTTATTTAGATATGTTTCTTGCAAAAGAGATAATGATCTCTTCGAACGATCTTTTGAAATCTTAACTCCAAGAATGTATGCAGCCTCACCCATATCTTTCATCTCAAAGTTGGAAGATAACCAACTCTTCACAGTATTAACAAACTTCATATTACTTCCGACAATTAGTATATCATCAACATATAATGATATGATCACAAATTGATCTTTGGATCTCTTGATATATACACAATGATCCTCATCTAACATTGTAAAATCATATGCCATTATGGCATTATGAAAACGTATGTACCATTGTCTTGACGACTACTTAAGGTCATATATCGATCTCAAAAGTCGACATACCTTTTCTTCTTGGCCTTTCATTATAAAAACAGCAGGTTGTTCCATATATATTTTTTCTTCTAATTCTCCATTGAGGAAAAACAGTATTTACATCCATTTGATGTAACTCAAGATCCATACTAGCCACTATTGCCAGAATAATGCGAATCGAAGTAAATCTCACTACAGGAGAAAATGTTTCTTCATGATCAATTATTTCCTATTGATTATATACCCTTTCACCACAATGTGAGCCTTATGCCTTTCTATCGAGCCATCAGCTTTATGCTTTATTTTGAGAATCCACTTGTTTCCAATAGCTTTACGTCCTTTTGGAAGATCAACCAGTTCCTAAATATGGTTTGACTTCATTGACTCCATCTCATCTTCCATTGCATACATCAATTTTTCCTTACTATGGCAATTTAGAGCATCATTAATATTTCTTGGCTCATCCTCATCTTGTGGAGCAACCATAAAATTTTCCCCCTCAATGTCAAAACGTCGACGGGGAATGCTTTTGCGACTTATTCACCGTATGGGAGATTGTACATTTTGCACATCATTCCCCATCATGCTCCCACTTGGATTAGATAATGACGATATAATCTCATTATGTAGTTATAATTGATAGTGAGTTGAATTAAATTCATCACTTTTCATGTTACTCCCACTTGAACGAACTCCATTAAGTTCATTATCTTGATCCAAGGTTTCAAATAGGGAGTAATCCTTACCTATTTCCCCCTTCTTAGGAAATTCATTCTCTAAGAATGTGACATCCAGCGATTCGAATTCAGTTATACTTCCACTTTCCTACTCACCTATGAACACATACCATTTTGAGTGTTCATAGTATCTTATGAAAATACTCTTCTTTCCTTTGGGACCCAATTTCTCAAACTTATGAGATGGCTCATGAGTATAGGTAGCACAACCCCATGGTTTAAGAAAATTTAAGTCTAGTTTTCTACCTGTCCATAACTCATATGGAGTGGAAGTAACTGATTTGGAAAATATAGGCAGCAGTTAACAACGCTTCACTCCAAAAAGTGATATGTAAGTTAGCATGCACAGTCATGGACCTAACCATTTCCAATAGGGTTCTGTTCCTTCTCTCCGTAACATCATTTTGTTGAGGAGTATATGGAATAGACAACTGTCTTTCTATTCCTTTTTCATCACATAATTTTCTGAACTCATCAAATAAATATTATTGACCTCGATCGGATCGCAATACTTTTATTTTTTTGTCTAATTGATTTTCTACTAAGTTCATAAACCTTTTGAAACAACTCAATGCTTTAGATCTATGAGAAATCAAATAGACATATCCAAATCGAGTATAATCATCTATAAATGTGATGAAATAAACAGCTATATGGTTCATCCAGGGGAGAGATCGAGCTTCAAGAAATAGTGAATGGCCTTATCAATACACAAATGTATGCCTTCCTCTCACATTCATCGGATCACAAATATCAGAATAGATTAATTGCAAAAGAAATTCAGCTCTTTTATATTTTCCAAATGGTTTTCTTGTCGTTTTCCCTGCTAGGCAATGCTTATATAGGGGCAAATAGACTTTTTCAATATTGCCTAACAAGCCCTTTTTGGCTAGTCTATTCATACGTTGTTGGCTAATATGACCAAGTCTAGCATGCCAAACACTCACATCAGTATCATATGAATTAGGAGATGTGAAAAGAGAATAACAAATATTGACATTACTATAGTCAACATTTAATACAATAAAACCATCTAGAAAATAACCACAATTATAGTAATTTGTGTCAAAATACAAATCCACACCAATATTATGGAAGTTCATATCAAAACCAAGTTTAACCAACACTAAAACAGACACTGAATTCTGACGAATATCCGAAGCATATAACACATCATGTAAGAACAGAGTGCGTCCACCACGCATGTTCAATTGACAGATGCCAATTTCTTTTACTTCTGCTCCGGAGTTGTTTCCTACATAGATCCACTTAATTCCAGTCGGTACTCGTCGGAATTCCACGAATGATTCTCTATCCTTCGATATGTGGTTTATCGCTCCTAAATCCACAATCCACAAAGGATTAGACTCAGTTAAAAATATAAAACTCGACACATAAGCAAAGTTCTAAAAAGTACAAAGGGTGTATACCTTCTTTGGCTCACGACAGTCGCGAGCATAGTGACCCTTCTTGTCACAATTGTAACACTTTACCCTTGTAAGCTTCTTCATTCGAGGACGCTTTCCTCTTTCATGTTGGTCAAGCTTAGGTTTCTTCCCTGAATGACCTACTTCCTTGCCTTTCCTTTTATCGAACCAGTTAGGATGTTTGCACTTGGAGCTCGAAGCACCATGTGAGTTAGAACCAGCATGATAAATTTCAGCTTTCGGCTTAGCCGCAGCTCAAGATGATGCACTGCATCCTCAAAGGTTTTGATATTTTCATTATGGGTCAAGTGCATCTTCATATGCTCCCAATTCTGAGGCAAGGAACGGATCACTGCTTGTACTTACTGCTCATCAGTCAGGACATGGTCAGCATCTTTCAGCTCATTAATCATGTTTGACATCTTTCTAAGGTGTTGCTTCATGGTTTGACCATGAGGCTTCTTATAAGAGTCAAACATAATAGTGAGTTGTCTCAGTTTGGTCACCGAAGTATAACCAAACCTTACTGCCAACACTTCCCACATTTCCTTGGCATTCTCAAAATGCCTGAACTCTCGCATAATGTCATTTTCCATGCTACTCAGCAACGTAATGCGAGCAAGGGAGTTCTTTCTTTTCCATGCAACAAATGCATCCTTATCTCTCTTATGATGTGCAGTGTTTCCTTCTTCAGGTTCTACCATGGTCAAGTTAAGAGCTTCTAGTGCCTCTTGCTCTTTTCAGCACATATTGGATTTTCATGTGCCATATTTCATAGTTATCACCATTGAGCTTCTCACCTTTGTTCAGCTCAGCGACTATGCTTTTTGTGGCTGAAGCCATCGATCTAAACATATCAGACATATATGCACGAATTATTAATGCTTATCATTTATGCATCCATTTTGCACAAAACCATCGTATTAATGAATAATTTCAAGTGAGGTTTCAGAATCAAAAGGTCACTATGTTTCCAATCATCATCCAAAATCCTAACTTGGAGTTATTATTAATATAACATTTGATGCAAAATAAACTTTTTGAAATTACAAAAATTTCTATGAACTACCTACAACAGATTAATAATAACAAAAAACAAATGATATTTAATATCAAATAATGATATAATAATAATGCTTTTACATAATATAACTAACATATCAGTTGTCACACCAACAACAACTAGGTAGAAAACATTACATAAGATGTCCACAAAGCACACTAAATAAAGATCAGCCAAAACATCTAACACCAAGTCAATATACGAACTAGAAAATATCCCTTTTTGTTCAACTTCTTGATCTTTTCTTTTGTAACAATCCAGTAATATTCATCTATAAAAGCCATCACAAGACTCCTATACGAAGTAACTCTGTTGACTTTCCATAAGCGATTCAACACTTTTTGTCATTCTGGTGGAAGAGTGTTCATGAAAAATTGCACTATCTCAGATTGTGGCATGTGACGACCACTCCATATGACATTTTGTATTTTCTCGTTGACTTCAAGAACATGATCAATTAAGTCGCCACTCTCCCATCGATGATCAGTCAGCTCAGCTATCAACTTAGAAAGCCTTTTCTTTTGTTCATCGGTAATTGCACGAATATGTGTGTGCAACTTAAGGGGAGGCATTGTTCCTGCAATAAATGCATAACAAATAAGGGATTACATATAATTCACATAGACTTAATTGGAAAAAGAAACATATTCCTTTTCCTTTTTTGGGTCAAAGTCAACGGTAATCGGTCAACGGTCAGCGGTCAATGGGTCGGAATCAACGGATGGTCGGGTCGGACTGGATGGACTGGTCGAGTCGGTTGGGCCGGTCGAACAAACTGACCGGCACTCACTAGCACCTTGTGCGTGTGTCGCATGCGCCTGGGGCCGAAAAGGCACGCGCGACGCACGCGCCTGCGGGGCACCGAATCGGCGGGGCGCATGCAACGCACTCGCCGATGACCCCCGTTCATTCCGGCTGCGCGTGGCGGCATGTTCGGCGGCGCCCGACAGCGATCCGCGACTCGTTTTTCTCGTATTGACGAGAGCTTCGACCTTGCGCTATCAAAAACAAATTTCGACTTGTAGAAAATCACAAAACATGGCGAACAGTACGCGGTGTCGGGTTTTTTCGTCCCTGATCGATCAGTAGTGGCTTTTCTCGAATTTCGACCACGAAAATAATTCAATAACATAAAAAGGGGATCGGGAAACATAAACTACGGCTCTGATACCAATGTTGGGAAATTACTGATCCATAAAATAGATTCAACACTAAATCAAACCCTTAAAACAAATACGGAAGACGAGCCTAAGAACAAACATGTATCACCGATCAAAGACACACCACGGAATCGAGCGTACCTTATTATCCATAGATTAAACACCAACGTTGAAGTTTGAGGAAGTATTCTGATCATGTTCTACCGATGAGCGTCCTGTTGCTTCAAGGGGGAGAAAAACTTACGTTGGTTTTGGGAGAGGGAGAAAAGAAAAACGTACATACATCCAAAAGGTGCGTTCTCTTTTTTCTTTTCTCCCCTTAAATACGTCTTCTCCAAAAGACATATCCCCTCAACGTAACATCTCTTCATATCTTAACCCTTCATCCATGGGCTCTTATCTTGCGGGTTGGGCTTTTAGGTCCAACATGGGTGGACGAGCCCTCTAAGGCCCATCAACATAAATAAATAAAATCATCACCTACAAAAAAAAAGGGATGATGGAGCTGGAACACCACTGTAGGCGTTGCTGGAGCAGTGCAGCAAGTGGGGCTATTGTGGCTGGTGGGCGAGGTGCGGCGACCAGCGAGGGACGGGCAGGAAGAGGCATGGCAGCTGGCGTTCGGAGCTGCAAGGGACGGTGGCACAAGCGTTGGACAGAAGCACGCGGTGACGGGCACTACTACAGGCGTCGGGTTGCTGTGGTGTCGGCGATAAAGGCGGGAGATACGGGTGAGCGACGGCAGTAGCTGCAGAGGTGGAATGGAGGCGGCAGAGATGCAGGCCTCGGGGACGGTGGCATTGAGGTGTGCAAAGGCGTGGGCGACGACGGCAGCGGTGACGAGGGGTTGCTGGATTTGGAGTAGGTAGAGGCTCAGGCGATGACGACAATGGGTGGTGCAAGCGCAGGTGAACGATGCAGCGGCAGTGAGCACAGTGACGACAGCTATGGAGGCAGGACGGAGTGGCGTCGGGCGGAGGTGCAGGTGTGGTGGTGGGCGCTCGAGTGGAGGAACGGTGACGGGTGCAGCGACAGGCAAACCCGGTGACGCTGGTCGTTGCGGCGCGGCGCAGGGCTGAGGTGCAAGCGTCAGGTAGCGGCGGTGACGGTTGCAGGCGTCGGGCAGCGGCGCGCGGTGGTGCTCGCGGTTGTGGAGTTGCAGGGGGTGGACGGAGATGCAGACGGCCGAAGCTTCAAGATGACCTTTTTTTTTTGGTCTCACGTCCACTCTGTCCTCCTCTCTCTGTACTCTATGTGCAGTCTCCTTTATGCGCCTTGTCCTTCTTGCTGCCCTCTTCTTTCTTTTCCTTTTGACTTTTGTCAGAGAAGAGAAGATGTGACCACTTTTGTTGACTATCAATGGACGAGAGAGGGAGGCTCCTTGTTCCTTTTTTCTTCTGCACTTTTTCTCACTTTTTTTTTTTTTTTTTTCACGAAATTCTTTCTCTCACGCAGTTCTTTTTTTTCGAATTCCTCCCCCCTTTCACGAAAATTGTGGCATTCTTTTATAGAGATTCCAAACGGCCGCTTTCCATGGCAATTTTCGAACTTCCATTCTCTGTTACCTTAATTCGTGGACTGTGCATCGGAGTGCAATTTCACAATCAGCTCAATTTTTCTTCAATTGCTTCGATTCATTTCCTTTTATCAAAATTCTTGCTCTTTATTCACATGGTTTCCTAACTCTTGATCCTTGATCAAGAATTACTTCCACATTTACCAAGATTTGAATATTCTTCAGAATTTCCAACTTTCATGCATAATCAATCAAATTGATTTTCTTTGTTTTTTTTTCTTTTATTTGCTATGATATGATTTTTATTTTTATTTCCTTAGGGTTGCTAAAATTAGGTGTCAACACCTACCTCAATGGACCAAGGTCCGATCTTGATGGACTTGTGCCCATGCGTTTGACACTTGGTCCCGGCCTCGATGGAGTTGGGCTTGGCCTTGATGGACACAGCCCGGGCATTGGAGACTCAAGAACTAGAGTTAGAGTTCCATGTTCAAATGTAGAGTTTTAAATCCAAGCATCAACATTTAATTATATTTTGAAAAATGTTTTCTGACTTTTTCAAAGAGGAAATCATTATCCTGAAACTATGCAAAGTTTTTGATGACCAAGAAACTGTCGGTTGATTTATTTTCCTAAACGAAACAAATGCCAGAAAATCAAAATTTTCTTTCCAGAAAAGATTTTCTACGAATCGTAAGGAAACTAAGTTCGAACCGTCAGCCGTTCCTCCATCGTTTGAATCTTGTTCGCCTCGACAAAAGCCAAGCTCCACTAGTTCGTGAGCCGAGGTCGACTGACTTATGAGCAAGATAACTCGTTTCCACCCGAGTTCCTTTCACTTCTCTTGTAAAAGGCCGAAACCCATCAAAATAAAAAAATTGGGCCTATAGGGCCGGTTCTTCTCCATAACGCTAACCCACGTAACCACCAAGAAGCAAGACTTTATGGCTTTGAATCTCCATTGTCAAATGGGAAACAACGACAACATGTATAACCTTCTCTTGAAATGGAACAAATTACAATCCTTATGAATTTGAATGATTTTATCCATGAACAGATGTTTATCCCAACTTTTTCAAGGCATGGGATGATGCATTATTCCTGTTTTGTGCTTGATTTATTTATTTATTTATCAATGATAAATTAGACCCAACGGTTTAGAGTTATCTGTTAGATTAAGCTTGCAGGCTTGAAAGACAGGTAATGCGTAAATTAAACATAAATCGATCGGATTTAACTGTAAATGTAGCCCAAATTCTCACTTTTCTAGAATATGGGCTTGGGGCCTGGGCCATTAACTTGTCCAGCTCCCTATTTCCCGCATTATCTCCATCCGGATGCAGGTAAGAAAATCTTCTTCACCCTAAACCAAAACAATAACTCAATGAACTAACGTTGTTATGTTTAAGTGTGCAACGCCCGAATTCGCCAATCTTGCCCGGACGACATGGTCTAGAATGACACGATCTATGTGCATTTGAATTGACGAAAATGCGAAACATTAGATGGAAATCAATTTTTTGAAAATACACGAAATTCATGCGCTGATCTTCGTATATAGGATAGTCTTGTGGCAATGTTAAGGAAAACAGTCGATATCATTATGGAACATCTTGACTCTCGAGGTCGCTTGTAGAGATTTTTTCCTGTTCGCCGACGACATGCACCGATGAAGATAATGCTGATTTGAAAATGAGCCATTTGGTCAACATGCCAAATTAGGGTAACTCGAGCATAAGCCATAATATATGTGCTGGTGGCTAAGGGCATGTTTGTTAACAGGCTAAATAGTAACTAATTCTATTCTTTTGTTCCCAAAAGTAAATTTAGAATAGAAATGCGTTCGATAATTTTTTGTTTCCCATAATAATAATCCATTTTTTTTTTTTCAAGAATAGATTTGAAACAGAATTAAAAACTAGAAAAAAGTTGATTCTTTATTTATGGAAAGAATTCTAGAATTAAGCATTTTTTTTTTCTCTTCTCTTTTCTTCTCTTTCCTTTTTCTTCTTCTTTTTCTTCCTTTTGGTGGGTTGCCAACCTCGGCCATGGCCTACAACCGGCTAGATAAGGGCTGGCAATGCCAAGCCACGGCAAGGCTCGGCCACGTCGGGCCACCTCCAAGTCAACCTTGCCTTGGTTGGGCGACGCGACTTGGCGATGGCTTTGCGAGGCCAAGCCTCACTGTGGCTCGAGTTGCTGGGGGCTGGCAATGCTTTGGCATGGCCGGTGATCACAGGAAGGAAAATATGAAAAGGGGAAAAAGAAAAAAAAAAAAAAAGAAAAAAGAAAAAATTATTAAAAGATTAAAAGAAAATTATTTTCACTAAAAATTTTAAGGATTTTACCAAACGCATTTCTATTTCAGGAATAGAAATTTTAGGCAATTATCAAATACTTTCAAATGCTAAGAAATTATTTACAGGAATAAAATAAAAAAGAATCATTTTTTAGCGAAAATCATTCCCGGGAATAAAATAATTACCAAACGCATCCTAAAAGGCTGAAAGTTCTCCTTTTTCTTTTCCTACAAAATATAAGCTCTTTTATTATTATTATTTCTTATTGCACAAATCATACGGCATTCACTGCCTTACTACCTTTTAAACCAGTCGTAAATGAGCTTTTTTGATCATGGGTTTTCCCGTTTGTTCATGTCTAACTAATTAAATGAATTCTTCCTAAGGGGTTACATCCGGATGGCGCGGGTTGATGAGTTAGTTCTTTACTTTGATTTTATGAAGTTGGAACTTAGCCCATTACTTAAATCGCCATTTTGATTTTTTTGAATACTGCTCGAAAAATACAAAAACCACTCTGCTGGGCCTCGGAAACTCTTTGCTAAGCGCAGCCCCCTTCATGACTCCTGTATCGGTTAATGCTTTTTGTACATAGAAGTCAGATGGGCGTTTTTGAGCAAAATAATTCTGATCCTATAACTGCCATTCTTTCAAAATCCAACAGTCTGGAACAACTACCATTCTCTTAGGAACTGTCAATCTTACCTGAGTAATTGGGACCACTAATGATTTGCTTTAAAAGTTTAAAAAAAAAAAAAACCCTAAATCTATTGCAATTGCTATTATTCCAATTCAAGCATAATTTTTTTTATCAATTTAGTTAAAACTTTTACAATTATGTCAATTCAGTTTATCTAGCCAATTTTGATTGGCTAGTGCTCACATGGCACCGGTGCTCACATGGACAATTTTTGATAATATTATATTAATTTGATTAGTTTTTTTTTTATATTTTTTTTCTTGTTCTTCTTCCTCTAACGGGCTAAAGGTGAGGGTCTACGAGGTCAACTTTGCTGGCCACTAGGGAGGTGAGGCGAGCCTCGCCACTAGTTGGTGAGCTTGCCTTAGTCAAGTGACTAGCCCTTGCCTCAAGCCAAATGCTTTAGTCCAGCGACTGGCCAAAGTAAGAAGGGAGAGGGGGAAAAACAACGAGGAAAAAAAAAGGAAAAAGAAAAAATTCAAAAAAATTCAAAAAAAATATTAAAATATTATTAAAAAGTGTTTACGTCAGCGTCGCTCGAACGGTTAGCATCCAAGTCAACATCGATTGGCTGATCAAAATTAATCGGATAGATTAAATTGGAACAGTTGCAAAAGTTTTAGGACTGAATTGGCTAAAAAAAGTTTTTGATATAATTGGCACAATTATAATAAGTTTATAACTTTTTTGGTATTTCTCCAATAAAAGTCATGTACACGTTTCCAAATAATAATAAAAAAATCTAGTTCTAGAACAACTATCAATTCTTTGAGGAATTATTGGTCTTACACGAGTGATCAAATGCACATTTTTGTATTAAAACAAAATCTAATTTTGGAACAACTAGTATTCTTTCAAGAACTATTAGTTCTAACATTAATAATTACCCTTAAAGAAAAATGCGTGCTTCTAAAGGAAAAGGAAAAAAAACCCAGCTCTAAACCAATCATCATTCTTTCATGAATTGTTAGTCTTACCGAGTTATTAGCTACTTAAGAGTGAAATGCATGTGTCTAGATAAATATTAAAAAAAAAAAAACCAATCACAAACAACTATCATTCATTTAAGAACGATCGGTCTTACCCAATATCCTTCCCACCATGACCATAAAAACCCACCAAGTGAGTAACATCCATGATTAATTTTTAAACTTTTTTGTTAGACACTTTTTCATACCTCGAAGAACTGTAGAGGTAACAATAAAAGATCTAATCATGAATGACTATCATTCATTTAAGAATGGCCAGTCTTACCCAATGGTCTCTCCATCATGGAACAGGCGGTCTTTCCCAACAGTCTTTCCAACGTGACAATTCAAACCTACCATATGAACAACATCCATGATTAATTTTTAGAATTTTTCATCAGGCACACTTTTTTTTTCGTCGAAGAACTGTTTTGGGTCCATCTTTACATAGCATGCAGAATCTATGCTAGCATACTAGTTTCTATATGACTCATGGTATAGATAATAGTAAAAAACCTATTAACGAACAATTATCATTCATTTTCAAAGGATGAGTCTTACCCATTAATCTCTCCATCATGATCATTCAAACCTACGATGTGAGCAAGTCCATGGTCAATTTTTAGACTTTTTCATTAGATGCATTTTTTCATACCTTGAAGAATTGTTTTGTGTCCATCTTTACATGACATGTAGAATCTGCCAGCATACAAGTTTTTATATGATGCATGGTAAAAATAGCAATGAAAAATCTAATCACAAATGGCTATCATTTTTTGAAGAACGGCCGTCTTACCTAATAATCTCTCCATCATGATCATTGAAACCCACTAATGGAACAACATCCATGATTAATTTTTAGACATTCTCTATTAGATGCACTTTTTCGTACATCGAAGAACTATTTTGCATTCGTCTTTACATTATGTGCAAAATTTGTGCTAACATACAAGTTTTTATATGATGCATGGTAGAGATAACAGTAAAAAATCTAATAATGAACAACTATCATTCGTTTAAAAATGACTAGTCTCACCCAACAATCTCTACATCTTGACTACTCAAACCTAGCAAGTGAACAACATCCATGATTAATTTTTAGGCTTTTTTGTTAGATGCACTATTTTGTACTTCAAAGAACCATTTTGTGTTCATCTTTACATGATGTATAGAATCTGCACTAGCATACAAATTTTTATATGATGTATGGTAGGGATAACAGTGAAAAATCTAATCATGAACGGCTATCATTCATTTAGAACGACCGGTCATACCCAATAGTCTCTACATTATGACCATTCAAACTTACCATGTAAATAATATCCATGATTATTTTTTAGACTGTTATGCACATTTTCGTACCTCAAAAAACTAGTTTGCGTCCATCTTTACATGATGTGCAGAAGCTGCGCTAGCATACAAGTTTTTATATGATGCATGGTAGAGATAACAATAAAAAAACTAATCACAAACGACTATTACTTGTTCAAGAACGATCAACCTAACCCAATAGTCTTTCCATCATGCCATTCAAACTTACCATGTGACCAACTTCCATGAATAATTTTTAGACTTTTTTGTCATATGCACTTTTCTTTACCTTGAAGATTGTGTTTGACTTTACATCACGTGTAGAATTTGTGCTAGCATGCAAGTCTTTATATGATGCATGATAGAGATAACAATGAAAAATCTAATAATGAACAATTATCACTAGTTTAAGAACGGCCAGTCTTACTCAACAGCCTCTCTATCGTGACTAATTAAACCTACCATGTGAACAATATCCATGATTAATTTTTAGATTTTTTCGTCAAATACACTTTTTCATATGTTGAATAACTACTTTGCATCCGTCTTTATGTGATGCACGGAATATGCACTAGCATATAAGTTTTTATATGACACATGATAGAGATAATAGTGAAAAATGTAATCACGAGTAATTATCAGTCATTTAAAAATGACCGGTCTTACTCAATAGTCTCTCCATCATAACCATTCAAATCTATCATGTGAACAAAATCCATGATTAATTTTTAGACTTTTCCATTGGGTGCACTTTTTCATTCCTCGAACAATGTTTTGGGTTCATCTTTACATGACATGTAGAATCTATGCAAGCATACTAGTTTTTATATGATGCATGGTATAGATAATAGTCTACTCACAAATGATTATCATTCATTTTTGAATGATGAGTCTTATCCAATAGCATCTCCATTGTGATCATTCAAACTTATGATGTGAGCAACATTCATGATTAATTTTTAGACTTGTTTGTCAAATGCACTTTTTCATACCTTGAAGCGCTGTTTTCCATCCATCTTCACATGACATATAGAATTTGTGCGATCATATGATTTTTTATATGATGCATGGTAGAGATAGTAATAAAAAATCTTATCTTGAACGATTATTATTTTTTGAAGAATGGCTGGTTTTACCCAATATTCTATCCATCATGATCATTGAAACCTACCAATGGAACAACATCCATGACTAATTTTTAGACTTTTTCTATCATAAGCACTTTTTCGTACCACGAAGAACTATTTTGCATCCGTCCTTACCTGACGTGCAAAATCTGCACTAGCATACAAGGTTTTATATGACACATGGTAGAGATAATTGTGAAAAAATCTAAGAATGAACGACCATAATTCCTTTAAGAACGGCTAGTCTCACCCAACAGTCTCTCCATCATGACCATTTAAACCTAACAACTAAACAACATCCATGATTAATTTTTAGAATTTTTTGTTAGATGCACTATTTCGTACATCAAAGAACTATTTTGTGTTAGTCTTTACACTAGCATACAATTTTTTATATGACTCATGGTAGAGATAACAGTGAAAAATCTAAGAATGAACGACCATAATTTGTTTAAGAATGGCCAGTCTCACCCAACAGTCTCCTTATCACGACCATTCAAACCTAACAAGTGAACAACATCCATGATTAATTTTTAGAATTGTTTGTTAGATGCACTATTTCATACATCAAAGAACTGTTTTGTGTTCGTCTTTACATGACGTGCAGAATCTACACTAGCATACAAGTTTTTATATGACGCATGGTAGAGATAACAGTGAAAAATCTAAGAATGAACGACCATCATTCGTTTAAGAATGGCCAGTCTCACCCAACGGTCTCCCTATCACAACCATTCAAACCTAACAAGTGAACAACATCCATGATTAATTTTTACAATTTTTTGTTAGATGCACTATTTCATACCTCAAAGAACTGTTTTGCATTCGTCTTTATATGACGTGCAGAATTTGCACTAGCATACAAATTTTTATATGACGCATGGTAGGGATAATATTGAAAAATCTAATCATGAATGACTATCATTCGTTTAAGAATGGCTGGTCATACCCAATAGTCTCTCCATCATGACCATTCAAATCTCACCATGTGAATAATATCCATGATTATTTTTTAGATTGTTTTGTTAGATGCACATTTTTGTACCTCGAAGATCTATTTTGCATTCGTCTTTACATGATGTGCAAAATTTGTGCTAGCATATATGTTTTTATATGATGCATGGTAGAGATAACGGTGAAAAATTTAATCGCGAATGACTATTTCTCATTTAAGAATGATCGGCCTAACCCAATAGTCTCTCCATCATGCCATTCAAACCAATCATGTGACTAACTTCCATGATTAGAGACTTTTTGTCAAGTGCACTTTTTCGTACCTCGAAGATTGTGTTCGTATTTACTTGACATGAAAAATTTGCACTAGCGCAAAAGTTTTTATATGACACTCGATAGAGATAATAGTGAAAAATGTAATCACGAGTAAATATTAGTCATTTAAGAATGACCGGTATTACTCAATAGTCTATCCATCATAACCATTCAAATCTACCGTGTGAACAAAATCCACGATTAATTTTTAGATTTTTCCAATGGGTGCACCTTTTCATTCCTCGAAGAATGTTTTGGGTCCACCTTTGCAGGACGTGTAGAATCTATGCTAGCATAGTAGTTTTTACATGATGCATAGTATAGATAATAGTCTACTAACAAACAGAATCTATGCTAGCATAGTAGTTTTTACATGATGCATAGTATAGATAATAGTCTACTCACAAACGATTATCATCCATTTTGGAATGATGAGTCTTATCCAATAGCAACTCCATTGTGGTCATTCAAACCTATGATGTGAGCAACATCCATGATTAATTTTTTGACTTTTTGATGAGATGCACTTTTTCATACCTTGAAGAACTGTTTTCCGTCCATCTTCACATGACATGTAGAATTTGTGCCATCATATGATTTTTTATATGATGCACGGTAGAGATAGCAATGAAAAATCTAATCTCGAAAGGATATCATGTTTTGAATAATGGCCGGTTTTACCCAATATTCTCTCCATCATGATCATTGAAACCTACCAATGGAACAACATCCATGACTAATTTTTAGACTTTTTCTATCAGAAGCACGTTTTCGTACCACGAAGAACTATTTTGCATCTTTCCTTAGATGACGTGCAAAATCTGCACTAGCATACAAGGTTTTATATGACACATGGTAGAGATAATTGTGAAAAAATCTAAGAATGAACGACCATAATTCCTTTAAGAATGGCTAGTCTCACCCAACAGTCTCCCCATCATGACCATTCAAACCTAACAAGCGAACAACATCCATGATTAATTTTTAGAATTTTTTGTTAGATGCACTACTTCGTACCTTAAAGAACTGTTTTGTGTTCGTCTTTACATGACCTGCAGAATCTACACTAGCATACAAGTTTTTATATGACGCATGGTAGAGATAACACTAAAAAATCTAAGAATGAACAACCATAATTTGTTTAAGAATGGTCAGTCGCACCCAACAGTCTCCCTATCATGACCATTCAAACTTAAGGAGTGAACAACATTTATGATTAATTTTTAGAATTTTTTATTAGATGCACTATTTCATACCTCAAAGAACTGTTTTGCATTTGTCTTTATATGACGTGCAGAATTTGCACTAGCATACAAATTTTTATATGACCCATGGTAGGGATAACATTGAAAAATCTAATCATGAATGACTATCATTCGTTTAAGAATGGCCGGTCATACCCAATAGTCTCTCCATCATGACCATTCAAATCTACCATGTGAATAATATCCATGATTATTTTTTAGATTGTTTCGTTAGATGCACATTTTTGTACCTCGAAGAACTATTTTGCATTCGTCTTTACATGATGTGCAGAATCTGTGCTAGCATATAGGTTTTTATATGATGCATGGTAGAGATAACGGTGAAAAATTTAATCACGAATGACTATTTCTCATTTAAGAACGATTGGCCTAACCCAATAGTCTCTCCATCATGCCATTCAAACCTATTATGTGACCAACTTCCATGATTAGAAACTTTTTGTCAGATGCACTTTTTCGTACCTTTAAGAATGTGTTTGTATTTACATGACATGCAAAATTTGCACTAGCATTCAAGTTTTTATATGACACATGATAAAGATAATAGTAAAAAATATAATCACAAGTAATTATCAGTCATTTAAGAATGACCAGTCTTACTCAATAGTCTCTCCTTCATAATCATTCAAGTCTACCATGTGAACAAAATCCATGATTAATTTTTAGACTTTTCCATTGGGTGCACTTTTTCATTCCTCGAAGAATGTTTTGGGTCCATCTTTACACGACGTGTAGAATCTATGCTAGCATACTAGTTTTTATATGATGCATGGAATAGATAATAGTCTACTCACAAACAATTATCATTCATTTTTTAATGATGAGTCTTATCCAATAGCATCTCCATTGTGATCATTCAAACCTATGATGTGAACAACATCCATGATTAATTTTTAGACTTTTTCGTCGGATACACTTTTTCATACCTTGAAGAATTCTTTTCCGTCCATCTTCATATGACATGTAGAATTTGTGCCATCATATGATTTTTTTATATGATGCATGGTAGAGATAGCAATAAAAAATTTAATCTCAAACGGTTATCCTAATTTGAAGAATGACAGGTTTTACCCAATATTCTATCTATCATGATCATTGAAACCTACCAATGGAACAACATCCATGACTAATTTTTAGAATTTTTGCTATCAGAAGCACTTTTTTGTACCATGAAGAACTACTTTGCATCCGTCCTTACATGACGTGCAAAACTTGCACTAGCATACAAGTTTTTATATGACATATGATAGAGATAACAATGAAAAATCTAAGAATGAACGACCATAATTCGTTTAAGAACGGCTGGTCTCACCCAACAGTCTCTCTATCATAACCATTCAAACCTAACAACTGAACAACATCCATGATTAATTTTTAGAATTTTTTGTTAGATGCACTATTTCGTACCTCAAAGAACTATTTTGTGTTTGTCTTTACATGACGTGCAGAATCTACACTAGCATACAAGTTTTTATATAACACATGGTAGAAATAACAGTGAAAAATCTAAGAATGAACGATGATCATTTGTTTAAGAATGGCCAATCTCACCCAACAGTCTCCCTATCACGACCATTCAAACCTATTAAGTGAACAACATCCATGATTATTTTTTAGAATTTTTTGTTAGATGCACTATTTCATACCTTAAAGAATGATTTTGCATTCCTCTTTATATGACGTGCAGAATTTGCACTAGCATACAAATTTTTATATGACGCATGGTAAGGATAACATTGAAAAATCTAATCATGAATGACTATCATTCGTTTAAGAATGGTCGGTCATACTCAATAGTATCTCCATCATGATCATTCAAATCTACCATGTGAATAATATCCATGATTATTTTTTAGACTGTTTCGTCAGATGCACATTTTTGTACCTCAAAGAATTATTTTGCATTTGTCTTTACACGATGTGCAGAATCTGTGCTAGCATATAAGTTTTTATATGATGCATGCTAGAGATAACAGTGAAAAATCTAATCACGAATGACTATTTCTCATTTAAGAACGATCAACCTAACCTAATAGTCTCTCCATCATGCCATTCAAACCAATGATGTGACCAACTTCCATGATTAGAAACTTTTTGTCATATGCACTTTTTCGTACCTCGAAGATTGTGTTCGTATATATATGACATGCAAAATTTGCACTAATATACAAGTTTTTATATGACACATGATAGAAATAATAGTGAAAAATGTAATCACGAGTAATTATCAGTCATTTAAGAATGACCGATCTTACTCAATAGTTGCTCCATCATAACTATTCAAATCTATCATGTGAATAAAATCTATGATTAATTTTTAGACTTTTTCGTTAGATGCACTTTTTCATACCTCGAATAACTATTTTGCATCCAACTTGACATGATGTACAAAATCTATGCTAGCATATAAGTTTTTATATGATGCATGGTAAAGATAATAGTGAAAAATCTAATCACGAACAATTGTTACTTGTTAAGAACAATCGACCTAAACCAATAATCTCTCCATCATGCCATTCAAACCATCCATGATTAAATTTTAGACTTTTTTGTGAGATGCACTTTTTTGTACCTTGAAGTTTGTGTTTGTCTTTACATGACGTGTGACGCTTGGTAGATATAACAATGAAAAATCTAATCATGAATGATTATCATTAGTTTAAGGATGGCCAGTCTTACCCAACAACCTCTCCATCGTGACCAATTAAACCTATCATGAACAACATTCATGATTATTTTTTAGACTTTTTCATCAGATACACTTTTTCATACCTCAAAGAATTGTTTTGTGTCTATCTTTATTTGACATGCAAAATTTATGCTAACATACAAGTTTTTATATAACACGTGATAGCGATAATAATGAAAAATCTAATCACAAATAATTATCATTCATTTAAGAATGGTCGGTCTTATTTAATAGTCTCTCAATCATGACCATTCAAATCTACCATGTGAACAACATCCATGATTAATTTTTAGACTGTTTTGTCAAATGCACTTTTTCGTACCTCGAAGGATTGTTTTGCACCCATCTTCACATGACATGCATTTTTTGCAACAACATACCAGTTTTGATATGACACATGGTAGAGATAGTAGTGAAAAATCTAATCATGAAAAACTATCATTCGTTTAAGAATGGTCGGTTTTACCTAATAGTCTCTCCATCATGACCAATGAAACCTATCATGTGAACAATATCCATTATTAATTTAAGACCGTTTTTTTTGTTCAATGCACTTTTTCATACCTCAAATGACCATTTTGCATTTGTCTTTACATGACGTGCGGAATCTACACCAGCATACAAACACATGGTAAATATAATAGTGAAAAATTTAATCACAAATGACTATCATCCGTTTAAGAATGGCCAGTCTTACCCGATTGTCTCTCCATCATAACCATTCAAACCTATCAAGTGAGAAACATACACGATTAATTTTTAGGCTTTTTTATTTGATGCACTTTTTTATTCCTAGAATAACTATTTTGGGTCTATCTTTACATGACGTGAAGAATCTATGCTAGCATACAAGTTTTTATATGATGCATGGTATAGATAACAATGAAAAACCTAATCACAAATGATTATTATTCATTTAGGAACAACGAATCTTACCTAATAGTCTCTCCATCATGACCATTCAAACCTACCATGTGAACAACACCCACGATTAACTTTTAGTTTTTTTCATGAGATGCACTTTTTTGTACCTTGAAGAACTGTTTTGCATCTATCTTTACATGTTGTGCAAAATTTGCACTAGCATACAAGTTTTTATATGATGCATGGTGGAGAAAACGGTGAAAAATCTAACTGCAAACAACTATCACTCGTTTAAGAATCGCCGGCTTTACCCAATAGTCTCTCCATCATGATCAAACCTACCAATGGAACCAACATCCATTATTAATTTTTAGACTTTTTCATCAAATGTAGTTTTTCATAGCGTAAAGAACTGTTTTGCGTTCGTTTTCACATGAAGTGCAGGATCTACACTAGCATACATGTTTTTATATGACACACGGTAGGGATAATAGTGAAAAATCTAATCATGAATGACTATCATTCGTTCAAGAACTATTGATCTTACTTACTAGTATCTGCATCATGACCATCCAAACCTATCATTAATTTTTTGACCTTTTTCATAGCCGTAAGAACTATTTTGTATCCATTTTTATATGGCATGCAAAATCTACACCAGATGTAGTTTTTCATAGCTTAAAGAACTATTTTGCGTCCCTCTTTACATGACGTGCATGATCTACGCTAGCATACATGTTTTTATATGGCACATGGTAGAGATAATAGTGAAAAATCTAATCATATCATTCGTTTAAAAACGATCGATCTTACCTATTAGTATTTCCATCATGACCATCCAAACCTATCATTCATTTTTTTCATACCCCTAACAACTATTTTATATTCGTTTTTATATGGCGTGCAAAATCTACACCAGCATACAAGTCTTTATATGATGCATAGTAGAGATAACAGGAATGTTGCGTCTTCTCGTCCTGGACAACAAAGGAGACTTTGGTGTAACGCTTGTATTCAGAGATTCTTGGCGAGGCCTTTAATGTTTGCTCCAACCAATTGTTCTCCGACCAAAAAAATAGTAATAATTAGAAGTAGTTGTATTTTGCATCGCATGCATATCATGCAATAATGACGAATGGAAAGGGAGATTAGTGGGCCGGTTGCTTTGTGCAAGTACTATGGAAAAATATGCAATAATTCAAAAGAAAGTCAACAAAAAAAATAAATGTATGTATCTTGCCCCCTCAAGGACTAAATTCGTATTATAAAAAAATTTCTTCTTTTCTTATCTCCAAAGTTTGATTTCTACCCTCTTCACCGTCACCTTAATTGGATCCTTATCTTAATTTTTTAATTTTTTTTTTTTTTTTTTTTACTAGAGGACACTTCAGCGTAGTAGTAATATTGATAATAATGATGATAGAACTTAAAAATCAGATGCAGCATAAGATCAGAATTTCGAACTTATTCAAATGTGGAATCCAGTTCAAGGTATTCATCAATGGTTTATCTACAAATAATTAGGGTTGTACGGTCCATGCAATCTGGCTTTCACCTAATTTTGCCATTACACACGCTATTGATTCCCTACCCGGAAGGAATTAGCACGTTATATTTCAGTTAACTTGTGCACAATTGATGATTTTTCGTAATTTATGTCTTAAGTTTGAGCCCGTATACAAAATCCGACCTGGTTGAAGTCTGGCCCGGATTTTGAATGTCTTCGGACTTGGACTTTATGTCAAGCAAATTCAGTGGAGTCCAAAATTTAGTGAAAGCTAATCTTGAATTAAAGTTTTGACTAAAAAAGTCTTGAATTAAAGATAAAAGGGAAGAAAATGAAGTTTTCCAAGTTTGAGTTGATAATTCGCATGAGAACATATAAAAACAGAATTCTATTTGGTCATTACACATTAGAGCAAACAAAAGGAGTGTTTAGAGTTTTCTTTCTATGAGCTTTCTGAGTGAGTTCTTTGTGAGAGATTGTGAGATAACACTTGAGAGATTGCTTTGAGTGTAATCTAGGAAAAGGAAACACTTGAATGATTGACCAATTGTAACTCTATAATTCTTTGGATTAATAATGGATTTATTTAGTGTTAACTTTCCTAGACATTCAGACCAAATCATATAAATCTCTTGTGTTCTTTATTATTCTTGCTAGTCTGGTCAAAGATTTCTTCTACTTTCTTAACTTGAATTGCAAGATCCATGAGCTATCGAGTTATGTTCACAACAACTGGTAAGATAAATTTAGACTTTCTGGAGTTGAGCTTTTGCCATTTTGATCACTCTTTGGAAATGTAATTGCTATTACATCTGCAGCTAAAGTTGGGATTGAGAATTGAACAAGGAAGAATAATTTTGGACTGCAGAGCATTGAGATGTGTACCCTGTTAACAACCCAAGAGTTGGCGAAGTCATCCGAGTAGATGGAACGAAAAAAGCGACAGATAAGGTAGAGTTGGTGGAGTAGATAAAAAAGCATAATACTAATGAATCTATTAGATTAGGTGTCGTTTGAAGTGGACGAGGACGAAGAGAATGATGCTGCAACATTGTGGGCAAAATTGGACTCACTTTTGTTAAATGAGGGGTTTGAACAATCCCTTGTATATGCTGAAAATGATGTTTCAGTAGGGTGGTTGAAGGTATATTTGTTAAATTTCATGTAAATGAGTCTACTAAAGTTCTGATAGACTTGAAGAACGTCAATGGCTCTTTACCTAATGAGAAACAAGGCATGATGTTGGCTTGTCTACTGGATTCTTTTGAGTACATTATTGATTCAACACTACAATGGCATATAATACAATTATCTTGGAAGAAGTAAAGTCTATCTTGTTTGCTGAGGAGTGGGAAAAGAAGTGGTGAGCATATAACTTAGCGAAGGATATTTGTAAGGTTGGATTATCCGAGGTAGAGACGAACACAAAAGGTTCGAAGGTAGCAGATGGAGAGCTATTTTAAATCAAGTTCCAACTTTCGAAATTAGCAATATAATCTTTGCAATGAGGTGGACATTACATGAGAGATTGTCTGAATAAGAAGGTAAATGAATTAAGGTTGAGTCTACTGCCGAAGATAATATTATTATTACATTAGATAATAGTTCAAGCAATCTTGATGATGTGCTAGCAATCACCACGAGTTCATCAGACGATAATTGTGTGTTTGATTTTGAATGTTCTTATCATGTAACTTTTCATGAGAATTGACTAACTATCAATTAGTATACCGAGGTTGGCAATGTGCTTAAGGAATCAATGCTGCTTGTGAAGTGGTAGGGATCGAAACAGTTCATAGTGGTAGGACTCGATATAGTTCATATTACGATGCAAGATGGAGTACTGAGAAGATTGATTAATGTAAAAAATGTACTAAAGATGAGAAAGAAGCTTATCTCACAAGTGCTCTTGACGAATTCAGATATTGAATCTTAGTTGAATGTGGAATTTTGAAGGTCTCTCAAGATATGCTAATTGTGATGTAAGGGAAGATACACTGTAGGTTATATCTCCTCTAGGGAATGACACTAATGGCTTGTTTACTAGATTCTCGAAGGCTTTAGATCAATACAATATACAATTGCGGCACATAAGACTTGTACACATGAGTGAGAGATAGATGATGGTTCTAAATCAATCTACTAGGAGGTCACTAGACTGAGAAAAGAAAAATAAAAGTGACCAGTTTCTTTTTTTTAATTTTTTTTTTTTATCTTCATAGCATATGCATCAAGTAGTGAAAAAAGAAAAGTGACCGGTTCGGTTGGACGAGACTAGTGGTCTGGTCCAACGATTGATTGCTCTAATAGTAGAGAGTAATTGCTAATATTGTATCATCAATAGTTGCTGTCTTTTTTTTCCTCACAAATAAAACAATGAATAGGTTTTTTGACTTCATCGTTCTTTTTTTCATAAATAGTTTCGTCATTTGGGGAAAAAATAAAACAAAGTAAAAAACAACTGAAAAATGTTCAAAACTAATCCGGTTACAGAGCAGAACCAACCAAAAGATAAGATCATCAAGTGCCACTGCCACCGACCAGTAAACTGTCGATTTGCTCAACAAAAACCAAAGCCACTTTGTTCTATAATTGTGAGGATTGTCCATCCAAAGCACTGCCGCGTTCGTGATGACTGAACTCCTTCGTACGTTTTCTCAAGATCTGCTACACAAACAATGGACATTTCCGACCAAAAAAAAGAGAAAAAACAATGGACATCAATGTCCAGACAGCCACTCTATGAAGTGTTCGTGAGTTTCAGAGGGGCGGACATGCGTAGGGGCATCACTGATTTCTTGTACACCATGTTGATTGATGTTGGGATTAGCATCTTTGGGGACGAGGAAGAACTGGAGATTGGCGAAGAAATCCATCCCCAGCTGATCCGGAAAATAGAGCAGTGCAAGATATCACTACCCATCATCTCCGAGAAGTACGCATCCAGCAAGAGCTGCCTAATGGTATTGAAGCAAGTGTTGCAGTGCATGGACAAGAAGAATCACATCATCATCCCCATATTCTACTATGTCCACCCGACGGATGTCCGCCACTGCAGGGGCCCTTTGGCGTGGGCCTTGCCCGAGCACCAGAAGCGCAACGGGGACGGCAGTTTCCTTTATCACTGGGTGTCTGCTTTCCATCGGATCAGAAAGTTAGACGGACACCATCTCCACGAAAAGATTGTAGTGTAATTTTCATGACCCGCTCTGCCCTGAGATTAACTTTGTCATGTATCTTACCTTTTTAAAATTAACTAATTTCAAATCATTTCCAATTACATATTCATTACTATAACTGTTGCGAAAACGAGCAATCGAATAATAAAATAGGCAAAATAAAGAAATAAATTGGACACCTAATTTATGTGGTTTGGTCATATTGACTCATGTCTATGAGGAGAGCAGATCAAGCGATACGATAGAGATTACAATCAAATTCAAGTCACTCAAATACTGTAAGTGTTTTCTAAGCCCTAACTACTTCTAATAACTCACGCAATGTTTAGCCCCACGATTTTTTGCTAAATAATTTTTCAATCTCATGAAGGAATTATAGACAAATTCTTACCATAAGGTTCAATCGACTTCAACACTAAAATAATAGGTGCAATTCTACAAAGGAAAATCCACGCTGAGTGCTTGCCTAGACAACAGAGCTTCAAGATTCACGATAAGTTAGCAACTCAAAGGAGCTCTACATGTCAATTTCGCATCACAAGCACTTGCAGCCTAAGTAGTACCGACACTGACACACGACACGTAAACGACACAACATGGCATGCCGACACGTCGTTTTTAAAAAAGCAGAGAATTCTAACACGTTGGAACATGTTGTACATTAAATATATATTTTTATATATACATAATAAATTATCATTTTTATTATTATTTAAATCAAATTAATTTGATTCAAATTTATAAATAGATAAATAATTAAAGAAGCCTAGATATACTAAAAACATTAATCAACCATTTATTAACATCATTCATTGTTTCAATTTGACAAATTCAACTCTATTTTCATAATTCATAAAACTTGGAGAAAAAACAAGTAATCCACATTATGGACTCGCATATTAGATATGTTGGAATAGGAGAAAAAAAAAACTTAAGGGGTGAATTGTATATCATGGTAAGTGGGAATCGAAGAGAAAAAAAGATTAGGTTTTCTTTTTTTCTCCATTTATTATTTTTATTATTGTGTTTTATTTTTTTACATATATATTTTCACTACTCATTTATTAAAAGGTGTCGGATTTTTTGACATGTGTTGACCGAGTGTCGGAGAGTGTCCAAGAGTGTTGGACACATGTCGAAATGTCCAACATGACACGAAGGCTCTTGGAGAGTATCGATGCTTCATAACTTGCAACACTTCTTTTTTTTTTTTTTTTTTTGGTCAAAAACTTGCAACACTTCAATGGATAAGAAAAACATCCTAACACACACACACACACATGTGTGTGTGTGTATAATGCATAAAAGTGAGCCCCTTTCTCCTTCTTTTGCAGACTTCTAGTAGAATTTCATTTCCTTGTTACTCTTTCTCCAACATGTTGACAGAGTCAAAGTCCATGATGGACTTTCCGGTTTGAGAAAAAGACTTCAATTTGTATATGTGTTGGACTTTTCAACTTCGGAGGCTAAAGACTTCAGCATATATTAGAAAACCTTATTTCTGAAACTAGGTCTTATATTAATTTTTATTTCCAAAATTCAGATTTTCGCTTTAGGATCAAACTCAAGACATCTTAACAATCTCCACCTTAGCTTGACGTTTGAGCCAACTCACAATCACTTCACTAGAAATTTCAAACTCTGTTGCTATTGTCCCGTAGCCCCCGATGTGCTCAATCACCATAGTATTTTCCAAGTCAAACTCATGCTTGAATTTAACCATTATCGTGGACCTCATCCGAACACCAACTTCACATGCACCTTTAGCTATTCTACAAGGATTTTCCGACACAACCTCATTTACCATAGATAATGCAAAACCATCATTGCATCCATACTTGTTAGGGAATTGTATACACACCTTGTTAATATTAGAAATTATAGCAACTGTTGGCTCTATATATTTTATCTTGCTACAAGCACCATTTGTATCTATTACTCTACTAGTACGTGCTACCTCATAAGTTTTTAGTTGTAACTCCACCTCAAGCTGAACACTATCTAGATTCGTAAAAACACTACTATAATCACTCATAGCCAGGAGTACGAGAGACTTGTCAAATATAACTTCTTCGCTAAAAACAAGTGAATTTAATTTCGAACACCACAACCTATAACCTTGCTCACCTTGTGCATAACCTAGAAAATGCACTTTCTTATCTTGCCATCAAGTTTACCATCACTCACTTGAACATAGCAAGAGCAACCAAATATTCTAATAACAAGATAATCAGTAATGTTATCTAACTATACTTCTTCGGGAGTTTGATATCTAATTATAGTCGATAGAGATCTATTTATTAGGTAACTCGATATACTAAGTGCGTCCACTAGGAATCTTCTAACCATACTGGCACTAGAGAGCATTTTATGGGTTGTTTCCAATAATGTTTTGCTCATCAATTCCCCAACATGTTATATTTCATTGGCACTAGTGTAATATTTCACTATGCCTCCCTTTATGCAAAATTCATTTAACAACTTCGAGTAAAACTCTATGCTACTGTTAGTCTGCACCTACTTGATCATCTTACGAGTCTCATTTTCAATCAAAGCTCTCAATTGCCTGATCCTGACAACAACATCAGACTTGTGCCTTAACACAAACAACCATGTCTTCTTCGAGTAGTAATGCAGATATCTAACACTTTTCTTTGGAAAAAACCGTAACAATGTGCAAATATTCAAGTAAATTAACTTTGCAATCACTGTGATTTTTTGGACATTAGCATTGAATTGCATTTTCCATTGTTGATTTAAATCGCAGCATTTGCATACATGAGTTGGTTAGCAACATAATCACATAGTAGATTTCTTTCACTTAAAACTTTTAGGCTTCTCTAGCCAATTTGCCCCAATCGCATATGTCACAATTTAGACTCTCAAATAGACGCATCTGACATCTCCAAGGTAAATTCTATCACCATCTCATCTTGAAGTTCATATAGGCCATTGTGTTTGAATCCTCTCATTATTACCAAAGTACCTTGAACAACTTTTAGGACTTCACATTATGAAGTATAAGGACACCCAACTAAATATATAGTAGTCAAAGAAATTAAGTTTTTCCTACAACTCTAAAACATACCTCACTCCAGTCAATGTTCTCATGATACCATCATGCATTCTGATGCTAATCACCAACACATTTAATCACACTCTCTGTTGTTCCCCAATTAGACTTTACTATTATCTATGCATTGATAATTAAAAAACCAATTTCCATTTGGTGTATCATGAAATGAACAACCCAAATCCATAATTCATCCATCAAATGATGAATAATCAACGACAAAAAAGACAAAATCGGCATTATTCGAATTGACATTAGCTACAGCCGCAACATATGCATAATCAACTATAATTCCTTTATCCTTCTTGTTTTTTAGCTAAAGGCAATTCCTTCTAAAATGCCTTCTTTTACCACAAGTCCAATAGACAGTGCTAGATTGACTACATTTGTTTATGTTAATACTATTCCTTCTAACATGTGTACTAGATTTTCCTTTATTTTCACCTACTAGAGCATCAGTTATAGGTTCATCAAGTTCTCTTATACGAATATCCTCACTCAGAATTAAATCTCGAACCCCATCAAACATCAAACTTGTACTAAATAATAGTAATAGTAGTATTCCAATTATCAGACAATGAGAATAATAGAATCAAAGCATGTGCCTTATTTTCAAATTCAATCTCAACTTAGCTCAATTAACTAATAATCACATTCATTGCTATGATCTGCAGCCGACGCACCTTCTCTCATTTCTAAGATAAGTAGGCATTGCATCAAATAGACCTTGTTGATTGAAGAAGGCTTCTCGTATATATCCGATAGGGCTTTCATAAAACCTGCAATAGTGTTCTCTTTCATGATGTTAAACATGATATTACAAGCCAACATTAGCCGAATAACACCCAAAGCTCGTCTATCCCATAATTCCCGATCAACTTGCTTCAATGTCTCTAGCTTCTCTCTAGATATAGGCAAGTGCAGTTTCATCTGATAGAGATAATCCTCAATTTTCATCTTTCAGAAACCAAAATCCTTTCCATCAAATTTGCTGATTCTCACTTTTCCTTATTATGTCACCATCGATTCGCTTCAACTCAGCCAAGCCTAACTCTGATACCAATTATTGCGAAAGCAAGCATTTGAACAATAAAAGAGACAAAATAAAGAAATAGATTGGACATCATATTTACGTGGTTCGGTCATAATTGTTGGAGAAATGTCTTCAAGTGATTTTGATTATTTCCAAACTATTCTTAATATAATGTTTACTATGGTAAATGTCGATGTTCGTGACAAGTATTAAAGACTATGTAATGATCATGGTCTAATCCCGATAATGGAAGATCGCAAAATGTCTTGATATAGGGCCAATATACCTAAAGATCAGCTGATGTCGATGTTTATATTTGAGGCTATATATATCAGGTAAACGGTATTACGACAACAACGTATGTTTGATGATGTTCGTTGGTTAGCAAACTAGCTATTGTGGTAGTGGATTTGCACAACAGTAGAATTTAGGTGATAAGATGAATTGAGAAACTAGGTTGCCTGATAGGTCTATTAGAAATTGCAGCGAAGGGATAGTGGCAAAACCTTTTTTTAGGTTATTTGCAAATGTTTAGGAAAAGGATTCTATGAGCAGTACTATCTTTGGACAGCAACATCAATGATGACTCTAATGGCTCTTTACTTCTTCAATCCACCTCCAATGTATAGATTGAAGATGATTATAAAAGAGAAGATCTCAGAAGCCAAATACACATAGACTAAAAATCTACTATATGTTAGTGTTCCCAGTGAAATGCTCTCTTTTAACCTGTTTCTCTTAGTGTTGTACAAGAGTGAGAGCAGTAGCTGATTCCTGATCGTGTGATTCATTGTGTAAAATGATCAATGCTTGCCGATTGTAACTTTCTAAAAAGATTACTAGTGCACTCCAACCCAACTTGTGGTTATTGGAGTAGATGTAGGTTTGGAGATAAAGTTGAACCACTATATATCTTTGTGTGCTACTGTTTTTCTCTCTTATTACTTCCACAAGCACATAGTACGCTCACGAGTTTTGAAACATTATCTTAACCAGATTTTCACTTAGTGTTAGCTATTTTCTGCAAAAAATTGTCAAGATTTCTAAAACAACCTATTCACCCTCCTCTAGATTGTATTTTTAGCCTCAAACAGTAGTGTCGTGACCTCTTTTTTTGGGCGCCCGCAATCGGGTACAAGCGCCTAAGGAGGCTAATGGCTCGGCTAAAATTAGTTATGCCCGGACTCTCCCAAGTCCACCAATTCACGACTTAATGGTTCAAGCTTTTAACCTGTAAATCAATTTTTTAAATGGAGTCGCCACTAATCGATTTGGGGTGGGTTGATTAGAAACCCAAGCGAAGTATCGGGAGAAATATTCACTCCTGCGTAACCAGAGAAATTAGGATCGGGGACTTGATTACACTAGTTAATCACTAATGCCATTTCGATACCTAATCTTGTTTAAACCTTGAGGTTTTTTGGATGTTCGAGGGATTTTCCATGCATTTTTTTGGAGTAAAAACATTTTTTGAGTCTTTTTCTAATTTTTTGGACATAAAAGGGATTTTTTTTTTTTGGATTTTTTAGTATTTTTTGGAAAAATACAAGTCTTTTTGGCTTTTTCTGAATTTTTTGGCTTTTTCATGAATTTTTGGCTTTTTTTTTGGATTTTTGGCATTTTTTGGAAAATATGGAATATTCTTGATTTTTTTTCGGAAAATAGATATTTTTTGGAAAATAAAATATTTTTTGATTTTTTGGAAAATAAAATATTTTTACTGTTTTTTAATAGCTTTCGAAAATAAAACATTTTTGATTTTTTTGAAAATAAATTATTTATTTATTATTTATTTAAAATAATATTTTATATTAAAATAATATTAAAAAAAACTGACCGGGTCGGATCCGCGGGTTGGGTCCGACCCAGGTCGACGACCCAAAACACGGACGGGCCCGCATTATGGGCCCGACTGGATTTTTCATCTTTTTTTTTTTTTGATCAAACAGCGCGTGGCCGGGCGCTTGGGGACGCCCGGCCCGGCCTGAAAACCGGCTCCGCGACCCGACTCCTCGCGAACCCTATCCGACCCGGCTCCGATTCGCGACCGAACCGCCACCCCGGATTCACGGAATCCCTACCCGGTTCCCGATTCGAGTCCGATCCGCCAACCCGGGACCGTGACCCGAAAAATCGGAACCTAAGGTTTCAATCAAGGCGCCGAGGGGGCGCAACGGCAACGACGGCGATGGCGGCGGCGGCGGGGCAAAGGATGAATGGACTTAGGAGAGGGAGGTGGCGACGGCGACAGCGCGGTACTGTTCGTGGCGACGGCGCGACGAGGGCGGATGACAGCTAGACCCCCCGCGAACCCCTCTTCTCTCCCTCTCTCTCTCTCTCTCTCTCTCTCTCTCTCTCTCTCTCTCTCTCTCTCTCTCTCTCTCTCTCTCTCTCTCTCTCTCTCTCTACTCCTCCCTCCATCGAGACCCAGATCCGAAGCCGCGAGCCCTCGGCCCCCCTGAAGTCTCTCAGTGGGGTATCCAAGGGTCGCAATTCCGATCCCCTCTGCCTCTCTCTCTCTTCGTGCCTCAGTGTGTCTCCGACAACGGAAGTGGAGGCCTATTTATAGGCCGAGGGGCGGCCGGTCAATGGAGCTCGACCGGCGGCTACCGTGGCCCTCGCCGGCCGAACCGGCGTCCCATCCGATGCCAGCTACCCCCCTGCTCCACGTCCCATCGCCGTCCGGTGCCAGCTGCTCCACGTGCGTCGCTGTTCATTTCGTTTGCTCTGGCGCGTGTGCTACAACGGCACGAGGAAGAAGGAGACTCGGCTGGGCTGAGGTGGAAGTGGGCCGAGGAGGCCCGGAGGAGGGGGTTTTCTACTTCTTTTTTGCCGTTTTTTCTTTTTTGTTGTTTTCTCTTTTTATTATCTATTTATCCGAAAAGGAAAAATAAGATAAAATAAAATAAAATAAAAACCCTATTAATTAAAAAAAAAAAAAAAAAAAAAAAGGAAATTTAGGCGTCAACAAGTAGTGACCTACATCCATGGAAAGAATAATGACGAATTCCACTATAGATCAAGCAATATAACGGAAATTACAATCACACTCATGTCATTCAAACACTCTCAATGTTTTTCAAGCCTTAATTATACCTAATAACTCACACAGTGTTTAGCCTCACAATTTTTTACTAAATAATCTCTTAATTTTCACAAAAATGTTATGCATAAATTCTTACCACAAAAATTTAATCTACTTCAACATTAAAATTATTGGTGTAGTTCTGCAAAGGAAACTCCACCCCAAGTGCCGTCTGGATAACGGCGCTTCAAAATTAACGATCGGTCGGCAACTCTCATAGAGAAGCTCTGCATGTCAACTTCGCATCCCAGGCACTCTTGTCGCTTCTATGAATAAGAAAAACATCCCTTGACAGGCATAATATATATGCATAAAAGTAAGCCCCTTTCTCCTTCTTATGCCGACTTTCTGTAGGATTCCTGCTCATTCTTTCTCCAACATGTTGATTGAGTCAAAGTCCATGATGGACTTTCCGATTTGAGAAAAAGACTCCAATTCGTATACGTGTTGCACTTTTCAACTTTGGTTGCCGAAGACTTCAACACATATTAGGAAACCTTATTTCCGAAAATTGGCCTTATATTAATTTTCATATCCAACATTTAGATTTTCTCTTTGAGCTCAAATTTAAGACAAATTTTAATAATAACAATGACAACAGAAGCATCATGCACAAGTAGGCTTTCTTCCGCTTTCAATCGTCCTCTTCCACATCCCTTTTTATTCCTTTTTTATTTTGCAGGGATCGTGGCCAAGTTGTGAAGCAGATTGTCCACCGAGTTTAGCAGAAGCTGAAGAAAGAGGACCTAATTGGGACGAAACAATTAGTCGAAGTCGACTCTCATATGCAAGGCATGATGGCTAAGCTGAAACTTGACTACCGCAATGGGCAAGCTGTTGAAATTGGGAGGACAAATGTAAAGGTGTTGGGAGGACGGTCCTGGCTAAATACGTTTATAATCAACTTTATAATCTATTCGATGCCTGTAGCTTTCTTGAAAAGATCCAAGAATAAATTAGAGATCACGGCATCGTGTCTGTGAAAAAATAGACTAATTTCCCACCTCCTTAAAGGAAATGCCCAAAAGTTCAATTGTTATGACAATGCTCTGAAATATATTCAGAGCAGGTTTCTCGCCATGAAGGTCCTTGTTCTCCTTGACGATGTGAAGGATCATGAACAGCTCAACGCATTAGTTGGAAAGCTTGATTGGCATGGCCCAGGGAGCAACGTCATTCTAACAACCCAAACACAAGACATCCTTAGAAGTATGGAATATGTTCACTAGAAATTCTAAAACTTGTTGTGAAAGTGTAATTGAGTCTTAAAATTTTCAAAAAGTGCAATTACATCTTAAAACTTGTCAATTCGATATAATCATATCCTTTTATTAACACCATTAGTTTTTAACATGGTATTTTCAAATTAATTTTTTTGGTAAGGATTTTTAAATTAATTTCTCTCTCATATGTGTCATTTTTTACTATTTTCTTATTCAAATTTGATTTAAATTAAATTTAAAGACTAAAAGGCTAAACTTTTATTTAAAAATATAATTGAAAAAAAAAAAGGAGGATGAATTCCTCAGTGGGGCATGGTTGCTATAGTCGCCCATTGCTGGAGGGTTCGGTAGAGGTTGCCGGCACCAGGCAAGGCCAATCCTTGTTTGACTTGGACAAAGGCGATTAGATTTGGGCAACGCCAACCCTCGCTTGGGCTTAGCGAGGGTGGCTTAGCCCCAGGTGAGGGTCGGCGAGCCTCGCTAAGCCCAAGCAAGGCCTCATTGGACCCAAGCGAGGCTCAACAACCCTTGCTTGGCCTAGGTTAGCTCCGGTATCACCCATATATGGGTGCCTCAATTGCTCTGGTGAGGCTTGTCGAGTTTAGGTGCCTGGGTTGAGGACATGTAGATCTAGGTAATGCCCAGCCTTTGCTTGCGGTCAGTGAGCCTAATAAGCCCTTCCGGTGACGAGTGACAGTAGGGGCCACCAGCAAGGCCCTACCATTCTCTTCTTCTTTTTTTGTGTATTTCTAAATAAAATTTTAGCTTTGTTTTGAGTTTTTAATCAATTTAAATAATATTTTAATAATAAAATAATACCACATAAAAGAGAGAAATCATTTTAAAATTCCACATAAGAGAGAGAAATTGATTTAAAAATGTCATCTCAGCATTTTTCATTAGAAAAATCAACAATGTTAACAAAAGGATTTTATTGCATCAATTTATTAAGTTTTAGAATTTAATTGCACTTTTTGAAAGTTTAGGACTTAATTATACTTTCGCGACAAATTTTAAAACTTCTAATGAACATATCCTTAGTGTTATTTTACAATGATTCGCCCATGACGGGGTGTGTTCAAGAGGCACCTCTTTGCCCATAGTAGGGCGTGCTATGAAAGGTACCCTTAGAAGGTGCAAGCGGTTGTCTCTTAAGGAAACCTAAGGTAACTTCCTTAGGATGAAAATTAAGAGATGGAAAAAGAACATACGTTATTCTCCCCTCCACTAGAAAACACACCAAGGGTTCCAATATCACTTTGAGAAGATAATCAGCATTAACGTTATGGAACATGAATAATTTTCTTGTAATTGTATTTGGACAATCATGAAGTTGTCGTTGGTGATTCAACGTATATTCCTTAGTAATTCATTTGTCATGCATCAAGAGGTTAATAATTTCTTCCCTGACTTTTATTCCAACATTGATATCAGAGTTTGTGTTATGATTTCTACCTTGTTTTTTCATCAAGTTTTCGCTCGTTTGATATGGAGATCATTAGGAATTGAATTTTGTGTCTTCTGCAGTTTAATGTGCTGAAATTGCTGAATGAATGGTAAATACGAACCGATGCGAAAGATCCGTCAAAAGGTTGAAGATGACCATTCTGTTTGGCTATGTATTGACAAATTATTTTCGGTGAAAATCAATTTTGATTACATGGGATGATAGAACTTGTCGAGACAAGCAAAACGGTGGGTAGCGTGCCGTGGAGGACGCCGCACGTGTCCCCCCACACGGCCAGAAGTCACGGCATTGTCGGCCACCTAGCGCGTACGCTCCATGCACTCAGGGGTGCATCTAGGGTTGACGTCATTTATGTCATCAGCAACGTAGATCGAGACCCGACTTGATGACATCATCGATGATGTCAATGACCTGACTCGAAATTTGACCCGACAATTGTCGTAAGAATCCGACTTGGTTGACTGATCAACTAGTCAGATAGGTCAAAGCGGTCGGCTAGTTGAACCGGTTGAACTAGCTGAACCGACATGTGCACCGCACATGCTGTGTGGCGTATGAGAGCTTCGTTTGGAGCCTGCTTGATGCTGATGCATTCATATTAAGATTCTTTATATTGTGGTATAATTATTTTAATCTTAAAAAATACGTACAAAATCCTAATATAGGTACTTTCTAGGGTATTAGTGCATTTTTTATTCCTTCTTAGTTGTATTTCCCCATGGTTTTGGAAATACAAAGTTAGCCTACATGTAAATGACCACATATAGATTGTGTAGAGTATGGTTCAATGATAGCCTGTATAAGGTTTAATGTGCTAGCAATTTTTTGGTCCCGAACAAACTCAAACAATGGTCGGAGATCCTTGTTTCTTTTATTAAAATCTTGAATTCCGCATATTATTATATTGGATGTATGATTTTATTTGTTAATTGGTGATCATTGTATGAGGTCACATAATCATCGTTTCTAGTGGGAGTTCGTAGGTTGGTAGAATTTGAATGAAGTTTTACCTAGAACTTAAAATTTGTGCAAATTAAACAAATTAATGATTGTATGACAATCGTACATAAAACTTGATTGAGAACATAATGAACTTTTACTTCAGTGTCTTTGGTTGAATTATCATTAATTTGGTTTGTCTTTATGGTAAATTAAATGTGTCTTAATGTGAAAAATGTGCTAGCATTTATTCCGCGTTTACTATATCAATGTGAAGTTGTAATTGATCACGGCATCGTCATTTAAGACCATTGTGACTGACATCAATAAGGGTAAGAAGTTGAACGGTGATAATTTTGATATTTGACATCGAAAGATTTAGTACATAATTGAGGAGTAAAAGATTTTGGAAACTCTCAACCACATCATGGATGAACTTGAGTATGAAACTTTAGTTCAGCATAAAAGAGATTATGAAGCTTATCAAATATGGAAAAAGAAAAATAGCATTGCTCACATCATGTTATTTAATTGTATGTGAGATGATCTCATGTTTGAGTTTAACAAAGAAATTATTTAAAATGATCAAAATAAGATGATAACACATATTTTATGTACAAGTGAAAATTAGCAAAATAATAATAAATTACCTATTAACACAAGCAATTTATTGAAGGAAAAAACTTTTTTGAAGGGCATTATAATACAATAATACATATTTCTTAGATGCTATGGGATACATGACACCTCCTATTTGATAAAGCATCACTAGAAAATTATAGCTCATATCATTCGGATAAATGAACACAATAAAATCAATAAAATAAATTCTATCAAATAAATGAAAGAACCCATCGTTTATAACAAATTTTTAAAGTATAATGTTAAAGAGATAAATTACATTATTGTGCATATTTTATGAACATATATGAAAGAAAGCTTGATGAGCCCATGATTAAATGCATAATTAGATAACTCTTATCACTTTGCAATTAAGATAAGTATGAAAGAGTTAAATAATATATGGATACACAACATAACAAAATGTTTTTGCAAATAAATAGTGTTAGACAATCATTAGAAAGCTATACATAACATGAGAGCCCATACTTGACGACTAAATGAGATTAGAGGATTATTAAAAATTACAATGCTTCATTCCTGCAAATAAATGAATATCAATAAATCAGCAGAAATAACTTTTTGCAAATACAAAGACCATCATTTATATAATGTTTAAATACGAAAAATATTTTTAATTTATACAATTTTTATATTTCACAAAAATTATGACCGAATGCATAATTAGGGATGATTCTTATGATCAGTTACATAATTTCAGATAACTTTAATAAGATAATATTTTGATGTCGTTTTAAATTTTTAATAAAAAAATTAATCAATCATCACAAAATTTTAACACCTCATAAAAAGAAGGACTCATCGAAGGAAAAAACAAAGCAATTTTGATGAACTTAATCAAGAAATGAAGACAATACCGATCGCATTCAGTGTACCTAATAATTAATAGCCAACGTTTAGGATACAATAAAAACATATATTGTTTTAAATCCATGCAACCCATGAACATCTTCCTGGCACATAAGAAAAGTTTTAGCAATTTCCAACCATTGTATATTTTAATGGCCTATATTTTTCATCAAGTAATTGTATGGTTGGGGATCACAAATAAATCATACTATTACAGGCCACACACATAATTTGAAAAACTTAATTTCTTCTCTTTTTAATCGTTCTAGCTAATTAGCTCCCTCTCTCCGGTCGATGCTCTGCCGCAGTCAGAATTAGCTACTTTGACCCGTCTCTTCTCTTCTTAGACCTGCTCCGTCTCTCTGTCTCTCTCTCAGCTGAACGATGAGAAGAAACAAACAGATTACTTGGTAGCCCTTTTTTTTTTATAATTCAAAAAATAGATTTTGTAACTGAAGTCATATATTAATGATTGAAATTTATGAATGACCGAAACATATGGCTGAGGGAGATCTCAAAATGTGGCGGTGTGGTGAATGCGTGAGACTGTTTTGAATGAATAAAATAAATAAATAAAAGAATTCGTCAACCTTGGCGAGGCTGGATACCTCGTTAGGAAGAATTTAAATGAGGAAAATTATCCAAAAATTTTTAGATCCATCACACTTTTATCAACTCGATGTTTAATCTTTCAATTTTGTTAATTGAATTTCAAACATTTTCATATTTTGGCATTCATCTAGCCAATTTTGTCTAAAAATCATTTAACCATCTTATGTAGCATGACCGGTTAATGTGGACATTTTTTAATAATATTTTATTTTATTTTTGTATTTTTATTCTTTTCTTTGTTTTTTCTTTTCAACTTAGGGCCTGGCGAGGCCCACAACGCCCTTGCCTATGGCCTGTGAGGGTTAGTCATCGACTCTTGTTGACCAAATTTTAAAACCCTAAAATAAAATAAAATAAAAAGTAAAGAAAAGTAAAAAACCAATAACAATATTTAAAGATACTAAAATATTATTAAAAAATGTCAATATCAGTATTAGTCATGCCATATAGGATAGTCAGCATTCACATCAATAATCTTTAGCCAAAATTAGCTAATTGAGTCAAAATGTGTAGAATTTAATTGGTAACAATTAAAAGTTTAGAACTGAATTGACAAGAACGCAATAAGTTTAAGACTTTTTGGACAATGTTTCCAATTTGGATATTTTTTTAGTGTACAACAATTTCTTAATTGCTCAGGAACCATTGGAATCCACCAAAAGGGACAGATAGAAAACGAAGAGAAAAAGATAACAAGGACATTTCTCAAGAATAAAAATTTTATTCAATAACTCAATAGTGTTCTAATGAAGGACCCAAGCAACTATAATAGAGAGCCTAGAACGTAACCAAAGAAAGGATGACTTACTTAAAAGAAAAAATATATTATAGGCAACATCAATATCAAATTCCTAATCTAGATAAAATAATCCTAAAAAATTCAAAATAGAGCTTGATTATAAGCAAATATATTGTATACCTATTATTCTAATAACAAGAGATAATTTTGAAATCCTCATATAAGGATTCAAAATATTTCTCATATGATTGTCCCTCGGTTGGAAAATACTCTGTCCACGATGCCAACTTCATCAAGCATATAGGTCTTCCTGATGTGGTGATAGATCAACAACATTAAATGTAGCAGAAACACCATGCTATCCAAGAAGTTCAATTTTCTAGCCAATATCATTGATGCGCTCTAAAACTTGAAAATGATCATGTGCTCAAGGAGATAACTTAGCATGACAACTACCTGAAACTTGTTCGTTTCTCAAATGAATTCACACAAGATCACCTTCCTTGACGTCAATACTTGTCAGTTTGCTTCGAAATTCCCTTCCTTACTTCCTTGTGTAATGGTTGATTTCCTTGGCCCTTTCTTGACATCTCGAATAAAGTGTCGTTTTGTAGGTGATGGTATGTGAGACAAAGGACTTGAATGATGCTTTTCATGCACCACTTCAAATGGGCTTTCACGGTTGGTTCAACTCGTTGAAAAATAATGAGCAAACTCAGCTTGAGGCATAAAAAAATCCCACTGTTTGACACGTTTTCAAATAAAGCTCCTTAATAAATTGCCCAAAATTCTGTTAACAGCCTCTGTTTATCCATCGGTATGAGGATGACCGGCAATGTGAGAGTCCCTGTTTTTCACCATCATGTGTAAAAGTGACTCTCAAACTTGACATCACGAAAAGAAGTGACTGTCTTTGGTCGAAAACGCATCAAGAGCCTTAAAACCCAGTACAAAATGCGCCATTTTCGAAAATTTGTCGGCTATAGCCATGACTATATCCTTGTTGCGTTAAGTCATTGCCAAACGATAAAGTCCAATCTCATATCTTCCCAAGACAGTTCGTGGAATAGGCATCGGCAAGTATAATCCAGAGTTCGGCCGGCAGGTCTTGCAACGTGGCAGGTTTTGCACCGCTCAATATACCGCGCTTTATATCCTTCATTAGGCTTGGCCAATGAAAATTCTCTCTGACAAGCGCCAAAGTTCTGTCACGACCAAAATGGACCCGCTAGTCTACCACCATGGGCTTGAAAAGTAACAGGTTGACAATGAATACTGCGAAGCACAACAGACTGCCCTGGAACAGAAAGCCGTCTAAACCGTGAAACTGTCCACTAACTTCCAAATTTCCCCAAAATCTGGACCTCCTCATACAAATCTTTCGCTACTTCAAATCCAACAGCTTTGATTTGCATGGTAGAGAGGAGCATATGTATGTCGGCGGCTTGAAGAATCCGGGGCTCGATTTTGAGCGCCGAATTGCCAGATTTTTGTTTGAGAAACAGAAAAGATTGTAGAAAATCACTCCAAGCTGCATGTCAGGGATTAAAGTTCTGTTGAGAGTTCAAGCACTTAAGTGCCTCATAGTCAGAGTACAAAACATATTCTTTTGTTAGAAAATAGTGGCTCCAATGATTGTGAGCACGCAATATGGCATAAAACTCTTTTATCACAGGTTGAATACTTTAAGCTTGGCATTCTTTTAGTTTTTCACTGAAAAGGCATTGTGACGGTCTTCTTGACTGAGTACAACACCGATGCCGACGTTTGAAGCATCGCAATGAACCTCAAAAACCAAATCAAAGTTTAGTAGCGCCGACACTAGATCTTCAATGATTATGTTCTTTAAGAGTTCAAAGGTAGCGCCTCAGTGTTCCTGCGAAGCCTCTCTCCTTTAAGCATTAAGTATTTGGTGTGGCAATGGAACTGAAATTCTTTATGAATCTCCGGTAGAAAGAAGAAGCGATGCCATGAAAGCTTCAAATCTCTTGAAGCCTTTGTGGCGTTCGCGGTGAAGTTATTGCTTCAATCTTATTAGGATCCATCTCTATTCCTAAGCTAGCCATCACATAGCCAAGGAAAATTGCCTTGTCAGTCGACAAGTGACATAGCAAATAACTTTTGCTCTCTCAAAGCTTGGAATACTTATAGGAGATGTGTCATGGGTTATTCCTATCCTTATTGTTGGCATCAGACTGACTCGTCGGCGAAGGGGTTGTGTTTTTTAATAAAAGAAGAAAAAAATGCAGCTAAAGTCTTTTGCAAGAAGAGTTTTTTTAGAAAGTATTTAGCCTAAAGTTGCTTTCAAAGGACTCGTAAGTTACAATTTACCAAACGCAATTTGTATTTCAAGAAACCCCTTTAACTCATTTTCCCAAAGCTCATTGAAAATGTTGAATCAAACATAATCTATATCCTTGTTGCGTTGAGTCTTTGGCAAATTCATTACAAAGTCCACACTCGTGTCCTACCAAAGGCGCTCGTGGAATATGTAACGGCAAGTAAAAAACAGTGCTTTGGCCTCCAGCTTTTGCAATGGGGCAAATTTTTCATAATTCAATGAGCCGCTTTATATTGCCCTTTATGGCCAATGAAAGTTCTCTCTAGCAAGCACCCAAGTTTTGTCATGACCGCAATGACCCGCTAGTCTACCATCATGGGCCTGGAAAGTAATAGCTTGATGCAAGGAACGTTGCGAAAACACACCACTGACGGTGAAACTGTACAATGTGAAATTTTAGGAGTTTAACTTCCAAAATTTGGACTTCATACATATCTTTTACTACTTCAAATCCAATAACGTTGATTTGCATAGTAGAGAGGAGCGTATGTTGGGGGCTTAAAGCATCCTTGACTCGATTTTGAGCGCCAGATCGCAAGATTAATGGTTGAGGAGAAAAAAAAAATATTGTAGAAATTCACTCCAAGCTGCATGTCAGCGATTAAGGTTCTGTTGAGAGTTCATGTGCTTATGTTCCTCATGGTCAGAGTCCAAAACACATTCTCTCGTTAGCAAATAGTGGCTCCAATGACGGGCACGCACATATATACACACACATATTGGCATGTGACGGCTTTCTTGACGGAGCGAAACACCGTGGAACATTTGAAGCATCGCAATTGTTAGATATATCTATAGTTTTGAGAGTTTGCAAATTATTATTTTGTAACGGCTTTGATAGAAGTTATGGCAGCCATAAAAGTCATTATTATGCTATAATTTTTGTAATGATTTTGTAATAGTTTGATTTTTAAATATTTAAGCCGGTTGGTTTAATTTGTCTTATACCTACCCTCTCTTACATTTGCCAAAGATAGAACCTCCAACTACAATCTAATAGAGACACCTCAATAAGAAATTCTCTCTTCTACTTCCATTTCTTTCTTTGCTGGGTTTTACATATAATTTTGATGTTCATATTCCATCTATTATTCAATGAAAGAGGAAGGTCTGCTACACTTTAAGAGGATAGTCGCTAGAGTTTATTGCACGAGTTTCACGCTCCAAAAAGCACTATTATCCTTAGGGACAGTATTTACATGCCTCGTACGGTTAATATTATTTTCATCTTCCCCAAATTTTTCCAACAGCAGTGAACCTCAAAAACCAAACTAAAGTTTGGTAGTTCTGACACTGGAGCTTCAATGATCATGCTCTTCAAGAGCTCAAAGCTCTTTTGCGCCTTTTCTTTACTCTGAAGCCTTTCGCCTTTAAGCATTTAGTAGTTGATGCAGCAATGGGATTGATTTTTTTTTTTTTTTTTCAATCTCATGTAGAAAGAAGGGCCATGAAAGCTTCGTATCTCATGAAGCGTCAGCAGCGTTTGCAGAAGTGATAGCTTCAATCTTGCTAAGATCCCTTTTTATGCTTGAGCTAGTCATCACATTGCCAAGGATAATTACCTTGTCAGTCAAAAAGTAACTTTTGTCGGGATATCAAATAGTTTTTGCTCTCTCAAAAGCTTGGAATGCTTACCGGAGATGTGTGATGTGTTATTCTTTATCCTTACAGCAGATAAGAATGTTGTTGAAGTGGACAACAGCAAATCTCCCGATTTTATTCATTGGGCATATAAAAGTACTCAGCATTTGAAAGGCCAAACTGCACGATGGTAGGTGCATGTAAGACACACTTGGGTGATGTCATTCATCATGTTATTGCTTAAGCTTTGGGTTCGGTATATAGCGTAATCGCATATCTTTAAAATTTTCATGATGCATGCTTGTAGATATTATGTAATTCAATTGGCATGTGCATGTGTCACAGGATAGTACCTTGATCGCGAAATAACTCGTGCAACACCTGGCTAGCAGAATTCACCAGACCAGCCTTCTTTCTGTAGTTAGTTTCAGTGAACAATACGGCGAATAGCTCTTTTATACGAGATTGTACTACACCAAGCTTCGCTCAGGCGTCTAGTTTATCGGGTGAGACAGCAAATCTCATTGGGCTAAACAACTAGTTTCAGCCTACCATGGCTTCATCAGGAGAGCGGCATCAACTCCCGACCAATTTGTGCATGGGAGGCTAATCCCGCCTTCAGAATTCCTGAGTAATATAATCCTTCTAATTTAAAACTCTTAGCACCAATCATCCCGATGGCACTCCAATGAACCAGTTGTGTTCATCCTCTATGCATCCTCACTCTTCACTCAATAATCCCAAGCTTCACTCCCAAGGGTTTACGGGTACGAGAAAATCTCGGACCATGACAAACTCTCCCACTAAATTCCGCAACATCCTTGTTGCAGGCTGTTTTGTTGCTTCCTTATGTTTCCCTAACCATCAATGCCACTCCCTAGGACTTACATAGATGGCAACGCTCGCCCAACAAAACAAGTCACTACACTCCATTGTTTGCTTCCCTCAATCAAAGCTTTTCGCGAATCTCCAGTCACCTGTGCTCTTTGACGAGTGTGGCATCCCTAGCCAACTGCACCTCTATGGCAGCACCTTCTTTCCCTTACTAAGCTCCTCCTAATCTCAACAAGCTAACAGAGGGTCTCCCTTGGTGGAAATGTGATCACAGACCTCTTCTTAAGATTGCCCATTGATCTAGGAACGTTATCCCCATTCAGCAAGCAATTGGATTCCCTCTTATACCCCCATTGCCATCCTAGAAGCTAGATGAGTGTTGCATGTTGTCCAAGCCCTTCTGGCCCTAGCAATCACTCTCCGCCCTCATAGGGCTAGGAAGACCATAAGCTATTCCCTGAATCGCCCACCTATTGGAGAGATCCCCGCTCTGATACCATTTGTCACAGGTCGGTAGTTCCTTAGCCACGGAATAACCCATGTGGTGCCTCACAAGCAAAATTCGCCAAACCAACCTTCCTTCTATAGTTATTTCAGTGAACAATACAGCGAATAACTCTTTTATACGAAATCGTATTACGCCCAGCTTTGCTCAGGCATCTAGTCTATCGAGTGAGACAACAGATCTTTTTGGGCTCAACAAGTAGTTTTGGCCTGCCATTACCTCATTAGAAGAGTGGCATCAACTCCCGACCAGATTGTGCACAGGAAGCCAACTCCGCTTTCAAAACTCATAAGTAATATAATCCTTTTATCTTAGAACTCTTAGCACCAACCGTCCTAACGCCACTTCCACGGACCAGTTGTGTTCATTCTCCCTGCATCGTCACTCTTCACTCAATAACCCCAAGCTCCACTCCCAAGGGTTCACGAGTACAGGAAAATCACGGACCATGACACATGGCTGTCTCTTTATTCAAATGGGGCTGGATTCCTTGGTGGACTGTAAATGCTTTGTTAAAATAGTTGGTCGTGGACTCTTTCCTTTGAAGCATGAAGATAGTAAACTATGATATTATCGTTCCGTCAATAGGCGTCGTCTTCTTTCTTCTCGCAAATAAAACAACGATAGGTTTTTCGACTTTATTGTTGTTTTTTTCATATACAGTCAGGTCATCGTAGAAAAAGCATGAAAAACAAAACAAGACTAAAGATAGCTGAAATAAGAAGATCATCAAGTGCCACTGCCGCCAACCAGTCAACGGTCGATTTGCTCACCAAAAACCCACTCCGTCCTATAAGTGTGAGGATCGTCCATCCAAAGTACGTGTGCGTCCGCAGTGTCTGAGCTCCTTCTTACGTTTTCTTGAGGTCTGCTACACAAACAAGGGACATTAGTCACGTTACTGATCATTCCTCATCAATGTCTGGACAGCCACTCTACGAAGTGTTCTTGAGTTTCAGAAGGCAGGGCATGCGCAACCACTTCGTGGATTTCTTGTACACCATGTTGACTGATGTTGGAATTCACGTCTTTAGAGACGAGGAAGAGCCGGAGAAAGGTGGAGAAATCTTACCCCAGCTGATCCGGGCGATTGAGCAGTCCAAGATATCTATACCCGTCATCTCCATAGAGTACGGGTCCAGCAACATCTGTCTCATGGAATTGGTGCAAATGGTGGAGTGCATGGACAGGAAGAATCATACCATCATCCCCATCTTCTACCATGTCAACCCCTTGGATGCATTCAACTGTAGGGGCACTTTTCAGACGGCGGATGAGCACCAGAAGCGTGCTCTCCGTCAGGTTGGAGCCTTGGCGAAATACCATCACGTTGAAAGAAGTGATCTGTAATTTCCATGACATGCTCTGACCTGAGATTACTTTTCTCACATATCTTGCCTGCTTCTGCATTAGGATTAAATAAGTCCAAATCATATCCAATTATATATTCAGTATTATGACAATAACAACAGCTGCATCATGCATAAATAGGTTTCCTTCCCCTTTCAATCCTCCGTCTTCCATGTCCTTTTTATTCCACATACATTCGGCAGGTGCCATAGCAATGTCATAAAGCAAATTGTCCTCCAAGTTGAGCGGATGCTGAAGAAGAAGGACCTAATTGTGCCGAAACAATTAGTTGGAGTCAATCCTCATATGCAAGAAATAATGGCGAAGCTGAAGGTTGACTACCGCAATGGGCAAGCAATTAAAATTGGAGACACATGTGAGAAGATGTTAATATATGGCATCCCTGGGGTTGGTAAGACGGTCCTGGCGAAATGTGTTTATAATGAACTTAACCATCTGTATGATGCCTGTGGCTTTCTTGAGAATATCCAAGCCGAAATTAGTGATCACGGCATCGTTTCTGTGCAAAACAGACTAATTTCCCACCTCCAGAAGGGAAATGCTTCAAACTTCAACCGTTCTGACGTTGCTCTGACATACTTTCAGAGAAGATTTCTCACCATGAAGGTCCTTGTTCTCCTTGACGATGTGAAGGACCATGAACAGCTCAGTGCATTAGTCGGAAAGCTTGATTGGCTTGGCCCAAGGAGCGTAGTCATTCTAACATCCCAAACACATGACGTCCTTAAGAACATCAGTGGTGCAGAAGGTTATGTCCTTGAACCGATGAAACAAGATGAAGCTCTGAAATTGTTCTGTAGGCATGCTTTTGGAACGGATTGTCCCCGTGAGGAATTCAAAACACTGTCAACAGATATCGTGGCTGCTACTGGCCGGCTTCCTTTAGCACTTGAGGTGACAGGTTCATCTCTGTTTCTTGTAGAATCGAAGAAAGTGTGGAGGGAAACACGGATTGCATTGGAAGTATCTCCTCCAAAGAGAGTCCAAGTGGCCTTGAAGAAGAGCTATGCTGACCTAGATAGGAATGCACAGGGGATATTTCTCGATATAGCATGCTTCTTCACCGGAATGGACAAGAGAATTTCCTATTACATGTGGAATGACTGTAAGTATAATCCTTCTAAAACGATTCCAGCTCTTCTTGCCAGGTCTTTGGTCAAAATCGGAGAGGATAAACAAGTCCTCATGCATGAAATACTGAAGAAGTTTGGCCAGGAAATTGTCAAGAATGAAAACCAGAATGAACCTTGCAAACGCAGTAGGCTATGGAACCATGAAGAAGCACTGCATGTACTAAGACGTGGGGAGGTAACTTCTGCAAGTACCTCGCCACATCTTTTCTTCTTTAGATGCCAATCTATACAGTTATTGATCCTTTTCGTTTAATTATTTGTCAAGAGTGATGCAAAAAGACAGCTCCATTTTTTTTAAGTTAATTTTGATTTGCTTGATTGACAGGGTACTAAGAATGTCGAAGCCCTTGGGCTCGAGTTTGGTGACCGATCTGAAAGGGATGTCAGTTTTGAATGCGATCATTTTGATGGTTTACAGAACTTGAGGTTCCTCAAGCTGGATCAGGCTAATATTCGAGGAAACTTTGGGGATTGCCTTTCGAGCTTAAGGTGGCTTGATTGGCAAGGGTGCCCTAAGACTTTTGACGTTAAAACGCTAAATCTGAATTTGCAAAACTTGTTGATTCTCGATTTGTCGGGGAGTCAGGTTGACGAAGACTGGAAAGGTTGGGAGCTGCTTGTGGTGGTACGGAACAAATAACCATCTTCACGCTTTTTTTTTCTTTTGACGACTTATTTCTCAGGAACTTAATAATTATTTTCATGTCCTGTCAATCTTGCAGGCTAGGAGATTGAAAGTTTTGAAACTGACTGGTTGTGACCAATTAATCGCCACTCCAAAATTTCCCGCTTCAATGGAGCTGGAAAGACTTATTCTGGAAGGTTGCTCTAATTTAGCAGTTGTCCATCCATCATTTAGGAATCTGAAGAAGTTGGTTTCTGTGAACATGAAGGGATGCAGTCAACTCTGTGAATTGCCAGATTGCGGTCCCACGAGAGCCTTGAAAGAGGTGTTGATCGATGGAACTTCCATTTCTCGGATTGATGTCCAAGAAGGTTTCATGAAGGAGCTCGAATTTCTCAGTGCTTGCAATTGTAAAAGGCTGACTGAAATATCCAATTCGATTAGGTACTTAAAGTCTCTAAGATATCTTTGTCTCGATGACTCTAAAATCCATACCCTATGGGAGTCCATTGGATCGCTGGAGAAACTGAAGACATTGTCTCTGAAGAACTGCAGGAGGCTGTCCAATCTTCCAGATGAAATAGGGAAGCTCAGGTCATTGCGATTCCTAGATTTATCTGACACTGTGATTCAGGAGTTACCTCCATCAGTCAAGGATTTGAAAGCTATGAAAGTGCTTAGGATGAGGTGTACTCTCATACGGGAGTTTCCTGAAGCTATACTGAATTTGGAGAAACTGAAAGAGATAGATTTCTCGGTATGCCAGAGTTTAGAGGGGGAAATCCCCTTTAACATTTGGAGATTATCGTCTTTGCAAATCCTGAAACTGTCCGATACTCGGATTTCTGGCCTACCTCCAAGTATTTCCCGCCTTTCTTTTCTCCGGGAACTCCACATCTCCAGATGCGACAATCTTCAGAGCCTACCCGAGTTGCCCTGTTTTGTTAATGTTCTTCGAGATTTGGGTAATTAGGTTCTGGACAGCAGAGATTTTAATTTACTTTTTCGAATAGCTTTCTAATTATCTTTTATTAGTGAATCATCAGGATTTATATTCGTGTAATTCTCTTTTGTAATGAGATTAACCTTTGAATTAATAGAAAATTCAGAGCTTTTCTCTGTTGCTACTCATGTTTACCACTTTTCAAAATGCCGGATTGTCTTATAATAAAGCAAATCTCTTGCAATCCTCTCAAATTTTGGAATCGCATCTATCTAATCAATCAACAGTTCTTGTCTTGAGAAAAGATTCCAACTAAATTTGGACGGAAAATTGGTTAAAAATTCTTAGATGTATTGAATTTTTGCAATTTTAATTTTAATTTTTTAATTTTGCCAATTGAGTTTATTTGATCAATTTTAGCCAGAATTTACTAATATAGACACTAAGGGTGCGTTTGATAATGATTCTGTTTTCGGGAACAGATTCTGATCAGAAATGATTCTTTTTATTCTATTTCTAAGAATAATTTCTAAGCATTTTAAGCTGTTTGTTAATTATCTAAAATTTCTGATTCTGAAATAGAATTGTGTTTGGTATCGTGTTCATTGATTTTGAAATCAATTTCTTTTAATTTTTAAATAATTTTTTTTAATTTTTTTTTCTTTTTTTTTTTCCTTTATTTTATTTTATTTTATTTTTTCCTTTTTTTTTTTTTCTTTTTTTTTTCCCTTTTATCCTATTCTTCTTCTTGGGCCGGTCCGCCGACGAACCGGCCAAACGAGGGCTAGCAACCTCACCGAGCATCGTCGACCCTCAATAAGGCCGGCCCTCGTTGGCCAAGCCTCATCGGTGGCCAAGCTGACCTCGCTGGAGCTAGGCAAGGCCTGCCTAGGCATCGGCGGGGCTAGGTGAGCTTCACCGGTGGCCAAGCGAGCTCGCCAGGGCTAGGCCAGACCTGCCTAGCCACCGGCGAGGCTTGCCTCCGACGAGCTCGCCAGACCGATTGCCGACGACCAACGACGGTGGACGGTGCCGGTGGACGGCAATCACGGGATGACAGTCGATGAAGAAGAAGAAAAGAGGAGAAGAAGAGGAGAAAAGGGAAGAAGAAGAAGAGTTGGTTTTTTTATTCTCAGATTTATTCTCGGAACAAAAATCAACTATTTTTTTTATTATTGATTCTACTCCAAATCTGTTCCCGGGAATAAAAAATTAGAATCAGTCACCGTTGGGATAGTTGCATTGCTAGACACCAAGTTTTTACAATACCAGCATGCTTGATTATGCCATTACCTCCGCTTACGTAGGTCATTTTTAATAATATTTTAATATTCTTTAAATTTGTATATTTGTATATTCCTTTTTTCTCTTTTTTTTTTATCCCTTCACCAGTAAGGGTCACAAGCAACCCTTGTTGGAGAAGCCGCAAAGGCCCTCGGCCAAGCCATTGAGGCTTATGTGGTTGGCAAGGGTTGCCAATGGCCCTCGCTGGCAAAGGGAAAAAAAAAGTAAGGAAAAAAAATAGAAATAAAAATTCAAAATTCAAAAAATAATATTTTTATGAAAATATAAAAATATTATTAAAAAGTGTTTATATCAATGCTGGTAGTGGTATCACTAGTGTACACATTAGTGAATGTCAATCAAAATTAGTCAGATGGACTAAATTAACAAAAGTGTAACATGTTTAAGATTTTTTAAATAATTTTTCCAAATATAGAGAAGTATCCATCAATTCTAAGCATTACAAAATCAACTTCCTGTAGAAAACCTAGAGTTCCTTCTTCAACAACTTCCATTTTATCACGAGAAATCTGATTTCATGATTATTATTATTATTTTTTTATCAGTTTCAATCTCTCTGCTATCGCAGAAATCATCCCTCACTTGAAATGAGTGTTCAGGTTCTAAATCAACTACCATTTCAAATGAAAATTGGAAGATCTCAATATTTTGGTGTAGAGGCTCATAAATCACGACCATCGCCTTTTGACGGGGGCTGCCTTCAAGAACATCTGAAAGATGCATCGATTTTGCTTGATTTTGGAAATTCTCTACAACGAGCCTCGTATAATCACCGATGCTCTTTTCCAGCTTTACAATTGTTCGATTAAGTCAAAAATCAAACATTGCTCCTTCAATTTACGTTTTTGCTGATCGAACAAATATTCCTCGTTTATCCCTAGGCCAAAAAAAAAAAAAAATCAACATTTTAACAGCCTACATATCTTCGATTAAGTCAAGACGTGTAATTTCCCTACTCTCAAACCTTGCTCCTTCAATTTACCCCACCGTAACAAAGCTCTGGCTTCAATTTATTCTTCATCAATTTCACTTTTCTAATTTCCAAGATACCGGGGTCATAAAAAATTAGGCATAAATGCACCAAATGTTCTAAAATTTATCACGAAAATACGTTTGAGCTCTAAAACTTATAAAATGTGTAATCAAGTTATATAATTTGTCAAATTTGTGCAATCATGTCCCTCTTTAATCCCATCCAATTTGACCAATGGAATTTATTAATGTTTTAAGAGATGGCGCTGATGTGGAGTCTGCGGGCGCTAGGAATGAGCATGGTTCCAAGATTTGAATTGGTAGGAATCTATTTGGTTTTATGTTTCAAGATATATATGGTAGGTTTCAAGTTCCAAATGATTTAGGAAACCTATTTTGATAGGTAGATTCCACGTTTTAGAAAAGTAAAACCTAGAACTTGGAACTTAAAACCTAAAATAAGTTTTTGTATTTTTATAGTATTCCATAGTGTTTGTTGATTAGTGTTTAATCTAGTACCACTAGTCTAAATTTTCGTTTTATGAGTGAGACTCTTATTTTATTAATATTTCATATTTTATGTGTATAAATATAAGTTGTTATCAATAAATTGTAATAGTAAATTGTGGTCATTAATGAGATTATTCATGGCAATCGTGTAATTAATAATGTAGGTGTGACTTGAGTAAAATCTGGAATCGATGACAAGATAGATTTCAAGTTTTAAGGATGCAAAATACGTTCCAATTCCAAAAAATGAAGAACCTGTTCTAGTGGATAGATTCTAGGTTCTATACTTAACTTAGAACTGCTCACCACTAGTAAGCATCACATCAGAAAAAAAAAAACTTAAAGTTTAAAATAAAAAGAAAAATTATAAAAAAAAAAATCTAAAAAAGAGAATAAAATGAGAAAAAAAAAAAAAAAAGCTCTAGTGGCCATGGTCGAATGGCCGAACTCGACAAAGCTCAAGAAGGAGGGCTTAGCATGAGGGAGTCCCTGCCATCGCTTTCCTCATGGCATGGATCCGGTCAAGTTGCTCTTCCGACAACTCCCCAGCGAGGGTGGCAAACGGCTTCTTCCTAGGCGGCCAAAGAATCAACGGCAACCGTGAAGGGATCGGCTCAGAATTCGACAAAGATGACATCTCGTTTGAAGAGAGGGAAAATCCGGTGGATCCAGCCGTTGTCGAAGAGGTCGTCAGCCGAGACAGGCAAACCCCCCATGCTGAGGCAAGTGAATTCGAAGTCGGAATCTTTGTCTTCTTCATTTTCTTCCTCAAGCTGTAACTTCTGTCTGCAGATTTGATTTTGGTATAAAAGCAATCAGGCTTGGCTTCAGAGATGTCGATCACGGGCTTCTCTTCGAAATCCGCCCCCAACTTGTCGATCGATCAATGAGGATGAAGGAGGGAGAAATGGATACAGCCCGATACACCTCCACTTTTGGGGTTGGTAGCGAACAATTTAGCTTCTCTGAAAATTGGATTACCTCTGTCAAAACGTTTGTGAATCTGGGTAGATACAGAGGGGTGAAGAAACAGCTGTGATGGCCGCCCGAGCTTCACTGAGCTCGTTCAGCAAAAGAGATCTAGAGCTTGCGACCATGGTATTTGGAGCTTCTTCGAGCTCGCAACCAGGGATCCTCGAGCTTCGTCGAGCTCAGGGTAAGGGTCCCTCGAGCTTCATTGAACTCGCCCATTCAGCCATGGTGGCGGGAGTGTTTTATATTTTTATTTACATGTCATTTTTATTTTTATTCTTTTTATCCTCTTTTCTCTTTTTTAATTTTTAATCCTTCTTTCATTTTTTGTAATTTTTCTAGTTTTTTTTTTTTCCTATTTGGCGCTTGATGGGTACTACATTGGCTTCATGTGTTTTAAGAAAGTAACATAAAAAAAGAAAAAAAAAAGCCACGTCAACATTTGGACTTGATTGCACGAATTCAACAAGTGAAAGAATTTGATTACTACTTTTGAAAATTTTAAAATTCAATTGTATTTTCACGATAAGTTTTAAAATTTCGGTGCACTTATCCATATTGGAATTTCACCCAAAAACTTAAGACTATATTGACAAAATTAAAAAGTTTATGATTGAATCGACATTAGTACAATTGGTTTAAAATTGATTTTCTAATTATCTCCTTTTTTTTCTCACAAATAGAACAATGGATATGTTTTTGGACTTTATCGTTCTTTTTTCATTAATAGTTTCCTCATTTGGAAGAAAAAATCAAAACAAAATAAAAACATCGGAAATAAGAAGAGGGGAATAAATGTTCGGAAACTAATCCGGATACGGAACAGAACCACGTCAGCTCTGGTCCATAAGTGTGAGGATGATCTAACAAAGCCCATGCCCAACCGTAGTGACTGTGCTCCTTATGTTTTCCTAAGCTCTGCTACACAAACAATGGACATGTCTACATCGCCAGGTTACGAAGTGTTCCTGAGTTTCAGAGGGCCAGACACACGCAGGGATTTCGCAGATTTCCTGCGCACCATGTTGACTGATGCTGGGATTCGCGTCTTTTGGGATGAGAAAGAGCTGGAGGGAGGTAAAGAAATCGACCGCCAGCTGATCCAAGCGATCAAGCAGTCAGAGGTATCAATACCCGTCATCTCTAGGGAGTACGCATCCAGCAGGAGCTGCCGAATGGAATTGGAGCAAATGGTGGAGTGCATGGACAAGAAGAATCGCATCATCATCCCCATATTCTACTATGTCGACCCGTCGGATGTTCGCCACTGCAGGGACCCTTTTGAGGGGGCCTCTGATGAGCTCAATAATCGTGACAGAGATGGCGTGTTGTTTAACTCCTGGAAGTATGCTCTCCAACGGATTGGAAATTTGAAGGGACACCATCTCCATGAAATTCATCAAGTGTAATTTCCATGACACGCTCTGTTCTGAGATTACTTTTCTCGTGTATCTTACTTTTGCGTTAGGTTTAACTAAGTTTAAATCATATCCAATTATATATTCGTTATTATAACAATGACGAAGGGTGAATCATGCATAAATAGGTTTTTTCCGCATTCAATTTTCCCCTTCCACGTCCTTTTTATTCCACATACATTTGGCAGTTCTCATGGCGAAGTCATAAAGCAAATTGTCCGCGAAGTTGAGCAGAAGCTGAAGAAGAGGGACCTAATTGTGCCGAAACAATTAGTTGGAGTCGATCCTCATGTGCAAAGGATAATGGCAAAGCTGAAGGTTGTCTACTGCAATGGGGAAGCGGGTAAAATTGGAAACACACGTGAAAAGGTGTTAATACATGGCATCCCTGGGGTTGGTAAGACGGAGCTGGCGAAATGTGTTTATAACAAACTTAACCTTCTCTTTGACGCCTGCAGCTTTCTTGAAAATTTGCAAAAAGAAATTAGAGATCACGGCATCGTGTCTGTGCAAAACAGACTAATTTCCCACGTCCACAAGGGAGTAGCCCGAAAGTTCGATTGTTCTGACCATGCTCTGAAACATATTCAGGAAAGGTTTCGCCCCACGAATGTCCTTCTTCTCCTTGATGACGTGAAGGATCATGAACAGCTCAGTGCATTAGTCGGAGAGCTTGATTGGATGAGCCAGGGGAGCAGGGTCATTGTGACATCCCAAAGAGATGACGTCCTCAAAAAACACAAGGGTGCGGAAAAATTTTGTCTTAGAACAATGCAACAAGATAAAGCTCTGCAATTATTCAGTAGGCATGCTTTTGAAAGGGATTCTCCCCCTGAGAAATTCGAGGAGCTGTCAACAAATATCGTTGCTGCTACTGACGGGCTTCCTTTGGGGCTCAAGAAGGTGGGTGAGTTTCTGTGCGGAAAAAGCATAAATGTGTGGATGGAAAAACTGATTCAGTTGAAAGAAGCTCCAGATAAGAGTGTCCGAGAAGCCTTCCTTGAGAGCTATACCACCCTAGAAGAGAACGAACAGCAGATATTTCTTGATATAGCATGCTTCTTCAACGGAAAGGACAAGAGAATCCCCTATTACATGTGGCGTGACCTTCAGTTTTCTCCTTCAATATCAATTCTATCTCTTTGTGCCATGTCTTTGGTAGAAATTGGAGAGGATAAAAAACTACACACGCGTGCTATACTGAAGACCTTTGGCAGGGAAATTGTCAGGAGTGAAAACAAGAAAGAACCTTGTCAGCGCAGTAGGCTGTGGAACCACGAAGAGGCACTGGATGTACTAATAGGAAGGAAGGTAATGTCGGCAAGCACTGCGCCACATCTGTTCTTTTTTAGATGCCAATTGATACTGTTATTGATCCATTTCGTTCAGTTATTCCTCAAAAGTGATGCTAAAAGACAGCTCCAAATTTAGAAATTAATTTTGTTTTACTTGATTGACAGGGTACGGAGCATGTTGAAGCCCTCAGGCTGGAGTTTGGTGACGGATATAAAGGGAAAATCCGTTTTGAATGTAATCAATTTGATGGTTTACAGAACTTGAGGTTCCTTAAGCTGGATCGGGCTGATATCCGGGGAAACTTTGGGAATCATTTTTTTTGGAGATTAAGGTGGCTTGATTGGCAAGGGTGCCCTGAGATTTTTGAGGATCATTTAAATCTGAATTTGCAAAACCTGGTGATTCTTGATTTGTCAGGAAGTCTGGTTCATGGAAACTGGAGTGGTTGGGAGCTGCTCGCAGAGGTATGGGAGGAACTCACTATCTTCATACATTTTCTTTTGATGACGTATTTCTTAGAACTAAGCATTTACGATAATATCCTATTTGTCTTTCAGGCAAGGAAATTGAAAGTTTTGAACTTAACTGATTGCGTCCATCTGATTGCCACTCCAAAATTTTCTGCTTCAATGGAGTTGGAAAGACTTATTTTGGAAGGTTGCTCTAACTTAGCAGTTATCGATCCATCACTTGGTAATCTGGAGGAGTTGGTTTCTTTGAATATGAAGGGATGCAGTCTCCTCCGTCAATTGCCAGATTTGGGTCCCATGAGAGGCTTGAAAGAGCTGGTGATCGATGGAACTTCCATTTCTCAGATAAATGTCCAAGAAGGTTCCATGAAGATTCTCAAATTTCTCAGTGCTCGAAATTGTAAAAACCTGACTGAAGTATCTGATTCGATCAAGTACTTAGAGTCTCTCAAATATCTTTCTCTCGACAGCTCTAAAATCGATGCCCTACCAGAGTCCATTGGATCGCTTGCGGAGCTGAAGACACTCTCTCTAAAGAACTGCCGGGGGCTAACTAATCTTCCTGATGGAATAGGAAGGCTCAGCTCACTGCAATTGCTGGATTTATCTAACACTGCGATTATGAAGTTACCAACGTCAGTCAAGGATTTGAAAGCTACGAAAGTGTTGAATGGTACTTTCATACAGAATTATCCCGAAACTACTCTGAATTCAGAGAACCTGGTAGAGATAAATGTCTCGTTACGCCAGGAATTAGAGGGGGAGATCCACTTCGACCTTGAAAGATTGTCGTCTTTGGCAATCACGAACCAAAGATAGATTTCTCCAAGTATCTCCTCTCTTTCGCGTCTCCGGAAGTACACATCTTCAGATGCGACGATCTTCAGCGCGTACCCAAGTTGCCCTGTTTGGTTAATGTTTTCTCGTGATCTGGGTAATTAGATTCCAAACAACATTTTAAGAGATTTTATTTACTTCTTTTAATAGCTTTCCGATAATTTTTTAGTGGATGATTAGGAAATTCAGACTATTTATGTTCATATGGTTCTCTTTCGTAATGAACTTATCCTTTGAATTAATAGAAAATTGAGAGTTTTTCCCTGTTACGTTTCATGCATATTTACGATTCTGACTAGTGTTTATTCATTTTTACCGCCATCAGTTTTCAAAATCCCATTGTAATATCATCATAAAGCAAATCTCTTAGAATCACATCGACGAAATCAATCAAGAGCTCTTCCTTTGAACAAAGACTCCCAACCAAATTTGTTAGATAGATCCGTCCATTTTTTGGGGTGGGGGGGGGTTGTCAAAAACGACTTGCATTACTATATCAACAAGTTCGAGTACATAAAGGGAGATTCCGAACACAATAAAACCCAAAGGGCGTGAGGGGGTTTAGACAACCAATTGTAAGGTAGGGAGATAGATCCGTCCGTTTCAGGCATCACAAAATCAACTTCCTGTACAAATCCCAGCTTTCCTTCTTCAATAACTTCTATTTTATCACAAGAAACCTGATTTCATGATTTGGATTTGTTTCAATCTCTCCGCTATCGCAAAAATCATCACTAACTTGAAATAAATGTTCAAGTTCAAAATCATCTACCATTTCAAATGAAAACTGGAGGAACATCAGAAACATGCATGGATATGCATGATCCTGGAAATTATGTAAAACGAGCCTCGTACAATTACAAACGCTCTTTTCCCGCTGTGCATACCTTTGATTTTGCTGGACGAACAAATATTCTTCGTTATGCCTAGCCAAAAATCAATAGTTTAACAACCTACCCATCTTCTACCAAGTCATGACGGGTGATTTTCCTTCTCTGAAACATCGCTCTTTCATTTTATCCCACCGTAAGAAAGCCCTGCCCTTCAATTTCTAGGATACTTTTGTAATCAAATCTTTTAATATAGTTTCCGAGCCAACCAATAACTTCCCATGCAGTTATACATCCATCAAAACAAAGAACCTGTACCTCAGTGAAATTCGTCAAATATATCGCGGCCTTTGCAATTTCCAAGACGATCTGACGGCAACAATCACCAGCTTCGTTGTCTCTAGCGCAACCCCCACATATTTCACATATCTCATAGCCGTCACACCCTCCATAGTATCCACCATCGCCGTAGCCAATGTCACACCCCAACTCTAACAAAAATAGGAATGATATGGTCGTATTCTTGCCTGAAGGATGTAGCCTAAAACAAAACCAACTTGCTGACAAAATATATACACATTTATATATTTGATAAAACAGGGAGTTGGCTACAGGATTAGACATACATAATTCATACCCAATGGTATACAAAATCCAACTACCAAAATTCTCGTTCATCGTTCTACTAGCTATTAGTTGAAAAACCTGAAAACAGAGAAATGAATGGGGTAAGCAACTTGTTACAACTCTCCCGCCATAATTAGGGGAAGATGTGTTTCTAGGGATGTCCATGACAAAATTTATAGAACTTAAATTAATTTCTGACCAGAAATATCTTAATTTCTATTCCTTAGACGAATTTTTGAGCAAAGAAACGCGTTTGATAATAACTCAAAATTTTTGTTTTTAGAATATAAATTTGTTTCATAACGGAATAAAATTTTTATTTCTAAGAGGGTAGCGACAGTAGGGGTGAGCGGTTCCCGGTTCTTTACAGGTTCCGCTTGGAACCTAGAACCTGGAACCTACCCTCGGGTACAGGTTCCTCATTTTTTGGAACCTGGAACCTACCCGTCAAAACCGAGAACCTGGAACCTACCCTGTCACAGGTTCCGGGGTCGGTTCCGGGTTCCAACAGGTTCTTTTTTTTTTTTCATTTTTAGTTAAAAAAAATGAAAATGAATGCAGCAATAATAAACAAACTTGTCATTCATTGAAGATAATATAACACAAACAGCAAACAGCATTTTAGAAGTAATAAACAAGCTGTTTTTACATTCATGAGTGTAATAAGAGCCAATAGTTCGAGCACATGATGGATGAAATGTGCTCTGACAATGGCCATAATTGTACTGTAGGCATAAGAGCCAGACTTAGCTTCATCTACTTATAATGAACACAGAATTCATAAAATCATAAAGGTAAGTTCACCTACACGTTTCTATCAAATGGTGTCTTGGGAAAAATTGTGCATTCCCTGCTATCTTACTAACTTTATGCAGGTGGCATACCTGGGAAAACTTGTTTAAATCAACAAAAGACTCATAGCTCATGCTTTGATGCAGCTTCTGATAAAGTGTCTTCAAGTTCCCAAAGATTTTCGCCAAAGTCAGCACTCCTCTGCTGGAAATTGGAATGGCTGGATGATCCCTCCACTGAGAACGAAGAGGTAGAAGGCCAGCACATTTGGATGATGCAAGTCAGCAAGGCCAGCACATTTGGATGATGCAAGTCAGCAAGGTTGATTGCCTCATTCCAGAAATCATATCTCTGTCTCAGCATAGCAACAGTGCCAAGGATTCAGAAAGAATACTATTAAATATCAAAAACAACAAAAAGCAAGAAGATCCATACTATTTGCTCTTGCTCTGAGGGCTTCCCAGAAAAGCACTTATCAATATCATTGATTCTTTTGATGGCTACATCAGTACCCCTCCATTTTCCTTGATAAACAGTCCCATAAGTGCCAGAACCTAATTCTCGCAACTCTTCAAGATCACCGTTCTTAATTATCTGCAGAATGGAAATCCAAGCAAATTAAGAGCTGAGTCCCAGGAAAGCCAAACATGTATCATAGTGAAGCAAATCTCTCACTTGCAAGCGACCAATGCCATCTGATACTGGAAACCCGAAATTCATCCTCTCTGCCACTATAGAATTAGCATCCTACATGAAAATGTCAGATGTACATGATCATCAAAATGAATGCACTTGAAGGACAAACCAACCTCATGTATACAAACACTTTATGAACACAAAAGAGCTCAATCACCTCAGTGTCAGCTTCTTGCTGCACATTTTTATCCTGGTATGCTTCATGAGTGGAGTCATTTCCTTCATAAACTGTTAAATCAGGATTAGAAGGAAGAGCCGACTGAAGAACAGAAGCAGCTACACCCTCAGCAACATTTCGAAGATCTTGCTTGATGAGATCCTCTGCTGAACCTTCAGAAGAGAAATTAAACAACTATTAAAAAAAATATATATATATATATATAAAGGGGAAAAACAGAAAACTAACTTTAGAAACATAGAATATCGGTCCTATAAAGAACAACCTTCGGAAGATGGAAAATGTTCTGAATTGACATAGTTTGCGAGATTATTGAATGGTTGCTGGACTCCATCCTCCAACTGTAGGCCAGCAAGGTTATTGAATGTAGAACGACATAGAAAGAGCTCCATTATTCTTGGAAATGGAGGACATAATAGTCTCGTCTCATTGATGCTTCAGAGCGCGGCTCGAGTCTAAGTCTTCAAATTCCCGTTCTCGCACGCTGTACGTTCAAGGAAGGGGCCAAAAACCACCCAGAACGAGAAGAACCACAAGAGGAAGAAAGGCTCGAGACGAAAGACACGGCACGTCCGGAATACGAAGAACCAACAAAAAAAGGGGGGAAAAGGGGAAAAAGGAAAAATATATATATATATATATTCAAAGTTAGATGCAGTTGTGTCCTGGCCTCTGCGGGATTGTTTAGATGAAATGGACTAATAAATTTTTCTCCCAAAAGGGTAATGAAGCAAGAAAGAGCAGACAGTCTGAACTAAACGACCAAATATATTCAAACGTAAAAGCCAACCCAGCATCGTTATATGATGTCATGTTGCTGCTTTTCACACTTGGCAACCCAGGTATCTAGGTTGTCCTCTCTCGGTCTCTGCAGGGGAGCTCAAAGCACCGTGGAGGACAACTAATTGTCTCATATCACAAGAAATGACCAAGTTTGTGAATTCTGTGTATTCAGGAAGATTCTGACAAGACAACCGTGCATGGACAATTAAACTAATGGAAAGCCATTTAAAGCTTGACCATATTCCTGTCGAATGTGCAGGTCCTGTGTGCCCAGCCCACAACAGAATTCACCATGTCTTGAGTAAATAATATATAAAGTGTACCTCCATGAACAGGTTTCAGTGACAGTTCAAGCTGCATGCCTCGAGGGCACCAGCTGGAGACAGGCTAAGGAAAAACAGGGTCAATGTCTTATTCCGATTCCTCATGCCAATTCAAGTACCATCATTTACTTAAATATATTCCACCTCGTGGGCTGCAGTTCACGAGAAACCTTGCTCCTTTCCTGTTTCCACCAAATAAAAAATAAGGATCAGTCAAGTTTAGCATCACTTGACAAGGAAGAAGGCAAAAGAGGAAGAACTGGCAAAGGGTTCATGATCCCTGTTCATAAATGAAAAGTATCACAATGACTATCTCACCATCTTGCTGTCCTCCATTATCATAGTTTGCGAGATTATTGAATGTAGAACGACATAGAAAGAGCTCGGTTTCGACTGATAAAAAGAGAGAAAGCGCACGGAACATTCGTAACGCACTTGATGGAGGCCAGCAAGATGGTGAGATAGTCATTGTGATACTTGATCCTCTTCTCATCCTTGAGAGCCTCTTTGATGTTGATTAGCGGCGGGCTCGGGTCGTCCATACCTGCAGAGACCCAAGTTAGAACAGACAAAGGCAACAGATTTGAGCATCTTTTCTTCTTCAGTAAGTCATGACTGGATTAAGAAGACCTTCAACTTCAGTGAAGATATTACAGAAAGATGTAGCATCTGTATGCTAGTTGCCTTTTTTCTTTAAAGCTCGGCAGACTTACCATTTTCGGTAATAATAACAGGCGGGTTCCCGTACTTTGTCTTGATATAGTTCATTAAACTTCTGAGCCCCTGAGGTACTATGTACAACCATATTGAACTCGCCTGCAAATCGACATCCGCATGACAGTTTTAGTTAGAAAAACAACTGGAGAGAAATTCATGCATTGCTAAAAATACATCACAAGCTATCATTTGAACGACACACTTCATTCTAAATGATCTTTGCCTTAATCAAATCGAAAGTTTCTTGCTGTGCTGGGAACTAACGTACCCTGTCTCCAATTGGATTGAGTATCCCATCTCTAAAAGCTGAAAACAGCAGCAAACATAACTTAGCACCACCAAAATTAAAAAAGAGAAGACCCAAACAACTAAAACTTCCAGATATGCTAAGAAGGGTTACTTACACACAGTGACAGAGCCATGCTGCTTTTGCTGCACAGGATAACTAAACAGCTTAGTAACTCGGCATGCTGACGTTCAAATTAGGAATGCGCATCAGGGGTTGATAAGGATATACTTTAGTCTTTTGAGGAAGAGCGGCACCCCAGGTAGTTTAGCTTGTATCTCCTCAAACATTTTATCCACTCTAACAGCAGGAGGGGCTCTTCTGAATTGGGGGCTTTCTTCAAACACGTCAAAAGGTTGTTCGGTGAGCTGCATCGTTGATGGTCACGGACTATTCATTAGCTTATCGGAAGATGTTGCATTATAACTGACACCGGACAAGATATAAGAAACACAATTAACAAGGCAATCAGGGGATAAAAAAGGTGTCTATCAGTCATCAAGGAAAATGTTGCAGCAGACAGGATATAATACTCACAAGTCCTTTCATTTCAGCTAATCTAGTCAGGTCTCTTATAAGCCCACGCATGTCACACCGAGCAGAGAAGTTCACCACAGCCCATTTCTGTATCTTAGCTGGCTCAACAAATTTCTGCAGAAGAGTGAAAAGATAGCATAAACAGACTTATTGAACACAATAATTGGTGGCAGATAATTCAAATAACCTTACTCTGAAAGCTCCACCGTCCATTGCGGGGGAAGAAATCCTCTCCATTGCCCACGTTTAGCTGGGAAGGAAGCCACGGAAGTTTGTGTTATTGCAGATGATTGTCTAACAGTCCATTGCAAACAAACAGAATTTCTTTTTTTCTTTTTCTTTTTTTATCCAGCAAACAAAATGCAAAAGGGAAACTAGTAGTGGCACCTTAGGAGCCGGTAGAACGCGGCCTTCAACTTGAGTAAAGCTATTGCTAATTGTTATACCGCATGAACGCAGCATAGGTTCAGAATCATAGTTGCTACGCTCCAATCTGATCCTTCACTTGAAACTAATAAATCCAATTATGTTTCCCTATGGAATGGGTAGGCATCATTAGATAATACAATTGAGATGAGGCATGAACATTTGATTGTACTTAGAAACAAGTCTAATGGACTTACCACATATATTCATTCCGCTTTAGCTGATAAACTCTATTTACCGGCCATAATCTCTGCATTAACAACTTCCATATCTAAAAAAAACAGAAGAAGAGAGATTAGATAAAATATTCACTTATAGATATACAAAAAGAATTACAATATATAAAGATATAATCAATGTCACTTACCCAACTCAAATTTTTCTGCATTCTCGATACACTCCTCAACATCAATCAATCTTCCAATACGAACGGCTCTCAACCAATCTTGAGTGCAAATCAAAGCTTCCACTACTTTGGGAGTTAAAGAACTTCGAAAGCCATCAAGCACACGACCCGATGTACTAAAAGTTGATTCGGAAGCAACGGTAGATACGGGAATGGACAAAATATCTCGAGCCATCAAAGAAAGGATCTTATATTTTGAGCCATTAGTCTTCCACCACATCAAAAGGTCAAGATTAAGATCATTTTCATTTTTTTCTTGAAGATACTCATCAAGCTCGGACTTGTTGTCATCACACCCTTATTCATTTGAGTATAATTTTTTTTTTTCCAAACTTGGACGTCATACTTCTTTATTCTTTCACTACCACCCGAATTGACATTGGAAGCACTACCACTTGCACCCCAACTATGGCCACCAACATTTTGATCACTTGAAATAAGAGAAGATTGCTTATAAAATTCATACAAACGCTCAAATGCATCCTTCACCTTGTAATGCATCTCTTTAACTTTCAATTCATCATCATAGATTTGTCCATACAAGAAAGTCACATAATTCAACTTGGCCCTAGGATCTAACACAACCGCAATCAACACCATCATATTCACTTTATCCAAGCTTCCGTAATATTTATCAAATTTTTCTTTCATTTTCACACCCATATCTTGAAGCCTAGGATCCGAAGCATTGACCGCATCTTTCAAATATCTATACAAAAGAGCTATTCCTTCAAAATAATCATTTGAAGTAACATACGAACTCCCTGACATCCGATTGGTGGCATCATAGAATACTTTTAGAAAATCTGAAATAATAATAGCATTTTCCCAATCATCATCAATAGGAGTTTCATGGTTCAGCTCACTTGCAAAAGATATATTGTCTTCTTCCATTATTTGGAAAGCTTTTCTGAACTTTATAGCTGTGTCTAACATGAGATAAGTGGAATTCCATCTAGTGGCAACATCAAGAACTACCGAACCCTTATAAGTGATCTTTTCACTCTTAATGCAAGTCTGAAATGCATTGGCTCTTGCGGGAGAACTCTTTACATATCTAACCACATTCCGGATACGTACAATAGAGTCACGTACCGTAGTCAAGCTATCTCTCACAATTAAATTCAATATATGAGCTGTGCATCTCATGTGCAAAAAACTACCATCCAATATCGACGACTTTTCTTTGGAAAATTTATCCCTCAAATAGTTAATTGCAACATCATTCGAGCTAGCATTATCCACAGTGATTGTGGACACCTTCTTTTCAATTCCCCACTCTTCAATACATTTTTCCACCATTCTCCCAATCTCCCTACCCATATGACTATGCATCACCACAAAATTGATGATTCTTTTATGCAACTTCCAATTTTCATCAATAAAATGAGCAGTAAGACACATATAATTCAGATTTTGAATGGAAATCCATGTGTCGGTTGTGAGTGCGATCCTAGAATTAATCTGTCGAAAATAATTCTTCAAATAATTTTTTTCATCTAAGTACAACTTCATGCAATCTTTGGCCATTGTGAAACATGATATGTGTTTGAAGAGAGGTTGTAACTCACCGACAAATTCACGAAATCCAACTCGCTCAACCAAGGAAAAAGGTTGCTCATCAATGATGATGAACCGAGCAAGCATCCGCCTACAACGTTCTTGATTAAACGCCCATGTCGATAAGACACTACCGGTAGTAGAATCTCCTCCTGACTTGCCAGCCACGTCTACATTACGTGGTGCAAAGAACTTCTGTCTCTTATCTACGTTACGGGGGAACCTCCTGCATGTGGTCAAGTGCTTCCTCATCGCAGAAGTACCATTAGCAACACTATACTTAAGCATGGTCCCACAATGAATGCATTTCACTTGATTTGGTTTTCCATCCTTATCATTAATTCTAGTATAATGATTCTAGCATTCCGATGTATATTTCTTATCAAGAGGAAGATGACAACCGGCCTTACTTGTGGCACTCGTGGTAGGGGGTGCCTGTTCTTCATTTTCATGGCCAGAATACTCCAATTCCGTGATCGGACTCATCTCCTCATGTCTCTCCACCTCCATTGATGTGTTATCTTGATTCATTAACTTTGCACTACACAACAATAACATAATATAATTAATTTAGTTGATAACAATGTTAATGCATACCAATGGTGTATAGAAACATAATACAACACTTTTATACATAAACTAAGTCTATTATGTTGAAATACAGCATATCAATGGTGTATAGAAACATAATACAGCACTTTTATACATAAACTAAGTCTATTATGTTGAAATACAGCATATCAATGGTGTATAGAAACATAATACAGCACTTTTATACATAAACTAAGTCTATTATGTTGAAATACAGCATATCAATGGTGTATAGAAACATAATACAGCACTTTTATACATAAACTAAGTCTATTATGTTGAAATACAGCATATCAATGGTGTATAGAAACATAATACATCAGTTTTATACATAAACTAAGTCTATTATGTTGAAATACAGCATATCAATGGTGTATAGAAACATAATACAGCATGAACCATGGGAAAGTAGACCAATTTCAGTCTTTATTTCATCACCTACCTTTGAACCAGAAAGATTGCAAAGCTGTCTCACTAAAATCTACAAGTGATGTTGAAATTTGATGGTCCAACAGTGTCGAGAAAGCCCCTGACTGAGTCAATGACAGCTCTGCTGCTCTGGGACAGCATGGAAGAGAATTTAAGGCCAAATATGTGAACCTAGAGCACAAACATCAAGACATCAAGAAAAAAACAGGACAGTTTTAACTTCGCCATCACAATGACGTCAGCCAAATTAAAATCATCCAACTGTATTATAAATTTATAAGCATACATCAACTTGTAAAATAAGAAACTAGCTTTGACTTCTAAAGCCAATTGATATTTCTTCATTTTCGCTATGATAAATACATATACAATAACAGTAACATCGTATTGTCAAAGAGGCTTAAATTTTCCAATATTTTTTGCCCCAAGAAATTCGACCTACTAATTTGGCGGGTTACAAGTTACAAAATATTACTCACGTGCAAAATTAACTAAATATAAACATAGAGCACGTCTATATTTATAGCTCACTAATCAGAAGATTGGTTGGAGGAAATTTCCTCCCGTCCTACTAAGAGTAAAGGAGAACACAGCGCTATAAGAGAATAAACGATTTAGCAAGCATTCACTGGATTTGTGCAGTACTCAGTCAACAACCTTATCAGTGAGTCTCGCATGTGTTAGGGAGAAGAAATCCGAAACCACGTCATGCCATGAGCGCATCATTCGTCAAAAAGCTATTATAAAATCTGCGTTTGGATCATGTGTGGTAGATTATTCTAATCGAAAAGCTTCAATTTCCTAACTGCCAGAAAGTTACAGTAAGTCACAATGAGAACTGGAGATATCCCCTAAAGAACACACATCATCCAAATCTCAGTTTGTTGCGTCTTTAGACAATGATGTCTATGCCCCATGTTTGATCATGTTGTTCTCTTATTTCTCAGCAATGTCCAGCAGCTACAGTTAATCTTATCCTACACATACCCTCGCTCACCACATTGCTTTCTCATATTTTACTCATTTTTTTTGTCATTCCATCAAACATTTATAGCCCTATTATATGATTATATCATCAAGACAGTGTTGGTTGACTGATATTTAAGCTAACTTTTTTCCTAAAAAAAAAGAAAAGGATAATTGACAGAAAAAAGCAGGACAATGAGCTGCTCTAGTTTACTTTCTTTTGTACAACTCCAACTATTCTTGTTGTTAAGTAACAGTTAACCTACCCAAGAGCCCTCTTAGCAGAAGAGTGATGTTAAAAAGCTGGATATAGTGAAAAGTAAAAGCAAAGGTTAACCCAAAATATGAATGGAAGGCGAGTGACGTCGAGGGCGAGCGACGGTGGCGTCGAGGGCGATCGGCGAGCGAGGTCAGCGGCGGTGGCGTCGAGGGCGAGAGGAGGTGGCCTCGGCGGTGGTCGTCAAAGTGGCGTCAGGGCGAGTGACGATGGCGTCGAGGCGAGCGACGGTGGCGTTGAGGGCAATCCGGCGAGCCGAGGTCAGCGTGGTGGTGTCGAGGGCGAGCCTCGAGCAGGGGTCGGCGTGGTGGCGTCGAGGGCGAGAGGGTGGCGTCGGTGGCCTCGGCGAGCTAGAGGTCAGGGTGGTGACCGGTGCCGTCGAGGGCGAGAGGAGGTGGCCTCGAGGGGGGTCGGCGACGGTGGCGTCGAGGGCGAGCAACGGTGGCGTCGAGGGAAAACGGTGAGCCAGGGCCTAGGGGTCAGCCACGGTGCCGTCGAGGGCGAGCGGAGGTGGCCTCGATCCTCGAGCGAGATCAACGGCGGTGGCGTCGAGGGCGACCGACGGTGGCGTGGGCGACCGGGGGTGGCGTCGACTCGAGCAGAGGTGGAGAACGGACGAGCAAAGAGAGAGAACTGTGAGTCTGTGAGTGAACTGTGAAACGAAGTGAAAGTGTCGTGTGGAAGAGAGAGAACAACTTTTAGGGTTTCTGATTTCTGTAGACCTAATTCGACTATTTGGGGCTTTTTAGTTTTTTTTACTTTTAGCCCTAACCGGACCGGTTCCGGTTCCCAGTACCGGTTTCGGTTCCGGTTCCAATGGGAACCGGAACCGAGAACCGCCGGTTCCCAAAAAAAGGAACCGGCCTCCTCAGAACCGGGAACCGAACCGGAACCTCCCCCGGTTCGGTTCCAATTCCCGGTTCTACCCGGAACCACGCTCACCCCTAAGCAACAGGCATCCGGCGTTTGGTGACTGGCAAGGGGCAGTGGGCAGCAGGCATCTAACTGTTGACGGCGGGCGTTTGGCATCCCATGAGCAACAGGTGGGTGGCAAGCAATGACAAAAGTGAATAATTAGAAAAATTTTCATTTCTCATTTTTGTTCCAAAAATTGAAAAGTTAAAAATTTTAACTTAGGATTTATGTTCCAAATCTATTTCGAAATTGTATTACCAAATAGATTTTTGTTTCAAAAATGTTCCGGGAACAGACAAAAAATAGAAAAATATAAATTTTATCATGCGTGCCCTAAGTAAACTCGAGTTGGGGACCAACGATCCTCAACCAGGGCGGACTCTCCCAAACCGCTACCTCACACGATTGGGATATTACAATTGATATTGATCTATCTATGAAGTCCAAGCTAAATGGGAGTTGTCATTAGCCTATTATGGTCAACAAAGAGCTAAATAAGGCATGGGAAGATATCTCACTTCCTACACAACCTGGAATCTAGGCCCAACCTAAATGGGAGTTGTCATTAGCCTATTATGGTCAACTAAGAGCTAAATGAGGCATGGGAAGATATCGCACTTCCTACGCAACTTGGAATCTAGGCATGAGGACACCTACTTAGGTTGGACTTCATGAATAGATCAATTTCAATCATAATAAGCATGAGGTGGGGATTTAGGAGAATGTGCACAGTCCCCCACTCGGCATTACTTGTAAACTCATCTTCCTCAAATTGTGACGGGAGGGTCAACAGCTTGGCGACTCCAAAGTGCTTCTTTGTGATTATATATATATATTTTAAAAAAACTTTACATTCTTTCATTTGTTTTAAGGGAATAAGGTATTTGCTAGCGGCATGACCACTTACTAACCCTGTAAATAATAGGAAGGAATATTTTAGTGCATTAATCATGCGGATTGAAAAATTGAAAACAACAAGACATTACCCTTTAGTTGAATTCGCCTTGTTGGGAGTTTGACATTTCCCATCAGGAACAACAACTACCTCCCGATGAATAAATTGGAATCTATACAACGTCACTCCCCATCGATATCGCCATTTGGTAACAAAACGTCCGAATGAATCTATCAAGAACACGTGACCCATGTTAGAGACTTTCAGTGGGTAAATTGGAACAGATACCATGTTACCCTTCATTTGAATTTCTTCTCATGTCTATGTACACTCGTAGCCCTAAAGCTTGGAAGTGCCAAAGGTATTTCACATAGGATCTAGAGTAGGGGTGAGCACGGTTCCCGGGTAACCGGGAACCGGAACCGGAGGAGGTTCTGGTTCGGTTCCGGTTCCCTAAAAAGGGAACCGAACCGGATTCATAATTCAAAAAAAAAAAAAAACCTAACTTTTCCCCCGCAAGATTTCCCCCTCTCTGCGGATTCTTCCCCCCCTTTCCCTTTCTTCTCTCTCTCTCTCTCTCTCTCTCTTCTCCCATTTTCTCTCGTCACATCACTTCCTGCCCCCCCAACTTTTCTTTTCTTCTCTCTCTCTTCCCTTTCCCCCTCTCTCGGCCGAAACCCTACCCCTTCTTCTTCTTCTTATTTTTCTTCTTCCTCCTCCTCTTGCCGCCGCTCGCTGCTTAACCCACCACCACACCGCCGCCCCACGCCCTACTCACCACCACCTCTTGGCCACCGAACCACCACCACCCACCCCTCGTCCGACAAGCCATCTCGCCGTCCGACAAGCCGATCGCCGAGGCCGCTCGCCCGAACCCTCGCCGCTTGACGCCGCCTCTCTCGTGCTCTACCCATCGCCGAGCCGCTCGCCCGAACCCTCGCCACTCGACGCCGCCCTCTCTCTCGTGCTATGCTCGTCGCCGAGGCCGCTCGCCCGAACCCTCGCCGCTCGACGCCAATCTCTCCCGTTCTCGCCCGTCGCCGAGGCCGCTTTGCCGTCGCCAACGCCGCTCGCCCTCGAGGCCGCCGCCGGACGCCGCAGCCACGCCGCCACCGCTCGACGCCGGTCCGCCGGACTCGTTTATCACAAAGCCTAAGGGTCCCCGTTCGAAACATTGCGATTTGCCTTCTATTGAATTCGGCATTTGCCGGATCAATCAAGGTACGGTCCTCATCTAATCTCGCTTTCCGTCGATCTTAAGGCTTGCTCGGTTATTTACCATGACTTTGACCATTGGTTCAACTTTGCATGTTAATTATCCCGGTTGAAGTTTATGGTAAGGATTCTTTCCGACTGAAGTTTTTTCACATTTCAGAAACTATACGTGTTAAGAGAGAACTTCAGCACCTCTAAGATGAAGTTCTTGAAATTTGACACCAATGGCTTTGAGAAGATGTTATTCAGCGCCTTTGCATGTCAAAGGAGACAAAGATTGTGCTTACATCATTCTACCGCCCCAATCTACGTTTTCTGAGTTTGTTGTTTTCTTTTGTTCTAAGGATTGGATTAGGTTTTTTTGTGTTCATAGGGATATTTAAGTGCTTGAAAACAGAAATATGCACCAGCATGATTTTTGGTAGATTTACTCCTAATATGAACCTGCTTTGTTAACGTGTTAAGCATAGCGAGAGAACTTCTTCATGGACTTACAAAAGGATTTCCATGTTTTGATAAAAACATATGGTTTGAGAAGAAAGATCGGTGACAGCCAGCATATCCAATAATTCAAATTTAAAAATGAAGAAAAAAAAAAAAACCTGTTGGAACACTGGAACCGACCACCGGAACCTGTGGCCCGTAGGTTCCGGGTTCTTGGTTCGATGGGTAGGTTCCGTTTCCAAATTTTTTGGAACCCGTACCCGAGGGTAGGTTCCAGGTTCCAAACGGAACCGAACCGGAACCTGGAACCGCTCACCCCTAATCTAGAGTGCCTACTACGATCCATCTAGAAATTAAAATGCCTTTGGTGACTCATCTAGGACTTCACGCCTAAAGCTCCACGCATAGGATTTGAGATGCCTATAATTCCATTCTCACGACTTAAGATGCCTGTGGTTTCACACGGGACTTGAAATGCCTAAGTTTCTAAACGTAGGGCATGAGACGCCTAAGTTACTCACCTAGGTCTTTAGATGCCCAGGGTTTCCACACCCAAGACTTAAAATGCCTAAGGTTACTCATCTAGGACTTTGGAGCCTATGGTTCCACACTTAGGACATAAGAACGAAGGCAACGGCTTACAAATTTTTATGGAGGGAAGAAAAGTCTGCAAACTCTTGCCATTCGAAAGAAACAAGTAGGGTTCCTAAAACTACATCATGGACGAGAGTTGTTGCCCGCTGGGCAACTTGCCCCGTTTTATCACCTGCAACAAAGGAAATAGGACATCTTATTTCCATATTCTAAATGGATTCAATTTGGAACGACACGCACCATTTTGTGCCGAAGTGGATGATTTAGCCTTATCGTGATTCCTTGGTAAGAGGAGCTGTCACCATGGTCAAACACACTCCTTTATCTGCAAAATGAGAGATGGAACAAGTCATTTCCATTCTTGGTTGAACTATGTTAAATCAAATGATTAGGTCTCATCAAGGCTCATTGGCAACTTCAGAATCTCTTATAATATGGTGAGTTCACATCATGGTCGCTCGCCATGCAAAGAGTACTCCAATCAAGCATAATCTTAATCTGGCAAATAAACAGCCAGCTGAGCAAATTAAGACTACAACACCAATCAGCCGAGTAAGACAATATACAACCAGCAAGCATAACCTCAATCCAGCAAATATGATTCATTAGATGCCAAAACGAATTCATGGCCCCTTGGAGTATACGTTACTTGTGGTGTAAGTCAACATGCTTTGCTCATCTAGATAATTGATTAAATGAATCTATATGCATGGCAGAATATCAGGATCAGAGACAACATACATGGATGGATTTGAACAACAAATCAAGTAGCCATGGCACGTGGACGTCTTGGCCATAGTCCAAAATCACTGGAAACAGAGACGCTGTAAATGAGTCGAACAGGTAGATTACACAACAATCATTCCAAACACTAAAGCATAAGAATGCTTCTCGAAATTGTATTCCGAATTTCGTTTAGGCATTTTAACGAACATTTGGCGATCAGTTCAAAAACAGAACACGGAGTCATAACCGAAGTGTCAATTCCGATCCAGACAATTGCAATGACATCGGAACGCATTTAAACTCCTACCAACAGATTCACCATCACCGTTTCTACGCTCACTTGAAACCTTAAAGCACAAACCTCGGATTCAGCTCAATAAACAAAGCAATGACGTACCTACCTCGGAGCCTGCCTTTGGCCGCGAACGGCGTCGGAATAGAGGACTGAGGTCTTGGCGGAGGTGGCGGCGGAGGTGGCGGCGGAGGCGATTGGCGTCCGCGTAGAAGAAGCTCCAAAATAATCTCTCGATTCTGTGTTTTTTTCGCTTTCGGCTGTGACATCTCTTTCGACTTCAGTGATCGGCGACAGGGGGAAAAGAGAGAGACCTGTGCTTTCTTACTTCGTGGGGGCATACGTCGGGCTCTAAGCTTCATTTATTTCATGAAAAATAAATAATTTAAAAAATATTTTATTTAAATCAATTGCTTGTATTATTCGTAGAAATGAACGGACGAAAAAAAAAACATTAGTAACAAAAATTTGGATACATAAATTATTATTAATAATAAAAATATTTTTTACTAACTAATTAATTTAAGTAATACAAACCATCACCTTTAGGGAAAAAATTGAATCATTATCCTTCTGTTTTTTTAACGAAATAAATGGAGTCTTGTTGACACAAAATCCGGATAATAGCCTGGTTCCTAGGCTTGTTTACATGATGGGTTCTTTTTATATAAATTAGACCATTTCTGATTTTGGTGGATTTGGGTCGCGAATAGTCTGAGGATAGCTTTTGCAAGCTGTGCAAACTAGACTAAGACCCAATTAAGCCCTCTTATCATTTATTTATTTATTTATTTATGTTTTATTATATATGTTTTTTTTTATTTTCGCAAAAAGATTACCTAAATTGTCGACAAAAAATTCAGGCATCAACATGACATCTTTAAATATTGTCATTGGAGTTCCACATTCACCATAAAATATTTGTGCTACATCCGAAAGAGTTTATCATTATTGTTATGCCATTATGCTAGTAGGACTAGAGTCGTGGTAATCCTACACCATGGCGTGATCAAACTTACGCTACAAAGGAACCAACCAAAATGTCAAGATGATGATAAATGATCGAGGGGCAACATACATGTGACTAATGGGACTTTAGATCACTTAAGAGTGAGCTTATATTACTAATCCAACCTCCAAGCTGATAATAAGCTTAAAAACTTCGTTACTCAGAAAAAATGGATCATCTCTTTTCAATCCTAAACCAGTCAAACTTTTTTGATAAACGATCGGAACTAACTGCAAGTCAATGGCATTTAACGTGGCTTGGTCCACTAAAATCAAGGTGAGCTATTTTTCCATGTTTTTATCTTGTTCTCATACTTGGAGGAGATACTCCAACTTCTCCCCGCACTCAAGTTAAAAAAGAAAAGGCGTAAAGAAACTAGGGGTTAGACTTATATATATTGAGATTAGGTTAATTATAATTTACATTAATTATAATTGAACTTAATTGCCTTCTCACCCTCTATATAAGGGAATGCTTGTAGTCTTCATTTTGTATTGTGAATATACTATGCTTTCCTCTCCTTTATCCCAAATTACAAATCTCAACTTGGTATAAGAGAGATTATTATCTAAAAAGCGTTCATCGAGTCTATTACATGATGACTGCCCCTATACCAGTCACACCGGCTTCGTCTCTCCTTATTCTTCGCAAAGACCAAGGCCTTTAGTTGCTATTATTCAGCATGCTTCCGCTGCTCATTTCGAAAAAGCGGCACCGTAATCAGACTGCCGCCCTTAAATGAGACAAATCCTAAAATTTTGTTGCCAACGGACGACCAATGCCACCAAACGCGCTGCCGGGTCTCAAACTTGGGGAGCTCGCTACTGCTCATGGTGATTTGGACTTCTTCTGCCACCTATTTCGAAAAACAAATACCAACCCACGATTAACCGCCCCTCCATTGAGACAGCTTGTGAAGTTTTGTCGCCAACCACCACTGGACGCACCTCCACACGTCGCCATCTCTCGCGTCTTGACTGAGACACTTGCCTGCAAGCACCAACGGCCCTTCGCAATACTAACGTCATCAACTACATTAGTGCCACATCATCTCTGATTTTTTACCATTAACCAGTTCAAATAAGATCGACCAGACACGTTCCGTCACATTTCTGATCAGTTCGATCATTTTCTGATTGGTTTCTAGTGTTTTTCGACTAGATCTCTAGGTATTTCAACATCCTAAATTCGTTTTTGGCCTTGTTTTGTCCGTACCTACTCTCTCTTTTTTGGGTCAAATGTCCGTACCTACTCTCGACATAATGAATTCTGCTGGTTTTTATATTAGTAAAGTGCCTATCATATATAAATTGGACATCTCAACACCCATTCAAACTATTTTAAATGGTTCTAATTATGTCTTATAGGCTCAAGAAATATCAAGCTTCCTGAAAGGATACTAGCTTTGGAGTTATGTCATTGGAGATATCTATGTGCTAATGGAAATTTCTAAGAAAACTGAGGCTAAATTTGTGGATCCTTTGGAAGAATGGGATACTAAAAGTCACCATGTTCTCATATGATTTCAAAACGCTTAGATCCCATTTATCCAACCCCAATTTTGTCTTTTTAATACGGCAAAGGAAGCTTGTTAATCATTGTTCTAATTCAAATTTTGCCCATCAAAATCAACAGTTAGGGAATTTATATCCCACGCATCAATAGGCAGGCCAATCCATTAATGATTTTCTATCATTTATGCATGCAATTTGAAATTAGTTAACTTTGTCCGGACCTTTTGATAAATAAAAAAAAAAAAAACCTTGTATGGACCTCGCTTATAGGGGGCTAGTTATGCTCATAAATTTGCCGAAAATTGTGATGGTATGCGTGTCATGCAATTTTTGATGACCCTAAATGATGAGTTTGAACCTATGAGGACCTCCCTTTTGCATAGAGATGCTTTTCCTCATGTTGAGACAGTTGTATCGGAATTATTGAGAGAGAAGACTCAACTAACTACCTCGAAAGCATCATGTACTGCTATGTCCATCTCCAACCAACAAATGCGATACTTGCTACTTCAAGTTCTTCCTCCTTGCACAAGCCATTTTGCAAACACTAGTGTTGGCATGGTTATATGGCATCCAATTGTTATCAGATACGACCTGTGCAACCCACAAAATCGGACTATCAACCTCACAACTATGGTCCTCCTGTCCTTTCTTGATTGCATATCCGTATGATCACCCTTCACAAGTTAGTGGCTCAGGATCTATGAATAAGGACTATATGGAAAACATTTTTGAAATAAACAGTAGAGATACCGAAGGAGCATTGAATTAATCTAGCATAATCAAGTCTCCAAAATTCTATGAATCTCCCGTTCATCCACATTTTACTTTGGTGTTTAATCAATTATAACCGATTAGTGGCAGTTTCAAAATATAAGATAAAGTGCATACCAAAATGACTATCAAGTTCCTTACCAAAAAAATTAAAATTCCTTACCAAAAAAAAAAAAAAAAAAAATGACTATCAAGTTACAATTGATAAGACTTGGAAAAGCTTGTGCTAAACATCACACTTAGTAATCTATTAGTTTTCTCTCGAGGAAAGTATATCACAAGTGCTAAAACTTGGCATAGATGGACACTTAAGCGCCAAAATTTCCAAAAGATGCACTTAAGTGCCACTTAAAAAAAAAAGACACTTAAGTACTAACGCTAGCGTGGCTAGCCAGAAATTCGACGTAACTTAGTTTAATGATATAAGTGGTCTATTGGCTCGTTGGAATAGTTACTTAGCAATGAACATACAAAACCACATCGTTTTGCCCATAAATTTATTAATTTAATATTAATTAAAAATAAAAAAACTAAATTATTAATAAATAAATAAAAAAGGGGGAACAGCAGGTTCGGTGAGGGCTGTGGAGGCCTTCGCCGAACCTGCTATCCCCCTCCCCCTTTTAATAATTTACTTATTTTATTTATTTTTAATTAATATTTATATTAAAAATTAATTTTGGGCGTTTATAGCGCCTTGTGGACAATTTTTTTTTTTAAAATTGCAACGTCAATAAAAAAAAAGCCGTTGGAAAATGTCATGCCAGCCATTTGGCTAAAATTTTTTACCATTGGCAATTAAGTGTCTCATTCTTATCTGATTTTAACATTTAAGTGTACATTCTAAAACTTTTGGCACTTAAGTGTTCTCTTATGCTAAGTTTTAGTGCGTACAATGTTCGCACTCCATTTTTTCTTAGTAGTGAACATCGTGCACGAGCACGCACACATGTGTATGTGCATATATTATGTAATACATGGTTGATTGTCATATATTTAGTATATTCATTAATGTTACTTATTATTTGCAACCACTTGATTTTAACACTTATATTTACATAGAATGTCAAAGTAAAATTTGGTTTTAACTGGGTTATATTACACTGAAATATTGCTAAATCTAACCCATGCATCTCACGGGTCAAGGTTATAAGTAATAGGTATATGGACCATTCAAGGAGGCCCTCTACAAGCAGCTGACATGTCACTTATTCTAAGTAGGAAGACGCTCCACATGATTTGAACACATGATCGATGGAACCACACTAAATACTAGACCACTCAACGTACATCTTAAACGTTGGAATCCTAAATTACCAAACAACAATTATAGGTCAAGTAGTTGCAATACAGGACGACAGAACTCGATTCTTTTACCAAGAAGTCTCTATTTCGAACTAGTTAGTAGATGTAGGCATTTCATGGGGTTGGGACTTAGAACGATATTTGGTCATCCTTGTGCAATTATTGCTAATTGAAAATGACTTTAATGTGAATATTATCAAAAAAGATCGTAGGTATTCAAGATTTGGGATTATATTATTCCAAGAATTCCACTACCTCTTGTTTAATTGAATATGCCGATGATGGATATAGATCTGATCCACATAAAACTTGCTCTCAAATCGGTTATTTATTTGTTATAATGACACCGCAATTTCTTAGCGTTCTATAAAGCAATCGTTAGTAGCTACATCTTCTAACCACCCTAAGATTATTGTTTTACATGAAGTTGGAAAAGAGTGTGTTTGGTTAAGATCCATTATAAAGTATATTCATAATTCTTATTGTTTAAAACCGGTTATAAATTCTCCCTCTATAATTTATAAAGATAATACTGCTTATTTTGCACAAGTTAGGAGATGATATATCAAAGGTGATAGGACCAAATATATCTCATCGAATTTTTTCTATACTAAAAAACTCCATGAAAGTCGACAAATTGATGTTAAATAGATTCAATTCATAAATAATCTTGTAGATTTTTTTACTAAATCATTGTTAACGTCAACTTTTGAGAAATTAGTACATGGCATTGGTATGCGGTAAGTTCAGAAGATGTAAAATTGACTAACTCTAGCAATGACTATATGGCTCAATTAAGGGGAATATATTATAAACTATGCATTGCACTCTTTTTCCTTTATGTTTGGTTTTTTTTCCCATGGAGTTTTTTCAGTTTAAAGTTTTTAACGAGGCAATTATTGTATCCATAAAATGGAGAGATTATAAAATTTATGCTTTGTACTTTTTTTCCCTTTTGTCCAATTTTTGTCCCATTGGGTTTTTCTAACTTAAGATTTTTAATGAGGTAGTATCATTCAATGCACATTCGTAATATAATGAATACAATGAATATTCAAGAGGAAGTGTTATAAAATACATGAATGAATATTCAATATATTCATCATATCTAATGTAGTTATTATGGTACATTTGTATCCTACATTCTAAATACATCTCATTATATAATGAATATTTATCTCCCTATCCAATATACGTATTATTCAATATATTGATATTAATGATAAATATATCTTTATTTTCTTAGGGTTAATATCCTAAAAAACCCCAAACTTGTACACTTATGACAAATTTATCCTAAACTATTTGACCACCAAAAACCCCAAACTGGTATACCTTTAACAAATTTACTAAAAATCGGTACACTTGTGACAAATTTACCATCTGTCAATTTTTGTTAAATTTTACTGTAAAATTATTAAGTTAAATGACACGTGACAGTTGATCGATATACCAATTTGGGATTTTACGCTCCATTTGTCACAATTTTCAATTTTTGTGATTTTTGTGTGGTATTAATCCAATTTAGTAAAGGGTATATTTATCACAAATTTATTAGTTTGGGATTTTTTGTGGTCGAATAAAGCAGTTTGAGATAAATTTGTCATGAATGTACCAGTTTATAGTTTTTAATGGTCAGTCAGGGTAAATTTGTCACAAGTGTATCAGTTTTAGGTTTTTTATGATAAAAAAAGAAGAAGTTTGGGGTAAATTTGTCACAGATGTACCAATTTGGGGTTCTTCAGGGTATTAACCCATTTTCTTATAAATAAGAACTTAGTTTTTGTCATTGATATATGTTGATATAGTGAAAATAAAATTTTCTACTCTACCTTTCTCTACGAGCTTTGTTGGCCGGCTTTCTCTACTATCTTTAGTGTTTATTTGCTTTCTCTACTTAATTTCTCTTAATCTCTCTATTCTCTGTATTATATATTTGCAATGCAATATTTTAAAGCAAATATGAGATTTTTTTTATGACTTTATATTAGCATTATTGTATTTGGACCGACAGAGAAAAGATGTTATGGGCCCCGGAAAAATTAGATTCTTTGCATGAAAAAAATTAGGTGGAGATTGGGTCCGTTTCCAACCAGTCAATGCTTTACCTAAATGTCATCGTTGCTGTCAGATACTTTAGCATTAAATCATGCACTTATTTAATATTTTTTCAGAATTTCTTGGTCTGACTTTTTGGCATGGTATTATTTGCGGTTTTCATTTGGCGTAGCTTTTAAATTGCTGCCCTTGGATCTTTGACAAAAAGCACGACAAGTGCCTCGGTCAAAGGTTTGAACCCGTCTCTCGGGGCAGGCGGGTGCATTGGTCAAAAAAGAGATCCAATTGCTTTTTCTTTTTTTCTTTTTTTCTTTTTGTCAAATAGAGAGAGATCTAATTTTCGTAGATCTATACTGTGTATTCTTTTCGGACATCGCACATATTCGATTGAGGGCATGGGCGGTCCCTTGTTCCTTCAACTTGGCATTGGAATCACGCTTTCCAAACGTCGATAATTTTGGATCTCTCCTTGAAATTCGCTGCTTATTGTTTTTTGTCTTCTCCTTCTTTGCATTTATTCGTTCCTTTCGATCCACAAAATGTGGTATGCATGTAGATCTGATCATAATGCTGTCCTTTTCAAACTCGAAAAAAAATCAGAAAAAGGCGGTCCCCATGGCTTCAGATCTACAAAATATCAAGACTGATTTAAACATCGTTGATGCCGCTTATTATTTATGAAGATTTTAAATTGACAAGCACGCCACTTAAAACCCATATCTAAATTGCTAAACATTCGAAGTTTATTTCCTCTTACACCGCGCTAAGTCCATCGCTTTTAATATACATATGTATATGTATGAAACACGTACGTGTATACGTATATTTAGCTATCAATTTCGGTTTCGTAATCTAGCGTTTGTAGCTTCCAGAGATGTTGCCACCTTGCCGCCACCACCAGTGCTTGTTGTCTAATAAAGGGAAAATTTCAAAAAATGACTCAAAGTGTCATTATTTTCTCAAATAAGGATCCGAAGTAGAATTTGTTTTAAATAATGATCTAAACAAGCCTTGGTTGTTTCAAATAATGACCTAAAGTGACTTTGATTGTTTCAAATAAGGACCTGAACTTGTCGATTGATTAAATTTTCCGAACGATCTAGGTATTTTCAATATTTGCCATTTTCATTTATTTTCTCCTCTTTTTTTTTTTTTTTTTGGTTCTTCTTCTTCCTCCTCGCTAGTGGCCGGCCGGCCACTAGTGATGCCCATAAAGGGTTGGGAGAGGGTTGCCCTCACCAACGATGGCCACCCACGTTGGCCACAAGCGAGCCAAACCTTGCCTATGGCCATCCATGAGGTCAGCCCTCGTTGGCCCTAAGCGAGGCCGACCCTCACCAGATTTGGCGAGGGTGGCCTCACTTGCGACCGGCAAGGGCTGGGCGACCTTACCGACCGTAGGCGAGGCCACCCTCACTAGATCTGGCAAGGTTCGGCCTCACCTGCCCTAGATGAAAGCTGGACCACTCTGGCCAGCGACCGCAAGGTCGTCTAGCTCTCACCGACCACGGGCAAGGCCACCCTTCCAAGCAGGCAACGGTCAGTCTGGTGAGGGTCGCCTCACCCAAGCGAGGCCATCCTTCACTTATGGCCATTGTGGGCGGCCCTCACCTAACCCTCTGTGGGCATCGCCGGCGGTCGACCAGCCACCAGCAAAGAGTAATAAGAAGAACTAGGGAAAAAAAGGGGGGGCGGGGAAATGGTAAATGACAAAAATACCATTGATTTTCAGAAAGTCGGGTTCTTATTTGAAATGAACATAATCACTTTAGGTCATCATTTGAAACAACATCCACTTTAGGTCCTTATTTGAAAAAATGATGTTACTTTAGGTTTTTATTTGAAATAAGGTCCACTCCGTGTCCTTATTTGAAAAAATAATGGCACTTCGGGTCCCTTTTTAGAATTTTCCCTCTAATAAATGGAAAAGGTTCTCCCAAGACACCCGTGACAACTCCTTGGCGGGAATAACAAAGCGAATATTGCTTTTCTTTTCGTACGGAAAAAGTGACATAAATAATCCATAGCCTTTAATTCAGTTTACAATATTGGCTTCAAATTTTTAATTTATTAAATATGATAATGAACTTTAGTCTAGTGTTCAATGCCATTCTTAAACTTTTAATCCATTCAATGTGATCATTGATTTTTTTTTTACGTGTTCAATTTTGTCCCTGGATTATAAAAAATATATTCAAAATTGCTCCTGAACTTAAACTTATGGAAAAATAACATGAGATATTTTCATATAATTTAAGGACTAACTTGAATATTTACAAAAAATCCATGGACCATAATAAAGAAATTAAAAATTTATGGACAATACTGTAAATAATCATAAATGTCAAACCCAAAGTTTGAGCAAATAGTTTCAAGAGATGCCAAACTAAGTTGATTTTCAAGAAAAAGGCAGTCCATATAACTTCGGATCTATGACATATCAGGATTGATTAGACATCATTAGATCTCGCTTGTTATTTATATAGATTCTAAATTGACAAACACGTCGCTTGAAACCCATATAGAAATTGCTAAATGTTCGAAGTTCATTTCCTTGTACACTGAGCTAAGTCCATCTCTTTTAATATTCATATGTATACGTACAAAATACGGATGCGCATACATATATTTAGTAGTCAATTTCGGTTTGGTAATCTAGCGTTTATAGCTTCCAAGGGTGTTGCCACGTTGCTACCATCCATGCTTGTCGTCTAATAAATGGAAAAGGTTCTTCCAAGACACCCGTGACAACTCCTTGGCGGAAATAACAAAGCAGATATTGGTTTTCTTTTTGTACAAGAAAATGACATAAATAAATCATGAAGTTTGATTCAATTCATAATATTGACTCCGAATTTTTTATTTATTCAATATGATTCTAAACTTTAGTCGAATATTTAATGTCATTTATGAACTTTTAATTTGTTCAATGTGATTTATAAATTTTTTTATATATATTCAATTTAGTTCCTAGGCTATAAGCAAAGAATTAATATTGTTCATGAACTTAAATTTATGGAAGAGTAGCATTGAACATTTTCAAATAATTTAGGGATTAACTTCAATATTTACAAAAAAATTCATGAAGAAATTAAAAGTTTAATAATGATACTGTAAATAATCATAAATGTGAAACCCAAAGTTTGAGCAAATAGTTTCAAGAGATGTCAGAGTGAGTTGATTTTCAAGATCGAAATAGACAAATTACGCGAGCTTTTCTATAAATATTTTTTTTGTGATTGGATCAAATTTCTGTCACCATAGTCAGTCAGATCAAGCCCTGGGCTGGCAATGCAAATGCTACGTGTAATATTTTCGATGAAGCTGATGGATGGATCAAAAATGTATTTCGAGTCCATCCGTTTGGGACCTTTTTCGAATTTACTAGCTTGTCATTTTCTGTATATGAAAATTCATGGGCATGTGTTTCGAGATATTTTTTGGGCATTAAAAGTAAGGAAAAATGATATGAGTGGTCATTAAAATTTGGTGCAAAGTATAATGTGGTTGACGAACTTTTTAATTTGTTCAATGTAATTTCTGAACGATAATTTCATATACAATTTGATTCATAAACTTTTAATTTGTTAAATGTGATTATTCAACTTTGGTCTTATGTGCAGCATGATCCTTAAACTTTCAATTTGTTCAGTGGAACTCTTGAATTTTTTTCACATATTCAATTTAATTTTTGAACTATATAAAACTATTCAATATTATCATTCTATTAATTCAAGATCCAAGACAACATTAAACATTCTCATGTAACTTATGGACTACATTTATATACCAAAATTTCATGAATCATATTAAATAAATAAAATTATATTGTATATTAGATTAAATTTTAGGGATCGTATTGAATAAATTTAAAATATAAGGATGAAATTATATGTTAAATTAAAGTTTAGTGGCTATATGTGACATTATCCCTGGAAGTTAAGGAAAAAACTAAAAAAAAAAGTTGAGCGATGAAATGAAAACTCTGGTGAAGATGCAATGCAGCAGTCGTGTCCGTATGTATCCGGCTCGGATGCCAGGTCGCCTTCTTCCCACCGCACATCCCGCACCTAACCCGTACCCTCTTTCACTCTCTATTATCTCCTATCTCCTGTCAAGAAGAAGGAAGAAGACGAAGAAGGAAGGTGAACAAGAAGCAAGAAGAAAAGCAGCAGTAGAAAGGTGAGCTCGATCTCGCACCGATGCTCTCGAATCGAACCTGCTCCTCCCCGATCCCCCCGCATCGATTCGCCTGAAACACAAAAAAGTTCGCATCCTTTTCCCTCCACCGATTTTACCCGCTCCTTCGAGGCGTAGAGCAGTTAGGGCCTTGAGCATTCATGGCGGAACTCCCGGGCGAGCTGGTGACCGAGATCCTGGACCGCCTCCCGGTCGAGTCGCTGCTCCGGTGCCGGTCCGTCTCCAAGCGTTGGCGCGACATCATCGACGGCCCGGCCTTCGTCCGCTCCCACTTCGCCCGCTCCTCCGAGTCCACCGCCAACCTCACCCTCTTCTTCCGCCACTCCTCCAGCCTCTACTGCATCGACCTCACCTCCCTCCTCCGCCACGGCGGTGTCGCCGAGATGAACTACCCGTTCATGTTCTACGGCGACCGGATCCGCGTCCTCGGGTCCTGCAACGGCCTGTTCTGCATCTGCAACGCCGACGATGACGTCGTCGTGTGGAACCCCGCCACGCGGAAGCACAAGTTCCTGCCGTACTCCGCCGTCGAGGTGCGGCGCTTCTCGGCGTTCTCCGTCTGCGTCTACGGGCTCGGGTACGACGAGAGCCGCGACGATCACGTGCTGCTGAGGCTAGCCCAGCTCGTGACGGAGCCGATCCAGTCGGAGGTTAGTATCTACAGCTTGAAGGATAACGCGTGGAGGCGGCTCAAGGACATGCCGTACTCCCTGGTTGATCCGCGCAAGATGGGGGTTTTCGTGTGCGGCCATCTGCACTGGATAATGACTCGGGAGGTGGGGTCGGATTCGGCAATTCTGCTGGTGGCTTTTGATTTTCGAATTGAGGATTTTAAGGTGGTGGATCTGCCTGATGGTATCGATAATAAGCTTGACGTGGATTTGTCCGTCCTGGGAGGGTGTCTCTGCCTTAGCATTAACGGGAACCACATGGGTGTCGATGTGTGGATTATGAAAGAGTATGGATTGAAAGATTCATGGATTAAGTTGTTCTCAATACCGCAATCTGAAGTTGCGAGGACTCTTGATTTTGTCCGGCCGTTGGCTTACGCCAAGAATGGTCGTCAAGTTTTGGTAAGACAGGACAGTAAGAATCTCATTTTGTATGATCTAGAGACTAAGGGCATTGAGAGGGTTGATATAAATGGCATGCCAAATTCCTTTGAAGCAGAGATTTGTTTGAGAACCCTTGTTTCGGTCGATGATTATGGAGGATACACCAAGAAGAAGCAGCAAGAAGCGGAAGAGATTAAGAATAGGAACAAGAGGTAAGTATTTTGTGAAAAGTATCAAGTTAGACTGTGTCATATTCCTTATGGACAGACCTTTAATAACCTGGTGTAGTGCTTTCTTCCCTCTGGCATGTCTGTGAAACGGTTTTTGGGATGGAACAGGGAAACTGATATGAAAATGATAAATGTCCTATTTAAAGGATAGCCCTTTCTGGAGGAAGAAGATTTGTTCTATTGATGCAGTGGATGCTCAGATCCTCCCTATTTCTGGACGGTTTAACTTTTGGGAAGTCAAGGAGACTACTAAGGTGGTTGTGTGATCTAATTAATTTGAAAATATGGACAAAGAATAGAGGAGATGATTGAGAACTAAGGGGAACTAATCTAGGAATTGGGAACTTGGAATTAAAGCCAAATTATGTTTCACAAAACAAAACAGTTGTATGCTCCTTTATTTTTTTTATCCATATTTTTATTGATAAAAGAAAACATAAAACAGTTTGAAATGAGAATTTATGTTATAGAAGGGGAGTCTATGTATAATGCATCTGAAGAAAACACATTCACAAAAGGTTTCTATGGAAACAATAGGGTAGAGAACATCTATTTAAGAGCTAAAAAAGCCAAAAAAAGAAAAACAAAATGTTTTCCGTTGCTCTAATTTGTACTGATAAATAGGAATGAAGTTCCCCTTGTCACAATTATTGTTCCATTCCATTTGTTAGCTTTAAGGCTGCGTTCGTTTTGCGGAAAATAACTTTCAGGAAAATGTTTTTCGGATTTTCCGGTGTTCGGGTGGGCGGAAAATCACGGTCAAGGAAAACATTTTCCGGTCAATGGAAAATCCCTTCTTGACATCTTGGAAAATGATTTCCTCTTTTGAAAAGAGGAAATCATTTTCCTGGCCTCTCGCCTCTCGCCTCTCGCACAAGCTCTCGCGCGATTTCCTTCCTTCAGCTCTCATTCTCTCTCTCTCTCTTGCTCTCCCTGCTGCAATGGCTTCGACGACGTCCTTCTCCGGGATCAGCCTTCGCCCTCCCTGGCCGCTCTTGCCCGCCTGCTCCGGCTGGGGCGCCGCCACCGCTGCCGCGCTCCGCTTCCCCGGCTGCTCGAAGCCGCTCGGGGGGATCCGACTCAAGAGGGAGCACCGCGGCGGCGCTGGGAGGCTCGCGGGGAGCCCGCCGTCCAGGCCGCTCGTCGTGCGGTGGCGAGCCGTGAGCTCGTTAGATCTGGCGGCGGAGCTCGCGGGTCGCCGGATCTAGCGGCAGAGCTCAGGCTCCCGATCCAGGTGAGCTCAAGCTCTGTCACCAGATTCGGCGAGCTCGGGTGAGATCGGTCGAGCCTCGAGCTCGCCGGATGTGGCGGCGGAGCTCGTGGCTCGCCGGATCTGGCGGCGGAGCTCGCGGCAGAAAATTAAAAATATTAAAATTTTGATTTTTGATAATTTTTTCTAAACAATTAAATGAGCTAACGAACGGCAGAAAATATTTTCCACTCAAATTTTGATTTTGGCCGAACACCGGAAAATAGAGTCATTTTCCTGGAAAATGACTTCCAGAAAAATGTTTTCCGGAAACATGATATTTTCCGCGAAACGAACGGAGCTTAAGACTACCAAAGTTAAGGGGAAAAAGATTTATGTTGGTTTATTCTTATTACATTCCATCCATCGTACCATTATGGTTGCTTAATGATAGATTTAATAGTCAGTCTGCTGAGTCCGCTTTAACTTTTATATAGAATCTGCAACAGAATGTCTCTGGTAAATATTTTGGTGACTTGGCTTACTCGCACCTCGCATCTTTACTACTGTTCTTGATTGTTTAGTTGATTAGAAACTGCCTTCCTCCTGTTCAGGGATGATTCTCTCTCATTGGGTTTCAAGCTTGTTCTCTGATGGAGGCATAGATGTGCAAGGGCGGTGAGTTATCTCTATGAACTGTGATTACTCTGATTAGTGATTTTGCCTAACAAATGCTATAGAGCATGATATTCTATAAATTGGACTTTAATTAAGAAAATATAGCTCCATTTTTGCTATCGAATTTTTAAACCAAGACTTCTTCTTTTGGAGGGAGGAAAACATTTATTGTTTCCAAGTAACATATTAAAGCATCAGATAGTGTATGTCTTTTCTAGATAAACACATGCTGTCTTGTCCCATTGGTATGACATGGTCATGGAGGAATGAAATGCGAGCAAAGTTATACTGAAATTATAGCTAACTAGTAGGACAGAGATCTTGAAGGAGTCTATCGTCGAGTTTCCCTGTCATTTGTTTATGACCTTGAGTTTTCACCTTTTGTTAAGCCTTTTTAACTTGCTATATATTCTGTGTTTTGTATCGTTTAATTTGATACTTTCATGTATGTCTGATGTTGTTGATGCATCTTTGCCATACTTGCGTTGAAACGACGTCAGTGTCATTGGCATTTTGTTTCTTAACTTCTTTAAGATGCGAATATAACTCTGCAGCATGTGTATGTTTGCCTAAAGATGTTGATATTTGTGGGTAGCCTTTCCAACTTGTCCTACGTGACACTTTTTCAATTTTTCTGGTTGCAGTAGTGTATCTTTGCTTTCTTATGCTATTCCCTGAACAATAAAAGTTCCATCTGTTACTTCAATGTACTGTGTCTTTCCTGGGCTCCGTCAGGGATCTGATCCTAGAACCTAGATCTAAGTGCCCCAGCCCGCATTATACCCTGGTGGGGGTCAAACCTTCCACCTTCCAAATCCCTTGTGGGATTTGTGATGACTGGGCTACAAGTGCTGTGGCTTCCATTTGCTAGTCCGTCCTCATAAATGGCATAAGGTTACTAAATAATTACCTCTAATTATTTCTAAAAGAGCAATGCATTTAGTAGTTCTTGAAACTTTCAACACGAGATTTGTTTTCCTTCCAATTCATGATATATCCTGTGTGTGTATGATTGTCCTTCAATAAGCGAAAAGCATATTTGCAAAACAATTGATATATGCTTTTGTGTGCCCAAGGTCTTGCCATGACTGCCAATTGGTTTTTCCAGGTGCTGCGAACCACTCAGAGAAGGAAATGCAATCAGAGAAGTAAAGCTTTTTGCCTCAGTATTTAGATTCACCGCTCAACTTTCAACAAAATGGACCAACATATCATCAAAGAAAGTTTTGGTGAAAAAAAGAAAAGGATGCATAAAAAATAACTATCCGACCTGCACAACTTACCTCCTGTAAGTAGAGAATACTTTTTCCTTTTCATGAAGAACAAACTGCTGAAAACTGCTGTCAACAGAAGTAACACAAAGAAGACCTAATTGGCACGAGTAGGGAAACCTACTAAGCCTACTGACAAGAACCATACAACTTGAAAGTCGAGCTAAGGATTGCAATAATCCTTGAATATGGTATAATAATTTGATCCCGTTGATCTGCTCCTTCAAGTCTTTGAACCCATGTTTCAATTTGCCCACGGCCAACATCACCTTGGTGAGATTTTTGTCGAAGAAGGACATGACATCCCTCAATTGAGTCCTCTTGGCACAAGACTCTTTTCTTGAGCCTTTTCTCCAATAACAGCAATAGCGGTAACATCTGATTCTGACGTTCTCTCAACCACGTGGTGTGCACCATCAACTCTCTCAACCACTGTGTCTACAGCTTGATCTAATAACATTTGTCATGGGCAGACACTTGAGATCGTGAATTGTGTGGCACTTAGGCTCTAAATGACTCATTCACCCCTTAGTCATCTAAGCTCAGCCTTGCCCTCAACTATTGCTCACTCACTCACTCACTTGGCCCATCTCGAATCATACAGACGAGTGTTTATTTTTGAACTGATAGTTACTGTTGTGTCGGAAATTCTAACCAGCTAGCTTGCCTTTGACATCATTATCAACACCTCTATGAAAAATCGATGTTCTAAAACTCTACAAGGATGTGCTGCTGGAGGAGCAATGTGACATTTGGATTCTGCAACATTCTCCCCAAGAAAACTTGAAATGTCCCGAATTGAAAATTACAATTGGCTGCATTAGTGGCAAGGTTTGGGGTCACAAGCGTGCTCCAAATGAATGGATTATAGGTCCATCTCGAAAGATTCTTGTTAATATGATTGTCACAAGTTGATGTAGAGTGGATGAGCAGAGCCTTCTCCTGAAAATGACTCTTTTGTGGAAGCCAAGAGCAATCACGAGTAGTGGAGGGAAGGTTCCATTCATGCTAATCGCATGTGCTTTCAGGCTTTTATTGATCAAAGTGCCAAAATAAAACTAAGCTGCTCCAATGTTTGTCTTCCAAGAGGAAAAGGTGACACGTAAGCTGTGGATAGAAGCATGAGTAACCATAGCATATGATACTGGCTCTAGCAGCTGAAGAAGCTTTGTATCGATTCTATCTCTTCTATGAGACATCATTTGGTATCTGGTCAGAGTTATAGATCGAATGGAATTACATGGACAGGGAAGATTCCTACTTCTTGTTTGAATGTGACTGCTGAGTGTTGCCATCTTGGTATGTTATGCTAGGAACTTTGCTTTTGATACAGTTTAGTGGCAATGCACCACACATGAAAGTTGCTGCAGCCACTTTTTACTGATAATGCCCGGAACACTATTGGAATGGAGCATCTATTGTAGCTCAGCCACAACAATCTAGTTCAATTCAAATCCACGTGAAGCATGTTCTACAATGAGCTTTGTTAAACATTCCATATCCAGTGGGTGGGGGGCACTTCAATTGCCTGAGAGTGAGGACTGTCATGCAATGTTGTTGATTAATGGGAAGGTCTTTTCTGAGGAGTCCGGAGTCAATTCTCCAAGGAAATAGTCCCTTTATGAAGCGTTGTTCTACAAGTGTTAAAACAGTCCATACACAATGGGTTGAAGGCACTCTACTAGTCCAAGAGTGAGGAGTATTGTGCGATGTCGTTGAATATGAGAATTTTTGTCCTGATGAATCGGGAGTTAGTTCTCCAAGGAAAGAGTCCCCATATGACCTCAGCTTATGCAGGATCTCTCTCTTGCTGCTGATTTGACCATGGAGCTTGCTTCCAAGCAATCAGTATATCACTGAATATTGAAGTTTCATATGGATACATTGAAGATCGAAGGTGAATATTTTTTTTCCCTTAAATGTTGTCTGGTGGAATGGGGGCTTGAACACCTCATTTTATTCGATCTCGGGAGTTGGTTGTGTCGGCTTCCAAAATGTTAATTTATATAGGCTTGTCTTGTTGTTTTTGGAATATTTTTTATTTCATCCAAGCGGTTTGGGGAAGGATCATCCAAGGTCTGCACTGTAATCACCCGAAGCAAATCCAAATCTGATGTACTTTGGAGTGTACTCTGAATGCATGTTGTGGTTTGAATGTACTTTGATACCAGTAGTATCCAGCCTGTTCCATCCGGCACCAGCACTGGCACGAGAATGTATCTTATTTGGTCTATCTTATTAGACGTATATGCAGGGGCGCATGCAGGGGCGTGTGATGAAATTCCAGTTCCTTCTCGTGTACAAGTTTAGAGTTCTTTGGCCTTTCACATCTTCTCCATCGCAATCGAACGGGTTGGGGAGCACCAGAAGACTTGTAGTTGACTTATAATCGTACTTCCGCTGCAAGTCGAATTGCGTTGAGACCTCGTTTGAAGTCATCGAGGGCCCTACCATTATATCCTTTTTCTCTGGAAATCTGCTTCGGTGCGCACGTAACGAGAGGAGTACACTTATGCGGTCTAGCGTGCTGCTACCTTTCTTTTGCATTTTCTCGGTCTAGATTCCACGGGCCGAGACATTAATGGTCCGTCCTTATCGGCACGGTTTTCCGAGTATTTTCACTAAGGAACCCTCGCGGATCGCAACGTACCCCTTTTTCCATGCTTGATGTTGAGTGGAATCGGGGAAAGAAGAGCTGCATGAACCGAGTGAAGTCGAGGCAAGCTTTGCAAGGGAATCTGGACTTAGAAATCCTCGTGGATCACATCGGCCATGCTACAGCGGGCTTGTGTTGACTGACCACGAAGAAAGAAGAGCTGGCATGAGCTTAGTCAAGGCACTTGTGTTAGGTTGGGCTGAACCCTTTTGAGCTGAGTCAACCTCGGAGCCGATTGTGTATTTTCACTTACCAAGCATAATTAGGGGGGAAAGATTAAAGAAAAACAGTCTCATTAGTTTTTTGGAGAATAAAAATATCAATGCACGGTAGTCAGAAAAAAATAAAACCACGGGTCAACATGATCTTTTCCTTCTCGGAATGAATGTCTTTCTGACTTTTGTTCGATTCATTGATTATCTATATAAGAAGGTTGAACGTGATGAGACTAAAACGGATTAAAAGATCATATTCTTTCAAGTCACTTGCATGATTTTCTTTGCAATCTCACTTTATTGAGGGAGCTCACCTCTATTCCAGTGGCGATAGCTTTCCTAAAATCCTGCCCACCCTTAAACCCTAGTTTCTTCCCAACTCCCAAATCCGCATTCGGTATAATCATTGAGACCCTATTGACCCATCAACCCTATTCTTTGTAAAGCTCCCGTATCCTTACCCCATCAAACCCCTGTAGAAAATTTATTTACATAAACAACTAATCAATCATAAAAAACGGATCCATATATGATTGTAAAACATCAAGAACAATAAACACAGCGGAATTAAAGCATACCTGTTTGAACAATTGCTTCATTTGAAAAAAATAGATCAATCTGATAACCAGTGATCTGTCGGAATGTCAGATCTTTCTCTCTATGACTTATTTCAGTATAGCAATTTTCAATGGGATTAAAGCAATTGATAGATATAACCTACCATTTTATAGGCTAGAGAGGGGACCTAGCAAACTCTAATCAACAGCGTGTCAACAGGGCCATTCCCATTACGGATTTCAGTTAAACACAATTGCCTACATTTTGCTGCTCAACTAGGCCTGTTATTAATAGATGCCAACACCCAATTTAATCAGATTACTATAGGGTTCAACAAATATTGGAATATCTATTAACCCGATTAATGTAAGCCCATATTATAGGAAATTTTCAATATTTTCCCATTTAGGCTACATTAATTAACTTATTTTATTTTGAAAAATATTTTATATTGAAAACAACACTATATGGTTAATAATTGAAAATTTTGTTTTATGTGGCCACAACTTAAAAAAAATAATATTCCAATAACGACATCTCAAAACCAATCCAATCCTATATAACCTTATTATAGGACTATGGAGATCTATGTGTTAAGAAAATATCACAACACAAGACCTTCTATAAACACATATAATAAGCATTATATTTTCATGGATCATAGGCTTAGTAGTGTAGTAAGAAATAGTGCCAACATGTGATCAAAATATACACTATTTCTTATCGGTCCTTAATGCAATTTCTCAACGACATGAAACTGCATTAACGCAATTTCTAAACAACATGAAATTGCCTTAATGCGATTTCTAAACAACATGAAATTGCCTTAGTGCGATTTCTAAACAACATGAAATTGCACAATTATGTCACAATCCAACATGAGATCTCATAATCAGTGACATCTAGTCATCTTTAAACTAAAATTTGTTTAAAGATACTGTTTTATACTTCTATTTCTCAGTCAACATGAGAAATGATAATAATATAATCAATAACAACAGTTATTAAAATAAATGCTTTGATAAACATCATAAAAGTATTATCAGTTTGCATATAATTATAATATCCAGAAATACAATTTGTATAATTCCCACTAACAAAAGAAATAAAAAAAATCTAAGATATCCATATTCTTTACATGTTCTTTAAACAAAATGGGTCGTAAGCTTTTTGTCAGAGGATCAGCCAACATTGACTTAGCTATGATATTCTCAATCATAATGTCTCACTTTTTGACCAAGTCCTTAACAATATAATATTTGATCTGTGTTTGGATGCATTGATAATCTTCTCATTCTTAAAATAAAACACAGTTGTAGTGTTGTCACATATAATGCAATAAGATCAATTATGGGCAATGAGCAATTCAACAAAATAATTAGCACATCACAAACTCCCCTTTGGGCAGAGTGTGTAATGCACCATTATTTTCTACAACATGAAGATTATGAAACGATAACAAGGAGAATTACGCATAATTGTTAATGATCCATCCCATTTGGGCAGACAAATCATTTAAATTATACATCTCTATGATATCAATATATAGAGACGATAAAGAAGAATTACATATAATCTTCAAGGATCAATCCCCTTTGGGCAGACAAATCTTTTAAATTATACACATCCATTATCTCAACATAGAGGGGAATTACACATAATTTATCCCCTTTAGGCAGATAAACCTTTTGAGTCACACATCCCCATCATTCATCTCTAATATACAATATAAAGGGGAATTACACATAACTTTAAAAATATTTATCCCCTTTGGGCAGATAAATCTTTTGAGTCATACATCCCCATATTTTAATTTTGTAATTTATCTTTATGCAATTTTCAAATTAATATACACAATAACCCCCTTTGGGTAGGTAATTGTATATACTAATTTTTATCAATAGGAAACTCCAAAAAATATATACCCAAAATTCATCTAATAATATGAAGCACTTTACAACATGTGCTTCCCAAGATCATATTGCATTTATCAAACAACAATTTTTATTTTTTTTAACCAAGCTTCAAAATTTCGGATCTAATACCCATGGCTGTTTGCAGTCTCTAATCTCTACAAGGTGTTGCTCACCATCATAACATCCCGTGACAACAAAGATAGGCAATGGGACTCTTAAGAGACTATAACAGTAGAAAAAGTCCTCATTCTTATTATGGAATGCAACTCCATCGCAATATCATCGCTAACTAGGCATTGCTCCATCAAGATATTTTTCAATTAATGGAGGATCTCCAACCACAGATCAACGCCATTCGACATTGATAAGAACAACTATTCACATCACACAACATTACCCAGAGGAACACCCACATCAAAATAAAGAAAAAACCATTGGAAGTCTAGTCTCACCGCAACATCAACACATTACCTTGGTAAATCATAAAGACGGAATTAAAGAGCAACCCAAGAATCGGCCTCGCTCATGCTACCCAAAAAAACCACCTTATATATATATAAATTGTTCAGTAAAAAACTAAGCAATTTTCCAGAATCGGCTTCTTCCTTGTGTATACTTGCTAAAAAATTTTAAACTCACTACTTTAATTTGTACTCCGAGTGGGAAGAAACGCTCACGTACATTTGAAAGCAAATAAGAGTCCTTAAAAATCTTCATGCCCAAATGACAACCAACTCAAGAAGGTCAACATAATCTAGGCAATTTTACAAGATTCATTCTTTGACCCCATCAAGAAATATGATCGCATCATATAACTTATCCCAAAACATCGATTTGATAAGGGAATGTGACTGACAGAAAAGCAGCAGAACTTAACCTTAATATAAGAAAAGCAATAAAAGAGCTAAAAGCTAAAATTGACAAAACTTTGCACTAACAAATGGTCGTGTTTCATTAAACAGGAACCCTAACCGACCTAGACTTAAAAAGCCATCATCAAACAAGGATTTCCTCCTCAAGCAAAATTCAAAAGGAAAAGGAAACTCAATCCGTAAGAAATAAGTCATTTACGTAGTAACATCGAAGCATCGTTCAGCCTCCTTATGTAATGGTCAATCGCAACAATAAATCGACCGTAGCTGCTGCAATATCTACATTAACTCTGCCGTGCTATCTAAATCTATAATAAAGCATCATCCTGATCATAATGCATAGAATACATTCTCAATCTGGCTATACGTGACAATCACGATGAAGCTATAACCCATTAAAGTATGAGGGCGACTAGAAGAAACTAAAGACTACTATTATGATAATCGAAAGAAGCACACTCTTCCAGCATAAGCAGAAGAATTTAAAGCACCAAACAAAATAGATGTGGACACTTGACAATAAGATAAAAGCGCAGATGCCATGGAATATTTGGATTCAAAACCTTTTTAAGTCTCCTTCAAAGAGCATTGGCCAAAGAGAGTGTGCACGTAAAAGACTTTCGCACATCAATTGCAATTTTTGGCGATCGCCACCGCACACATATCACATAATGCCTTGGCACCCTAAGACCTTACATGCATAGTCGGCAGAATACTATCCCTCGATCCTATGATCCGTAATTTTACGCATCAGACGGGTGCATCCCCAAAAATAAAATAATTAATGATAAAACCTATGCATCATGATGAATATACCAATGCTTTCCGAAAACAATCTCCTAAAAAAAAATAATGGGCATAGTTCGAAGTAGTCAAATCCCAAGCTCTGCACTACTTACTTGCTGGCAAATCCGGCCTACAATCAGTCAACAACTTTGAAAAAAAAAAAACTGTTCCAGAGTTCTAATTTCGACCATCTCCGCAGTTTTAGGATACTGTTGTCTCGCAACAGTACGCAACCGAAACCGCGGGCTCACTTAGCAGCCGAAACACTAGGGTTTCAAAAATACGAACTCGTTCCCAAAACGCGCACCGACAGTCAATCGCCACATGCTTCCTCGACGCACCTAAAAATCAGACCGAACACGCGAGGGCGGATTGTCGTTTATCTTGGCGAATCGCGAAGCAGGAGGTGGACTGCGATCTCAAGCGAGGCATACAAATCGGATTAGAAAAATCTCTCTCAATTCTCAATGAAATTATACAAATTATATATGGTTGAAAAGATCTCGACATGTAGAACAAAAGCCCTATTTCAAGATCAATAGAGCAAAAAATCCACACAATAAAATAATGCCCATATTCGGCTCAAAGAGGAAAATTTCGAATTTTGTTCATAAAAAAAAATTTGGGTTCTACAATCATATATGTAGAAAATTTATTCACATAAACAACTAATCAATCATAAAAAATGGATCCATACATGATTGTAAAATACCAATAACAATAAACACAGCGGAATTAAAGCGTACCTGTTTGAGCCATTGCTTCACTTGAAGAAAATAGATCAATTTGATAGCCAGTAATCAATCGGAATGCCAGATCTTCCTCTCTATGACTTATTTTAGTATAGCAGCTTTCAATGGGATTAAAGCAACTGATAGGTATAATCTACCATTTTATAGGTTAGAGAGGGGACCTAGCAAACCCTAATCAACAGCGTGTCAACTAGGCCCTTCCCATTACAGACTTCAGTTAAACACAATTGCATATATTTTGCTGCTCAATTAGGCCCGTTATTAATAGATGCCAACACCCAATTTAATCAGATCACTATAGGGTTCAACAAATATTGGAATATCCATTAACCCGATTATTTAAAATAGAAAATCGACTAATTAATGTAAGCCCATATTATAGGAAATTTCCAACAACCCCTTCTCCCCTCATATGAATTGATCTATTACCTTCTGGCAATCACACACAAATTAACACCGTCCTGTCAAATTCTACCCTTTTCAAAAAATTGAAACCCTAGATCTATAAACACACCATTCGCTCACTCTCCGCTCCTGCTCTGCACTTTGCCTTTGCCTCTTATCAATTTTTCTTGCTCAACTTTGCACTTCATTCACTACACTTGCCCTCTTGAAATTTGCTTGCCTTTTGGCACTTTGATTTCCTCTTCGTCTCCAGGATTGCAGGTGTGTATCTGGTTCTCCATCTCGATTGCATTTTTGATTTGTTCTCCATTGTTTGAAATCGTCGTCATTGGCGTGTCCTGTGTGTTTGTGTTCGCTTTTGTTTGATCTAATCAAGTAGTATTGACTGATCATTGCGATGTGGTCACCAAGTGAATTTTGTAATTGGCACAAGGTGGTTGTCTTAAGTTGTTGTGAGGGCTTCGCCTAATTTATACTATTACTTTTGCAGAGGATGTGAACTTGCCAATTTTGTGACATCCCAATTTTCCAATTCTATTTTCAATAAATTGAGACGGGCATTTAGTTGGTACGCATATAGTTGAGTTGGCCACTTGTGTGAAAATTGGTCTATCAGGTGAAGCCGTTAAGAGTTTCTAATGCATCAGACTCGAGAATTTGACTAGGAAGCGACCTTTTGACCAAGCTAATCTGCAAGGGTCATTACGGCACAATTAAAAATCGATTAAAGACCAGAGATAGGTCGACTCGAGAGAGGCATGTGATCGAGTGTTGGTGATTCCACTAGATCGCACAATTCTTGTCGATCATCACTAGACCGACTTTTCTGTCGATTATGCACCCTATGTCCGTATTTGAAATCTTGAGATTACCCCGACAACTGAAAGTCGCAAATGTGTCAAAGATGTACATGGTGGCTTGAATTGATCAACCACAGGTTAAATGCATGAAAATTTCTAAAAACTACCCGGTAGATCAGGACGTGCTAGTATCGTGCAAAAGTGAAGTTAACTGTGAAATTGAGATCGAATTTAGAAATTGGAAATCATGGTGTGTCACAAATCATTTTAGGAACATTGGCTCATCTTCGGAAGATTTTTCATGCAAACTGAGTTTTTCAGCAAAATAATCAAATTATAGCTAATTTGATTCGGAAAATTGGTAGGCCCGCTTTTAGCTGTATTATTTAGATCAAGATGGTTCTATGGTCAAGTGATTATGTGAATTAAAGTGTGGTGACATTGGATTAATTTTATGGACTTCAATTGGATTCAATTGGATTCAATTGGAAGGAAATTGAATGAATTGTGTTGTGCAAGATTTTGGAGAATTCATGCCCCGGCGGAAAATGAAATTGAACCTATTGGAATAAGGTTGTGGGAGATTAAGATAGTGAAGTATGACATCACCAAGTGATGTCATGGTGTGGGGGCAAGAGTGCCTAAGATCATGACAAGTGGAGGGTGAGGATTTATTCTTCAAAAGGTGGGATATCACTTCCAACCAATTTCTATCATCTTCAACCTTGAGTTTGTTTCTTGAATGGGGAGGAGGGAGAGACCGACGGAAACTAGCAGCTCGCTGGCCTGCTCGCACGCCCAACCGGCCACCTGCTCGCATGCCGTTGTTGCTGTCGCCGTCGCCGCGTGTCTGCCCCGCGCCGCTCGCCGGCCAGCTCGCCTCTCCGCTCCGCCTTAGCCCGCGTCTCCAGCCTTCGTCCAGCATCTCCAGCAGATTCCTGCCGTCGTTGCCGTCGCCGTGAGCCACCACCGGTCGCCGCCTGAGCTACCGCCGCCTCTCTCCGCCATTCCCGCACTCGACCAGCGATTGGCACCCCTTCGTCCGACCGTGAACAGCAGCCAAGAAAATGGGTATGGCTGCTCGGTTTTGGCCCGTTTTGGCCGGTTTCCCGACCTCGAATGCTCGGCCCACCTTGAGGAAAGTCGATCCTCGTGTCGATCCTGTCGTTTTGGTTTGCTCAGCTCACTAATCGGGTGAGTTTAACTCACTAAATCTTGATTAGACAGTTAATAATGCCCTAAGTGTGCTAAGTCTAAGTTTAGTAAGTTTAGGTGGTTAGATTAGTTTATTTTGTTGAGGATTAGACTAGGGTGTTTAATTAAGTTAAAGTGTGTTTAGTTTAAAGTTAAGTAGGTTTATTTTAATATAAGCCTTGCTGTGACATAATATGTTTTTTTTTTTATTTTAATTGTTTCGAAATTCTGGAATTTTTAATTTTTTATTATATTCCGAAAATTATAAAAAAAATTCAAAAAAATTATTTATGACCTCAATTGCTCAGAATTTCGTGCTAATCACTGCTGTGCATTTAGAATTTAAATTTGATTAATGGATGTGGCAAATTGAGTGTTGATTGTGGTAAATATGGATTTTATTCATAAAAACCCAAGTGTCGGGTTTTGATGCAAAAAATTGGATTTTAATTATTATATTAAATAGTGGGGTTTGAAAAAGTGAGATATTGACTTTCTGGTTCGAAATTAGCGTGCCCCCACACACGTGAGTAATTTCTGGAATATTTTTAATATGAAGAAAAATGGCCGGGATCACTATTTTAAGTGGAAGCATTGAGTGAAATGCAAAGTGTCCTGAGGCCGAGTATGATTTGGCTGTGTGATAACTAAGAGGAATCGTCCTGGGCTGTTGAGCCGGACTTGCCCTTATATGGGATGCCCCTTACAACGAATGCAGGTCGCAGTAGAGGCTAGGTCAACTGAACCTATGCTCATTCTGGAATGCCGTCGACGTAGTGACGAAACTGCGCTCCAAGGGGGGAGGTGATGCTTGGCATTAATGTCAATAGATAGCTGAACTGCGAGTAGACTATCCCATTGTGTGGCAGTGAATAATAATTGGAATGCGTGCTAAGTGCGATTGTGATTTATATGAAAGTGATGTCATTCCAATTGTTTGAATTATTATTACTACCTAAGATTGTGTGATACAAATTGTGCTAATTTGTAGGAAGAAATTAAGACGAGGTAAGTCTTCTGTGTGATGTGACTAAGCCACCCAGGGTGCATTTTCTTTCTAATATGGGTTTAGGGGGTTGAACTTGCTGAGACAATGTCTCACCCCGTTGTGGGCCAAAATTTCAGGTCCCTAGATGGCGGTCGTGGAGGACCCAAAGCCCTAAGTCTAGAAAGGTGGAAATTGAAGGATCGGTGAACGTGTCCTACTAGTTGATCTTAGGATAGTTCCCCTTTTGTTGAGCTAGTCTATTTTGTAGACAGTCCAGTGTTGTATTTAAACTTATGTGTTTATAGATGAGTGTTTGATATTGTTTCGCTTCCGCATGCGTAATAAAATGAATGGGTTGGCAACGTATCCTGGGATGTCGCATATTTGATCGATTGCAGTGGGAAGTGCGCGCGCTCGGGGTTCGGGGCGTGGCAAATTTCATTGTTGTGTGCTTCTTTTGGTGTTTTAATTGTTAATCTTTTTTATTGAAAGTATTTGGGATGAGTTTGTCCATTCTTGCTTGTCATGCTTAGCTTGAGTAATTCTCACCATGAGTCATTGATTAGTGACTTACACATTTCGGCACAAATTCATTTGTGTTGAACATTGAATTTGGTAGAGGTTTGCACACATCGAATTGGATATTATGTTTATTATTTGAATCTTTAGCTTGAATTAAACTACAAGTTGCTTGTCATGCTTAACTCCCACTGGCTATTCTCTTTATGAGGTTTGCTTACATTAACTTATACATAGCTAGTCATGCTTAGCTTGAATTGAACGTTTAGGAAAGAAGTTAATGTAGGTGGATGATTAAGGCATAACCTTCTCTGTTTCTATTGGTTTATTATTATCATTTGAACTTTTTCATGTCACTTTATTAGTAAATGACAATTTCATTAAAGGAAAATGCATTTGGAGCTTGGAAGATGTAGAAACATTTTGTAAGTTGTGCGTCGAACAAATTGATAATGGCAATCGTCCTGTAAACAACAATAAGAATGGATGAACAATCATAAATAAGAAGTTTGAGGACCTAATGAGTAAAAAGTACAATAAAAGTCAAATAAATTGTATGTGGGATAATCTTAAGGAATAATGGAAAAGATGAAGGACATTGGCTCTAAAAGAAACAGGATCAGAATGTGATTCGAAAAAGAATACCGTTGATCCAAGTGATGAATGGTGGAAGAGGAAAATTCAGATGTTTCTCCTTTTTTTCTTACTTTTTTTAAAGTTCATCTTTATGATACAACTCATTAAAATGCTTATTGTAAATGGAAAATCCTAAAGTTAAGTTCTAAGAATGAAAGGCATACATCAGATCTTTAAGTTTTGTTGGATAGAATATTTAGGGACGCAATTGCTAGTGGAATTATCACATGTAATAATACTACACAAAGTTTATGTGTTGATGAGGATATTTTGGGCACACAACTTGATACTGGTGATTGTGTAAGATTTACTGATAATAATATAGTCTAATGTAGGTCAAAAGATTGTGGAATAGGCTCAAAACGATAAAAAAAAAAAAAAAAAGAGTGGCGCAGAGTTTGATGAGGCAATCTCAAGGAAAGAAGCATAAGAAATTGACTACAACTGCTAAGTTAGAAACACAAATGGACATAATTTTAGCCTTTGAAAGGAGTAGTCATGCTATATCTCTTGCGAGGGAGTTTGATCCTAATCATGAAGACGTTAAAAATGATACCTGAGATTAAGCAAGACTCATAGTTATATTTTTTTGCACTAAATCATTTTGCAAAATAGAAAGACAATAGGCAAATACTCATGAACTTGGATTGTGATTGGTAAAAAAGTCATGAAGATTTAGTATAAGTTCACACAACGTAGTCATTACTAGGATGTTAACTATTCATATGCTACGTTGATGTAATGGGTAATTTATTTGCATTACTTACTAGTACTAGTTCGTGAGACATGTCTTATGTTCTATTGTGAGACTTGTTTCTATTTGATGTTATCTTTATTGAGTGGAGTTTGCATATATATGATGGTCGATAAAGATTTTATTGATCGATGATCTAGATAATTCATTATTTTTCTTATTCTAAATCTATTTGGTTACTTTAGCTAATATCATATGATTATCCCAAAAGAGAAAAACCATGAAAAAGAATAAGAGAAATATCAGCAACTTTGTGTAGCTGTGCATATTATAGTTGTTATCAAGCAACATACGGTCACAAAAAATTGTGCATGACCTTTTCATATACTGAAAATGCCTGGTGAAAAGAGTTTATGGGCATAGATGCTAATCCAATGAGGTTTTATCAAATAGACATGATATGGTTTCTGAGGATTTAGGAATATTAATGTTGCAAAAAAGTTAATAATATTGCTTCATATTTTAGGATATAATATAAGTAACAAGTTAGCAAGGGAGCATTTTCAGTATTTTGGGAAAACCATATGCAAGCTATTTAACTTAATTTTGGATGAAGCATGAGAAATGGGAGCAAATTCGATCCAGCCATTTAATCGACAATTTAGAGAGGTTCCAAAGAAGATTACGAATAATTAAAAAATTTATCTACATTTTTAAACTAAGTTACGATTATACAATAAAACGATGAACTAAATATAAATCAAGTAACATTTGTGTTCTTGTTATAGGATTGCATTGGAACTATAGAGAGTACTCATTACTGATGACAATTTCATTTAATTGGTCGAAAATAAATATTGACACAAAATGTATTGACTATGTGTAATTTTAATATGGAATTTACGTATGTTTGGGCCAATTTGGCGGGAATAACTCATGATACTTATATTTTCTATGAAGCCATCAAAAAATGTGATTTACAATTTCCTCATTCTTTAAAAGGTTCATTAATTAATGGTTTTTGTACATTGATATATATATCTGGTAAGTGTTCATTAAATTTACAATATTTTTGTGTAGGTAAATCCTATATAGTGGATGTACCCCACAGGTCATTTGGGGCCACACAAAGGAGTTCGTTATCATTTGTTTGAGTTTTAACAAGTTCATGCTCCTACAAGTTATACAAAAGTGTCCAACCATATTCATTCCTCACTACAATTTGAAATTGAGGGAGCCTTTGAGTATTGAAAAAGAAGCGGGAGATTCTAAAAAGTATGTTAAGTTATCTACACAAAAAGCAAGTGAAAATTGTGATACAAAGAAATGTCGTGAATGATGCACATTTTGCTAAGGTAGATTTGGATACTGATTTTTATATAGCAAAGTTTGATTATATAAATGAGGAGGACGGTGCTTCAAATAATGATATAGCATTAGACATGACATGTTGACGTGATCAAATAGCTATGAATTTAGAAAATACTTAAAGATGCTTATAATCCTTAATGATAATGGATTTTTTTGGATGAAGCTGATAAGGTGCATTAGTTTGGAGATTTTTTTAATCTATGAAAATTCATGGGCGCGCGGTTCAAGATTTTTTGTGATGTTAAAAGTAAGAGAAAATGACATAAATAATCTATGGATTTTGATTTAATGTGTAATATGGCCAATCAACTTTTAATTTGTTAAGTATGATATCTAAACTTTGGCTTAATGTGCAATTTGATTCATGAATTTTTGATTTGTTTAATGTGGCTCATGAACTTTTTGTACACATTCAATTTAATCCTTTAATTATATAAAACTGTTCAATAATACCATTGAATTTTTTCAACTATATAGTCTAGAGACCATATTGAACAAATATCAAAAGTTTATATATAAAAAATTTCGCAAACATTTTATATGTTGAGTTAAAGTTTAGGAATCGTATTTAACGAATTCTATGTTAGTCAAAATTGATGGACCATTTGTATTAACTTTTTCTAAAGTGAAAAAGAAAAAGAGGAAAAAAAGCTTGAACATGGTGAGAACCTTGGCAGATAGGATGCAAGTTGTCACGATGTATTGTATACGTAAGCCGGGTGCGGATGCCAGGTCACCTTTTCCCACCGCACATCTTGCGAGGAAATATTGGGTGGGTTTTACCCTCCACGTAGGCGGTGGGTTAAACCACTCAGCGATCGACACGTGGCGCCACGTAAGCGAGGGCGTCAGGGGTTCAAAATTCGCACGGGGCCGCGTGTGGTGTGGCATCCCAGAAATTCAAAGCCGAGCTATAAGGTGTGTTAAAGTCTTTAATTAGGTGGTAGAATTTTCATGGCTTATGTTTTGGCCGTTAGTCTTTTAATTTGATGATTTGTGCTTATGATTGTTTAAATTTAATAGATTAATAATCTATGCTTGGCCATATGAATTAAATTTCAATAATTAAAATATCCCAAGACTTTGGCCAAGATTGAGAATTGAAATTTAGAAATATTTATAGAAGGAATTTCAAAAAAAAAAAAAAAAAGAAGGAAAAAGGGTTGAAATTCGAAATGGGCCTTGGGCCCATTAGCCTAAAGCTTGGTGGGCCAAGCTTGTCGGCCCATTAGAGCCCAAAGGAAGAATTCGACCAGCCCAAGGGGAGTGGCCGGATGGGCCTAAGCCCAAGCCCATCCAAATTCAAAATAAAAACCCAATAAGACAAGTGGCATGAAGGAATGGCATGCATTGGTGGGTTTGTAGGCAAAGTAATCATTGCTAATCATGGGCTTTAGGGGATATAAAAAGAGAGAGAGAAGAGGAGTGGCCGGTTCTTCTTGATCATTTGGCTGAGAAAGGGTGAGAGAGAGAGAGAGAGAGTTCGAGCGGAAGGGAGAAACCGAGAGGAGAGGAAGGAGGGAGCCGCCCGTTCGCCGTGCCCCGCCGTCCGTCCGCCCGATTCGCCGCCGTGTGCTCGTCGTTTGTCCATCCTAGAGGCAAGTGGAGTCCGTAACTTCTCTTGCATGTTTGTTGTGGTGTTTGCATGTTAGATTTTAGGTATGATTCGTGCGAAAGACCGAGGTAAGAGTTGGTTATTTGTAAACCGTGTGACTGTTCTTGTTCGGTTTGCTGGAGTCAGTAGCATGTTTGAGTTTGCATGTGTGTTTGGAGTCCGATTTTGGCTTTGGTGTCTTCATGAAAGTTGAAGCTAACATCTTGTAGTATGACATAATGAAATTTCGTAGAAAACGATGGAGATTTGAGGGGTCAAAAATTCTATCATACGGAAACCCTAGATCTGCGAAATCTTCACTGACCTCTTGTTGATTTCCTGGTTGCATGTTGATTTCTGTTGAAGATATCACTTCGTTGTCTTCATAAAAGTTGTAGGTAACCCCTTAAATTAAAACATACTCAAATTTGAAGAGAAATGAACGAGTATAGCCTAGTTAATCGGCTAGATCTTGGAGATGATTGATTCTGGTGGTGTGTTCCGAGACACCCGAGACTTGATGGACTTAAATGGTGACCATACTATGGTTATTTGACCTAGATCTATTCATGAAACTTGTAAAGGACACCTTGGTACATAACATACTAAAATTTCAGAGTAAACGAAAGAGAATAGATGGGTGAAATCTAAAAATTTCGGAGAAGTGTATTCTGGACGACGCGGTAGTGGTTCCAGAAGTTTCGTGGGGTTGTATAAATTAATCTAAAAAGCATTTGGATTAGAGTTCTGCATGAAAAGTGCACGAAAATGTGTTGGCTATCACCCTGTGAAATTTCGTAATTTTTGAAGGCCATATGAGTATTTTAATCGAATTTATTTGGAAACTGTGCAATTCTGGTCATTATCCGAATATCATGTGCTAATTTGTGGAAATTGTGAAATTATGAGAAATTCAATTTGGCCATGAATTTTGTATGAAATTGTGATCCTATTGATTTGTTTAGTGATTGTTTGAATACTATGATTTTGGGAAAATCATAGATATTAAATTAAATATTTATTTATGAAAATAAATAAATATAATAATAAAATAATAATATAATAATAAAATAATAATAAAATAAAATGGATTTTTATTTGGCCATGGATTCAATTCTATTTGTGTGGCATATGTGTGATGAGGTCTTTGCACATGAATTGGATTGAGATATATATATGTGATAAAGTCTTGGTATGTGTATGACATGGTCCTTGTACATGTATTGAATTGAGATGTGTATGGGATAAAGTTTTGGCATGTGTATGACATATGAATTGAGATGCAAGTGTGAATTCCATGTCAAGTGTGATTTGTTTGATACCATGCCAATTGCCATGTTAAATTGAGATAAAGAAATGGTATATGTGGATGATGGTAAATGAGTAAGAGGTTGTGGTGGATGATGATGTCTGGTGGCCTAGTGGCGTAATTCCAGTGATTCCCTGGGAGATTTAGGATGCCCGGAATGTGGGGGGGCCGGAAGCCTTGTCGGAGGTCTTTGCCCGAAAGGAATGCCTCGCGATGCCAGGAGTGGGGTGCGGGATGCCTGGCTAGAAGGGTAAAGGCCGGAAGCCCTGTCGGAGGTTTCTGCCCGAAGGGAATGCCTCGTGATGCTAGTTGAGATGCGAGATGCCCGGAATGTGGGGGGCCGGAAGCCCGGTGGCCATGGGATGGCTGAGTTTGCCGGGAGCCCTGTCGGAGGTTTCTGCCCGAAGGGTTGATGATGGAGCCCTGTCGGAGGTTTCTGCCCGAAGGGTTGATGATGAGATTGATGATTTGAGAAATGGGTGATGTGGTGATCAAAATTGAAAGATAAAAATGATAATTAACTCATGCATGATGATGATGATGATGATGATATGTGATGTGATATGATGATCACCCATGATATGATATGCATGATGATATGCATGATGATGATGATGATGAGATGTGATGTGATATGATGATCACCCATGATATGATATGCATGATGATATGCATGATGATAATGATGATGATGAGATGTGATGTGATATGATGATCACCCATGATATGATATGCATGATGATATGCATGATGATGAGATGTGATGTGATATGATGATCACCCATGATATTATATGCATGATGATATGCATGATGATGTGCATGATGATGCACGATGATGATGGCATGTGATGTGATATGATGATCACCTATGATAATATATGCATGATGATGCATGATGATGATGGCATGTGATGTGATATGATGATCACCTACGATAATATATGCATGATGAACTGCATGATGATAATGATGATATATGATATGCCACGATGATGATGATTATATGTGATGTGATATGATGATGCATGATAGTGTGTGCCTGGCTGTGAGGTAAGTGATGCCTGCAATGCATGTGTAATTTGCATGATGCATTGAGTTGTTATTGGATTTCCTATCTCGCGAGTGGTTGTACTCACCCCTTTCGGGGATAACATTTCAGATTAGCCAATATGCCGCTTCCTACCGTCTCGCGTGGTGTATTCTATGGTCTACCGTCTGATGTAGAGGTTGAGTGTACGGAGATAGATTGTCCCTCTGTTCCCGGACTGACTTTTATCCGAGTGCGATGTTTAGTGATGTATGATATCGGCCTGGCTAGGGGTCCTGTCATACAAGAGTTCATTTCTGTGCACGTTCGACGGGATGGAGTTATGCGAGGGATGCTGCCGCCGCCACCACCTGATGCACCGGGTTGGGTGTGAGACCTGCGTGCGATGAGTAGGAGCTGGATCTCTTTTGATGTAGATAATCGACACTTTCGATGGGGGGGTTTTTGTGCTCGCATGATGTTGAGGGTCGAGGTTTCTTTTTGAGGTTTTAGGCTGGACGTGGCTGAGTCCTAGCCTTTCCTTTTGTTGTACCGACCCGAGAGTAGTCCCATCTTGAAAATATATGTAAATAATGTGTCGATGTTTGTTTATAAAAATCCTGATGTTTAGCTGGTGTGTATTTGTATCATGGATTGGTAGGGGATAGATGGTGATGTTTAATTTGCTTCCGCTATGAGTCTCGTTGGGACCGATCGTTTTAAAAAAAAAAAAAAAAATGTGTCTGCAAATCAGGACGCTTGTTAGAAAGAAAGAAAGGTAATAAAGTGTAACATCAGAGCTTGTGGTGATCGCCGAAGGGTTTGGGGTGCTACAACGCTCCTTTTTGGTATCAGAGCGAATGGTTATAGGTGGAGTGATAAGGAGCCTCATTTGGGAATTGAGGAACATGATGACAATACACACCATAGGATCTAAAATGAAATAATTGAATAACGGGTGATGGGTATTCACTCGTAGATCCCCAGTAGTTTGCCTTGAATTGCCAGTAACATGTATATGTTACTTATGTAGTAGTAGTAGTTGCTTTAAGTGGAGGCAGTGAGTCTCAGATTATTCCTGAGGCAATGCTTGGAAATTGTAGGAAAGTCATGGTGCGAGCTGGAAGTGCTCATCCATCGAGGGCTGAAGCCTCTGCTGCAAGGACTGAACCCCGAATGGAAGATATCCTGCAGGCATTAGCCAATATTGGAAATCTGATGGAGAGGCAGGCGCAGCAACAGCCTGGAGCAGAACGCCGTACTCAAGGACTAGTGGAGCAGTTTTTGAAGCTGAAGCCACTTAAGTTTAATGGAATGGGAAGTCCTGAGGAGGCAGAGCATTGGATTGATGGGATGGAACGAATTTTCCGGCTGTTGGACTGCACCGATGCTGAGAAAATAGTCTTAGCAAAGTATCAATTGGAGGGGAATGCGAAGTTTTGGTGGAGAGCTTCGAAGGACATAATCTTTCCACCAGGTACTGATGTTAATTGGGAGGAGTTTGTTAGAGCTTTCAATATGAAGCATTTCTCTGATTGTGCTAAGGATAGAAAGATTACTGAATTTGTTCAGCTAGAACAAAAGGGTTGACTGTAGATCAGTATGAGGCTAGATTTTCTGAATTGTCTAGATATGCTCCTAGATTGATTGAGGATCAGGAGGAGAAGGCTAAGAGATTCCTGAAAGGGCTGAGGACTGACATTAGGAAGCAACTGGTGCCTTTGAATATTAGAGATTATAATGAGCTTTATGAAAGGCCGCAATTAGTGGAGCAGGAGCTGTTGAGAGAAAGGTCGGAGTTTAAGAAACCGTTGAATTTTAGTGATGTGAGAAAGGGGAAGAGACCTTATTCTGGTCAAGGTCAGACCTGGAATGTGAAGAAGAAGAGTAATTTTGGAGGAGTAAGGAGTGGTCTGAATATAGGGAAAGCACCCTATCAGCCTGGTATTTGCCAGAGGTGTAATGGGAGACATGGCCCAGGACCTTGTACGGGACAACATAAATGTTTTGGTTGTGGACAAGTAGGTCATCTTAGGAGGAATTGCCCACAAGAGAGGTCGCAAGTGAGTGTTGGCTCGGTGCGACAGGGATATCAGAGTGCTGTTAGGTCGAATCCGCAAGGAAATCCTCAGAGACCGCCTGCACAAGGAAGGGTGTATGCGATTACCCAGGAGGAAGTGGAAGCTTCCAAAAATGTTATCTCAGGTACGATTCTTATTAATGGTGAAAAGGCATATGCATTGTTTGACACGGGTGCAACGCATTCGTTTGTGTCTGAAAGATATAGATGTTTGAATAAGATAGAAGTTATGCCCTCTTGAGATGCCTCTTTGCGTTTCCACGCCTTTAAAGGATATGGTATTGTCTACGTTGGTGTGTGGGAATTGTAAGATATCCATGGGAGGAAAGGACATGGAAATAGACTTGGTTGTAATGGCTATGTATGATTTTGATGTTATTATAGGAATGGACTGGCTTCGTAAGTATCGGGCTAGAATGGATTGTTATAGAAGAGTGATTCAATTCGTTTTACCCGATCGTCTAGTTGTGAATTTTAGGAGGTCAGACCCATTTGCCTGTAGCGCTTATTTCGGCAGTAGAAGCTTGTAAGTTACTTGACGAAGGATGTCAAGGGTACCTAGCCATAGTTAGAGATTATGCAAGGAAGGAGCCTAATCTCGAGGAAGTTCGTGTAGTTAACGAATTTCAAGATGTATTTCCCGAGGAATTGCCTGGATTGCCGCCAGATTGAATTTGAAATTGAATTAATGCCTGGAACAGGACCAATATCAAAAGCCTCGTATAGAATGGCCTTAGTTGAATTGAAGGAATTGAAAGTGCAACTGCAAGAATTGCTTGACAAAGGATTCATTAGACCAAGTGCTTCACCTTGGGGTGCACCGGTCTTGTTTGTGAAAAAGAAAGATGGATCGATGCGCTTGTGTATTGACTATAGGCAGTTGAATCAAGTGACCATTAAGAATAAGTATCCTTTGCCTAGAATTGATGACTTGTTTGACCAACTCCAGGGAAGTTCAGTTTTCTCTAAGATTGACTTGAGGTCGGGATACCATCAGTTAAGAATTAAGAAGGAGGACATTCCTAAGACTGCGTTTAGAACTCGTTATGGACACTATGAGTTCCTTGTTATGCCATTTGGATTGACTAATGCACCTGCCGCATTTATGGATTTGATGAATAGAATATTTCAGCCTTATTTAGACCAGTTTGTAATTGTTTTTATTGATGATATTTTGGTATATTCAAAAGGGCCTAAAGAGCATGAGCATCATTTGAGGATAGTTTTGCAAACTTTGAGAGAGCATAAGTTGTATGCTAAGTTTAGTAAGTGTGAATTCTGGTTGGACCGGATAATATTTCTAGGACATGTGGTGTCAGGAAATGGAATTGCAGTAGACCCAGCAAAAGTTGAAATGGTAGTGAATTGGCCGAGACCGACGACACCTACTGAGATACGAAGTTTCTTAGGACTGGCTGGTTATTATAGAAGGTTCATTGAAGGATTTTCAAGACCGGCATGACCTTTAACTAAATTGACTTGAAAGAATGAGAAGTTTGAATGGAACGGAGAATGTGAAAGGAGTTTTCAGGAGCTCAAAAGGAAATTGACTTTGACTCCAGTTCTGACTATACCTACTGGACCTGATGGTTTTACAGTGTATAGTGATGCATCTTACAAAGGACTAGGATGTGTGTTGATGCAGCATGGCAAGGTTGTAGCCTATGCATCCAGACAATTGAAACCCCATGAGTTGAATTATCCGACGCATGATTTAGAGCTAGCGGCTATAGTGTTTGCCTTAAAGATATGGAGATACTATTTGTATGGGGAAAAGTTTGAGATTTATACGGATCATAAAAGTTTGAAGTATCTGTTCTCACAAAAGGAGTTGAACATGAGACAAAAGAGGTGGATGGAGTTGTTGAAGGATTATGATTGTGAGATAAGATATCATCCAGGAAAAGCGAATAGAGTAGCAGATGCTCTTAGTCGAAAGTCAGCTATGGAAATAGCTAGTTTGAGAATGGCGGAGTGGAAATTGTTAGAATCTGTAGCAAATTCCGAATTTAAATTGGAAATGGATTGTCTTACTGGCAGGCTTAGTGCATTAAGGATTGAGCCAGAGATTATCCAGAGAATTAAAATCCTGCAAGAATTTGACCCAGAGATTTTGAAAGTGAAAGATGCTGTATCTTTAGGGAAAAGATCAGAATTTCAGATCTCTGATGATGGAATAGTAAGATGTCAAGGACGACTTTGTGTTCCCGACAATGAGGAATTGAGAAAGGAAATTTTGTCGGAGGCACGTAAGAGTAATTATAGTATCCACCCAGGTAGTACAAAGATGTATAGAAATTTGCGTCAGCAATTTTGGTGGAATGGTATGAAGGCAGATACGGCTAAGTACGTATCTCAATGTTTGACGTGTCAGCAAGTGAAAGCGGAGCATCGTAAACCCGCAGGACTTTTGAGACCATTGGACATTCCTGAATGGAAATGGGAACATATAACGATGGACTTTGTGCAAGGATTGCCAAGGACATCAAGTAGTCATGATTCAATTTGGGTTATAATGGATTGTTTGACTAAGTCGGCTCATTTCTTAGCAATTCACATGGACTACCCAATGGATAAGTATGCGGACATGTATGTAAGTCAAGTGGTACGCTTACATGGTGTTCCAGTGACCATTACTTCAGATCGAGATTCGAGGTTTACTTCGAATTTTTGGAAAAGTCTTCAAGTTGCATTAGGATCTAAGCTTCAGTTTAGTACTGCTTTTCATCCTCAGACAGATGGTCAATCAGAACGAGTAATCCAAATACTGGAGGATATGCTGAGAGCCTGTGTAATCGATTTCAAAGGAAATTGGGATGAAAGATTGCATTTGGTAGAGTTTGCCTATAACAATAGCTTTCAGAAGAGTATAGGCATGGCACCTTATGAAGCATTATATGGAAGGAGATGTAGAACTCCTGTCTGTTGGAGTGAAGTGGGTGAAAGGAAGTTGATAGGACCTGATCTGGTACAAGTTACCGCTGAAGCTGTCGATATTATTAGAGAAAAGCTTAGGGCAGCTCAGAGTAGACAGAAAGGCTACGCAGATAGACGTAGAAGGCCTTTGGAATTTAGTGTAGGAGACCATGTATTCCTTAAGGTATCTCCAATGAAAGGAATATCTCGATTCGGGATGAAGGGTAAGCTAAGACCTAGGTTTGTTGGACCTTTTGAAATTCTTGAAAGGATAGGAGATGTGGCTTATCGTTTAGCGTTACCTCCTAAGTTAGAAAATCTGCACGATGTGTTTCATGTATCGATGTTGAGGAAGTACCAGCCGGATCCTGGTCATATACTCGATCATGAAGCCATCAAAATGGATGAGAAAGTAAGGTACATTGAAGAGCTTGTGCAGATATTGGATCGAAAGGAGCAAATTCTTAAGACTAAGAAAATCCCATTAGTTAAAGTGTTATGGCGACATCATGATGTGGAGGAAGCCACATGGGAGAGTGAGGATCAGATGAAGGAAAAGTATCCTTATTTATTTCAAGAAGGTGCGAGTAGTGCTTGAATTTCAAGGACGAAATTCTCTAAGGTGGGGAGAATTGTGGCATCCCAGAAATTCAAAGCCGAGCTATAAGGTGTGTTAAAGTCTTTAATTAGGTGGTAGAATTTTCATGGCTTATGTTTTGGCCGTTAGTCTTTTAATTTGATGATTTGTGCTTATGATTGTTTAAATTTAATAGATTAATAATCTATGCTTGGCCATATGAATTAAATTTCAATAATTAAAATATCCCAAGACTTTGGCCAAGATTGAGAATTGAAATTTAGAAATATTTATAGAAGGAATTTCAAAAAAAAAAAAAAAAAAAGAAGGAAAAAGGGGTTGAAATTCGAAATGGGCCTTGGGCCCATTAGCCTAAAGCTTGGTGGGCCAAGCTTGTCGGCCCATTAGAGCCCAAAGGAAGAATTCGACCAGCCCAAGGGGAGTGGCCGGATGGGCCTAAGCCCAAGCCCATCCAAATTCAAAATAAAAACCCAATAAGACAAGTGGCATGAAGGAATGGCATGCATTGGTGGGTTTGTAGGCAAAGTAATCATTGCTAATCATGGGCTTTAGGGGATATAAAAAGAGAGAGAGAAGAGGAGTGGCCGGTTCTTCTTGATCATTTGGCCGAGAAAGGGTGAGAGAGAGAGAGAGAGTTCGAGCGGAAGGGAGAAACCGAGAGGAGAGGAAGGAGGGAGCCGCCCGTTCGCCGTGCCCGGCCGTCCGTCCGCCCGATTCGCCGCCGTGTGCTCGTCGTTTGTCCATCCTAGAGGCAAGTGGAGTCCGTAACTTCTCTTGCATGTTTGTTGTGGTGTTTGCATGTTAGATTTTAGGTATGATTCGTGCGAAAGACCGAGGTAAGAGTTGGTTATTTGTAAACCGTGTGACTGTTCTTGTTCGGTTTAATGGAGTCAGTAGCATGTTTGAGTTTGCATGTGTGTTTGGAGTCCGATTTTGGCTTCGGTGTCTTCATGCAAGTTGAATCTAACATCTTGTAGTATGACATACTGAAATTTAGTAGAAAACGATGGAGATTTGAGGGGTCAAAAGTTCTATCATACGGAAACCCTAGATCTGCGAAATCTTCACTGACCTCTTGTTGATTTCCTGGTTGCATGTTGATTTCTGTTGAAGATATCACTTCGTTGTCTTCATGAAAGTTGTAGGTAACACCTTAAATTAAAACATACTCAAATTTGAAGAGAAATGAACGAGTATAGCCTAGTTAATCGGCTAGATCTTGGAGATGATTGATTCTGGTGGTGTGTTCCGAGACACCCGAGACTTGATGGACTTAAATGGTGACCATAATATGGTTATTTGACCTAGATATATTCATGAAACTTGTAAAGGACACCTTGGTACATAACATAATAAAATTTCAGAGGAAACGAAAGAGAATAGATGGGTGAAATCTAAACATTTCGGAGAAGTGTATTCTGGACGACGCGGTAGTGGTTCCAGAAGTTTCGTGGGGTTGTATAAATTAATCTAAAAAGCATTTGGATTAGAGTTCTTCATGAAAAGTGCACGAAAATGTGTTGGCTATCACTCTGTGAAATTTCGTAATTTTTGAAGGCCATATGAGTATTTTAATCGAATTTATTTGGAAACTGTGCAATTCTGGTCATTATCCGAATATCATGTGCTAATTTGTGGAAATTGTGAAATTATGAGAAATTCAATTTGGCCATGAATTTTGTATGAAATTGTGATCCTATTGATTTGTTTAGTGATTGTTTGAATACTATGATTTTGGGAAAATCATAGATATTAAATTAAATATTTATTTATGAAAATAAATAAATAAAATAATAAAATAATAAAATAATAATAAAATAATAATAAAATAAAATGGATTTTTATTTGGCCATGGATTCAATTCTATTTGTGTGGCATATGTGTGATGAGGTCTTTGCACATGAATTGGATTGAGATATATATGTGATAAAGTCTTGGTATGCGTATGACATGGTCCTTGTACATGTATTGAATTGAGATGTGTATGGGATAAAGTTTTGGCATGTGTATGACATATGAATTGAGATGCAAGTGTGAATTCCATGTCAATTGTGATTTGTTTGATACCATGCCAATTGCCATGTTAAATTGAGATAAAGAAATGGTATATGTGGATGATGGTAAATGAGTAAGAGGTTGTGGTGGATGATGATGTCTGGTGGCCTAGTGGCGTAATTCCAGTGATTCCACAGGAGATTTAGGATGCCCGGAATGTGGGGGGGCCGGAAGCCTTGTCGGAGGTCTTTGCCCGAAAGGAATGCCTCGCGATGCCAGGAGTGGGGTGCGGGATGCCTGGCTAGAAGGGTAAAGGCCGGAAGCCCTGTCGGAGGTTTCTGCCCGAAGGGAATGCCTCGTGATGCTAGTTGAGATGCGAGATGCCCGGAATGTGGGGGCCGGAAGCCCGGTGGCCATGGGATGGCTGAGTTTGCGGGAGCCCCGTCGGAGGTTTCTCGCCCGAAGGGTTGATGATGGAGCCACGTCGGAGGTTTACGCCGAAGGGTTGATGATGAGATTGATGATTTGAGAAATGGGTGATGTGGTGATCAAAATTGAAAGATAAAAATGATAATTAACTCATGCATGATGATGATGATGATGATATGTGATGTGATATGATGATCACCCATGATATGATATGCATGATGATATGCATGATGATATGCATGATGATGATGATGATGATGATGATGATGATGAGATGTGATGTGATATGATGATCACCCATGATATGATATGCATGATGATAATGATAATGATGATGATGAGATGTGATGTGATATGATGATCACCCATGATATGATATGCATGATGATATGCATGATGATGAGATGTGATGTGATGTGATGTGATATGATGATCACCCATGATATTATATGCATGATGATATGCATGATGATAATGATGATGATGGCATGTGATGTGATATGATGATCACCTATGATAATATATGCATGATGATGCATGATGATGATGGCATGTGATGTGATATGATGATCACCTACGATAATATATGCATGATGAACTGCATGATGATAATGATGATATGCATGATATGCCACGATGATGATGATTATATGTGATGTGATATGATGATGCATGATAGTGTGTGCACGGCTGCGAGGTAAGTGATGCACGCAATGCATGTGTAATTTGCATGATGCATTGAGTTGTTATTGGATTTCCCTATCTGCTGAGTGGTTGTACTCACCCCTTTTGGGGATAACATTTCAGATTAGCCAATATGTCGCTTCCTGCCGTCTCGCGTGGTGTATTCTATGGTCTACCGTCTGATGTAGAGGTTGAGTGTACGGAGATAGATTGTCCCTCTGTTCCCGGACTGACTTTTATCCGAGTGCGATGTTTAGTGATGTATGATATCGGCCTGGCCGGGGTCTGTCATACAAGAGTTCATTTACGTGCACGTTCGACGGGATGGAGTTATGCGAGGATGCTGCCGCCGCCACCACCCGATGCACCGGGTTGGGTGTTAGACCTGCGCGCGATGAGTAGGAGCTGGATCTCTTTTGATGTAGATAATCGACACTTTCGATGGGGGGTTTTTGTGCTCGCATGATGTTGAGGGTCGAGGTTTCTTTTTGAGGTTTTAGGCTGGACGTGGCTGAGTCCTAGCCTTTCCTTTTGTTGTACCGACCTGAGAGTAGTCCCATCTTGAAAATATATGTAAATAATATGTCGATGTTTGTTTATAAAAATCATAATGTTTAGCTGGTGTGTATTTGTATCATGGATTGGTAGGGGGATAGATGGTGATGTTTAATTTGCTTCCGCTATGAGTCGCGTTGGGACCGATCGTTTTAAAAAAAAAAAAATGTGTTTGCAAATCAGGACGCTTGTTAGAAAGAAAGAAAGGTAATAAAGTGTAACATCAGAGCTTGTGGTGATCGCCGAAGGGTTCGGGGTGCTACATGTGGGGCCCACCACTATGACGCTCCCTACTTTGCTCTCTTCTCTGCGACGCCTGCGCCCCCTGTCGAATCGTCCTCTCTCTCCTCTCTCTCTCTCTCTCTCTCTCTCTCCCTTCTCCGTTCCGTTCCGTTGCGGAGGAGAACAAAAAAGTCGCATCTCTCTCTCCATTCTCGCGCATAACTGCTTCTCTTCCCCTCCTCTGCTCTCTCTCTCCATTCTCGACGACGAGCCCTCTCTCTCCATTATCGACTCCGACGCCCCTCAAGCCGGTTGCCTCCGTCGCCCCCGACTCCGACGCCGACGCCCTCTCGCGACTCCGACGCTCCTCAAGGTGGTTGCCTCCGACGCCGCCTCCGCCCCCGACGCCCTCTCGCGACTCCGACGCTCCTCAAGGCGGTTGCCTCCGACGCCGCCTCCGCCTCGACGCCCTCTCGCGACTCCGTCGCCCCCGACTCCGACGCCGACCCCCACCTCCGCCTCCGCCTCGGCAGACGCCCTTTCCACCTCCACCGAAGCCTCGACCGATCGTTCGGCTGCAGACTCTGCTCAAATCTCACAGCGTCCTCGTCAGGTACCGCAGTAGCTTCTCGGTCTTTGATTATCTCTGCTCGTTGTTAGTCGGGCGAATCTGTTCCGGCGACTCGAGCGTATTTGAGTTATGGAAGTGAAGTATGGTAATTATGATATGTGAAAATATTATTCAAGAGAAATATTTCCTGAAAAGAATTGGTGCTAGCTTGCATTGGATTAGCTCTTTATATTAAAATAGCAGTTGAGCCACTCAGTTAAATCCGCATTTGGTTCCATCTAATTCGTGGGTCAATTACCGCCGTTCTGTTTTAAACAACATTACAGATCTCTGTTCTAGGTGAGTCTATGATTGTCAGGGTTAGTTGTCACAGGAGGAGTAGTCCTTCCAAGTGGCTGGTTACTCTTAAGCAATTCTAGGTGAAGACTGTCATGGACCCAATGCTTATCCTTATCCTTGATGGATGGTTCATTTAACTTATTTTATTTTTCTGCTATTCAACTAATCAAATTCACTTTTCAATCAAAGAATGACTAAATAGGATAAACGAGTTACATTGCTCATATTGTTGAATTTATACTTTATCTGAAAGGGAGCAAAAGACATTATGAGTAGTTGCGCTTGTGCATGAATTTGGGCGGTTTGTCACGAGCTCGCTTCTACTTAACATGTCACGAGGCCATACAGTTTAAGCGGAGTTTGATAAAACCTTTTGCCCATGGCTTGCTATTATAGGACTACATGGAAGATTATGAGGTATACGTACCTTTTCAGTCTCTTCAAGCTCTAGGGTGCCATGTTGATGCAGTCTGCCCCGAGAAGAAGAGTGGTGACACTTGCCCAACTGCAATTCATGATTTTGAAGGTGACCAGACTTACAGCGAGAAACCTGGCCATGATTTTACTCTTACAGCTGACTTTGAGGGTTTGGATGCCTCAAGTTATGATGCCCTTGTCATCCCTGGAGGTCGTGCCCCAGAATATTTGGCCTTGGATGGGAAAGTGATTGCTCTAGTTAAGGATTTCATGGAGGCCAAGAAGCCAGTTGCCTCAATTTGCCATGGGCAGCAGATTCTGGCTGCTGCTGGTATTCTCAAGGTAGTTTCTGGATAATGGATTTTAATAATGGGACAAAACTGTTGATTAGCATGTTATCTGGTAGCAGTTGTAGGAGTTTCTGTATAAATTCATCAGTCTTTTGAGAATGCTCATAATGATCTTGAGGAACTTCTTGTGGTGGCGATTACTTTAACTGCGACTCTCGGCGTCTGTGATTGTGAACTTCTCCATATTTCAATCGAACACTAAGGTAGAATGTATCAGAAAAAGTCACGGAGATAGGCACATGTCCCTTATCTGCTATTCAAGTTTAAATGTATAAGGCTTTTCAACAGATTGGTGTGGTATTAAAGTGTGATGAAATGAAATTAGAGCCAGTGGAATGTGAGGCCCTGTTGAGTTTTAGCATTTGACATGAAAATTTTCTGAAGTTGAATGGCATTCTGTGTTATTGTATCTTGAGATCATCAGGGTATAACCGGTGTATTCATCGTGATTTGTTGCAGGGGAAGAAATGTACAGCATATCCTGCTGTGAAGCTCGACGTGGTACTAGCCGGCGCCACATGGTTAGAACCTGATCCAATCGATCGCTGCTTCACCGATGGAAACTTGGTCACAGGAGCGGCTTGGCCTGGTCACCCAGAGTTCATTTTTCAGTTAATGGCACTACTGAGTATAAAGGTAACCTTTTAGCCGACGTTCGTGCTTGTACATGTATCAAATAAATAGCATGGAGTCTACTTCCGTGCTGGCTATAAGAAGGAAGAATGAGAGAGGTGTGTGTTCTGTGAATCACTTGGAACGGTACATGGCCGTGGATGTTGACAGAGTTTTGCCCTGGGAAGTTTTCTCTTATATATGGTCGATTAGTGAATATCACACATTGATTAGTCAATCTCCGCTGATCCAGCATTTTCTATCGTTCATTCGCTGCAGCCTTTTCTTGGTCTTACTAAGAGGTCATTCCCTGCATCAACAATATAATTGCCTCCTCATGTTATGTATTAGGAAAGGTAGCCTGCATTATCAAATCTGTGTGACTTGGCGATTCATTGGCGCTATGGTTTAGTGTGCATTCTTGTTCGATTGATTCGTGGAGGACAACTGTCATACTGACTAGGGCTCGGTCGATGTACCTACTTCCTTGTTTTACAATGGGTGGGAACTCATGACATTGATTTCGTTTAAAGATAACAACCTTCTTTGCTTACAAGGTCACCTTTAGAACTGATATTAAGCAAAGAAAGATTAACCATCGCACTAAACCTAAGTGGATATTCTCTGCATGAATGTTGGAGTTTTATCGGAGGTATTCGGCATTGTTTTTGTCATCATACTTTCCATCTTCCTTCACATTGGGTCGCCGATCGTCATGAGTTCTCAATGAAAGTGTGACAAGGGACAAAAGGAGTTTCCTTTTGGCTCGATTCTCTCTTTAGTCTTTGTTTGCGAAATGAAGGAAAGTGGATGGAATGAGAGTGGGTGCGGAAAACAGAGGATACTGAAACCTGTTAATGCGAAGAAGATCGAGAGAAAACTTTGGACATTTGTCACGACCTCTTTTTTCCGTCCGGGGAAGAAGAAAGTTTAGGGGTATTTGCGTAAAGAGGTGGACCAATGGCCCTAGATTTAGGCGCGGGCTCTCCCAAGCCCATACCCCGCCCGACGTTGGATTCGTTTTTAGTTATTAACAACCTATGTAATTTTAGGAGTCGCCACTAGCCTATTGAGGTCGGCTAGAAACCAATCAAGACACGGGAGTGTTGTCTCGATTCATACGCAACCAGATATTTCTAGGAACGGGGACTTGTTTACGCCAATGTTTCTATTAGCGCCCTTGCGGTACCACTAACTTGGAAGGTTGTTTATCTAAATGGCCATACAATCTTGATTACCAATTATAATCGTTATGAAACCACTAAGTGTCCATGCAAATGTTTTTGTAGTTTTTTTTTTAATGTCTAGACTAATCCTAACATAATTTAGAAGAGAAATTTACACTCAAAATAATGAAAAGTGGCGCGTAAGTAAACATCCAAGAAATTGAAATGACTTGAAAATAAACGCGGAAAAGGTAAACCCGATACAAGTCAGGCAAATAATATTACATGGCCTTGTTATCACGCCCCGGGACAGGACCCCCATGAGCAAAATGAGAGTTCAAATATGCATGAAATTACTCTATATGCATGAAATTACTTTAAATAGTTTTAATCTACACAAAATGGATTATTTACAAAAATGGTTATAAAATACCAAAATAGCATTAAATTAGGAAAATGACCTTTTAAAATTAGGAAAATTTCATATATGTCATTTATATCCTAATTTGATGCTATCTAACATTTTTTGATATTTTTGAAATTTTCATATTTTTCTCTTTTTTTAATTATTTTTAAAATAATAATATAATAATTCCTTAAACCGATCTATGCTAACATGGTGTAACACAGCACATGAATATCACAATAATCAAGCTCAAATCGACCGTTTCAAGATCGAAGCTTAATTTGGGCATTTTGTCGAACATTTGGTGTGCATTAAACTAACCCCAATAGTCTCCTCGAGCCATGTTTGCAGCCTTCAATCTCCACTCATAAGAAATCTCATGTGGAACTAAAGTATCAAGATTATACTACCACATGCAAAGAACAAGATTAGATAGAAATCATAGCTAAAACCACACTAGAACCAAGCTAAAATCGTCCTCAAATGCACAGGTTTGAGCTGATTTTGCAAATCTGGGTTTGAACCCAAGTCAAGTAAACAGGTTACATGCCCATATTCAAGCCCCAACACTCATCACATACGAGATCTAAGGGAAATGCTACTTAATCCACGTGAAAGTAGGTAACATGGGCTTTCAAATGCAACAAACATCATAGAGAATGAATCACCGAAAAACATCAAAACGACCTCTCCAAGAAGCACACATGCAAAACTCTTGAAGAGATTTCAAACACTCAGAAAAATTTCAGCCTCAGAAATCAGTTTTCCGAGCTGGTTTTCCTCTTGATTTTCATGATCAAAACATGCTCAAAATCGAAAATAAGTACATATAGGATGCTTACCTTACTTCCTAGTTTCCTTTTCAAGTGGTTATTGGCCAAGGAAACCGAGAAATTGTTCTCTGGAAGCACGTGGAAGTTGGATTCTTCAACTGGAAATGAGATCTGCAGAAAAGAAGAACTGACAATGAAGGTTTTCGTTGACCTCTAAAATTAGACATCAAGTCGTATCTTGTTGGAAAAATTGGCACCAATCCAAACTACATGTATTATAGTTTGGGGTAGAAGTCAATATTTTCCTTATTTGTTTCTCAAATTTCTCAAAAAACACTGCCTTTTCTCCACTCGTGACCAACTGGGCTCAACACTTTAGAAAATTTTCAGTGTTTCCTGGCCCGCCTGGAGGGTGTTTTTCGGGGGGCTTTAGGAGGCCTTCCCGATCTCCATTTAGGACGTGAGACCTATGGATGGAAATATATTTGAGTGGAGTTTCACTCTCTAGTTGAAGGTTTTGGCTAATTTTGACCTAAGGGTTGTGAAAATCTCACTTTTCTCTCAAAAGGTTGATCTGGAATTTCTGGGTTTTCTTTGCTGGAATTGCTTCTGAGGGCCTCTTTGGTGGACGATTCCGAGCTCTCTTCTCTCCCTCTCGTCTCCTATCTCTCTTCCCTCGAAAGACCTTCCTTCCGTAATGTTATCCCTCCCAATTAGAGAATTTTTGGTCGGCCTTTTGTCCACCTACCAAGCCTGTCCACTGACCCAGCTCACCCACTTTCTGACTTAGCCAAAATTTTCAAATTTCGCAGCTGTTGAGTGTCCGGATTTGGTGCGATTTTCCCGTGCCTGCAGCAGCTTATCTCTGACCAATGCTTGTCCACTTGCAGTACCAATGATGGTCTTCCATCACGTGCAGAGATCGGGCTGGCTGGGCAGGTGAGAAGGATATGGTGGGGCCACCAATATGCCTACTTAGCAGCTCCGAATTAAGACCTAATCATGGGCTTGGTTTTGGTAACTAGTTTGAGTGCCTTAATCCATTAATTTGGCTGCGGTTTTTGATCAATTAGCAAGTAAATGTATAGTAGTTTAAGATTTCAACCAGATTTTGCAATTGTGCCCACCCAATTTTGCAAGAAAGTCCCTCAAACTTAGCCATTTTCTTATCCGAAAATACCCAACTCAAGGCAAATTTGGTCCTTTTCGCTCCATTTGATTGATTCGAGTTGGCCCAAATTTAATTTCAACTTAATTGGTGACCAAGATGATGATTTACGGGCTTGGGCGCAAATTTTGCAAATTTTGCAAATTGGTCCCTTAACTTTTGGAAATTGCATTTTGGCCCCAACTTACCATTTGAATTCCAATCTAACCTCTTTGGCTTGGCTAGTCAAATTTAGATCATTGGCCCCAACTTTTTTTTCTTTTCTTTTTTTAATCTTTTTTTTTTCAATTTTCTTTTAAAGTAAAAACATATTCCATTTAAAACACTATATTAAAATGCCTAAATAATCTATATGCAAGAATTTAACATGAAATATTTTTGGCAAAAATTTAGGTGTCAACAACATTGACTGATTTTCTTTCCCTGTCCCTCACTTTTCCTCCTTTTCCTTTTTGAAGAGTTGTGCTGAGTGTTAAGGATATATGAGCTTTGTGGAGAAAACTTTGGCATGTACTGATATCCTGTATTTTTCTATTGCAGTCTGAGGAACGAATGAGGAAAGAGATGGAAAGATTTGATCATGAAAGAAGGAAGGAAGAAGAAAGGTTGATGCGTGAACAGCAGAGAGAGGAGGAGAGATTGCTACGTGAGCAAAGGCGAGAATCAGAGCGACAGGAGTAGTATTTGCAGAAAGAATCTAAGGTAAGTATTTGAGCTTGATATTGCATTTTCACTAGTTAGTTTCTTTTGCTTTATTTGATTGGTTAAGTAGCATATCTTCTTTTCTCTTTTCTTTACCAACTTCTCTGGTTTTTTTGTTTGGAAGGCGGAGAAAAAGAGACAAAAAGAAGAGCTTCGTCGAGAAAAAGAAGAAGAGAGACGAAAAGCTGCAGTGGAGAAGGCCACTGCTCGCAGAATTGCCAAGGAATCCATGGAGATTATGGAGGATGAACAGCTGGAGCTGATGGAATTGGCCGCTGCAAGCAAGGGGTTGCCTTCAAGTCTTTAGAGATAAGGAATTGACCTTTGGCACTGCACGATCAATATGAATAGCAATTTCAACCACTATGCATGTTTGCTCAACATCATACCATAAAGCAAAACTAGAAGAATAATTGAGTTGTGCAATCAGTAAACAAGAGCTAAAGCAGCTTGTCATGCTACTATTGGTAGGAGATGCACGGGTTTTTTGGATTTTGCCTCCTTAGTGATGTCAATGCTTAAGTTTTATAGGGGACAAAGTGAGTTGCCAACATTTTCTTAAGGCTATACCAATGTTGGTCTTTGACATATGGTTGTTTTGCTTGATGCAGGAAAGTGGCAAAGAAACAAATATGTGGGTGTGTCCCTTGTTGGGAAAACGCTTGCCATTATGGGTTTTGGAAAGGTTGGATCAGAAGTCGCACGTTGTGCCAAAGGTCTTGGTATGCATGTGATTGCACATGACCCTTATGCCCCCGCAGATTGAGCACAAGCGGTGGGGGTGGAACTTGTGGGCTTTGATGAAGCCATAGCAACTGCAGATTTCATTTCATTACACATGCCCCTGACACCTGCTACATCAAAGGTTCTCAATGATGAGACTTTTGCAAAGATGAAGAAAGGAGTTCGAATTGTCAATGTTGCTCGTGGAGGAGTGATTGATGAAGAAGCTCTTGTGAGGGCATTGGATGCTGGAACTGTTGCTCAGGTATTGCTATCTTATAACTGAAATGTTGAGTTTCCTTCTTGTTGCCTTGGGAGGTGAAGCACATACTAGCCTTGTTGCAGGCGGCACTTGATGTCTTCACAGAGGAGCCACCAGCGAAGGACAGCAAGTTGGTACAACACGAGAGGGTCACGGTGACCCCACACCTTGGAGCCAGTACCACAGAAGCACAGGTTTGTGAACAGTTACAGTTTACCCAACTTAAACTTTCTCTATATTATTAGAAAGCATATAAAACGGTCACTTGACATGCCAGGAAGGAGTGGCTATTGAAATTGCTGAAGCTGTCATTAGAGCTCTAAAAGGAGAGTTGGCTGCTACTGCTGTCAATGCGCCGATGGTTCCAGCTAAGGTATCAAGAACTTTTTCTACAACTTGGCTGTTTGGCATCTCTTGGTCTACTTCTAACTTTTTATCCTCCAATCTGTTTCCTCTCAATCTTCAATATATGTGCTCTCAGTATTTGACATATCTTATCATGGGTTGGGCTCTGATGCATAATTGTTGTGATGGAACTTGCTTGATGTGTGATTTGGAGGAGAATGACTATGGGTGCTCTCTAGAAGTTTGATCTTTTTTTGGCAAAGATTTGTTCTGAGGCGATCAATTGCAATTTTCTTATATGTGTACAATTGTTTAATTTCATTGATGTTTGGCTTTGGCCCAAATCCAGCTTCCTCTTTGTATGAGATGAATAGAGGAAGTGAGATTTTGAGGACCGTAAAATATGCTGGCCCAATTTTTTGATATGTACCGTGGAGGAGAATGATTGTCAGTGCTCAGTAGAAGTTTGATCTTTTCTGGCAAACATTTTTTACTGAGGTGGTTGATTGGAATCATCCGATATGTATACAATTGTTTAATTTCGTTGATGTTTGGCTTTGGCCCAAATCCAGCTTCCTCTCAGTACAAGATGAGCAGAGGAAGTGAGCTTTTGAAGACTGTAAGAGATGCTTCCCCTTGGTCAATTCCTTTAGGAAGTGGGTCAATAATGTGGTGTGATAGACAAGTAACTTTGGATGAGTGTAATGACGATTTTGATGCCTGAGGGTGCTTTGTTTAAGATCCAGAAGGCAGAACTTGGCTCAAGATATGCTTGAGTAACATAAATCTTGAGTTCCTTATACATTTCCTTTTTGGCTGCAGGTTCTTACAGAGCTGAAACCATTTGTTGTACTTGCTAAGAAGCTTGGGAGATTGGCCGTTCAATTAGTTGGGGGTGGGAGTGGTGTAAAAACCATAAAAGTGACATATGCTTCTGCAAGAGCACCTGATGATCTTGACACTAGACTACTCCGTGCTATGATTACTAAGGGTATAATTGAACCCATATCCGATGTCTTTGTGAACTTGGTCAATGCAGATTTTACTGCTAAGCAGAGAGGACTGAGAATAACAGAGGAGCGGGTCATCTTAGATGGTTCACCAGAGAGTCCTCTTGAGTATGTCCAGGTTCAGATTGCAAATGTGGAATCAAGATTTGCCAGCGCCATTTCAGATTCTGGGGAGATCACGGTTGAGGGGCGGGTGAAGGATGGGATCCCACATCTCACAAAGGTGGGATCTTTCGAAGTGGATGTGACCTTGGAGGAAGCATCATATTGTGCAGGCAAGTTGATCAGCCAGGTATGATCGGCACAGTAGGAAGCATTTTGGGAGAAGAGAATGTCAATGTCAGTTTCATGAGCGTTGGTAGGATTGCACCGCGAAAGCAAGCCGTGATGGCAATTGGAGTTGATGACCAGCCCAGCAAGGAGACTCTGAAGAGGCTCGGGGACATCTCTGCAATTGAGGAGTTCGTTTTCCTCAAGTTGTAATGTGGGTGTGAGTTATGGTACTACATATGTATGTCTTTCATCATTCATAGCTGCTGAGCATGATTTGCAAGTCTTGCTCTGCGATTTTGGCTGTGACGTTCGTGTTTTGTAGTAGTATTGAGGTAGAGCGGAACGATAATCAAGTGGTGCTGAGAGGAGGTTCTGTACTTTATTATGTTGCTTTTTGCCTGAATCAAATGCTCTTTTCCAATAAATTCATACAAGTTAAGAAGGTGAATACTTTGCCTCGATCCAGGATTCATGTTTCTCCTCCCTCTCCCCCCATAGTTGTTTTTTCCCATTAAGTCCTTATAGTGGCTCTCATGATTTTCATGTTTCTCCTCATTTTGATTTTTCAGAATACAATAAGGTAATCATTTATAGACCCAATCCATTGAATGAACATTAACATCCAAAGAATCCCTGGAGTATGCAATAAGGTGGCATTGTCTAATGTCACCTCAAGTAAACAATGGGTAGGAAGACTGTCATGTGTAGTAGCAGAGATTCCACACATGACAACTCCTGGAATTTCTGCTTCGGTATGTTTTGCTGAAGTACAATAATAGTCTTGTTCATGCGGTGGCTTTCATCATGCGGAACCTCATTGCTATCATCAGCCATCACTACAAAGTAAAAGAGAGACGAAACTAAAAAACCTTTGCACTGTGAACTGCGATAAACTCTCGACTCTTTCTGACGTAGCCTACAATCTCAGAGGATGTGATCCCCATTTGGCGCGGTACATGGCGCTTGACCTCAATATTAGTTCAACAGCGGGGCAAGTAATCAGTATCTTGGAAGAGACAGCCTCTGTTCCTGTAACGACCCGGGTCCCACTTGTGTGATATTGTCCGCTTTGGACACTGAGTCCTCACGGCTTTAAAACGCGTCACGCAAGTTTAAGGGAACCCAAGCCTTATATACAAGGCCCATGACCCCTCCCTAAGCGATGTGGGACAAGAGGGAGAGGAATCCTTCCCCTTCCCTTGCGCGCGTCCGAGGACCGGAGGCGCGGACGCACCGCCATCCCTCCTCCCCGCGCACCGCCGCTCGGGTCGTCACATTCTCCCCCCCTTGGGAGCACAGCGTCCTCGCTGTGGCCCCACACGCTGTCGGGAGTCGGCTCTGATACCATTTGTAACGACCCGGGTCCCACTTGTGTGATATTGTCCGCTTTGGACACTGAGTCCTCACGGCTTTAAAACGCGTCACGCAAGTTTAAGGGAACCCAAGCCTTATATACAAGGCCCATGACCCCTCCCAAAGCGATGTGGGACAAGAGGGAGAGGAATCCTTCCCCTTCCCTTGCGCGCGTCCGAGGACCGGAGGCGCGGACGCACCGCCATCCCTCCTCCCCGCGCACCGCCGCTCGGGTCGTCACAGTTCCACCTCCCAAATACTAAGTTCACGCTCAGAAAATAGTTTCATGAACCAAAAAGAAACGGGACGTGAGCCAGAGTTGTCGGACGCAAGAGATTTAGGTCAGTTCATCAAGACATCCAATATGAGTCTTCATCATTACAAACATTAGACGCATGGGATGTCTTTGGGAAACATCACAACATTTAAGCACAGAAAATGCACATTCCATGTAAAGAACAATGATCAGGAGATACGCACAATCAAAATTAATCGAACATTATAAAAACGAGAAAAACTAGTTGCATCACAACTTCAAACATCCCTCTGACAAATTCTGTAGTTGAAGAACGTTTCTTATTTATCAGAACATCTCTGTTGCATACATGGAACATAAGTAAAAACTAAAGTAAACATAGCCATCAAGTAGTATTTTGAGTGCCTGTGACCAAAACCATCTGGAAAATGAACCTCCTCAGAATCAGAGATTGACGCACTGATCATACGTACTGTACAGAGGTAGACGCCAAAGCCAACTTTAACTGCTAGTATAATGTGCCGAAAGATACTTGTACCAAAGCTAAAGCGGATGTATCCAAAGCTGCAAACTCCTTAATAGCCCCAAGCACGGCAAGTCCAAGTTTTACAGCGTCATCGTGAGTTGGTGCCTACAGCAGGTAAATTTTGATTTGAATTCTTAATCCAATAAAATCATTTATATGGTAGCTTGTGTAAGAGATTCCTCTACCTCAATGTTAAGAGGAAGAACAGGATCATAAAGCGAGAGCCTCAGAAGGAACTATCCTCCAAACCCAGATACCCGGACCTGTTTAAGCAGCAATCAGACTAGAGATCAGCATCACATGCAAAATGCAAAGCTCACCCAGTGTCTTGCGCTATTCAGGGAGAAAAGAAGGGAGGAATTAACTAGATAGCATGATGGACCTGCATTTACTTTATAGTAAAATACTCCTCTGAGGTCACTAGTTCAGATATTATTTTGGTAAGCACACAGCATTTTGCTCAACTCATTGTGGACTATAATTTTGACTCCTCTTGTAGATACAAATCAAGAACCAACATGGACTCCATTGTGACATTTAACTCTCCTTCTTGCTCCCATCCCCAGGAGCATTCAGAACGTATGTACTTTAATTGAGAATCAGAGCATTAACTTGTCTCCTCAGCATATGAACACGATAATACACAATATAAATAGCTGCTGAAATGATGAGGTCCAATCTATTAAGAATAAGAGTCCTCAATTCAAAACTTACTCCTTCATAATTTACTGGAGCTTTCTGAAGCTTTGGGTCCAAATCAATAGAGTTCTCCAAGTGCTTCAACACTGCCTCTCCATAGTCTCAGAAAGATCTGTAACCTCTACACTATCAGGATCTTAGAGAAGGAAAAAGAAAACGACATTGCTAGAAACCAAGAAACCACGTACCCTCCCTTTAAGTCCGGATGACTCTGGTTGATCTTCAACCTCAATTCTACAGCAACGGCTGCTTCTTCTAGACCCTCTACCAAATCTGTCAAGACTCTGCTGCCGCTACCTGCTCCTGAAGCTCAAGCTGAAGCAAGTTTGTTGAGAACTTTGACCTATAACAAAATGCTTAATAATTATGACTCAAAGCTTTAAGCTCATGCATTGCAGTTGGGGGCATTTAGAATTCATCTCTGCAACGTCAACGCTCATCTATTTCAAAACTTTTAATAGCAATTTCCATCTCAAATTGTACTTTTACAATTAAATCACAGAGATCATGCAATTCGAAATAACACATACAGTGGCCAAAAATCTGAATGTTTTCTTTTTTGATAAGCAATTTAAAAAGCGTAAAATGCGCGAGATATCTCAGTGAAGGTATGGAGGTAACTTGATTCTCTTGACCAAGGGATGGTCGTTTGAAAGAGAAGAACGGTACTAACAATCCTTGAAGTCGTAATGATGGACCAACAGTTAAAGCATTTTGAGACTTTTCCATTGGTGGAATTTTAGAACCTTCTGGACCTGCAAAAGAGAAATGAGTTTATATCCTTGGGATGAATGACATCCTTTAAAAGTACATCAAGAGACGAGATTTCCTAAACCTTGACAGCATGCGTTCATCTCTCTTATGCACCCAAAATTGCATCACGGAGAAAGGAGACACTTCTCTTTTTAGCCTTACTTCCTTCATCTCCATTTTAAATCCAACATATCATGCATCAATTAAGGGTTCTGCATGGAAGCAGTAAATTGCTTACTGCAACAGAACCTGATACTGAGCCACCTCCAGGATCATTTTCCAACAAAACCCGGCATTTAATAGGAGATGCTTTAAAGTGACCAAGGCTGTGAGTAAGGGCAAACAAGTAACCAATTAGAATGATAATCTTAGTATCAAGGAAATAAATAATTGGCATGGGATACCAAGAGGGTACCAGCCATGGACTTTGCAGACTCAAAGCATAACAAGAATGTGGTTAAACGCTTTATGAACGCTGCAGCCTTCTGCATGTCAAGTGAGTGCCTATCATTGCACAGCATCATCTTTAGAGCTTCAGCTAGCACCTCACCCTGATCTCTGCTTGAGCCATCAGATATCAATGAGTACCCATACAAAGGGAGAAAGACAAACATCTAGGACTGCAGTAGAATTGAGGTTGAAGATCAACCAGAGTCACTCTACTCACAGTATCCCGTTAGATACCATTCACAAAGACAATTTCTAACTCAACTTTATGCACATATTTTAGGTTGATTATAGAGAAAGATTAAATCAACACAGCAAATGGACAGCATCACTTATAATTAAGAACCACACCTTAAATTGGTCCTATGAATTTTTTCATGTCACTCAGGAAACAATAGCAGTACCGTGACAAAGCAAATAACTCAGTTTCACCAGGTTTAATACATGAATTCTACGATGAATGAATAGGGGAAATCCTTTCCAGGTGTCTTCAAATTTTATGCTGTTTTAGGAGATAAGCTTGCAATGCGCAGCTGAAAGTTGGATTCTCAAAGCTTTAGACCAAAGGACTTATGCTTAACAAGTGAACTTTCTGCCAGGAGCTACGTTTACAAATTAATCCATCCAATATTGAGGAATTTCCATCTTAAAGGCAGATGCAATAACAATCTAAGAGCTCAAAAACCAAATAAACATAAGAATGCTACTTCTCAAAACAAACAAATACCTATGGTTGATAAACCTAGCAATGTTTCCAAAGGTCGTTGAATCCAAACAAAGAGCTTCATCATCCTTCACACACATGGAGCTCCAATCAGAATCAAGGAGCACCTGATAAGTACGTTTCGCAGCGTCACCCTTCTTCAAATTTCGCTCATGCATTTCCTTGATGGTTAATATTTCACCTATGTACTCACATACAAATGCACCTTTAGGCAGTTCATCCAGTGCTTGCAGACCCCACCCTTTTCCTTCAGGCGTCATAAACACCTAAAGGACAAAATCAGTCACAAAAGAGTACAGGCTTAAGCTTAAGGGTTCCCAAACAAAGTCACTCACTGCAGTAGTAACTGGAACACTTTTAAGAATGATAACCACCACAAGGTCCAAATATGACAGTAGAGCTACAACAGGCAAAAGCTTTAAAATAACACGAAAACAATTGTTTACCTGCATATTATAACTTATGCCCCGCTGCACCACTCGATTGCCACAATGTTTACCACAACCACACTTTCTCCAGCACTCTTTGATAAATTTTCTCTTCAGGTGGCCCTTACACGGTTCTAAAATGTTGTTATCTTTTGACCTTTCTAGAGGGCATTCCCGACAATACAAGTGGTGGCTCTTTTTAGGGTCGCGATTGACAGAAATACACTTCAACAAAAAAGCTTCCTTTACAAGACCTTTCACAGTGTATATAAACTCACCCCCATTTGCACATGCACAAGCACAGGGTACTGGAGAAGGCAGGCAGTCACCATAACAATTTGAACAGCAATTCTCATTTCCGATCTCAGAAAGGGAGAAATTGATAGAAGCACTAGAGAAAGCGAGGCTATGAGGTATGTAGTGAAAGGATGGTGGACACTGCTCATCAATCTTGTTAACCCATGGTATTTTTACTCTTTCTTCTCCTTTGGCTATGTCATTAACATCATGGACAGACCTCAGATCAGTAGGAGTTGACTGACTCTTCGAGAAAACCACCAGACTACGCGAATCAGCACCTTCATGTTCTTCTGACAGCTTCCTTTGACTTCCAGCACAATCAATTGTGGTCTTGTTTTTGTTCATTTTCAAGTGATTATTACAACCATCTAAAGACCCCGGAAATCTTGGAATTCGTGGTGCAGCTGCCCCAATTGATCCTTGAACATCAGGAGATCCATTGGAAGCATTATTGGGTACAAAGGAGTTTGTTTTACGGCTTCCAACATTGAGAGTGTCCTGCATAACAGATCTCTGTAAGGTATCAACTGTAGGGTCCATATTGATTGATAGTTCTCTTGATGCATCTGTAGAGCCGCTTCCTACATTGAGAGTGTCCTGCATAACAGATCTCTGTAAGGTATCAACTGTAGGGTCCATATTGATTGATAGTTCTCTTGATGCATCTGTAGAGCCGCTTCCTAACTCCAGAAAGCATTGGCACATATCTCTCATCAGTTTCGAGACAGAAAAACTGGGGTAAATGATTTTTTGAGATTGAAGATATTTATCATCCATTGACTTTAGAACTGCATCTATACTAGGCATATGAAAGTCTGCTCTTCCACAGGTAGAGTTGCAGCTCAAAGTAATTTTTACCTCTCCCAAGGGCGAGGAGGCAATCTCTAGCTTGGTGGGAGATTCCTCTGCAATGTTAGCACGTTCATGGTCATTCCTATACTTACTCGATGATGTGCAGTCAGCTCTGCCTCCTCTTCCACCAATCATGTCCTTCCTAAGTGCCAAATCTCCTTTATTGATTGGATCTACATGTGTTAACCCAACAACATCAACAAACACCACTAGACCCCAAAATTACAATCAGATATTTAATAAGACGGCCCTAATAATAATAAAATGCAGAGTCAGTCAATTTGAGAGTTTTCCCTTCCAAAAAAACCCAACTGAGCAGACAAGGATCACTCTACTCAAATCATCTTCTTTTTCTCCTTGGCATTGATAGGAAATATAGAACAACAGTAAATGAAGTCAGCTACTTCCCTATTAAAGACTAGAAAGTTTGAAAATTTAAGCTTTCGGCTTTCAGAGCAGCATATTTCAAATGCTTTTGTCATATAGATCCATACTTTGACCTACAGACAGTTTAAGAATGTATGTTGGGCACCACCTTGCCACTTAGCTCGATAACTTCCCAATAGAAGTATGAAGGAAGACTATGATGACTAAGTTGAATTTATTAGGGAGTTCTGAGAGGCCTAGCCACTCGACGTTGTTAAAAAACGAAATCTATTTCCCTTGAAAAAGGAGAACCAATTGCACCAAGTGAATGAAAATTCAGGAACATTACATACATAAATCTGTCTTTCTTTAGTAGTTAGTACATCAAAAAATTAATTGAAAGATATCAAGCTGCTAAAGCGTACTTAACCAAATAAGAAGAGGATTATATTATCATTGAACATGCATAGACATCACCGGAGGCATTTCCTTCTGCTGAAGAAAATGAGAGAGAAAACAAAAATTTGAGGGAGGGAACAAGGAATAAAGAGAAAAAGAATGAAGGAGAGAAAGAGATAGGAAGAAAAGCAAAGGATATAAAAAGTCAGAGAATGTAGTTTCTGTTTTCCTCATCCTCAACAATGATCTAAGTCACCTACAAGCACAAGTAATCATTCCCTTCCCTCACCCCAAAGAAATTGACAAACTTTGGTCACTATGCAGATGAGTCAACAAAACTACAACCCCAGTCAAACAAACAAATTGTTAAGTAAACATTGACCTGGAAGTATAGCTGCAATAGGAGTTTCATTCAAGGGCTCCTCATCATCATATCTCTCATCCTTTGGTTCATCACATGGCCTCTCAGATATAGAGCTTCCATCGATAAATTGAGGAGAGAGAGGCCCTTCCTTTATCTCTTATTCTGATAGAAGTATCGAAGGACATTACTGAACACGTTTCACTAACTTTAGTAGTAGAGAGCTGTGACAGGTTATTTCTTTCAACTACTGCCAAAGCCATGGGAGAAATGGGTTGTTTTCCCTTGTTCATGTTATTTTGTTGGACTGAAGAAGATTGGATTTCTTGCTGCTCAACCGTCGGCTGGAAAGAAGTTCTGCCTAATTGAGAATTTTGATTACTAGGAGAAGCTAAGCCCTGAGATTCTTGGTTTCTCAACCTCAATCTTTTTAATGGGCGTTCAACCTCATGCATTTGAGCTTCTTCCTCCAAGTCATCCTCCTACACAGTCAAAAGAAAAGGGACAAAAGTTAATCTAAAGATGGTCAAAAGGTTGTAGTTACAATAGAGTGGATCACATACATCTGCAGTACTTTTTCGCTTTTGCACCTCAACCTGTACAGCAGATCACAAACAAAGATGTAACTCCTATTTCTACCAAAGAAAAATTCATCTTCTTGTCGTGGAATATGCCTTGAGTTTCGCTCAACATGGCAATACTTAATAAGCATGGCTGTAATTGAGTTCACTTGGGGTAATACCCGTAAGCAATTTTGTAACATCCAGTACAGTAATTTCCATTGTAAAACATCAATCAAGGCTTATTTACAAGTGACTTGGCAATGATGAGCTTCCTAGGTGAAGGCTTGGTTTGAAGCACGACGCTTTCATGATTCTGATCTGGAAGTACAGAGACCATGAGAAGACCGGATAACCTGAAATAGCAGAAATCATTCTTTATTAAAATGTGTTTAACTAATTGAACACGGCACTTCATATTTGATGAGGAGATAGATTCACAACCTTATTCTGGTCAAGATCCCAGCATTTAACTCGTTTGTCATCACCAGCAGAGAACATATAAGTATGCTTACTACTCACTGCAAGGCCTGTAATTTGAATAAGGCATAATAGCATATTAAACTATATACAGACCTTAAGAAAACTAAGAGACTAATAACAGTTATCAGCATATCTTTCTAACATTCTACCCATGACAATACACTCAATTAAACTAGAGTTGAAGTTAAAATATGTGTTTGCAACAACAAATCACAATGGAAGTTTCAGCTCAGACCTATTAGCTGCCTTTTTGCTAGACTTGTAAACAGCACAAGCACTATACTATATGACGGTTCCTCTAGGCTATTTATGTTGCGACCGTGCATTATCTGTGCTTTCACAGGGGCCTCCGGTTCATTCATCCCAAGATGTTGAAAAGAGTTTGATGACCCCTATACAAGAAAATGACAAATATATTAATATTTATCTAAATAATATGATTAGATAAATGTCTTAAATAATCCCATATCAATAAAAAGTAAATTGTACCTGACTTAGAATTGTTCCATGAGATCTATTATTGTACTCCAACATCTATCCAAAAATAAGCTACTAATAGTAAATATTACAATTGTAACAAAAAGTTGAAATAATACTAACAAATAAAATGATTCATAATAAATACCTGAGTAGTGAATGGAGAAAATCCATTGAAATTGCTTGGCGGCATGATATATGATGATTGTGTCTACATTAAAAAAAAAATGACCCCTTTACCATAATGCAATTAAATTATCATAATGATTGTAACTTTTGAGAAAGTGTTTTCTACCATTATAAAGAGGCATAGTAACTTGAAAAATATACAAATTGATCGATCACCAACTAAACTCTATACATAGCTATTCAATACCTGATTAGGAAATTGGCAAAATCCGTTCATAATCCCGATGGCATGATGTATGGTGGTTGCTGCATCTATACAAATTTTTTTACCAAATTAGTAAAATGTAAATAAAAATGGAAAGCTAAGAGCAACATACCTGATTATGAAAATTCATGGTAGGACCACCAATGTTGCTGGGATAAATGATACTTTGAAACTGATTTTGATTACTCAAATAATTTGGAAAATGAGTTTCACTACGTGTTGCTTGAACAACCAACTCTACATTAGAAAGCAACAAAATGTTAATTAGCATCATGCAACATAAACAGAAAATTTTACTTATCATATTAACCAAAATAATATGTTACCTCGATTGTCTATTTGCATTGGGGGCATTCCTTTGATAGATTTTTTCTTCTTTTTCTCAGTTGAACTTTTTAGTCTTCCATAATTGATTCCTTTCATTTCCTTCGATGGGGGTCTAATATCGAAATATCGCACAAAGAAGCCTCATTATCTGTCACGCCCCGGACCCCGAGCGCGTGCCCATCCCTATCTGGTCGATAAAAATTTTGCGACTTCCCAGGACGAGTCGCTGACCCTTTCCATTTTATTGCACATGCGGAAGCGAAAAGAAATCCCCTGACAGTAATCATCTCGGGATAGAAAGGCAGGATAATAGATTCACAAACAAACATGCTTTTATATATACATTGAGTCATGCACAAAGGTCTCTAGCCAAAAGACTACAAAAGACTGGCCTTCCAAAAAGAAGCAGTCCTAACTGACCTACGCTTCCAATCACCTCCTCTCAGCTCCAGGTCCTCCACTCGACGACCCTGAAAATATTGTCCCACAACGGGTGAGATATCATCTCAGCGAGTCTAAACTCTAAACCCCAATTAGGAGGGAAATACGCCAAGAAGCGTCCTAAGCACGCAATCACACAATCAAGGAGACTTACCTCGTCTCAGACCCACCCTGCAGGTCAGTACAATTTATCTCAAAGACAACATGAGAGCATGAGCAACAAATAAGCTCCAGTAATTGAAACGCCACACTCAATTAATCATGCGTTCCTAGCTTTGATCTCGGCATATAGCATGGCCTACTCTCAGTTCGGCGGTCTTCTGGCATTGTCAGGCTTCGTCTCACCCCATTGAGCACGGCACGTCTTTTTATCAGACGGCTTTCTCGAAGGAGCATAGGGTCCAGAATCAACTGCGACCGGCTTCCTGTTGTCCAGGGGGTATCCCACATTGGGATAACGTCCAGCTCAACAGCCCGGGACGATTTCTCATAACCATCACACGATCACTCAAATATGGCCCAGGGCACCATGCATTGCACTCAAATGCTTCAATTAAAATGGTGAGCCTTGCCTTTTTCTTCGTATTAAAAATTCACATGAAATACTCGTGTGTGGGTACACGGTCAACTTGATCCAGAAAAATTGATATTCCTCCTTTTTGAAATCCCACTATTTCATATAGTACTAAAAACCATTTTCGGTGTCAAAACCCGACACCTAAGATTTTTTTGAATAAATATTGGAAATTCACAATTTTTGGAATTAAATACCAAAAGTCAAATCAACACTCAATTTGCATAATTTAACATTCAATTGCAGAAATTAACCACACCAATGCAATCGGCACGAAATTCCGGTCATTGGCCATCCCGGCCTAATTTCCGGAAAAATAATTATTTATTTATTAATTTCGAAATTTAATTAATTAATTCAATTTAATTTCTAAAAGTACTAACGTAGGCCAAAATTATTAAATTAAATACCAATACGGACTCGGAAAATTCCCGAACCCTACTAGATAAATAGTACAATTTATTTAGGCATTAGCTAAACCATGCTAACCACCTAACATGCTCAATTAAATAATTCAATTTCTAATTTAATCTAACTAACCACCTAATTCCTAATAAAATAAATCTAACACCCCTTAAACGTCATTAACCTACTAAGCAGAGTTTAGAGTATAAACTCACCGGTTAATTGCGGAAACCGGTTCACCGCGACGACGACGCGACGGCGGCCGAAATCTTAATTTTCGGCGGCGTCGACAAACTTGGGCCGGGCCTAAACTTGACCCAACAAATCTCAGCCCAAATATGAGATTTGCTTATGACTTGGACTGGGCTTGATTAGGACTTGGGCTGCTGAAAAAGACAACTTGCTGGGCTTCAAAGTTGGACTGGATTGCTGGAGTTTTTGGGCCCAAGTAATCTGAATTTCGCTGGGCTTGATGGACTGAAGACAAGCCCAGTTGTTGGGCCACAAGACTTGCGTGGACTGCTGTTGAAAGCTGGGCCGTTGATGTGGGCTGAGCTTCGGTGAAGCTGGGCCAGAAGAGAGGAGATCGTGGCTTCGCTGGTGGTGTCTCGGACGTTGGCCGAGTGGAAGAGAATCAGCTTCGGTGGACTCCACTGGATGCACGAAGAAGTGAAGATGGCAGGTGCATGAGTCAACAAAAGGATTTTCTGTGGGTGTTGTTGACCAGCGTGGGGCTTCGATCGTGGGGAAATGAACGGAGGGAGAGGGTGAGTGGATGAGGGTTGCTTCGGTTTAAAAAGAAAGGAAAAATGGAGATGCAGAGGAAATGGAAGCGAAGCTAGAAGTTTGCGCGAAGGAGATGGGCGGCGGATGGAAGCAGATGGAGAAGCAGCTTCGGCCACTTGTTGGAGTCAACACACGGGCAGCTTGTTCGTGTCTTCCATTGACTGTGGACGCTGGAACTTGCTGGTCAACACTCGGCAGAAGGAAGCAGGGCTCGCGGACGTGGAGAACAAGAGATGGTGGGAATGGCAGAGAGCGTGGGAAGGGAGCTTCGACAAAAAATGAAAGAAAGAAAAGGACAGATGCAATCGGTCTTCAGCTCATCGCACGAAGGGAGAGAGGCGGTGGAGAGGCATGTGAAGGAAGCCAAGGAGGGGCCCAATATCCTCAACCCTTAATCATTGCCTTAATTGCTTGTCCCCTTCATAATACTTTCTAGCCAATTTTCCATAAATGGCTCAAATTAAAGTCTAAAATACAGCCCCCCAAGCTTAATCCGAATTTCACTAAAAATGAGCTTCAATCTCTCCACTCAATTTCTTCACCAATTCTCTAAGTCGAGGTCCAATTTCGCCAAGGAAAAATCCCGAACAATTTTCTGTAAGTCCCTGACGCTCACATGCTCAGTTTAGAAGTCCCAATTTCCATCGATTTAGCCCATCTGAATTTCCGCTGATTTTCCGTAACGTCCGAATCAATTTTCCGCAAAAATCCCGGAATCTCTGAAAATTTCTCGGAGAGGGAGTCGACGTTCCTAAAATAGCTTGTGACACCTCAGAACTTTCAATTTCTGAAATCGGGTTCAAATTTGCGGTTATTTTCAATCCGGCGCGCTTTTAGCGTGACCTAGTCTACCGGATAACTTTTAGGAATTTTTGGTGCAATTGACCTGTGATCGATTTATCTCGAGTCACAAAGTACATCTTCGACACATTAACGACTCTAAATTATCGTGAAAGTCTCGAGGTTTCAATTACGAACATCGGGTACCAAAACGACAGAAAATCAATTTAGTGCCGATCGATGAGAATTTTTCAATCAAGTGGAATCACCCACAATTTGATCACATATCTCAGTCGAATCGACCTATCTCTGATTTCTTATCGATCTCTGACGGTGCCGTAATGACCCTTGCAAATCAACACGGTCGAGCAGTCGATTCTTGGTCGAATTCTCAAGTGCAATTGCATTTAAATTCCCTACTTGCTTCCCCAGATAGTCCAGTTATCTCATGAGTGATCGGCTCAGAGAATAGCACTATAGACGTGTCGACGAAAGGCCCGATTTATTCAATTGAAATCATATTTGAAAAATCAGGATGTCACATTATCACCATCATCACCAGCATCATCAGCCACGGCCATACTTGAATTATATGATGAAATTTGAGCATTCGCTATTTGCATATTCTCCCTCATTATTTGCATAGTGTTTACATCTTTGGCTCCCAAACTCATCAGCTTAAAAGATTCTTGCATTAATGTGCAAAATCGATTAAATGTAGACGGACCAGGTGACAAAGATTCATCATTCACAATCCCTTCTTTGGCACCCTTGGTCCATCTTTTCAAAATATAGGGAGATGGAATGCTCTTAACTATTGATTTATTCTGATTCAACACGTACAATGCATGGCGACACAACCAACCTTTTGACTCAAATAATTTGCATTCACAAGAAATTGATAACTCTACAGGGTTAAATTTGACAAGGTATTCATGTCCACACCTTATGATATATGAATAAACCGATCCATCAAATGTAGTACCTAAAACATCTACAGAGAGACATTCCATTAATTCTTCAGAAAACTTCTGAAAAATAGTATGAGTATAGACTGCAGCAGCATGTTCCAGGAGCTCATTAGACGAAACCTGCAATCTGAGCTTCCCACGAGACCTGTAATCATCTTGAATTTCAATTTCTCTCATGTGCTTCAGTTGCTCTTCATAATAGTAGACAAATTTTATAAGGGATGACATCTTCTTCAAAATATGCTGGAAGACATTGTTAGTACTCTCACTTCTTTGACTTGACCTTATACCACATGAAAAAATATCACGACCAAAAGCTGAACTCCATTTATGTCTAAGGCCGTATAATCTCTGAAGCCAATTGTTGTTTTGAGTATCCCACTCCTCTTCCATTTCCATCCAAATAGATTCAAATTCGTCCTCCGATTTGCATCTATACATAAGCCTAAAAAAATACTTATCTCTAAAATGTGGCTTTTGGTAAAGCTGTGGAATGTTTTTAATGGCATTTTGTATGATGTGCCAAGTGCATAAACGATGCTGTGTATTTGGAAAAACCGCTCTGATGGCTTTTGCCATGGCTTGATCTTGATCGGTGAATATGGTTTTAGGAGCCTTATCTCCCATAGACTCCAAAAACACATTAAATAACCAAATGAATGATTCCGCCGTCTCATCCAACAAAAATGCACAACCAAACAGAGTATTTTTCCAATGGTGATTAACCCCAACAAAAGGTGCACAAATCAAACTATATCTATTAGTTCGATACGTGGAATCAAACACTAGCACATCACCAAAACAATCAAAATCGAATTTGGACAAACTATCTCTCCAAAATAAATTTGTCAATCTACCTTGTTGATCTACTTGTACAGCGTAGAAAAACATTGGGTTTTGCATTTGCATGCGATGGAAATGATTCAAAAGTTGTTGACAATCTCCCCCTTCCATAATCTTATTGCTTTCTGTCTGTAATTTTTTTTTACAATCACGTAGAATGAAACCCAAATTTTTACTTCCACCTGCTTCATTTGCTAAGAACTTATATGGCATAGTCCCACCAATGCCTGCTTTCATCATGCCACATAAAACACCTTTGCAAGTATCGGATATCATACTTTCACATCTAATCAAATGCTTTTAATCTTCCAGTACAAATGCATGATTATGCTCAGAAACATACTCTATAACCTCATAGACATCATTATCAACCTTGAATTTGATATGAGCAGGACACCCACATCTAACTTCAGCCCTCTCAAATTTCTTTTCTTGATCAGATGAGGTGACAGAATAGCCCTCACAATTGCACAAAAATGTTCGTCGGGTTATTTCTCCTTTTCTATTTTTAACCGTATGACCCTTCCTCACTCCAAATCCTTTTCCAATTGCATAAGCCACATACTTATGATATGCTTAAACTTCATTAGAAAAAACCATCCCGATGGCAAACTCAAAATCATTTTCCATATCACGCATTACATGTGCAAGATGGGACGTTTCATGCTACAACGAAATGAACAATAAATAATCAATAAAAAAATAACATCAAAAGAAAAAAAATATATTTCACATTGTATGAGTAAAGAATTACCTCTGATTCAGCCATTCGATAACTTTACACGTGCAAATTAATTGAGGTAATGTCTTCAAAATAGAAATAAATCTTCAAGAGTTCCCTTCTAATAAAATGCAAAACAAACCAAAAGAGCAACAGTGTTGATGTAGAAGTCAATTAGCGTTGCTGTCATCCACCTGCAAATTGATAGCACCATTCAATACATTCATAGGACACAAACTAATATGCTTGCATGTTAAAAAACTGACTCGGATGCAAATGAAAGTAGGCCCCTGTCATATTTATTTAAAAAAATATAAGAGTCCAGTCCTGGCATGGGAACTTGCTTAAATTGCATGATCTCATTATTGAAGAATAAAAGTACCAAAAGAAAAGCATAGAAACCTCCATACTTAAAACATTAATCTAATATCCCAAAGGAGAGTTTAGTGCAACATTTTAGCTTGCTGATATAGTAACATCTACCTCAATAGTATATCCGTCACTTATCAGCATCAAGCTATAAAATGGGAATCAGCATGACCTGGTATGACTAACTTGGTCAAACCAAGTTATCTTGACGGGAGAAAACAAGCCTCACTGAAACTGAGCTGTTGGAGATGGGAATTTATTCTCACCTTCCTTAACTAAGCAACACAAAACTAATCAAATAAGAGATACCCTTGGCATCTTAATTCAACCTCCATCTGCAAATGGAAGAACTAAGATGATATTAAACTGTTTGATCACTGTTATGTTAATCTGGATGTACAATACAAGGCCATGTACATGTCTGTTGAAATAGGAGGCCTGGTTATTGTTCCAAAAAGGTGTTCTCATTCGTAAGTAGATCGAAACAAAAACTAGAAAGCAAGATCACATCTTCGTAGTCTATTCAAAAGCTGTGGCCACAGCCGAAATGGCTGAGGCAACAGCGTTTTCTTGTATAAACCATTGATAAAATGAACCAAAAGGTCAAACCAAGAAACAAGGTGTCGGGCCCAAATCAGCAAGTCACACATGCCAAAGACAAAATACAAAACACTACTTTGTAAGCTCATGTTTTGACATAATGTGCCATAATCTGTCAAGACTTTGCTGCCGCTACCTGCTCCTGAAGCTCGAGCTGAAGCAAGTTTGTTGAGAACTTTGACCTATAACAAAATGCTTAATAATTATGACTCAAAGCTTTAAGCTCATGCATTGCAGTTGGGGGCATTTAGAATTCATATCTACAACGTCAACGCTCATCTATTTCAAAACTTTTAATAGCAATTTCCATCTCAAATTGACACCTACACTAATTAACCCTATATTCTAAGGAAATAAAATATCCCAATCATTATCGTTTATGAGTAAAATGACATAATCCTACTACTAATATGCACGGGCTAATAATGAGTGACATTGGGACTAAATTCCACATGAAAAACAAACAGTCACTTAATAAAACTAGATGAACAAATGCCTCCAGCTTTGTCACCAACCATCTCTACCTATTACTCATGCTACATCAGGCGAAGAGGAATCAGGAGCTTTTGTTGCCGCATTCATTGCCTTGTATGAGCAAAACTCTACAAAATTCCTAGTGTTGGGAATGACTGATCCCCGAAAAACCGGATTCAACACTAAATCGAACCCCTAAATCAATGTGGAAGCGAAGCCCGGGAAAAACAACACGTATCACCGATCCTAAAGCATACCACGGATTCAAGCGTACCTTTTAGCCACAAATTAAACACCGACGCCGACAAGAGGAAGAAAAACGGTCATGTTCGATCCGACGACGACAATTCCCTTGGAAGAAAGGAGAAAATTCGCCTTGTGCGTTACTGTTTCCTTTTCCTTTTGGAGAGAGAGAGAGAGAGAGCGCGGGAAAGGGAACGTACGTACGTTGATTATGATTTCCCAACCAGTGTCTTCTCTCTCTCTCTCCTCCCTTTTATATGTCCCCTTATCCACGGGCCGTATTCCCGTGGGCCGAGCTTTTTGGGCCCAACTTGGGCGGACGATCCTTAAGCCCTTTAATTAATAAAACCATCATCTCCCACTCGCACATGGTGGGCCGAACAGTATTCTCTTTACATCTCTTCAACATTCATACTGGTGAATAATCCGTGCGACCAGCATACTTTGAGAGCTCGTTGCTATACATCTGTTAGGAATATATAGCAGCTCATAATGGGTGTCACACTCCGAGTAGATTTAGTATGCAGTACCCTAGATCGATCGATCGATCGATCACATTTTTATATCTCTCTTGATCTCTTTCAAACATGATATATATATATATATTGTATTCACAATTACAGTTATCACAAAGACAATCATAATTGGTCGACCAGTGAATACAAAAATTATAATGTGATTTTCCAAAATCGATCTTCCTCTTTCCTTCAAACTCTCAATTTCAGTTCAGCTTGCTTTTCTAGAAATGTCCCATTAGATCGAATCAACTCATGACCATTGGCAACATCCTAAGATAGCAAACACTAAATAGAAATCTTGAGAATAAGTAAAAGTCATGAGGGCACTTAAATTGAGGAACTCTTTTCCTCAAGAGTCTCACACATCATAAAAGTTGAGATCAAAACTTTTTGCCACTCTTTCTTGGTCGGCTCATGCATACGTAGTATGAAATATGTATTACGGTATTAACTCCTTTCCCATGGAGCGTATGTCTACACCTTTCAATACTGTACAGATGATAGTTCAGACATACTCAATGTCTAACTTGAGTTCACGTATCTACTCATTTACAAAATTCATCAGAACTCACATCTGGCATCTTAGACAGATAAAGTAAAACATGTGGGGTATTTTACTTTTGGACATAGTAAGTATTATGTTCTCATCTTAACACTCAGTTAAGGCGACATTTGTATTTTAAGCTTGAGCTCTCGATTATCACCTAGATAATAAGCTTAAAAACAGTCTCATCTCTTTTTATCACACAGTAAATAGAGGCGATTATCCGTGTGAGTGGGCTAATCTTTTATCTGTCCGAAATACTTCCTCAACATATAATAATACACTGAGTATTAAGATGCATAAAGATCAAACAAAGATTCATAGGCATTAATTATGAAACAACACTAGTTCATAAATGTGAACTACTCAGGGAAATTACAATCTAGTACATGAGACTCTACGCAATCCTAGAGATTTTACATGACCACAAAACACATCTCTAGGTATTGGCTTTGTCATAGGATATGCTACCATTATATGCGTAGATATGTACTGTAAGTTCACATCCTTTCGTGCAACCATATCTTTTATAAAGTTATACTTTGTATCTATATGTTTGGTCTTGCCATAATACTTTGGATCTTTGGTGTATGCTATAGCTGCTTGGCTATCACAATTAACCAATAATTGATTTGCAGCTTTCTCAATAACACCTAAATGATCCAACAATCTCTTAAGCCAAACTGATTCTTGTACTGCTGCTGATAATGCCACGAACTCAGCTTCCATCGTGGATAAGGCTATGCACATTTGCTACTTACTACTCCATGATATGGCGCCATTGCTCAGTAAGAAAGCAAATTCTGAGGTAGATTTTCTTTCATCTAAATCTCCTCCCCAATCAGCATCTGAATAGCCTTCAAGTTGCAGATCATTTCCTTGGTAATTCAACTTGTAATCAGCAGTTCCCTTCAGATACCTCAGTACTCTCTTAACGGCCTTCCAATGTGCTGGACCTGGATTGGATTGGTATCTGCTCACCATTCCAACTGCAAAACATATGTCGGGTCTTGTACACATCATAGCGTACATCAAGCTCCCAACAGCACTTGCATAAGGAAGATGTTTCATTTGTTCCTTCTCTTGTGGAGTCCTTGGACACAGTCTATGGCTCAATCTTTCACCTTTTGCAATAGGAGTGTCTATAGGTTTACAATCTTGCATACGAAATCGTTCAAGAACCTTATTTATATAGGTTTCTTGCGAAAGAGACAATGATTTCTTCGAACGATCTCTTGAAATCTTAACTCCAAGAATGTATGCAGCCTCACCCATGTCCTTCATCTCAAAGTTGGAAGACAACCAACTCTTGACAGTCTTAACAAACTCCATATTGCTTCCGGCAATTAGTATATCATCAACATATAATGATATGATCACAAATTGATCCTTGGATCTTTTGATATATACACAATGATCCTCATCAATCATTGTAAAATCATATGCCATTATGGCATTATGAAAACGTATATACCATTGTCTTGATGACTGCTTAAGACCATATATCAACCTCAAAAGTCGACATACTTTTTCTTCTTGGTCTTTCACTATGAAACCAGCAGGTTGTTCCATATATATTTCTTCCTCTAATTCTCCATTGAGGAAAGCAGTCTTTACATCCATTTGATGTAACTCAATATCCAGACTAGCCACTATTGCCAGAATGATGCGAATTGAGGTAAATCTTACTACAGGAGAAAACGTTTCTTCATAATCAATTCATTCCTGTTGATTATACCCCTTCGCCACAAGGCGAGCTTTATGCCTTTCTATCGAGCCATCAGCCTTTCGCTTTATTTTTAGAACCCACTTGTTCCCATTAGCTCTGCGTCCTTTTGGAAGATCAACCAGTTCCCAGACTTGGTTTGACTTCATTGACTCCATTTCCTTTTCCATTGCATGAATTCATTTTTCCTTATTAGGGCAATTCAGAGCCTCATTAAGATTTCAAGACTCATCCTCATCTCGTGGAGCAACCATAAAAGTTTCCCCTTCAATGTCAAAATGTTGACAGGAATACTTTGGCAACTTGTTCTCCGTATGGGAGATTGTACGCTTAGTACATCATTTCCCATTATGCTCCCACTAGGATTAGGTAATGATGATGTCGTCTCATCATGTGATTGCAATTGAGAATGAGTTGAATTCAATTCATCACTTCTCATATTACTCCCACTTGGATGAACTCCACTAACATCATTATCCTGATCCAAGGTCTCAAATAGGGAGTAATCTTCTCCTATTTCGCCCTTCTTAGGAAATTCATTCACTAAGAATGTGACATCCCGTGATTCAAATTCAGTTATACTCCCACTTTCCTGCTCACCTATGAACACATACCCTTTCGAGTGTTCGGAGTATCTCATGAAAATACTCTTATTTCCTTTGGGACCTAATTTCCCAAACTTGTGAGAGAACTCATGAGTATAGGTAGCACAACCCCATGACTTAAGAAAACTTAAGTCCGGTTTTCTACCTATCCATAACTTATATGGAGTGGAAATAACTAATTTGGAAGGCACCCGGTTAAGTATGCAGGCAACAGTTAACAACGCATCACTCCAAAAAAGTGATAAGTAAGTTAGCATGCGCCATCATGGACCTAACCATTTCCAGTAGGGTTCCGTTTCTTCTCTTCGCAACACCATTTTGTTGAGGAGTATATGGAATAGACAACTGTCTTTCTATTCCTTTTTCATCACATAATTTTCTGAACTCATCAGATAAATATTCTTGATCTCGATCGGATCTCAATACTTTTATTTTCTTATCTAATTGATTCTCTACCAGGTTCATAAAATTTTTGAAACAACTTATGCTTCAGATTTATGAGAAATCAAATAGACATATCCGAATCAAGTAGAATCATCTATAAAAGTGATGAAACAAACAGCCCCTTGCCTTCCTCTCACATTCATTGAACCACGTACATCGAATAGATTAAATGCAGAGGAAATTCAGCTCTTTTACCTTTTCCAAATGGTTTCCTTGTCGTTTTCCCTTCTAGGCAATGCTTACATATGAGCAAATCGACTTTTTCAATATTGCCCAACAAGCCCTCTTTGGCTAGTCTTTTCATATGTTGTTGGCCCATATGACCAAGTCTAGCATGCCACCGTATTCACATTATTATCATATAAAGTAGAAGACGTGAAACAATGGAATAACATATTGACATCACAACAGTCAACATTTAGTACAATAAAACCATCCAGAAAGTGACCAAAATCATAGTAGTTTGTATCCAAATACAAATCTACACATCTATTATGGAAGTTCATACTAAAACCAAGCTTAACCAACACCAAAACAGACATTAAATTTCGACGAATCTCTGGAGCATATGAAACATCATGTAGGAACAAGGTGCGTCCACCACGCATGTTCAATTGGCAGGTGCCAATCCCTTTAACTTCAGCTCTGAAGTTATTTCCCACATAGATCCACATAGTTCCAGTTGGTATCGTCGGAATTTCACGAAGGATCCTCTATCCTTCGCTACATGGTCTGTCGCTCCTGAATCTACAGTCCACAAAGGATTAGACTCAGTCAAGAATACAGAACTCGACACAAAAGTAAAGTTCTGAAAAGCATAAGGGGTGTTGACCTTCTTTGGCTAACGACAGTCGCGAGCATAGTGACCCTTCTTGTCACAATTAAAACACTTCACCCTTGTAAGCTTCTTCATTCGAGGACGCTTTCCTCTTTCATGTTGGTTAACTTTTGATTTCTTGCAACAAGGACTTGATCCTTTGCAATCCCACATATTGAACGAATCAATACGCTTGCACTTAGAGCTCAAAGCCCTTTTCTAAGCTAGAACCAGCATTGTAAATGTCTACTTTCGACTCAAATGCCGTTAGACGGTCCTCTACGAGCTCAAGGTGGCGCACGGCATCCTCAAGATCTTCCATAATATGGTCAAGAGCTTTTAGTGCTTCTTGCTTTTCCAGCACATATTGGACTTTCATGTGCCAAATTTCATAGTTGTCACCATTGAGCTTTTCACCTTTGTTCAGCTCGGCAACTATGCTCTTTGTGGCTGAAGCCATTGATCTCGAACACATCGACATATGCACGAATTATTAATGCCTATCATTTATGCATCCCTTTTTACATAGACTCATCATATTAATGAATAATTTCAAGTAAGGCTTCAGAATCAAAAGGTCACTACGTTTCCAATCATCCTCCAAAAATCATAACTTAAAACTATTATTAATATGATTGTCATATGCAAAATCAATTCTATGAAGCTACAAAAAACTTCTAAAACTACCCACAGCTAATTACTCACAGCAACCAGCAATAACAGAAAGCAATAGATAATTGATATACAATTATAAAAAAAATAATGCTTTCAATTAACACAATTAGGTAGTAACCATTACATAATATGTCCACAAATCACACTTAACATATATCAGTCAATACAACTAACACCAAGTCAGCACACGAACTGAGTCTTTTGTTCAATTTCTTGATCTTTTCATTTGTAACAATACAGTAATATTCATTTACAAAATCCATCACAATTTTCTTATAGGAAGTAGCTCCGTTGACATCCCATATGCGATTCAACACATCTTGCCATTCAGGTGGAAGAGTGTTTATGAAAAATCGCACCATCTCTGACTGTGGCATAGGACGACCATTCCATATGACCTGTTGAATCTTCCCGTTGACTTTAAGGACGTGATCAATTAAGTCACCACTCTCCCATTGATAATCAGTCAGCTCAGCTATCAACTTAGACAGCCTATCCTTTTGTTCATCGGTAATTGCGCGAATAGGTGTGCGCAATCTCAGAGGAGGCATTGTTCCTGCAACAAATGCAGAACAAATAAGGGATCACATTATAATCCACATAGATTTAATTGAAAAAAAAAGAAACACATTCTTTCCCATCCTTTTCTTTTTTTTGTCAACAGTCAATGGTCGTCGGTCAACAGTCAAGGTCAACGGTCGTCAACGGTCAACGGTCGTCGGTCGTCGGTCATCAGACCGATCGGACCGGTCGAACCGGGATGACCGGTCGAACCGGTCGGCCGGTTCGGGAGAACCGACGGCATGTGCCGCGCACGTGCACGGGCTGACGTCACGCAGACGTCATCCGACACGTGCCGCGCGCGTGCCGGGTCTCGCGCGGGTCGGGTCGGGTCGCCGGCCGGTGATCGCCCAGCGAAACGTCGCCGTGCTGACGTCATCGATGACGTCAGCACGCGTCGGTCCGCGGACCAGCGCGTGCCGGTTCGCCGGCCAGTGGTGCGCACGTGCCGGTTCGCCGACCGGCGCGTGTACCGCACGCGCTAGGTGAGCCAGCGCTTCCAGGCGCGTCGCGCCCACGCGCAGCGGCTTCTGGCCGCGCGTGTGGGCGTGTGCGGCGTCTCCCGACGGCGCACGACATACCTCCAGACTCGTCTCGACATCGCCTTTCTCCCCATGTATTTAGAAAATGATTTCGACTTACGAAAACTCAGAAAAATGGCCGAAGAACGCTTGGGTGTCGGGATTTCTCGCCCCGATCCGTACGGCCGAATTGCTTTTGCGAAAAATCAATCAAAAATTGTCAAACAAGTCGGGAAAATGTAGACTAGGGCTCTGATACCAATGTTGGGATTGTTGGATCCCCGAAAACGCGATTCGACACTAAATCGAACCCCTAAATCAATGCGGAAGCGAAGCCCGGGAAAAACAACACGTATCACCGATCCTAAAGCACACCACGGATTCGAGCGTACCTTTTAGCCATAGATTAAACACCGACGCCGACAAGAGGAAGAGAAACGGTCATGTTCAATCCGACGACGACAATTCGCTTGGAAGAAAGGAGAAAATTCGCCTTGTGCGTTACTGTTTGCTTTTCCTTTTGGAGAGAGAGAGAGAGCGCGGGAAAGGGAACGTACGTACATTGATTATGATTTCCCAACCAGTGTCTTCTCTCTCTCTCCTCCCTTTTATATGTCCCCTCATCCACGGGCCGTATTCCCGTGGGCCGAGCTTTTTGGGCCCAACTTGGGCGGACGGTCCTTAAGCCCTTTAATTAATAAAACCATCACCTAGGGTAGACTGAAGGTTGCCTAGCACTTTCAGGTATCTCTTCATCAAAACAATGGCACAGTTCTTTAGTGGAACACTCACGTCCGCACATACATGTGGCATTTAATGTAAAATTGTGCCCCCGAGACTCGGAATAAGTCTGCACAGCGTAGAAGGTAAAGCTCAAAAAGGAGTAATTAACGCCTACAGATTGAGAAAAGACAAACCAATGTCCCAGCTCTTTAAGAGCTCAATGGAGATTAAAGATGATATATGTAAGCAATAAAAGAAATCTATGAGGCTGAAAGTCTGATATGTAAATTATCAAATGTTGTAGTATGGTTTCTTCTATATACACATGAGAAAAGAATTACATGAGTATTTTGATATTGTTAGTATAGATAGATGTTGAAATTATTAAAAAGTTCTCAGTAAACTGAGAAGATAATTTAAATACATCATTGATTTTTTCTTGTGTGTAAGAAAAATAAAAATGTCCATAATCTCCTTGCAATCCACATTACTTCCAAAACAAGCGCTGCATCTTTTGTAACAATGAGATGTCCCCATACTGAATGCGTTTGTGAAAATAGACAATCATACAACATCCCTTTGAATTCCTAGGCTACCACACAGAAATAGAGACATTATAGGTTCTCACAGCAATTGGACAGTAGATTATTCCACGGATAACAGAAGTCCAAGGACTTGGATTGCTGAAACTAAAATACAGGTAATGACTTAACAAAATGCTTGAAGCAGAACGGGTATCTAGACAATTTTCCTAGTCAATGAGAGTTAGTTATGGACACTGAGATGTATAAGGCCAATGATAAGAAGACAAGTATGACTGTGAGATGTTGACATATGCTGTAAGGGCAAAGAGTGTTCTCTTTTTTCTTTTTTAACCCAAAAATATGAAGAGGACACTTTTTGAATGCTTTGAATTTCATGTGAGAACATGAAGAGACTTGTTCTAAATCATGCTATTGACAGGACCGTCTTCTAGTTCAGTTAGGTCTTTCTATTTTCTTTTGTACTTCATCTAATTTTAATATTTAATGTGAACTTAATGGGTAGCTTGAAAAAATTTTCTATTTATACCAGTGCTTACTTATCACATACTCTTTTTGGACATTAGTTTAATGACTATGATACAATGACATACATGCTCTTCAAGTAATAGCCTTTTTTAACTCGATGTAGATCATGCTCAGCATTTCTAATTTAATTCATCCGCCTCTGCAATATTCACATTGATGTAGAACACTCATAAATGCTTTATGAATTTCCTTTCTTTCTCAAGAACTTGAGATGAGATCACATGTAGATGCTCAAACAGCAGAATCTCACTGTCACCTAGTGTACCTGGGACTCATCTAGCACATTCAATATGATGTAGTTGACAATAACTACCAAGGAGAGAGAAGCGAAGTTTGACAGGCACATGAATTCAATCAATCATTCAACAATAACAGGTCTCATTAAAGTCTGCTAATATCAAGCGGAAAATCAACAAAACTAGGAGTAAGGTTTTATTCCCATCGGGGTTGGCAGTCATGTCATGTAACGCAGGCATCGCTAAGAAAGTGAAATTTCAAAACACCCATTGTACTTTGGACCATTTAGAAAATGATCAGAGTATGTATATTTTTTTCAACTCAATCAGAGGCCATGTACTTCTCAAATAGGCGAAATAGCACTTCTGCAGGTCTTCGTTACTCTATAGGTGCGTTGCATTCCCTGTAGTATCAGACGCTTGTAAGATAATCCTTAGTGCTGTTAAAGGAATCTAAACATAAATGCCAACCACTTGTGCTCGGATTTATTTGTTTCCATAAGAGGACCCCTTCTCCTATTGTGATGCGACTCGCGTGTTTTAATGAAGCAAACGAAACCTTGATAGATGATTCAGAATGAGACACCATACATACATGAACGGTATAGATGGATTTACAACTGAAAGACATTTAGAGTATCAAGTTACCAATGATCCAAAAAGGTGCCACGTTACATTTTATCCTTACTCGAGGCATCCCATCATCGTGGTCAATAACCTATTTCTAATTGAACACACGATGGCCAAATTCAGAACTCTGCTACAAATCTTCAAGTTCAACTAGTTTAAACTTCTCAACTACGATTCACTTACAAAGGCAACCCGTTCTCGAAAACGGGCGTCCCCAACAGAATCAAGGAACACTAAAGCAAAGCAAGAGAAACTAGAATCTCTCCTCCAACGCCATCGGCTGGAGATAAAGACACGGATAGACACGGACCAAAAAAACGAGAAGAGACGTAAAGGAGCTAGATTAGCGGGACGGGGGGGACGGAGAGAGACCTGGTGACCGCTCATCTGGTGAACGGCGGTGCGGCAAATATCGACCTGACGAGGACGCTGTGAGATATGAGCAGAGTCCGCAGCCGAACGATCGGTCGAGGCTTCGGCGGAGGTGGAAAGGGCGTCGGCCGAGGCGGAGGCAGAGGTGGGCGTCGGCGTCGGAGTCGGGGGCGACGGAGTCGCGAGAGAGCGTCGGGGCGGAGGGGGAGGCGGAGGCAGCGTCGGGCAACCGCCTTGAGGAGCGTCGGAGTCGCGAGAGGGCGTCGGGGGCGGAGGCGGAGGCGGCGTCGTCGGCATCGAGTCGGGGCGACGGAGGCAACCGGCTTGAGGGGCGTCGGAGTTGAGAATGGAGAGAGAGGGCTCGTCGGTGAGAATGGAGAGAGAGCAGAGGAGGGGAAGAGAAGCAGCTGTGCGCGAGAATGGAGAGAGAGATGCGACTTTTTTGTTCTCCTCCGCAACGGAACGGAACGGAGAAGGGAGAAAGAGAGAGAGAGAGAGAGGAGAGAGAGGACGATTCGACAGGGGGCGCAAGCGTCACAAAGAGGAGAGCAGAGCAGTGAGCGTTAGAGTGGTGGGCCCCACACGCGGCCCGCACGAATTTTGAACCCCTGACGCCCTCGCTTATGTGGCACCACGTGTCGATCGCCGAGTGGTTTAACCCACCACCTACGTGGAGGGTAAAACCCAGGCGGTGGGTTAAACCCACCCAATATTTTCTCCACATCCTGCACCTAACCTGTCTATAGATGATTCTCCAACGTGACAAATAATAAGGTAACTCAAATTGTGCCACGTGTCCAACGTGGACCCATGTTGTTAGGCCAATTTCAAAGAGAAGCCCGTGTTGTCAGGCCAATTTTTGAAATTTGTTCCGACTCTTCCTCTTGAGAGAGATGGGAGCGTTCTCTCTCCCCTATTCTCCTGACTCCTTCTCTCTTTTACGCCGGACTCTCTCTCCTTCCGACCCCTCGTCCGACGTGCCTGACTGACGCACCATCGCGAGGCCCCGACGGCTCCAGCAGAAGGCTCGGTGGTGCACGCTCTCGACTCTGCCCTCTCTCTCCCTCCGAGTCACGACTGAGCCCAACCGCGCGGCCTCCGTCTCCGCCGTCGCTGAATCGCAACGAATTTAGATGATTAACACTGACGACGCCACCCCGTTGCCTCCGCCTCGAAAGCCTCGAAAGGTATGATTAGGGTAATCATCCGACCAAACCCTAACCGCGCAGCCTTCGCCTCCGTTGTCGCCAAATCTTGACGAACCCAAAGGGTTTACAGTGACAACGCTACCCCCATTACCTTCGCCTCCGCCTCGAAAGGTAAGATTAGGGTAATCGTCCAACCGAGCCCTAACCATGCGGCCTCCACCGCGCCGAATCTCGACGAACCCAGAGTGTTTACACTGACGATGCCGCCCCGTCGCCTCTGCCTCCGTCTTGAAAGGTATGATTAGGATAATCGCCAACTCGTGGACTATAAGTTCTGTACATTAGAATGAATATAAGCGGATCATTGTCTAACTTCTATATTTTAGAATGATTATTGTTTGACGAATGGAAAGCTTCCTCCATTTGTGGATTTCGCATGCATGTGTATGTATGTTTAAAGCTGTCATGCGTAAATTCATGTCGTGCTTCTGGTATAATACAATCGTAAGCCCAAGTAATTCGCATCTTTGGCAATCTTTTAATTAGACACGTTCGGTGCAGATGATGTTTGACCTTTAATTAGAAGTTGGAAATTGTATGAAGCGATCCTTATATTATGTTTGCATACCTAGGATTTAGCTCTTTACCTATGAAGTGTACTCTAGAGTTTTTGAGCTCTTTCTGTTATCCATGAATTCTGCCTGTGGCTTTCGAGCTATGTACCTATCTTGCCATTTTAGCGTCTTCTTCATGACATGGTAAAGGTGCTAAAGTAACAAAAATGGACCAAACATCTTAATGAAAAAAAAAATTGCAGCAAATTTAATGATTAGCTCAGAGATAATTCTTTGAATTACTCCCCTCCTCTTGTTTAGTCTTTCCAAAACTAAATCTCAGAAAACCAAATCTACCATATGATTAAGCATGGACCACATACAAAAAGGACCAGACATCTTAATACTCTGGTGCTATGTATTCTTCTCTACAAATGTTTCTCTGTTCATAGCATGTATCTATTCATATTAGGAGTGTTCCTGTTAGGAGCGGTCCTACGAGATGCATTAATTTGATTAGCATCTATTCATCTATTCATCATGTTAGTTGATTGTGTTAATTATTGGAAGTGTCATTTTGGATTCTCTTGAATCTTATGCTACCTCATTTTTCCCTTGCAGATGACAGAATCATAAAAGGAAATTAAATTTTAATTTTGAAAGTAGAAATAGTAGTAGCATTACAATTAACGGTGAGGTGTCATCGCAAGAAGATATTAGCAAATTCATGAAGAGATCAGCCTATTCATCACAATCGATTATGTCAGCCCTTTTAATAAACAATGATTGGTGCTTTGCTATTGTGGTCTCAAATCTCCTCTATGAACAGCAGGGATGAAGGACAATCGGGGAAGAAGATACTAAGGCTGCCCAAGATACAACCATAACAATAGAGGAGAAAGTTGTAGTTTATTTTATTTTGGGTTGATGAGGAAATCAATCAATCGACAAGGAGTGTGACCAAGAGTTTTTGTCAAAGTAATGTTGAGCAAGAACCAATGTCGACTCACAATGAGGATGAGGGCTGTTCAGTAGATGCCAAAAACAAGGCTCTCAAGGCAAATCTGAAACATTTGAAGAAAGAAAATTTTAGTGCTGATGTTTATAGTAATTTTAGCCCGTATTTATTTTAGAATTTGACATGTTTTGAGATTTGGCAAACATGAAGATGTTGGTTGGGCTGTTCATGAGCTTGACATGTTTTCTACATGTATGTACATTCTAATTGTGGGATGAATGAACATTTTTTGTGGGTTGAAAAGCACATATATTTGTTGTGATTTTTTTGTTACTTTGTACTTCTAAGCTCTTCTAGATTTGTACGTTTGCCGGTTGTTCTGAACTATAGGGGTGTGCAACCGGACCGGGTTTACCCGGTTCCCGGTCTGGCCCACTCATAAAACAGGGTCGGGAATCGGTTCCCAAAATTCAGACCCTGTTTAAATCGGTCCGGGAACCGGTTCCGAGAGATTACCCACCCGGGAACCGGTTCGACCGGACCGGTTTGGGAACCGGTTGGAGAACCGGTTTTTACCCCAGCAAAACCCTAATTTTATTTCTATCTTTACCCGTAGAGGCGCAGACACAGAGAACCAGACTTCCCTGAGCTCCTCTCCCGGTTCCCCTCGCGCTCGCACCACCGCCGCCAAGCTCCTCCTCCTCCCCCACCCCGCCGCCCCCGCCGTCACCGTCGCTGTCGTCGTCACCCCCGACAACCTCCACCTGCTTGACCCCTTCCTCGCCTCCTCCTCCTCGCTCCAGCCTCTCGTCTTGCCTTCCCCAGAGCCCCCCGCCACGGGTGCGCTTCGTCGCCAAAGTGTGCGTCCTCCGCGACCTCCACCTCTCGCTCCTCTCCCGGTGGTTCGAGTCCCACCCTCCCCGCCCCGTGCGGTCGTCTCCGACTTCTTCCTCGGGTGGACCCACCGCTTCGCCCGCGACCGCGGCATCCCGCGCGTCGTCTTCTCGCCGTCCGGCGCGTTCGGGCTCTCCGTCGCCTTTGCCCTGTGGCGGGACCTCTTTCGGCCTGACGAGGAGTCGACGGTCTCATTCGCGAAGCTGCCGGACTGCCCTCGCTTCCTGAAATCGCGAAGCTGCTGACCCCCACCAAGCTCGCACCCGAGCGCCGACGCTGCCTCCATTCAATCCAAGCTCGCACCCGAGCGCCGACGCTGCCTCCATTCAATCTCGCTGTTCCACCTGCTGCTGTTGCCTCGCCGACGCCTCTGACCCGCAGATCTCACCGCGCGCTGTTTCCCGAACTCCCCTACCGCCGATCTACCCCCCTTCGTGAAGCCGCCGCCGCCTTGCCGCTCCGCCCGAGCACTCCCACTCCGCTAGGCCGAGCACTCCGCCGCCAAGGTCGCCCTCAACTCCCTCTCCTCCTATGGCCCTTCTCACTCCCTCGCCACTCGTATCCTAGTGAGCTCCCCCGACCACCCCTGCTTCTTTCTTTCTTTCTTTTCTCTTTCTTTTTTTTTTTGGTTTGGCGAAAACGCCGCAGCTCGAGTTTCTATTTCTTGACTCCATCGCTTCGATCAAAGATTTCGAAGCCAAGTTAATGTTACGTTCCTTAATGTTCAGTTCCTTAATGCCATTAATATTATCTGTACTTACATTAATGTTCTGTTCCTTTTTTTGTACCTGAAGCCAAGTTATGATATTGGCAGAATGTCTTTGTTACTCCTTCAGTATTCCAATGATGGATCTTAGAAAGCAGATACTTTAGTAGGCTATAACTAGTTGATGGGAGTGAATGAGTGATTGTAAAGTGTATTGAATTGACCTTGTCTGTTCCTAGCTGTACGTGACTGTGGCGACCTCACTGATTTAGTGGTTCATTGACTAGATATTGCTTTAGTGTGAGGGAATCTTTGTTGTTTAATATAAGGCAAACTCGATGTATGTTGTGGCATATGGGGATGCGAGATGGTCGAATTATATACTTGATTGTTTTCTTCAAGGGGAGTCCAAATTTTATACATGTTCCCAATGAGTTTGGTCGAAGGATGTGCTTGGTTTGGCCTTTTTTGTTTCAGCAGATAACTCATCTAGACTTGCTTTTCTAAGGTTAATTTTTATGCAAAACAAGTTCCAATATAAACAGGGTCAACCCTGTTCCCGGACCGAAAAACAGGGTGGGCGGGAACAGGGTCCAATGAAAAAGTAGGGAACAAGGTCCAAAAAGGAGAACCTGGTTATAACAGGTAGGGAGGTCATGGTCCGTGTCTGACCCTACCCACCCTGGACCCGCTCACCCCTACTGAACTATTGCATCGATCATCAAATTGGTCAAAAAAGAATTCAAGAATCATTTAAAACATGTACACAACTTCAATGCTAATGAAACCAATTCATGATTGACAACACCATCTAATGCTTTGCCTCGCTATATTATTCTAAAATGCCTTCTATTCGGTTGACATGCTTCAAAAACCAATTCAACATGTCCTCTTGGCCCTCTTCGGCACTCTTGACAGTTCGTTGTTGTTGTCGCACCTCACACTTCATCCATGATTGACACTAGGGAATATTTTCACATAACTCTCAAACTGCAAAACCAGGGTCCTTGAATTAATGGAAGTGTAGAAATAACTAGAGAGGGAAGAACTGACAGGAATATTTTCACATAATTCCATGTTCACTGGCATAATTTTACCATCGATTTCATCTTCAGTCATACGACCAGGGTGCTGAATAACTGCTGCTCGAATGTCTTCAATGCCTGCTAATTTCGCTAGTGCCTTTCCTGAAAAGATAGGCAAACTCTTTTAACAACTTGAAAGAACCGTTTACAAGTGAACAGAACTAGTTTTTCAATGGTGAAGGTAGAACAAATTTCTCATCACTAAAACTCCTCAGAACTGTGAAAGTGAATTCAGAAAATTTCACATCCCCAACAAAATCTTGCAGCCCCAGGGGCCGACACGCCTTTACCCCAAAGGTGAACCGAAAGGTAGAGCTTTCAAATATATGCTCTAAGGACAATACAGAGTTATTCACTTCAAGAGATGACATTATAGAATTACATATACTTAGAAATGCAAGTAATGACATCAGACCTCAGCTTAGGAGCCTCGTAACCTGCACAAATAGATAGAACAAACGATCAATCAAGCAGCAATTTCATGGACCAATCGAAAAGCCCAAGAACCACAAAGAACCAAGAAGAATGTAGTTAACCAAAAGAAAGACCCAACTAAGAAAAGCAACCCAAAATCAGAATCCAAGAAACGCGCCAATACCAAAAACATCAGCAATGAGATGAACAGCACGCTTGGAAGCAAGTGATGAGGATTCATCCCATCCAAGAATTATTCTAATGTACAGAGCTTATAGTCCACAAGTCGGCAATTACCCTAATCGTACCTTTCGAGGCGGAGGCAGAGGCGACGGGGCGGCGTCGTCATTGTAGACCCTCTAGGTTTGTTGAGATTGGACGACAGCGGAGGCGGAGGCCGCACAGTTAGGACTTGGTCGGACATTACCCTAATCGTACCTTTTGAGGTGGAGGTGAAGGCAACGGAGCGGCGTCGTCAGTGTGAACCCGCTGGATTCGTCGAGATTCAGCAACGGCGGAGGCAAAGGCCGCGCGGTTAGGGCTCGATTGGACGATTCCCCTAATCGTACCTTTCGAGGCGGAGGTGGAGGCAACGGGGCGGCGTCGTCAATGTAAACCCTCTGAATTCGTCGCGATTCGACGAAGGGGGAGACAGAGGCCACGCAGTTAGGGCTCGGTGGTGACTCGGAAGCATAGAGAGGATAGAGTCGAGAGCGTGCAGCACCGAGCCTTCTGCCGAAGCCGGAGGGGCTGCACAGTGGTCCGTCGGTCGAGCGCGATGGTGCGTCAGTCGGGTGCGTCAGACGAGGGGTCGGAGGGAGAGAGAGTCGGGCGCAAAAGAGAGAGGGAGCCGGGAGAACAGGGGAGAGAGAACTCTCTCTCTCTCTCTCTCTCTCTCAAGAGGAAGAGCCAAACATATTTCCAAATTGGCCTGACGGCGCGGGCTATTCTTCTCTTCAAAGGAAATTGGCCTGACAACGTGAGCCCACGTTGGACACGTGGCGCAATTTGAGTGCCTTTTTATTTGCCACCCTGGAGCAGCAGATGGTAGTCAATATTTTCTCCAGCTTGACAGAATTGAATAAAACATGCACGTTATTCCACTTTCTTTGTCTCCTACACATGCAGAAAAAATAAATGCAAAATGAAATCCATGCACAATCTTCTTCTTTTCACAATTGTGGCTGAACATAAATGCAATTATGAGTGGTTGGACCGAAGGAGAAGTCCCACGGAATCACGAAGTCAGCCAGACTAATTTATTTAGACTAAATATTATTCAATGAGCTTAAATTCGAGGTTTTTATTAACATACTATATAGCTAGCCATTACCCTATTCTTATATATAATAGGAAGAATGAATGCATTGAAATTCAGCAGATGAATTCATTCTCCTAAATCCTGAACGTCTCGATATCTTGTCATTTATAGCGAAAAAGGAAAAGAAGCCACAAATACTTCTATTGATTCAGTAAGATCTAAATATTACCTATGAAACCCCATCAACTTTCAAGAAGTGGAGAAGAAAAGCCCATCCATGGCGAGTCATGGAGGCTATACTTTCAAAAATGATTGATGTTGGGAGCTACAGATCCGACTCAAACCATTTTACTATCGCCAAACGAAACTCTTCTGGTCATTAAATACCACTATCCCGAAGGAATATTGGCATTTTGTGAGTGCACTTATACAGAGGATCTAAGCACTGTAAGCTTGGCTCACAGTAATCCCTTTTTTATCCTTTTCGATCTGCCTATAACAGGTGAAATTTCCCAGGGCAATTTTCACAAATGCTTCTTGAATTTATTCATCATTGTTATGATTGTTTATTTGTGTATTCTTTGCTCGTCTGATCGCTGTTTCAAGCACTTCAAAGCAGCACAATTTACAAAATAACTGCATCAAGGCCACTCATTCAGAACCAAACCCTTGTCTCTCCTCGTAAAATCTTCGAGCTCGGGTTCTTCGCGCCTAATGGATCAGAAAAGCAGTACGTAGGAATATGGTACAAGAACACGACTTTCTCCAAAGTTGTCTGGGTGGCCAACAGGGACAAGCCACTTGGATACAAAGATCAATCTGCAAGTTTGATAATTGGCGGAGATGGAAATCTGAAGCTTCTTGATGGGCGAAAAAATGCTGTCTGGTCTACAAATGTCATGGCGAAGTCTAATTATTCTGCAGCAGTGCTTTCAGACTTTGGAAACCTTGTTCTTCAAGACGGGAATGCAAATGAAATGTGGGAAAGCTTCGATGAGCCAACCGACACTCTCCTGCCAAACATGAAGATCGGAGTAAACGTGAAAACAGGAAAGAAAAATACTTGATTTCCTGGAAAAGTGAAGATGATCCATCGCCCGGAAGCTTTGTCCTTGGAGTGACATCAGAGACACCGCCTCGGCTTTTCGGTTGGAATGGATCAAATCCATACTGGAGAAGCGGACAGTGGGATAAATCCAAGTTTAATGGAATGCCGACCATGAGCAACACATATCTGAGTGGCTATGAGCTCCAGCAAAATATCGACCATGGAACAACACATTATTCCCGCAATAATTACAACTCCTCCTTTGGATATAGTTTCATCTCATCAGAAGGATCTATAGAGTCTGTTCGTTGGGGTAATAGGTGGTAAAAAAACTGGGAGTTTGCGACACGTTTAGTTCAACTATATGCAGCTGCTTAAAAGGGTCTAAACCCAGGTCAGATGAAGAGTGGAACAGAGGAAACTCGACCGGAGGGTGCGTTAGGAAAATGGAATTAAATTGTCAGAAATCCGCACATGCAGTAGCCATGACGACCGTGGAAAAAGACGTGTTCTGGCAAATAAAACATATGAAATTGCCTGATTCTGCTGATTATTTGTCAAACATAGCTGACGCAGAAGGATGTCGAAGTTGGTGCCTAGGAAACTGCTCGTGCTTGGCCTTTTCTTATGTGGAATCTGCAGGATGTATGGCTTGGTGTGAAAAACTCATAGATATTCAGCGATTCTCCAGAGAAGGAGACGGTGACGTCAGACTTGCCTGTCTACTTGAGGGAAGGTTTAAATCCTGTCTTCTTTGAACAGCAATCGCGTAATCATTCTCGCCTCTTATTGTCGGGTTTGGCTAGCCCATTTCCTTTCATTAGAAACTATAGTTGTTAGTTTGCTATAAAAAGATTTTTGATTAGGAAAACCTATGAAAAGTGAACTGGATATCCCCTGTGCTTCAGAAGTTGGATTTGGAACAACTATACTACAACCTCTGCTCCTGACCTACCAAGTGCTAAGCGTACCTGCATTAATCTACTTTCTTTCATACATAGCTCCAGATGGTGTTCATTTTAGTTCTTTTGCAACTTATTATGAAACAAACTCATTTCGCAGCATAGGGCGGTGGGTTTAAAGACAGAAAGGAAGAGAGTTGAGTTAGATTCTCTACCATTGATTGGATCAAACCGGAAACTCTCACAGTAAGATTTGATAGTGGAGGGCAGGTTCTTATCCTATCCAAGTGGGACTGATTGGATTCCTTGACTGTTGATTCCCATGTCGATATGGGATTTCAAATTTATTCTTTTATCCATTCTCTTGGCTGAACTAAGGGACAGGTGGGATTGATTTCACTATGCTTAAAGAAAGTTGAAATATCTAGAGTCATGAAGGAGACTTTCTCTTTTCATTTCCGTGCTTTTTCGCTTGTGGAGCAGGCCTCTTTCTTGTACTTTGAGTGCTGAGACAAAGACCTCTCTCCAAGATCGTATAAGACGAGAGCCCCTCCCCTTAGTTTGAGTTATAGTCCTCACTCCTTCGTATGCTTTTTTTTTTTTTTTAATTTTTTTTTATTGAACCTCTTAGACCATTCATGGGCGTGAACCTACCTTCAAAGGCGAAGAATTGGGCTCAACTCCAATTCAATAGTCTAAGACCAATCCGATCAAATGGTGAAGGCTCCGTCACCAATCGGTGAATTGAGTGGTCTTCTCTTTTCTGACTGACCCGGATTCTTTGTCTTCCTCGATCTGGGCCCGATCAAGGATCCCGAGTGCAAATTCCGAGTGTTCCTTATTTGTAAAAAATGAACAAAGAGTTTTTCATCATAATGTAGTATAAGCAAATGGATAGGGCGATAAGTTAACCTCTTTCTTTCTGAGAGCTTTTTCCTTTTGCCCAAGCTTTCTTTCATAGCTTGATGTGAAGCTTAAGGGAAATAGTCAAATGGATTTGATTAGTACCCAGTCATAGTTGCTTATCTTAGTCATCTTAGACAGCTCAGCAAGCACTAGCCCTTATATATGTGTGTGATGTGAAGAGGGTCTCTTAGTTAAGCCATCTAGTGTGCGTGAACCGCTCATTCTATACATCTCTCCACTTCAAAACACTTCTCTGTACGGAAGAAGCCTTATGGATCAGATCGGGCAGATATAGATTCTACTTTGAACCTTCCACACTCTGTATTGGAAGACTTGAACAAGGCCCTCGCTTAGTGAGTTCGGTGAGGGAAGCTCATCTGTCTTAGTTCCTGATCGGTACACTAAACATCGGTAGTTCTTCTTGTTTGTAGCTCTTCTGTTCCAACATTCTTCTCCCTATCTCAATTATCACTTTAGCACAGTAGAACCTCCCTTCCTTAGATTGAGACAAAAATGCTTAACTATTACAGCGGATCCCATGTGCGCTATTTGGAAACCCTTGTTGGAGCCCTTTTTGCCGGAGGAGATGGGGAAAGACGAGATCAGAGTCCGATACTGCAGAAGCTATGACTACTGAGACCGGTAGCTTTCTCTCATTCGCCAGACTAGCCAGTGGAAGTCCAGTTCGATGGTAGTCTATCCATGGTTTCTTAAGTGCAGACAGTGATCCTCATCATCCAGTTGCAAGCTAGCCCTGTGCCCTAACTTATTGGATTGTGTACATCCCCTTTCTTTTTCTCGTCTCAAAAGGAAAGCTGTGCCTGTGAGTATAGTCTTGGATTGGGATGGATTTAGCAATAGTCCCAGTTCTAGTTCAAGTTGGTCAGATCCTCTTGGCAGGGAAGAACCGGTAGTGCAATTGACTCGCAAGCATCGCACCGTACTATGGTTCGATGGTCTAGTGAAATAGACTATAAATCCTCTGCCGAGGGTCTCTCACCCTAATCACCTTCAATAGCTCCAATGGTCATTAATGGTATCCAAAACGTGTCTTTGTCCCATTGAATTGGGAGTGGAGTTCACCTTTCCAGGTCTTCCGATGTCAAGGTTGAAAGCGCTTTTCAACATGAATGAGAGAATGCCTTAGTTCGACTCCCTTGAGAGAAGTTTCCTTCTATGTTCTCTATTCTAGAAAACTAGCTCTAGCGTCTATTATCTTATATAACCAATTGAGATCTTATATAAGAGAAAATGAAGAAACTCTACTCTCTTCTAGTTGTGAGATAGGCAATAGATTCTATTTAGCATATGCTAGTATGCAGTTAGGGACTTCCATCAAGGCAGGTGCATGAGTGACTATGCAAAGAGCTTTCCTTATTTAGCTCCTATCCTAGCAGTCAAAGTACCGGCATGATTGGGAGACAGCCAAAGCAGCACTCTCTCCCATGTCAGTTGTGTTTGATTTGGTATTCCGGTTACTCTTTTGACCCAACACACATCTCTATCTCAATCTATCTCGTATCAAACAAGAAGCCCCTCTGCACAGAGAAACTGCCTCATAATGTCGATACTGGATCCGCCCGGACAGTCTAGGTCAATGCTAGCTGTATGGTTGCTTATTCCAGGTCTCTTTCATCCACTTTCCAATGGATGTCCAATTAGAATAAAAAAAAGCTTTCCTTAGCTAAGACTGATTGATTCACCGCAGCTTCTCTGACTAGTCTAAATAGCAGATTGAACTAGCAACATCACATCATATAGAATGAAGATGGACAGGCATGTCAGAAGCAAGATGTCCACTAATCTAGGACAGGTACTAGCAATCACGGAGCTTGTTTTCCAGGTGATGCTTCCAATGCTTCCAAGCCATTATCACTTAAGCAATCAGTGTATCACGGGATAGTAGGGTTTCATATGGACAGATTGAAGATCGAGAGTGAATCTTTTTTTTTTTTCGCCCCTTTAGCGATCCTATTAGAATGGGGGTTTGAGCACCTCATTTATGTGATATGCGGGTTTGGATTTGTCAGCTTCTAATACGTTAATTATATAGGCTTGTATTGTTGTTTGTGGAGTTTTGGATTTCATTTAAGTGTTTGGAAGGATAATCAAAGATCTTCGTTGTAATCACCCAAAGCGAAGTCGAATTTGATGTACTCTGGAGTGTACTCCAAATGCATGTTGTGGTTTGAATGTACTTTGATACCAGAAGTTTCCGGCTTGTTGCATCCGCTTATTTGCTCTATCTTACTGAACGTATATGCAGGAGCACGATGAAATTACAGTTCCTTCTCTTGAGGACAAGATAGGGCTCTTTAGCCTTTCGCGTCTTCTTCTCCGTTGCGATTGAACAGGGGAGCTGCACCAGAAGACTTGTAGTTGACTCATTATCATGACTTTCACTGCAGGCCGAATTGCGTTGACGGTCTTTTTTAGTCGTCCAGAGTCCCGTCATCATGCACTTTTTCCCCTGGAAATCTGCTCCGTGCATGGTACATGTGGGGCACTTTTGTCCGATCTGACCTGCCCTACCTTTGCATTTTCTCGGTCCAAATTCCTGTCCGAGGTGTGTCACTTTTGTATTTTCTCGGTCCAGATTCCTAGATCGAAACGTCATTGATGCTCTGGTCCTGTGGCATGCACCCCTCCCCTTTTCCCCTTCTCCTTTTTTCTTTCCCTTTCTGTCATGCTTGCGCTTGGCCCTTTTTATCGGAGCTGAGGCCGTCCACTTTTCTTGTTCTCCTCTCCATCTTCTTCGGTTCGTCTCGAATTGTGAGGATTGCCAGTGAAGTCGCTACTTCGGTTCATGTGCGTGTCAAGGTAATGGCGTTCAGGAACATCTGAAGTGCTTCAATCCACGGATTCCTCCATATGTAGTTTCTCAAGATTTGCCACGTAAAGTTTGTATGATGGTAGAAGTTATTTTAGTTACTTTGTCAATTGTTCAATTTTGCTCGAGTTCAAGCATGCATGCAGGTGTGGCAAACAAACAGGAAAGCGTACGTACATGGACATGAGATTAAAAGATTATCAAGTTTTTTCGTTCAAAGATATTTCCTTGTTTTCAGGATTCTTGATAGCATTTCAATATAAAATGACTTTGATGCTGTTTTCGTTAATTCGAACTAGCATTTTGATGTTGGTCGGCGGTTGTACTCCGACCACCGTGATTGGCTAATGCTTGAAAGTGAACCGGTTCACGAGAGTGAGGGCATTGTTTTTTAAAAAAAGACACGTATTGTTCCTTGGTGACCATTAGTTGCAAGCTCCAGCTCCGTGGACTCGCTCACACCGCAAACCGTCTCATCATCAGCAGCTGATCGTGAATTCTTTGCGCTGGTCCCGTTTTGGAAATAAAAAATCCAAACAGGGTAATTTTCTTGAGCTAAATTTCATCTTGAGACTATTGCCTAAATTGAAATATCTAATGTCAATAGTGATTTCATCGAGACTTTAGGCATTATCCAATAGGATATTATTGGCAAAAAAAAAAACTTTAATTGCCAATTTGATCAAGAAGATTTCCGATTATTTTTTTAATTATGTTGATTTTGATGATATTTTGACTTTAAAATAATCAAAATTATTAATTTGATCCGTGAGACTTTGGATCAATTTTTAATTATTTTGATTTTTCTCGACTGTTGTGATGTTTAGGGTTAGAATAATTGTTAATTTAATTCATGAGACAATGGATTATTTTTTCAATTGTTTTAATCATTTATTTGATGAATATTGAATATAATGCTTATATTTGGAAATTGCTTGTTTTGAAAAAATCCAAAAAAAAAAATCAAATTGTGTATCAAAGTTTCCTAAAAAAATCAACTCGCACTAGTAATCCTCTTCCCCCGATGATTCTCTCAAATCGAATCTTTTCCTTACAGATCACGTGAATCGACGTGCCAAAATCGAGCTCGGAGGAGGCGAGGCTTTTCACAAGGGGAGAGCCCATCGATCGCCCGATTCACTCGCACGTGGTGAGGGTCCGTTCCCGCACCAACAGGAGGAACCGCCAGCCTCCGCAGCGCTTCATCAGGCCGATATATTGGACTTGATCGCCGGAGCAGGTGCAGGTGCAGGTGCGTGTCGTCCTTTTATAGACAGCCATCTCTTCATGGCGTGGACCCTCGGCCTCTTTCGCGAGCATCGCCTGAGCCTCTGCCGTATAGATCAGGTTCCCTGATGGACGAGGTGGAGAGGCAGTACCCTCGGCAGTGGAGATATGTCAGGTTGCTAGGGTCTTGCCGTTCTACCCTTTGCATTGCTAATGTGGCCAACCGTGAGGTTGCTATCTGGGATCCGATCTCTGATCGCCATAGCATCTTGCCGCCAGATGCTGAGATACCCCATGGATTGGGTCTCTCTGTTTATGGATTTGGGTATGACGAATGCAATGTTGAGTTCGTGTTGTTGAGGGTGGTTCAGACCTTGCGAAGGCCAATTGTATCTGAAGTTAGCATCTATAAGTCAGAAGCTAACGTGTGGAGGCGGCTCCAAGGGATGCCATACTTTCTGGTTGAGCCGGGCAGAATGGGGGTTTACCTGCGCGGCCGTCTGCACTGGATAATGAGACGTGAGTGGGTGCGAAATTCGGCAAAAGTGTTGGTGGCTTTTGATATTCGTACTGAGAGTTTTGTGGAGAGTTTTGTGGAGGTGGACCAGCCTAATGTTATAGACAATAGGCTTTGCATGGATTTGGCCGTCCTGGAAGAGCATCTTTCCTTACCGTTTATCGTGAGCCAGGGGTTGTCGAAGTGTGGATTATGAGAGAATATGGATTGAACTGACCATGGGATCTGTTGTTCTCGCTACGTAACCACTGGTGGAGTTTCCGACCTGTCCGGCCATTGGCTTACTCCTAGGATGGTGGTCAAGTTTTGGTGGAAGTGGGCAGTGAAACTACGACTCTTGGTTGTTACAATTTATGTACCAAAGACGTCGAGCAGTTACATCATATAAACGGCATACCAAGGACCTTTGTAGCAGCAGCAACTTTTTCGTGGTATTAGGGAACTGCCAAGATATGGGGTAAGTATTTCATGAAAAGAAGCTAGTTCTTTCGTTTCGTAGACAGGCCTTTAATTAATAACCTGGTTAGATGTGAAGCGAAATAAACTTTTTCCCACGGCATAAATATACTGCTTGAGGATAGCTCTTTTTTTAGGAAGAAGATCTGTTCAATTGATGCGAGGGATGGTAGGATCCTCTCTTTTTGTGGACTAGATAACTTTTGGGAATTCAAGGAGAGCTACTAAAGTCGTTTTGTGATCTAATTAATTTGAAAATATGGACAAAGAATAGAGGAGATGATTGAGAAATAAGGGGAGCTAATGTGGGAATTGGGAACTTGGAATTGAAGATTACGTGCCAAATCATGTTTCACAAAACAAAATAGTCGTGTACTCCTTTATTCTTATCTGTATTTTTGCTGATGAAAGAAAGGGTAAGGTTGTTTGAAAGGAGAATCCATGCTATAGGAGAGGAGTCTATGCGTAATGCATGTGAGTAGAACACATTCACTAAGATTTCTGTGGAAACAATAGGTTAGAGAACATCTATTTAAGAGCTAAAACGGACAAAAAAGAAAAAGGGAACGTTTTTCATTGCTCTAATTTGTAGGGTACCAATGAGTTGGATCGAAGTTCCCTTCATCGCAATTACTGCTTTATTCGACATGTTAGCTTTGAGACCACGAAAATTAAGGGAAAGAGACGCGTGTTAGTTTATTCGGGTTACGTTCCATCGACCGTACCGTTATGGCTGCTTAATGATAGATTTAATTGTCGGTCTGCTTAGTCTATTAGCGGGGGACTAATACCTGCCATTAGTTATCATTGTTATATAGAATCTGCAACATAATGTCTCTGGTATATATTTTGGTGACTTGGCTTACTCGCACCTCTCATTTTCACTCTTGTTGTTAATCTTTTAGTTAACTAGAAACTGCCTTCCTCTTGTCCAGGTACGACAACCTTCCAGACTACTTCCAGCTACTCTCTGAGCTAATGGAGTCGTGTAAGTGGTTTTGATGAACAAACTTCATCGAGCATGATATTTTGTAAATAGGACTTTAATTAAGAAAATACAGCTCCATTTGGGCTGTCTATCTTATTGAGGAGGAAGGCGGACAGTTATTGTACCTAATTAGTGAAATTTTGCATTGGATAGTGTTTTCCTTCTCTTGATAAACCATCTTATGACGGCACATGCTGTCTTGTCCCATTGGTATGACATGCAATGGAGGAATGAAACGGAAGCGAAAGTTTTAGATATCTAGTATGAAGGAGATCTTGAAGGATTCTATTGGCGAGTTTCCTTGACATTTGTACTTTATAACTTGACATATATGAGGTGCTTTATAGAGCTTATTTGGATACTGTTGTGTTTGTTCGATGTCGTTGATGCATCGTTCATGATGATAACTTTTAGACATAAATTACTATAAAAATGAAAACCTTTTCTATTTACTAATTATATCAACTAAGTGATCATTTTTTTTTCTAAATCATTCATCTTTTGCAAAATAAACAAAACCTTAAAGTCTTGCTTCTTTCCTTTGATTTTGCCTTGTAACATCGTCACAGGAACATTCAAAGTGCTTCAATTTGAATTCCTCATGTAGTTTCTTAGTATTGCCATGTAAAGTTTGTATGATGGTAGACACTAGTTACAAGTTACTTGGTCAACTGCTCAATTTGCTCAGAGTTCGAGTACATATTCAGGTGTGGTAAGAAAACAGGAAAGCGTTTATACATGGACTTGAGATTGGATGATCACCAAGATATTTGTTTGAACTTGGTATTTGAATTCTCGACAGCATTTCAATATGGAAAGGCTTCGATATTGTTCTCCTAATCCAAACTAGCATTTCAATGCTGACCAGCGGTTGTGTAGTCTGACCAAAATGACTAGCTATGCTTGGAAGTGAACCCGTTCACGGAAACAAAGGCATTGCTACTCACTCAAGCATCCTCATTCACCCTTTGCCTTATCACTAACTTTATGTTTTCATCCATAATACGACCTCAAGCTATCACACTGAATGAGCCGATTTATGAAGCCGTCTATTCTACAAAGGTAACAATTTAAGGAGAAAAATGACTAAAATTCTGGGTCAGGTGAAGTAGAGGTAGCTAAATTTGTATTTTATATAAACGAGCCAATTTGAATTGGATCATTTTCAATCCTATCTAATTTCGATGCTATCCACTCATTTGACTGGTGTACATTGGCTACAAGCCCACTTGCTTCAATTTGCCACCGTTAATAGCTAGTCAATCCTCCTAAATGGCATAAGCTTATAACATTATTGCTTCCGATCAGTTTGAAACTTTCACCGTGTGAGAATTTTTTTTTCCGTCCCAATTAATGATATCTTACGCGTGTTAGATTGTCCTTTTGTTAGTAAAACTATTTCCAAAAAAACAACTTGTAAGTGCTTCTGCGTGGCCAAGGCTTGCCATGATTGCTAATTAGTTTTTCCCCATGTGCCCTGTGTATTGGTCAGAGAAGGAAATGCAATAGGAAAAATGAGCCAAGAGGACGTGCCATAATTTTTGTACTACACTCGTTTTAAATGTCAAAAATTTCAAACAGTCATTAAGTGCCTTTAAAAGATGCCGTTGAAGTCCTTTCTTGCCCCACTTTAAGGATTCAAGACTAAAGTAGGTTGCAATTCAAAACCTAACCCCTGTTTCCACGTGCAAATCAAAATCAATGCTTCATCTCAAACGCCACGCCCCTCCTCCTTTGGCCACCACCACCATCATCATTTGAACTCCCTCTCTCTCTCTCTCTCCCTAAGTCCTCGGTGCCCATAATTCCTCTTCCCTTCATTTTGAAAGCCACGTCGCATTATTTATTCTAAAACAATGGCACGTGATATTTTCAGCAACACAAGTGACCAATGTCACTTGAATGATCGATTTTTAGAAGTCTTGGCACTTAAATGATCGCCTGAAAAGTTACGATGACAAAATGAGCGTCGTACGATGGCACTATTAGTGTCCTTCTCTTAAGAATTGAGGACCCAAAAGCTAGTTGCTTTTTAGTAGTGGGATTAATGGCTTAGCTTTTGACGATCTTTTGAAGGACAGGAGTATCAATGGGAAAGGTTTGGCCAAATTATTAATGGCTCAGAAATATTTATCCGAACTGCATATTTTTACCTTTCCAGGCAGTAGAGAAGTAAAATTTTCTTTCCATGAAAACGAACAGCCGAAACTGCTGTCAGCAGAACGCAAAGAAGAACAAATTAGCACAAGTAAGAAAACCTACTGTCAGACAAGCCCGCTGACAAGAACCAAACAACTCGAGATTCAAGCTATGCATTGCAAGATTCCCTGAAGATGGCATAATAGGTCTATAATTGAACCGATAGCTAGTCTTGTTCTGGACGTCCAACCAGCTAACCTGCCATTGACATCATTATTGAAGCCTTTACAAAAAATTGATGTTGTAGAACTCTACAAGGGTGTGATGCTGCCAGAGGAAGAATGTCACAGTTGGATTCTGCAACATTCTCTCCAAGAATACTTCGATGTCCTCGATTGAAATTACCATTTACTGCAGTAGTGACGAGGGTTGGGTATAAACCAAATGGATGGGTTGTAAGTCCCTCTTGAAAGATTTTTGTTAATAATGATTGTCACAAGTTGAGGTAGAGTGTATGAGCAGGGCCTTCCTTTGAAAAATGACACTTTTATGGAATCCAACGGCAATCACAATCTGTGCAGGAAAGGGTCCATTCATACCAATAATGTTAAGGTGCATGTGTGAGTGAATTATATTAGAGAAATCCTACATTGGAATGTAGAGCAGTTAATATATTCTAGTTGGCCTATTACTCATTGGCTTAAGCTTTTTAGTTAAGGTAGATGTAACTGGATATATTGACGGGTTCGAATTTAGACTTCCTCTTAGCAATCTCCCCAAGTGAAGGTATCAGGATTTTGCTGCTTGCTCCCAATGGGTAGCATATGCATGTAGACTAATTGATCAGAGTCACAAAATGCAAATAAGCTACTCTAGTGTCTATCTTCCGATAGGAAAAGGTGATGTTGTAAGCCTTGTGGAGAAAAGTATGGGTAACCGTGCGTACAATCCTGGCTCTAGCAGCTGAAGAAGCTCTGTATCGATTCTAATCTCTTCTGTAAGACATCATTTGGTGTACCGTTTAGTCAGTTATATATTGAATAGAATTGCTGGGAAACGGAAGATACCTACATCTAGTTTGAAAGTGTCTACGGAGTGTAGCCATCATGGTGAGTTGTGCTAGGAAGTTTGCTTTTGATAAAGTTGAATACTAATGTGCCGCACCTGAATGTTGCTGCTGTCATTTTGCATTATAGTGCCTGGGATACTATAAAACCTTAGCATTTATCATGGCTCGGCCATTTTCGATCTAGTTCAATACAAATGCATGTGAAGCATTGTTTTATAACAAGCTCTGCTAGATAGTCCCTAGCCAATGGGTTGAACACACTCTGATTGCAATGTCGTGCAAAGTTGCCGATCAATGGGAAAGTCTCTTCTGACAAATTGGGAGTCAGTTGTTCTCCAAGGAAAGAGTACCCTTATGACCTCCACTTTTGGAGGATCTTTCTTTTGCTGCCGGGTGCACCACAAAGCTTGTTTTCCAAGCGATGCTTCTGAGCCATCGTCCGCTTAAGCAAACAGTATATCACTCAAGATTAGAGTTTCACCTGGACAGATTGAAGATCGAAGTTGAATACTTCCACATTTTTTTCTTCATTTTTCTTCATCATTCTATCAGCGAGTTGAATAAGTCTTCACACCTGAATACCAGAAAGCTTTCCTCAGGACTTTATTAAGTTTGAGTTACTTTTTGGTCATCTAGCAAAAGCCTAATGAACGGGGCTTGATTCAAGTTGGAAGAGAAAAGTGTTGATATGATCAATCCAACCACTTCCACCATTGCCATGGCATAGCAAGGCTTAGGCTAGCAGGTCTTGCAATTTGTGCCAGGTCAAAACTCATAAACTTTTGCCCTTTTTATATGGAAAAATATGAAGAAAAAAAAGGTTGTATCAGCTGAAATAATTCAATGAGGAGAATAATAGGCAGAGCTATGATGCCAAAATCACTACATCTCACTGCTAACAAGTCAGTCCATTTAAGAAAATCTAGTCATCCTCACAGAAGAGATTGTGCAACATATACTAACTCAATTCAGGTCAATGATGACCGCACGCACCCCCCCTTCTCTCTCTCTTCCATTTCCTTATGTTCATGTACATCACTTGGCAATAGTTACAAGGATATCATCTTTGTTTACATTAGCTTGCCCTCTAACTTTTGATCGAACATTTTGTATGGTAAAAAATGGTGGAAATCCAAAATTCATGATCAAGGAGTAGGAGGAGCACTCGCCTAGAACCGGATGCATGCCCACTTTTCCATTGAAAATCACGGCCGGTCTCGAAAGAGAAGGTGGTCACGTAGCCTAATTTAAAGAGTCGAGCTTTGTTATTTCCCTTCACATATTTGGGATTTATTTGCTAATTAGCACAGTAACTTGCAACGGGAGACGAGAAAATGTGTTAAGCTCTAAATTCATCTCACTTCCCAAGGCTGCACAGTTATGATCTAAGGTCATGTCTAATATGTTGAATTGAACAGATCATGCAGGAAGCAAGTGTTCTTGACATTCACTTGCAAGCAAATATTTATATTGTCAAGTACCACCCTGGATCTAACACTCATGCTGCGGTGCGTATCTGCTTTTCTCAGTCTATGATTTAACCAATGGATTTTCCACATGAGGACATAATAATTCTGGAGAGATCAACAAGCCTCGTGCACTTTTGAGTTCAGTTGAGCTTGTTAACCTGACTTGACATTTACCTCAAAGCATGCTTGATACAAGACATCTTGATTTTGCACGCAACCGGGAAGTCCGACATTTGGAAACTCCACCAGTTGGACATATGCATCATCATCGTAGATCATTGGAGATATTGATGATGGCACATCTCTCATCAACATGTCGTCGGTGTTTCTACACAGGCCATCGCCAATCCTGCTGCTTGGCATCGGTTTGCTTCTTCTGACAGGAAATGACCAATGAGGATGCAAGTTCATATTTTATTTGTGCCGGAGTTGGAAGAACGATAACCCAGCCGCAAGCAGTAAAGGAACGATCAAGGTACTCGTCCTTGCATTCCGAATGGTAGGCTTAACGAAGAAAATAATAAAATTGAATGATGAAGGTCGCGCATCTGCATGTTATGCTGAACTGTTAGGCATCAGATAACGCTGGAAAGTGATTTTAATGTTAAGTCTCTAACTTCTATTTTGAAGAGAGGAGAATTGCTCCTAGCTTCCCAAAAATGTTTGGTTAATCATCGTCATAAGCGAAGCGATACGCTCAATTATGGGCTGGGCTGGGCTGGGCGGTAGTTCGCCATTGGGACGCCCAGGCTTTACTTGTCACGCCCCGATTCTCCGAGCGCGTGCCCATCCCTTTTTGGTCGATTAAAAAGCGATGTCCCAGGATGCATCGCCGACCCATTCATTTTAATGCACACGCGGAAGCAAATAAATAATCCCAAGACAATAACACAATGGGATAGAAAAACAGGGCTACGATTTTCTCGAAAACAAAACCACACTTATATATACATAACAAACCATGTCATATATAATACAAGTCTATAAAAGCAAAGTTTGCAAACCAAGGGGGGGTTTCATAAAACTACAGATCCTCATCATCATTAAAGCCTTCAGCGGAATACACCGGGGACTTTGGATCTATCATGTCTGACTCCACGTCTACCACTAAACCTTCTGGAGGATCTGTTGTGCCTTTCCCAAATGCGATTTCCAGCACATACATGAGGACCTCAAACTCAGGTATGGGACCTTCTCTCTCTCCATCCTGAGCATGACGATATCATGATATGTATTGATGGGGTACCTTATGGGGTAAAGCCTCATCAACCCAGACCACGGTCTTCACCAACTCATAAATCCATCCCCTAGGGTGCCCATGTAGTGGGATAAAATTCTTTTGCTCTGTCACCTTCTTAGGTTGACCAAAATGCTCAGGAGGAGCTGCCATCTAGGGACCTGAAATGTTATCTCACAACGGGGTGAGATGACGTCTTAGCGAGTTCACCCCCTAAGACCTGACTAGGAAGAAAATACGCCTCAAGGGCTGCCTAGGCACAAATACGAGTCAAATGACTTACCTTGGCCTCAGTTCCTTCTTGCAAGTCAATATAATTCAACCACTAAATCGATCAATTCAACAAATCAATTCACCCACTCATATCGAACCATCGATCAATCAACTCATTCCATGTCAACAATAGATAGTATAGATAGTATAGCTCAGTCAATACTATCTATAAAGTCTGATCATAATCATGATTGCTCACTCTAAGCTGATAATAGATAGTATAGCTCGCACTAAGCTGATAGATAATATATTGCTCGCTCTAAGCTGACATATCATCCATAGGCTGAAATAGTATACTAATAATGCTCACTAGAAGCTACCAAGTATACTGCTCGCTCTAAGCTAACATATCGCCCGCATGCTGATATAGTATACCGGTATACTGCTCATTCTAAGCTGATGTATCGAGCCTGAACGCTGATACAGTATAACACTCTGATCATCTAACCATTTCACCATTTTTATCATTCCCGATAAAAATAATCGTGTGTGGGTACACGGTTGACCTTAGCCAAAATATAATATTTTCACATTTGAAAATCCCACTAATTTCAACAGTGCACAAATTCATTTTTGGTGTTGTCAACCGACGCCCGGTGATTTTCTAATTAATTATTGAAATTAAATAATTTTGGGATAAAATCTCAAAATTGCGATTCACACTCAATCAGCACAAAATAACAGTCAATTAAATAAACAGATCACACCACTACAATCAATATAAAATTCCGTTACCGGCTATTACGATCTAATTTTCAGAAAATAATTAATTAATTAAATTATTACGAAAAATAATTATTAAATACCAAAAATAGCAACTTAGGCCGGAAAAGCCTAATTAAAAGCCGAGATGGGCCTGAAAAATTTCCAAACCACTCTAGATAAATACTAGAGCTTGTCTAGGTTCTAATTACACTACTCTAACCACCTAACATGCAATAACGATTAATTTAACTATCCAACTAATCCATACTTAGTCTAACTAATCAATCCTTAAAAGTCATTAACTTACTAAGTATGGATTAGTGAGTTAAACTCACTTGATTGGCAATTTGCTTGGATCAAAACGACAGGGACGCATAGGAGCTCGACAAACTCCAAAGCGGGATCACCAAGTGGGGCCGGGAAAGGCTCGAAAACGGGCCAAACAAGTTGAAAACCCAGGGGCTTCGGTCCTGCTTGCTGGGCGCACAAGCTGCAATGGGCGGCCAAGGGTGGCAGGGGTGGACGACGACGGTGCAGCGGGGCCAGGAGGGCTGTGGCGGAGCTCCACAGTGGTGGAGGTGGGCTAGACTAGCTTCGGCTAAGCTTGATGAGGCCTGAGGGGCTCCAAACTGGGCAGCACAACAACGGTTGTTGGAGAAAACTCCTTTATTGTTTTGAAGTTGACAAAACGTTTCCAAAAATCTAGCTTAAAGACTTCCAAACTCAAGTGTTATAGTCTGAAAAAATCCAGACTCTATCGTCAAAGTCTAAAGACTGCTAGACTCAAGATTCAAAGTCAGCCCTCACTGATAGTTTCTAGACCGAAGAATGAAGACTTATCCAGATGCTGGATTATCCTCAAGGATTCGTTCCGTATGGTTTTTAGAAGACCTTTTGGTTGGATTTAGCATTTAATTGATTGATTATTCTTATTGGAACTTACTCCAATATGAAGATCTTTTGAAAGGCGAGCAAACTTGGAAGGCTTTACTTATGGAAACCCAAGATCCTGATTGTATGGATGAACAGGATTAACGGGCTTTCATCACCAATCATCCAACGACTCGAGATCACCTTAATTGATTATGTCCAACGGGTAGATTAGAAGAATTCCTTTGGTAAGTGCCAAGACTCTTCAGTTGTTCGAAGGAATGCGTGAAAGAAGAATTTCAAAGTCTGAATCTCCATAGTTCTTTGCTCTTTCATTCATCAAGCTCAAATTGTATACAAAAGAGAGAAACACATAGTGAGACTTTGTGAATAGACCAGTAGAGACTCTCCACTGAGGAAGTCGAAGATCACAAGTTGTAAAATCTCTTTTGATTAATAGTGAAATCTAGCCAGTGGGCTGTCAGCATGGGAGAGTGAACGTTGGCTTGATCTAAGCCGAACTATTATAAAATTTGTGTTCCAATTATCTTTCCCTCAACTCTTTACTTTTAATCGTAGCTTTGCTTAAAGTTGTTTACGTCCTTAATCAATTATCTTTAAGAGGTAATTTACTTTTATTTAGTCTTGCGAGAAAATTTTATTTACACCTATTTAGCCCCTCTAGGTGTTTACACTTGTGACACCCAGAGACACCTAAGGTCGCCATAGGTACCTATCACTCCACCTAATGAATACTAGTTACATTTCTTAGCAGAAGCACCGTAGTTCTTAGGCATTTTTTTTTTTTGAAAACGGTCCCAGCGCAACTTATTAGCGGAAGCATAAACAAGTCTCACCATTCCTCCCTCCAATAACCATAATGCAATGTACACCAACTACACATCATATGAAAAGATGAAGCCGAGCCACTTTTATTTACGTATTTTCATGATGGATTTCTCGGGTCGGTACAACCAAAAAGAAAAGCCAAGACTGTTAACTAAACTTGGCCATAGCTCAAAAAGTGAGATCTCGACCCTTATATCGATCACGTGTCATCCTTCATCTACAAGTGTCAGCTATCCCAAAAAAAACGTCAGCTCCCACTCCTCACGCGGGCCATTACACCCATCCTGGTGCATCGGGCGGTGGCGGTGGCAACATCCCCCGAATCACTCCGCCACGGTGAACGTGGACCGACAAGAACTCTTGGATGACCGGGCCCCCAGCCAGGCCCACATCATACATCACCAGCACCCGCACCCGTATGAACGTCAGACCAGGGATGGTGACACAATCAATCTCTCAACACTCGACCTCCACGTTAGAAGGAAGGCCGTAAAAGGTACCCCGCGTGACCGGAGGGAGATGCATCTTTCTACTCTGAAATGTTGGTCCCCAAAAGGGGTGAGTACAACCACTCAGCAGGTAAATGATCCATTAAACTACTCAATGCATCACACAGAACAATCAAAGCATCACAAACAAAGCACATATCATTCATGCATCCAAGTATAACTTACCTTGTGGACATGCATATGTCATCATACCATATGTGCATACACCACTTTGCACTCATCATCAAGCATCCATGCATGTCCCATCATGCCATAAGTGCATACACAACCATGCACTCATCATCAAGCATTCATGCATATCCATGCCTCGTGTGCATATGTTCCTTGCATATTGTATCATACAGCCATGCATACATGTCACCATACCATGCATGATTCAATTTCAACTTTTTATCTTTCAATTGGGTCACCACATTTCTCTTTCCCGGGACCGGTGATTGCATCCCACATTTTATCGCTCGCACCCCACCTGGCATTGCGAGTAACCTCCGGCACACACCACTGGGCATCCGGCACCCCCACATCCCGGGCATCTCGTATCCCAACTGGCATCACGAGGTATCCCCTCGGCACACACCACCGAGGCTTCCGGCACCCCCACATTCCGGGCATCTCAAAACTCCCGAGGACATCCGGCACCCCCACATTCCGGGCATCTGGCACCCCCACATCTTGGGCATCCTGACACTCCCAGCGCATTGTTGGCTCACACCTCTGACAGCATCCTCATTCATCATAACTCATATTCACAATTTATGTCTCAATATCAACGTGGCACATGATGTAATGGCAATCAAGTCAATTTCAGCTTTTCATTATATATCAAATGTCAAATATCATCACATGTGCAGCAAGATTCAATCACTTATAACAATACAATTTATGGGGCTCATGCAAAACAGAATAGTCAATGCATTATAGTCTTTGAAATTCGCACAATCCAGCTTGCACAGTTTTAGAAAATATTTCAATTAAATACCCAAATGACCTTTAAAAATTATGAAATTTGAACATGTGATAGTCAAGACATAAGGGCAGATATTTCATGAAGAACACTACACCAAAAGGCCTTCATATCATTCGATATAGACCAAGCATCACAGCACCATTATTATAACTATTTAACTTGCACAGTTTTTGAAAGTTTTTTAGTTAAATAGGCAAATGAACTTAAAAAATTATGAAATTTGAATATGTTTCAGGGAAGACATAAAGAGATACATTTCAGGAAGAACACATTGCCGAAATAACCTTATAAAAAATGATATGGCCCACGCATTGAAACTGACTAAGTCCGAACGCATCAGATTACACGGTTTTAGAATTATTTCCGATTAAATACCCTAATGACCTTAAACAATTATGAAATTCGACTATGTGGTAATCAAGAAACTAAGGTATATTTTTCAAGGAGGAATAAAAGTCAGAATCGTCCTAGTTAATTAAATATAGGCGGTTAAAGCTTCTGTTCCTAGTACCCAAATTTCCAGATTCAACACCCTCCGAAAAACCACGATTTCACCTACCTATTATTGTTTTTTTTCTCTAAATTTTTTATATGTTAAACCTCAAGATGTCCTTTACAACTTTTGTTAAGAAGTCAAAGTGAAAATTCAACAAAAAGTTGGCCTTACAGTCCATGTATTCATCAAAGGTAGTTACCGAAATTTCCAGATTTAGTCTTTCCAAAGAATAAATATTTCACCCACTTATACTTGTTCGTTTTGTCCCAAATTTGAGTATGTTATATTTAAAGAAGTCCTTAACAACTTTCATTTAGAAGTAATGGCCAAAATCCAACTCAAACATCACATGCAAGCCAATAGAACATCCTAGGTCGAACTGTTTTCTCAAGAACAGTTTACTAGCCTCAAACATCCCTCTTAAAACTTCAACTTTTAACACCCTAAACGTCCGAAATTTATCACCATTCAAGCACACATACTAGGCACAACATATAAGAGCAGATCAAGGATCCCACTTGCCTCTAAACCGAGCAAGCAGCGAGCACACGGCGACGGGACACGGCGGCGACGGACGGCGGACGATCGGCTTCCTTCTTCTTCCGCACGCTCACTCTCCCTTTCTCTCGATTTCTCTCTTCCCCTCGGTAGCTCTCTCTCTCTCCCTCTCTCTGACGATGCTTCCCCCTCATCATCAACCGGTTCTCTCAAATTTTCCTCTCTTCAATGATGAACAATCATTGATTTTGCATGAAGGACACTTGGACTAAGGGGGAAACACTTGGCAAAATCTTCATGAAAAAGGGTGGGCCTCTCATGGGCCAGTTCCTCCTTCCGGGCTCTCCTTGGTCGACGGCCCAATGGGGCTCCATCCGGCTGAGCTCGAGGCTAGCTTGGTCGACAGCTCCTCCTCCTCCTTTGGGCTTTGCGGCTAGGCCCAAATGGCCGAAGGGTGGGGCTTCTTGTGGGCTGGTCTTGAGCTAGAATTTTGGCCCACACCTCATTCTAATAATCCTCCTTAAACCTTAATTTTATAAAGACCTAATTGAAATTTATAATTCACAAAACTTTGTGACCTAATTTAATAAATCCCAATCCATAATTCACATGGCCAAAAATAGAATATTTCCTATTAAATAATTACCCACCAAAAGCTTGGCCAAAGTTTTAATGTAAGACATAAATTAGAGCACCCCTAAAGATTGGCAAGAAATTCCAGGATGCCACTATTCTCCCCTTCTTAGAGAATTTCGTCCTCGAAATTAGACAGTTACTCATGCCTTTTGAAAGAAGTAGGGGTACTTTTCCTTCATCTGATCTTCACTTTCCCATGTGGCTTCTTCCATATCATGATGTCGCCATAGTATCTTAACTAGTGGAATTGTCTTGGTCCTAAGGACTTGCTCCTTTCGATCCAATACTTGCACAGGCTCTTCGATGTACCTCACTTTTCATCTACTTTGATGGCTTCATGATCGAGTATGTGACCAGGATCCGGCTGGTACTTTCTCAGCATCGATACATGAAACACATCATGCGAATTTCCCAATTTAGGAGGCAGCGCCAAACGATAAGCTACATCTCCTATTCTTTCAAGTATCTCAAAAGGTCTGAAAAATCGAGATATTCCTTTCATTGGGGATACTTTAAGGAATACATGATCTCCCACACTAAATTCCAAAGGCCTTCTACGCCTATCTGTGTAGTCCTTCTGTCTACTCTGAGCTGTTTTAAGTCTTTTCCTGATAATTTCAACAGCTTCAGTGGTAACTTGTACCAGTTCAGGTCCTGTCAATTTCTTTTCACCTACTTCATTCCAATAGACAGGAGTCCTAATCTCCTTCCATGTAATGCTTCATAGGGAGCCATACCTATACTTTTCTGAAAACTATTATTATAGGCAAACTCCACCAATTGCAATCTTTCATCCCAATTCCCTTTAAAGTCAATCACACAAGCCCTTAACATATCCTCCAATGTTTGAATCACCCTTTCTGTTTGTCCATCTGTTTGAGGGTGAAAAGCAGTACTAAACTGAAGTTTAGTTCCTAAGGCAATTTGAAGACTCCGCCAAAAGTCCGAAGTAAATCTCGAATCCCGGTCTGAGGTAATAGTTACTGGAACACCATGTAAGCGTACTACTTGACTTACATATATATCTGCATATTTGTCCATTGGGTAATCTATGCGAACTGCTAGGAAATGAGCAGACTTAGTCAAACAGTCCACTATTACCCAGATAGAGTCATGTCCACTTGATGTCCTTCGCAATCCTTGTACAAAGTCCATTGTTATATGTTCCCATTTCCATTCTGGTATGTCTAACGGTCTCAAGAGTCTTGCAGGTTTGCGATGTTCCGCTTTTACTTGTTGGCATGTCAAACATTGAGAAATGTGCTTAGTCGTATCTGCTTTCATACCATTCCACCAAAATTGCTGACGCAAATTTCTGTACGTCTTTGTACTACCTAGATGAACACTGTAATTACTCCTATGTGCCTTCGATAGAATTTCCTTCTTTATTTCTTCGTTGTCGGGAACACAGAGTCGTCCTTGGCATCTTACCACTCCATCTTCAGAGACTTGAAATTCTGGTCTTTTTCCTAAAGACACTGCATCTTTCACTTTCATAATTTCTAGGTCAGACTCTTGCAAGATCTTAACTTTCTGAATAATTTCAGGTTCAATCCTTAATGCACTAAGCATACTAGTAAGACAATCCACTTTTAACTTAAACTCCGAGTCCGTTACGGACTTTAACAAGCTCCATTCGGCCATTCTTAAACTGGCCATCTCCATGGCTGACTTACGACTAAGAGCATCCGCTACCTTATTCGCCTTCCCTGGATGGTATCGTATTTCACAATCATAATCCTTTAACAACTCCATCCACCTCCTTTGTCTCATGTTCAACTCCTTTTGTGAGAATAGATATTTCAAGCTCTTATGATCTGTATAAATCTCAAACTTTTCCCCATATAAATAATGCCTCCATATCTTCAAAGCGAACACTATAGCTGCTAACTCTAAATCATGCGTTGGGTAATTCAGTTCATGGGGTTTCAATTGTCTAGACGCATAGGTTATGACCTTGCCATGCTGCATCAAAACACATCCCAATCCTTTGTGAGATACATCACTATACACTGTAAAACCATCAGATCCAGTTGGTATAGTCAGGATTGGAGCTGAAGTCAATTTTCTTTTAAGCTCCTGGAAACTCCTTTCTCATTCCCCATTCCATTCAAACTTCACGTTCTTTCAAGTCAATTTTGTTAAAGTACCTGCCAATCGTGAAAACCCTTCAATAAACCTTCTATAGTAACTAGCCAGTCCTAAGAAACTTCGGATTTCAGTAAGTGTCGTTGGTCACCATCTTAACTTTCGCCAGGTCCACTACAATTCCTCCTCCTGATACCACGTGCCCCAAAAATATTATCTGGTCCAGCCAGAATTCACATTTGCTAAATTTGGCATACAACTTATGATCTCTTAGAGTTTGCAAAACTATCCTCAAGTGTTGTTCATGCTCTTTAGGCCCTCTCGAATATATCAGGATGTCATCAATAAAAACAATCACAAACTAGTCTAAATAAGGCTTAAATACCCTATTCATTAGATCCATAAATGCAGCCGGTGCATTTGTCAATCCAAATGGCATAACAAGGAACTCGTAGTGTCCATAACGAGTCCTAAACGCAGTCTTAGGAATGTCTTCTTTCTTAATTTTAGCTGATGGTATCCCGACCTTAAGTTAATCTTAGAGAAGACCGAACTTCCCTGGAGTTGGTCAAATAGGTCATCAATTCTAGGCAAATGATATTCATTTTTAATGGTCACTTGATTCAATTGCCTATAGTCAATGCATAAGCGCATCGACCCATCCTTCTTTTTCACAAACAAAACTGGTGCACCCCAAGGTGAAGCACTTGGTCTAATGAATCATTTGTCAAGCAACTCCTGTAGTTGCACTTTTAATTCCTTCAACTCGACTAAGGCCATCCTATACGGGGCTTTCGATATAGGTCCTGTTCTAGGCATTAATTCAATTTCAAACTCAATCTCTCGCTCTGGCAGTAATCCAGGCAACTCCTCAGGAAATACATCTTGAAATTCGTTAACCACTCGAATTTCATCAAGCTTAGGCTCTTCCTTAGTATAATCTTTAACCATGGCCAGGTACCCTTGACATCCTTTGTCAAGTAACGCACGGGCTTCTATGGCTGTAATAAGTGCTATAGATAGGTTGGTCTGACCTCCCAAAAATTTACAATTAGATTGATCGGGTAAAATAAATTGGATCACTTTTCTATAACAATCCATTCTGGCCCGATACTTATGAAGCCAATCCATTCCTATGATAACATCAAAATCATACATAGCCGTTACGACCAAGTCTATTTCCATATCCTTTCCTCCCATTGTTATCTTACAATTTCCACACATCAGCGTAGACAATACCATATTCTTTAAAGGTGTAGAAACACAAAGAGGCGTCTCAAGAGACGTAGTTTCTATCTTATTCAACTGTTTATATCTTTCAGACACAAATTAATGCGTAGCACCCGTATCAAACAATGCATATGCCTTCTTGCCATTTATGAAAATCGTACCTGAGATAACATTTTTGGAAGCTTCCGCTTCCTCTTGGGTGATTGTATACACCCTTCCTTGTGCTGGTGGCCTTTGAGGATTCCTTAGTAGGTTTAGTCTAACAGCACTCTGTTGTCCCTATTGCACCGTGCCAACATTCATTCGCGACCTTTCTTGTGGGCAATTCCTCCTAAGGTGTCCCACTTGTCCACAACCATAACATCTCAGTCGTCCATTGCAAGGTCCTGGGCCATGACTCCCATCACACTTCTGACAAACATCAGGCTGATAGGGTGCTTTCCCTATATTCAGGCCATCTTTAGCTCTCACAAAATTTCCAAAATTGCTCTTTTTCTTTGCATTCCAAGTTTGACCTTGACCAGGATAAAGTCTCTTACCCCTTCTCACATCACTAAAGTTCAGCTGCCTCTTAAACTTTGACCGCTCTCTCACCAGCTCTTACTCCACTAATTGTGCCATTTCATAAATCTCATGATAATCTCTTATGTTAAAAGGCACCAGTTGTTTCCTAATATCAGTTCTCAACCCTTTCAGAAACTTCTTAGCTTTCTCTTCTTGATCCTCAATTAGCCTAGGAGCATACCTAGACAGTTCAGAAAATCTTGCCTCATATTGATCCACTGTCAGCTCTTTTTGTTCTAACTGAACAAATTCTGAAATTTTCTTGTGCTTAGCACAGTCAGAAAAATGTTTTCTATTGAAAGCTCTGACAAACTCGTCCCAATTAACATCAGTTTCTGGTGGAAAGATTGTGTCCCTCGAAGCTCTCCACCAAAACTTTGCATTTCCCTCCAGCTGGTACTCTGCCAAAGTTATTTTCTCAGCTTCACTGCAGTCCAACAACCGGAAAATTCATTCCATCCCATCAATCCAATGCTCCGCCTCCTCAGGACTTCCCATTCCACTGAACTTAGGTGGTTTCAACTTCAAAAATTGCTCCACCAGTCCCTGAGTACGGCGTTCTGCTCCGGGTTGTTGTTGCACTTGTCTTTCTATCAAATTTCCTATGTTGGCCAATGCCTGCAGGATATCTTCCATCCGGGGTTTAGCCCTTGAAGGATGATGACTTCCATATCGTACCATGATTTTCCTGCAGTTTCCAAGCATTTGCCTCAGGAAATATCTGTGACTCAATGTCTTCATTAAAAACAACAGCAACTAGGGAAAATAAGTAACATAACCATGTTACTGGTACCTAAAAGCAACTCATAATAACTACTGGGGATCTACGAGTGAATACCCATCACCCGTTATTCAAAGTTACCCAACTATTCCAGCTAATATCCTATCGTGTGCATTGTCATCAGGTTTCCTCAATTTCCAAATGAGGCTCCTTATCACTCCAATCTATAACCATTGCTCTGATACCAAAAAGGGGGCTGTGGCACCCCAAGACACCTAAGGTCGCCACAGGTACTTATCACTCCACCTAATGAATACTAGTTACATTTCTTAGCAAAAGCACCGTAGTTCATAGGCATTTTTTTTTTTGAAAACGGTTCCGGCGCAACTTAATAGCGGAAGCATAAACAAGTCTCACCAATCCTCCCTCCAATAACCATAATGAAATGCACACCAACTACACATTATATGAAAAGAAGAAGCCGAGCCACTTTTATTTACGTATTTTCATGATGGATTTCTCGGGTCGGTACAACCAAAAAGAAAAGCCAAGACTTTTAACTAAACTTGGCCATAGCTCAAAAAGTGAGATCTCGACCCTTATATCGATCACGTGTCATCCTCCATCTACAAGTGTTGGCTATCCCAAAAAAAAAGTCAGCTCCCACTCCTCACGCGGGCCATCACACCCATCTTGGTGCATCGGGCGGTGGCGGTGGCAACATCCTCCGAATCACTCCGCCATGGCGAACGTGGACCGACAAGAACTCCTTGATGACCGGGCCCCCAGCCAGGCCCACATCATACATCACCAGCACCCGCACCCGTATGAACGTCAGACCAGGGATGGTGACACAATCAATCTCTCAACACTCGACCTCCACGTTAGAAGGAAGGCCGTAAAAGGTACCCCGCGTGACCAGAGGGAGAGGCATCTTTCTACTCTAAAATGTTGGTCCCCAAAAGGGGTGAGTACAACCACTCAGCAGGTAAATGATCCATTAAACTACTCAATGCATCACACAGAACAATCAAAACATCACAAACAAAGCACATATCATTCATGCATCCAAGCATAACTTACCTTGCAGACATGCATATGTCATCATACCATATGTGCATACACCACTCTGTACTCATCATCAAGCATCCATGCATGTCCCATCATGCCATAAGTGCATACACAACCATGCACTCATCATCAAGCATTCATGCATATCCATGCCTCGTGTGCATATGTTCCTTGCATATCGTATCATACAGCTATGCATACATGTCACCATACCATGCATGATTCAATTTCAACTTTTTATCTTTCAATTGGGTCACCACATTTCTCTTTCCCGGGACTGGTGATTGCATCCCACATTTTATCGCTCGCACCCCACCTGGCATCACGAGTAACCTCCGGCACACACCACCGAGCATCTGGCACCCCCACATCCCGGGCATCTCGTATCCCAACTGGCATCACGAGGTATCCCCTCGGCACACACCACCGAGGTTTCGACACCCCCACATTCCGGGCATCTCAAAACTCCCGAGGACATTCGGCACCCCCACATTCCGGGCATCTGGCACCCCTACATCTCGGGCATCCTGACACTCCCATGGCATTGTTGGCTCACACCTCCGACAGCATCCTCATTCATCATAACTCATATTCACAATTTATGTCTCAATATCAACGTGGCACATGATGTAATGGCAATCAAGTTAATTTCAGCTTTTCATTATATATCAAATGTCAAATATCATCACATGTGCAGCAAGATTCAATCACTTACTGTGGCACCCCTCGACGGCCCCCGATCCGATTAGGGTCGCTACAGTTCGCTTACCATTCACTTTTCCTAATAACATGTCACTCTGATATCATTTCAATTGCAGCGGGTCCATACAACCTGAGGGTTTACATCTTTTAGATCGGTCCCTTACGCAATTTATATACGGAAGCACATCCAACAACTCCCTTCCCTATATTTAGAAAACAATGCACACCAACTAAACATTTATAGGTAAAAGCCGCACACTTTTATTCACTTAAACCATATGGACATCATTCATCGGTACATCAAAATGCCATAGTTTTCTATACTAGACTATACTTCAAAAGATGACCGACTTCTCCTCCCACAATCGTATGCTTAAGGTTCATCAACTAGTGTCGGCGTCCAAAAGTTCCCTCCTTTGCTATCCTCCTCCTCGCGGTCATATCCAACCGCTCAATCCATCTACTAATCTGAAATGTTGGTCTCCGAAAGGGTGAGTACAGCCACTCAGCAGGTAAAGGACCAATAAACCACTCAATGCATCATGCCACACAATCATCACAATCATAGCATTACATGTCATTGAAGTGTCCATGCACAATTTACCTTGATATCATGCACATGTCATCATACCTCATGTACATACATCATCATATAGTCATCACCATCATGTCATACACTTACCATCATCATGTCACATGTACCACCATGCCATAGGTGCACATACATCCATGCACTTACCATCATCTTGCATTTATGCACTCATCATCATCATATCACATGTACCATCATCATTACCATGCATCCATGCACATATCATCATCATATCACATGTACCACTTACCATCATCTTGCATTTATGCACTCATCATCATCATATCACATGTATCATCATCATTACCATGCATCCATGCACATATCATCATCATATCACATGTACCATCATCATTACCATGCATCTATGCACATATCATCATCATATCACTTGCATATACCATCATGCATATTTCAATTTCAATTTCTCAATTTCATCCTTTCATGTTGGACTGCCACATTTCTCTTTCCTGGGACCAATGTTTGCATCCCACATTCATCACTTGCGCCCAATCCTGGCGTCGCGAGAATCCTCCAGCACAATACCTGCCGGGCATCCGACACCCCCACGCTCCGGGCATCTCATACCCCAACTAGCATCACGAGGACCCTCCGGCACAATACCTGCCGGGCAACCGGCCGTACCCTTCTAGCCAGTCATCTTGCACCCCAACTAGCATCGCGAGGCATCCCTCGGCACAATACCTGCCGAGCTTCTCGAAACTCCAGAGGAAATCTCTGGGGCTCGCCATGAAAATGGTTTCCCCTACCCTCCGGAATTACGTACCGACATACCACTAGGCCTCCCCTGGAATTACGTACCGTATACCACCGGGCATCCCGACACTCCTGAGGCATCGTCGGCTCACACCTCCGACGGCCTTCTCATTTATCTCAATTCTCATCTTCAATTATAGTTCAATTTTAACATGGCATGTGATGTGATGGCAATCAAGATCATTTTCATCCTTTGATTCATACATGCATCTCCAATCATCATCATACATGCAGCAAGACACAATCATTCATAACAATATAATTCATGGAGTCCATACAATTTAGAATAGTCCATTTATCATGCCTTTTTGAAGTTTACTAAATTCCAGCTTGTACCATTTTAGAAAACATTTAAATTAAATATCCACATGATTCTCAAAAATCATGAAATCAGGACATGAGATAGACAAGACAATAAGATAACAATTTCGTGAAGAACACATGCCCTAAAGAGTTTCACACAAAAAGAGTTTCACACAAAAAGATATAATCCACACAAATACAGCATGCAATTTCGGATAGAAACAGATTGCGCAGTTTCTGAAATAATTCGATTAAAATACCTGAATGACCTCTGAAAATTATGAAATTTTACCAGGTTATATTTAAGACACTAAATTATATTTTTGCGTGAAGAAATCTAGGCCAGATTCGTTCTAAATAATTTTCTATAGTCATCCGAAGCTTCTGATTCTAGCACCGAAACGTCCAGTGTAGGTATCTCCGAAATATCGAGTTTTCACCCCCTTATTCCTCTTAGTTTCCTCTGAAATTTGGATATGTTTTACTTAAAAAGGTCCCCTACAACATTAATTAAGGGATCTAAGTCAAATTTCCAAAAAATAGTCACCATATGGGTCCATGAAGTCTCGGGTGTCCAGCACCGTGTCTCCAGATTTACCGTCTTCAAGAGTAAGTCGATTCGCTAGGCTAAAATTTCTCATTTTACTTCAAATTTGAGTATGTTAATATTTAGGATGTTCTCTACAAGTTTCATGAAGAAGTCGAAGAGAGATTCTTGATAAAAATCGATAATGCAGCCCACAAAACTACCAAAAGGTCAGCAAAACAGTTCCAGATCTAGTGTCTTCGTAAGAAGAGGGTTTGACCCCTTAAATCTCCACCATTTTGTCCCAAATTTTAGTATGTTGTATTTTAAGATGTTGGATACAACTTTTATGAAGAAATCAAGGTCAAAATCTAACTCGAAACATCCATGCAAGCCTCCACAAGTTTCTGGGTCAGGCGGTTTACACGAGATCAGCAAGCATCTTTCAAGAACAAGCCACACTAGCTTCGGTTCCTTACCTCTAAACATTCACGAATTCAACCACACATGCAAGACACATATGCAAGAGTAGAAATCGATCCTAACTTGCCTTAATTCAAAGTAAAACACAGCAAGAACGACGGCGGGACTAGGCGGGCTCGACGGCGGGGCATGGCGGCAACGAACCTCCTCCTTCCTTTCTCTCTTCCTCTCTTCCTCTCTTTCTCCCTTTCTCTCCTTTCTCTCGGCACCTAGACCGACCACTCCCTCTCTCTCTTTCTTTTTGGTTGTATATATATTTGCATGCACTCTTATTTTGCATGGGGGACACTTGTCCCTAAGAAGGAGACAAGTGTCTCCTTTGTTGAAGACACTTGGGCTGCGCATGGCAACGCTTCTCTTCCCGGGAAGAGTTTTTTTTTTTTTTTTTTTTCAGAAATGGTTCTTTTCTATTTCTGCTCCGGGGAACAATTTCTGAGTAAAAGAACCCGTTTGGTAACGACACAAAATTTCTACTCTTGGAATAGAAAAAGAATAGAAATGCGTTTGGTAACGTAACAATTTCTTGTTTGTATTTATTCATTTTTTATTCTTGCCGACGGATCGCCGCCACGTGCCCGCCGGTCGTGGCTGCCGGCCCGCTAGCCGCCGCCGCCGCACGACCGCCCGGCCGCCGTCGGAAGCCCATCGGCCGCGGCCGGCGGTCGTGCGGCGGCGGCAGGCGGGCGGGCCGGTGGCCGCGACCGGCGGGCGGGCGGCGGTGACGACGGTTGGAGTGATGGCGGGCGCGCCGAGATGGCGGCGGGGGTGGCAACGGCGGCGGCCGGCCGGTGACCGCGTCGGCGGCGGTCGGTGGCGGCGGTGGCTGGCGGTCTGCGGCGACGGCGACGGCGGCGGTCGGCGACCGGCGGCGGCGGTGGCGGTGGCTCCGGGCGATTGACGGTGGTCGCGGCAAGAAAAGGAAATAAAAGAAAATTAAAATAGAAAATTAGCTTATTTCTAGAAATTGTTCCCGGGACAAGAAGCAAATTGTTTTTGCTTCTCATTTCTGCTCCAAATCTATTCCTGGGCTAACTTTCTATTCCCGTGAATAGAAAAACAACTTGGCATTACCAAACAGGTTTATGTTCTTTTTTTGTTCCGGGGAACCAAAGAACAGAAATTTTGAGGAACAGAAACGTTGCCATGCAGCACCTTGGAGGCCATGCGGCTCCTCCTCCTCCCCCTCCATGCATTGACATGGGCCGGGCTTATGGCCCACTTTAGGCCCATCTCACTTGGGCCTAAAGTCCAAACTTAAATGGCCCAAGTTTATTTTTAATATACATCTTAATCCTCATTTAAATAAATACCAAATTGCATAATAAAATGGCCAAAAGACTTAGCAACACAGTTTAATAAAATCCAACTTATAAAATTCATGGCCAAAAACATAATTTCCTCATCAAATAAAATCCTTGGTCTCACATGGACATAGGATGTGTTTCCAACAACAATAATTATCCATTTATATAAATACCAAATCATTCTTATTCACTTGGCCATAAATCTTGAAATCATAATTCAATAAAATCTTACTTATAAAACACATGGCCGTGAGTTATTTTTGGGATGCCACACTTACAACAATACAATTTATGGGGCTCATTTAAAACAGAATAGTCAATGCATTAGTCTTTGAAATTCGCACAATCCAGCTTGCAAAATTTTAGAAAATATTAATTAAATACCCAAATGACCTTTAAAAATTATGAAATTTGAACATGTGATAGTCATGACATAAGGGCAGGTATTTCATGAAGAACACTACACCAAAAGGCCTTCATATCATTCGATATAGACCAAGCATCACAGCACCATTATTATAACTATTTAACTTGCACAGTTTTTGAAACATTTTTAGTTAAATAGGCAAATGAACTTAAAAAATTATGAAATTTGAATATGTTGCAGGGAAGAAATAAAGAGATACATTTAATGCATAGCTTATTGCCGAAAGAACCTTATAAAAAATGATATGGCCCACGCATTGAAACTGACTAAGTCCGAACGCATCAGATTACACGGTTTTAGAATTATTTCCGATTAAATACCCTAATGACATTAAAAAATTATGAAATTCGACTATGTGGTAGTAAAGACCCTAAGGTATATTTTTCATGAATGAATCAAAGTCAGATTCGTCCTAGGTAATTAAATGTAGGCGGTTAAAACTTCTGTTCCTAGTACCGAAGTTTCCAGATTCAACACCCTCCGAAAAATCACGATTTCACCTATCTATTCCTGTTGGTTTTCTCTAACATTTTTATATTAAACCTCAAGATGTCCTTTACAACTTTTGTTAAGAAATCAAAGTGAAACTTCAACAAAAAGTTGGCCTTACAGTCCATGCATTCATCAAAGGTAGTTACCGAAATTTCCAGATTTAGTCTTTCCAAAGAATAAATATTTCACCCACTTATAATTGTTATTTTTGTCTCAAATGTGAGTATGTTATATTTCAAGAAGTCCTTAACAACTTTCATTTAGAAGTCATGGCCAAAATCCAACTCAAACATCACATGCAAGCCAATAGAACATCCTAGGTCGAACTGTTTTCTCAAGAACAGTTTACTAGCCTCAAACATCCCTCTTAAAACTTCAACTTTTAACACCCTAAACGTCCGAAATTTATCACCATTCAAGCACACATACTAGGCACAACATGCAAGAGCAAATCAAGGATCCCACTTGCCTCTAAACCGAGCAATCAGCGAGCACACGGTGATGGGACACGGCGGCAATGGATGGCGGACGATCGGCTTCCTTCTTCTTCCGCACGCTCACTCTCCCTTTCTCTCGATTTCTCTCTTCCCCTCGGTAGCTCTCTCTCTCTCTCTCTCCCTCTCTCTGACAACGCTTCCCCCTCATCATCAACCGGTTCTCTCAAATTTTCCTCTCTTCAATGATGAACAATCATTGATTTTGCATGAAGGACAATTGGACTAAGGGGGAAACACTTGGCAAAATCTTCATGAAAAAGGGTGGGCCTCTCATGGGCCGGTTCCTCCTTCTGGGCTCTCCTTGGTCGATGGCCCAATGGAGCTCCATCCGGCCGGGCTCGAGGTTAGCTTGGTCGACAACTCCTCCTCCTCCTTTGGGCTTCGCGACTAAGCCCAAATGGCCGAAGGGTGGGGCTTCTTATGGGCTGGTCTTGAGCTAGAATTTTGGCCCACACCTTATCCTAATAATCCTCCTTAAACCTTAATTTTATAAACACCTAATTGAAATTTATAATTCACAAAACTTTGTGACCTAATTTAATAAATCCCAATTCATAATTCACATGGCCAAAAATAGAAATTTTCCTATTAAATAATTACCCACCAAAAGCTTGGCCAAAGTTTTAATGCAAGACATAAATTAGAGCACCCCTAAAAATTGGCAAGAAATTCCAGGATGCCACAACACTAGCCCTTACAATTGGTATTAGAGCTTGTGTACTCATTTTATTGAAGTGTTTTTACTTTTGAGTTAAAGATATATGATTAGTATTTTTGCTCCAGGTTTAGTTGAAGGCCAAAGCAACACAAGACCTCCCCACTTTGATGGGAATGAATACAATGTTTGGAAAAACAAGATGAAGGTATTCCTGATATCGAAAGATCCCATGGAATGGGAGAAAGGGATCATTCCTAAAGCTATATCAACCTCAGGGAAGGATGTTGCAGATGCTGGAGAATTGACACAAACGGAAATAACCAAGAGACAAGCTCTTGATGCTAAATCTGTCTACTCTTTATATTGTGCTTTATCTTCTACTGAGTATACCAGAATTTCATCTTGTGAAATAGCCAAAGAAGTCTAGGACAGGTTGCACGTCACCTATGAAGGAATTGATCGAGTTAAAGAAACAAAAATCAACATCCTACTCGGACAGTATGAAGCCTTCAAGGTGAAGCCAGGAGAATCCATCACTAATATGTTTGGTCGTTTCACATAAATTGTAAACGGTCTAACATATCAAGGACAACCAATTTCAGGACCGATGAAGGTCAATAAATTGATGTGAGGACTCTCCAAAGACTAGAATCATGTGAAGACCTCAATAAGAGAAACCTAGAGGATCATGCCTCTTTCTGTAGACGAATTGGTTGGTACAGTTCAATCATATGAAGTAGAGCAAATCAATGAAGAAGAAGATCCCAAAGGTAAGAAGTCAATTGTCTTAAAATCTAACGATGATTTTGATGTTATAGATTTGGAAGATGACTTGGACGATGAAGAAATAACACTCATGATAAGGAAGTTCAGGAAGTTAAACAGAAAAGGAAGAAGGTTTAACTGGAAGAAGTAGAGTACGCAAAGATTTCATAAGAAATCAACTGAGGAGAATGAGACCAATAAAGATGTGATTTGCTTCGAATACAAGGAAAAAAGGGCACATTAGACCCAATTGCCCTCGGTTGAAGAAAAAGAAAGGAAAATTAGAGAAATTCAAAAAGGCTCTCAAAGTAGAGACAGGGAGTGATACAAAATGCGAGGAAAATGATGAAGAGTATGCCAACATATGTCTAATGACAAATTCAGAATCAGATTCAGACTTTGAAACAGATTCAGACTCAGACTCAGACACAGAAGTCGAAGTGAGTAATTTAAAAATTCCTGCTAAAGTCTCAAAGTATATAGATGAACTATGTCTTAGTCTCAAAACATCTCTTAAAAGGATTTCCGAGCTAAAGAGGGAAAATTCTAAACTAAAACAACAGGAAAATTCTTGGAAAGAAAAGTTTGAAAATCTAGACAAAAGTTTTGTTATTTTGGAAGAAAATGCAAACACTCTTTCGAAAGAAAATACTTTTTTGAAAGAGGACATTTCAAATATCACAAAAATGTTTTCAAAAGGATTTGAGAAGTTGGAAAAGATTCTTTCAGTACAAAGACCTTATTTCAACAAATCTGGTTTGGGAATGACACTCGAAACCATTCCTTTAATTGATTTTCCAAAAGTGAAAGAAAGAATCAAACAAAGACCTACAAAAAAATTTTACAAAACCATTTTCAAAAAGTTTTTGTAAAACCTGTTGGCCGAAGTGCTCTCAAATGTTCGAAGTGTAACAGCTCAGAACATTTCGAGAAGGAATGTCCCAAGGTTTGGAGACCTGTTAAGAGGGATTGGGTAAAGACTGTATTTCGTACTAACTCCCTTGGACCTAAGAAAGTGTGGGTATCAAAGAAAACTTGAGTTCTTTTTATGATTGTAGGTCACTATCAAGAAAAAGATCAAATGGTATTTGGATAGTGGCTGCTCGAGACACATGATAGGAGATTCAAGTTGTTTTATAAAGGTCGTGCAAATAAATGGAGGAAAATTTTCTTTTGGTGGAAATAGCAAAGGAATGATTGTTGGATGTGGAACTGTAAGAATTGGAAGTCTTACAATCAATAATGTCTCATTGGTGGAAGGTTTGAATTACAATTTTTTTAGCATTAGCCAACTGTGCGACACTTGATTCAAAATTAATTTCCAAGAAGGCACTTGTTTGGGAATTAGTAAAGATCTCTCTCAATCTTTCACTGGACGAAGACATAGGAATATTAACTTCTGGATATAAAACCAGAAAGCTCTCAGTGTCTAATATCGATTCAAGATGAAGCAAACCTTTGGCATAGAAAGCTTGGCCATGTTAACATGAAGCAGATTGCCAAGATCTCCTCCAAAAAGCTTGTTCGTGGACCGCCCAACCTGACTTATCAAAAGTCTCAATCATGCATATCATGTGTATTGGGAAAATATGTTAGAAGTCTCTTAAACCAATAAATCAAGTTTCTACTAATCGAGTTTTGCAGCTTCTGCATATGGATCTTTTTGGACCAACAAGAACCCAAAGCATTGGTGGAAAGAAATACTGCCTAGTAATCGTGAATGATTACTCTCGCTTTATATGGGTATACTTCCTGGCAAGTAAGTTTGAAACTTTCTCTTACTTTTCTAAATTTGCTAAGAAGATTCAGAATGAAAAAGGTTATGCTATTTCAAGTATACGAACATACCATGGAGGTGAGTTTGAAAATCAAAACTTTGTAAATTTTTGTGACGAATCTGGTTTCCAGCATGTTTTCTCTTCTCCATATACTCCAGAGCAAAATGGGGTTGTGGAAAGAAATAATAAATCTTTGCAAGAGATGGCAAGAACCCTTTTAATTGAGAGTAATATTTCCTCTCGATTTTGGGTTGAAGCAGTCTCTACAGCTTGATATATTATTAACAGAGTATTCTTGAGACATATTCTAGAGAAAAATCTTTATGAGGTATTTAAAAGGAAGAAGTCAAATGTTTCTTGTTTTCATGTATTTGGTTGTAAGTGCTTTGTTTTGAATAATGCAATTGATCAAACTGGTAAGTTTGAAGAAAAATCAGACGAAGGAATTTTCTTTGGTTACTCAACCTCAAGCAAAGCCTACAGAGTATTCAACAAAAAGACTCAGTCTGTGGAAGAGTCTATAAACGTTAAGTTTCAAGACTCTACGCAGAATCAACTGAATCAGACTCAACTTGAAGAATCTGAACATGCTCTAAATGTCATAAAGTTTACTTCCCCAAAAGTGGTTCAAACTTCTAAAGCTCAACAACAAGATGAACCAGAAGATTCAACTGAAGCAGAGGATCAGCAGATTCATAAACGAACTAGCAACCGGAAGCATAAATCAAGTCATCCTAAAGAACTCATCATTGACAACATTGATGAAGGAATTCGTACCAGATCCAAAACATAAGAAGAGTCTAGTGCTTTAGCACTTGTTTCTGAGATTGAATGCAAAAGTATAGAAGAAGCCTTGGCTTATGAAAGCTGGATTGAAGCTATGTAAAAAGAGCTTAGACAGTTCAGCATCAACAATGTTTGTGAATTAATTCCTAAACCTAAAGGTAAATCTATTATTGGAACTAAATGGGTTTTTAGGAACAAGGTGGACGAGAAATGTAAAGTGGTCAGGAATAAAGTAAGACTCGTGGTCAAAGAATATACGCAAGAAGAAGGGATAGACTATGACGAGATCTATGCACCAGTAGCGAGGTTAGAAGCTATTAGATTATTACTCGCTTTTACTTGTTATAAAAATTTCAAGTTATTCCAAATGGATGTAAATAGTGTATTCCTAAATGGATTCATCCAAGAAGAAGTCCGTTGACATCTAAATTTTGGCGATCCGGTTAGTGATTTATTGCATTAAAAAATTGGGGATTAATTTTAACCCCTAAAAAAAATTAGTTAATTAATTAATTGCATACCATATAGTTTTAGGTGCATTTATTTTAATTTGCATTTATATTGGGTCAGTGACAGATGGGTTTGATTTGGTGGTTCTGAGTTTTAAGTTGACAAGTCGGACTAAGCCCACGAAGAGAGCAATTTGGCCCAAGCCCGTATTTGAAAAAAAAATCCTATTGCAATTTTTGAAAAAATCAATAGAGAATATTCATTTTTTACAAAGGAAATCTAGAAGAGGAGTGGAAAATAAAAAGTGATATTGCATGCGGAAAAGAAATCTTTGTGGATGTTGATTTGAAAAGGAAATTAAAATCCTAATCTTTGGCCTATAAAAAGGTTACTCGTGTAGGGTTTTGATGGGGGACACATACTAGAAACACATGGCCACAAAAAAAAAAAGAAAAAAGAGAGAGAACTCATGTTCTCCACGGTGAGGGTCAGCAAATCAGAAATCTCAAAGCATATTGAGAGAAAACACGTTGAGAAGAGACAAAGGAGCCTCATGGCCGAATACCCTCGGCTGTGCGACCCTTGCGTCCGAGACTTCCCCGATGTTGGTGCTGCCTCCTAGCCTTGACCAGCTTGCTGTCTTGACCAAGCCGCTTGATGCTCATCCGTGAGCCACCTACACCGATGATTGACGCTGCCGCTTCCTCCTCCGGCAACAACTTAGCACCTGCATTGCGAGGCGACAAAGCATCCAGTTACCGCAACAACGATGAGTTGATGAAGCTACTACACTGCGACGAGGTCACATGCACCGAGCCGTGATGCAACTCGACGGCCCGGTTGTGTCACCGATCCACCCGTTGCTCGAGACTGCACCACGATGACAATATATTACCGCAATCGCTATTCTTTACCAAGCTGCAGAATTGTATTTTTCTTTTCTTTTGTAGGTGAGTGACGCCGAGCACACCCACGGGCGAGAATCACCAAGCCGTCCCACCAAACCTAGAGTCCACGGTTAAAAGGGCTGTTGAAATTTTGGTGAAATAAGTAAAAGAGGGGAATTTGTCTTCTTTTGATTGTTGTCCAGAAGTTATAATACGAAAGATAGTCAAAGCTTCCTCACTGCGGAATTGCCCTGATGTCTTCGCGCCGAGCCTAAAGTTCATGGTCCTCAGAAGCTCGTCTTCAATCACTAATCCAAGCTAAAGCCAACGTGGATCTGCGAGTCTCGCTGAGAAGCACCTCCGGTCAAATTCTTCCATGGCCCCGCGTTTGGTTGTGACAATCGTGAAGGTCACGAATTCGAGCCACCGCTGAACCTATTTCAACGCTCTAAGCCCCAACAATTCCAAGCGAGATCTCGGCCCAGTGTGTCTTTTGCAAGCCTTTCCAGCTAGTAACCTTGGTCGAGCCACATCAAGCTGCAGTAACGTGTCTGGTTCCATACAGCCGAGACCGATCCTGCAAGAAGTGGCCTAAGAGGGTTGCTCGGTCAAAGTCTTCAGTGGAGGCATTCCACATTGACCTTCTTTTGGGAACAGACGAAAAGCAGGAATTAACCAAGGCATTCTTTATCATATTTCATGCTGGCGTTCCTTTAATATTATTAGTCGTGGAGTCCCTGGCGAGTTCATTGACTCGCTGTTGCCTTGCCATGCTGAGCCGTGAAGCCTCAACGTGAGCTGCTCCGACACCATCCTTTGGCCCAACGTCAAGACAAGCTGCGTCCCGTTGAGCTCATCTTCGAACCAAGCATCCCGTGAAATTTCTGTTTTGTAGGTTTGTCGATCGTAAGCACCACCGAGAGACCCATTGGCTAGCATCATTATGAACCACCACGTGACCTGCCTGCTCCAAGAGCCTTAGCCGTGTTCGGTCAAGTTCTCCCACAAGCCGTCCATTGACAAATTCGAATTTGGAATGTTTTCGGCAATTAGGTAAAAAAAATCTCATCTTAATTTGATTTAAACATCATATTGCCTAGATTGATGAGATTGATATCTAATTTAAGAGGTATAATATTCATTGGGATATATTTCATGATGCGCAACCGCGCCTGGGTTTTTTTATTCCATCTATAAGGCTTTAGATGGAGAAATTAATGAAGCGGGAATAAAATTGATATTTTGATCTTTAAGACTTAAGATCAATTTATTAATTTTATTAGCGAGATATTATTCCTTGAGCTGAATGATATATGATATCTTTGATGATTTTGAATGGCCTGGCACTTGTCTTGTCTTGATTGTTTTATTCATCTTGAAATATGTTTGAGCTAGATTAGGTTCACATTAGAATGTTGCATGCTTTAGGGTTATTTGCATATTTAGACTAAGCATTTTATTTGTCATGAATTTTTGAAATTAAAAAACATAAATTTAGGATGTTAGATTTTTGTTTCATTAGCTTAAGTTGCATGTTTAATTATTTAACATTTTTTTAATTTCGAAATTAATAAAAAAAACAACAAAAAAATCATCATGCATATGTCATGAAGAATTAGGGCATCATTTGTACGTCATTGCACATTAGGGTAAAATTGCATATTTCATTTTAAGTTTAGATTGATTTAGATAGACTGCATCTTAGGTTAGCGATTGCTAGGTTAAGATAATATCTTGGTTTTAATTAGGGTTTAGCCTGACCTAATTCTCAATATGAGTTGGATAGAATCTTAATTTAGTTAGATAATTTTCACATTTTTCCAATTTCGAATTTCATAAAAAATACAAAAAAAGTCTTAGAATAAATTAGTTTCAATCCTTAGGATAGATTGCATTCTTTTTTTTTTAAATAAAAAAAAAATGTCATTGCACATCATTTAGAATTAGATTCATGAAATGCATGCCATTTAATAATTTTTGCTAGATCCATTTAATTAGAAATTGACTGTCATTAGAATTAAGTCATTTAGTTATATTGCATTGCATAAAACATGATTCTTATTAATTAAATGAAAACAAAAAGAAATTGCATGTCAATTAAAAATCATATCTAGGGTTGATGATGTGAATTCTAATCTAACAACTCAGATGTTTTCGTTGCTACGAAGTAAGTCATGCATTTTTTTATTTGCTTTCTTGGGTGTTAAATTGGTGGTTCGTGCACCCACATAATCACCTCACATGTTAGGGAGATTTAAAATCAATCCTGTTGGAGAAAACTCCTTTATTGTTTTGAAGCTGACAAAACATTTCAATCAGTCTAATCTGAAGACTTCCAGACCCAAGTGTTAAAGTCTGAAGCACTCTAGACTCTATCGTCAAAGTCTAAAGACTGTCAAAGTCTAAAGATCGCAAGACTCAAGATTTAAGTCTGTCCTCACTGACGGTTCCAGACGAAAGAAAGAAGACTTATCCAAATGACGGATTATCTTCAAGGATATATTTCATATGGTTTTTTGGAAGACCTTATGGCTGGATATAGTATGATTGATTATTCTTATCGGATACTACTCCGATTTGAATGTTTGATTGAAAGACGAGCAAACTTGGAAGGTTTTACTTATGGAAACCAAAGATCCTGATTGTATGGGCGAACATGATTGATGGGCTTTTATTCTCAATCATTCAAACGACTTGAGATCACCTTAATTGATTCTATCCAACAGGTAGATTGGAAGAATTCCTTTGGAAAATGCCAACGGTTGTGAAGGCATGAAGGAGTATATAAGGCGGATTCTCTAGTTGTTCGAGATGGAGAGAGTGAAAGAAAAATTTCAAAGTCTGAATCCCTAAAGTTCTTTGTTCTTTCATTCGTTGAGCTTAAACTATAAACAAAAGAGAGAAGCTGATAGTGTGACGTTGTGTGAGAGATAAGGAGAGAATCTCCATCGTGAAATTGAAGATCACAAGCTGTACAATCTCTTTTGATTCATAGTGAAATCTAGCCAGTGGGCTGTCAACGCGGAAAAATGGACGTAGGCTTGGATTAAGCCAAATTACTATAAATCTTGCGTTTAATTTCTCTTACTCTTACACTCCTTATTTATTTGTTGCTCTACTTAATTGCTATATAGAAATTTGTTAATACTATTTGCATCCAGAGTTTATCATCATCCATAGGCATTTCAATTTATTAAGTGTTGCAAAAAAGTTTTCGTACACCTATTCACCCCCCTCTAGGTGTACGTGCTAGCCTTTTCAATTGGTATCAAAGCCTGTGTGCTTATGTATTGAAGTGTTTTTACTTCTTAAGCTAAAGATCTATGGCTAGTATTTTGGCTCCAGGATTGGTTGAAGGACAAAGCAACACCAGACCTCTCTACTTTGATGGGAAGGAATACAACGTCTAGAAAAATAAGATGAAAACATTTCTAAAATCGAAAGATCCCCTGGAATGGGATGTGGTAGAAAAAAGGAATCATTCCTAAAGCTACATCAACATATGGGAAGGAAATTGTAGATGCTGAAGAACCGTCACAAGCAAAGATAACCAAGAGACAATCTCTTGATGCAAAAGCAATTTATTCTTTATATTGTGCGTTGTAGCCTACTGAGTATAATAGAATTTCATCTTGTGAAACAGCCAAATAAGTCTGGGATAGATTGCATGTCACTTATGAAGGAACTGATCGAGTTAAAGAAACTAAAATCAATATTCTACTCGGATAGTATGAAGCTTTCAAGATGAAGTCAGGAGAATCCATTACTGACATATTTAGTTATTTTACAGAAATTGTAAATGGCTTAGCATATCAGGGGCAACCAATCTCAGGACCTATGAAGGTCAATAAATTGCTGAGAGGACTCTCTAAAGACTGGAACCACGTGAAAACTTCTATAAGAGAAACTCAGAAGATCATGCCTCTTTCTGTTGACGAATTGGTTGGCACGCTTCAATCATATGAAGTAGAGCAAATCAATGAGGAAGTAGATCCCAAAGGTAAGAAGTCAATTGCCTTAAAGTCTAACGATGTTTTTGATGATACAGACTCTGAAGACGACTTGGATGATGAAGAGCTAGCACTGATGATAAGGAAGTTCAGGAAGTTAAACAGGAAAGGAAAAATGTTTAACTGGAAGAAATAGAGCAATCAAAGATTTTGAAAGAAATCAAATGGGGATAATGAGACCAATCAAGAAGTAATCTGTTTCGAATGCAAAAAAAAATGGACACATCAAACCCAACTGTCCTATGCTGAAGAAAAAGATAGGTAAAATAGAGAAATTCAAGAAGGCACTCAAAGCAGAGACTTGGAGTGACACAGAATGAGAAGAAAGTGATGAAGAGTATGCCAATATTTGTCTGATGGCAAAATCAAAATCAGACTCAGACTCAAACTCAGAAAGCGAAGTCAAGGTTAGTAATCTAAAAATTCACGTTAAAGTTTCAAAATATATAAATGAACTTTGTCTTAGCCTTAAAAGTTCTCTTAAGAGGATTTCCGAACTAAAGAAGGAAAATTCCAAACTGAAGCAACATGAAATTTGCTTGAAAGAAAAATATGAAAATCTAGACAAGAGTTTTGCTATTTTGAAGGAAAATTCAGATTTGCTTTCAAAGGAAAATATATTTTTGAAAGAGGAAATTTAAAATATCACAAAAAGATTCTTGATGAGATTTGAGAAGTTGGAAAAGATTCTTTCAATTCAAAGACCATATTTCAACAAGTCAGGTCTGTGAATGACTTCTGAAACTGTTCCTCTAATTGATTTCCCAAAGGTAAAGGAAAGAATCAAACAAAGACCTACAAAAACCTTTTACAAGAATCATTTTCAAAAGGCTTTTGTAAAACCTGTTGGCAGAAGTGCACTCAAATGTTCTAAGTGTAACAGCTTAGAACATTTTGAGAAGGAATGTGCCAAGGGTTGGAGACCTTAAGAGAGAATGGGCAAAGACTGTGTTTCGCACTAACTCCTATGGACCCAAGAAAGTGTGGGTACCAAAGAAAGCTTGAGCTCTTTTTATAATTGCAGGTCACTATCAAGAAAAATATTAAATGGTATTTGGATAGTGGCTGCTCAAGACATATGACAGGAAATTCAACATGTTTTATAAAGCTTGTACAAGTAAAAGGAGGAAAAATGTCCTTTGGTGGAAACAACAAAGGAATGATTATTGGTTGTGGAACTGTGAAGATTGAAAATCTCACAATCAATAATGTCTCTTTGGTCGAAGGTTTGAATTATAATCTTCTGAGCATTAGTCAACTGTGCAACACTGGGTTCATAATTAATTTTGAAGAAGATATTTGTTCGGGAACCAGCAAAGACCTTTCGCAATCCTTCATTGGTCGAAGACATAGAAATATTTATTTTCTGGATATAAAGTCTAAAAGCTCTCAATGTTTGATATCCATTCAAGACGAAGTAAATCTATGGCATAGAAAGCTTGGCCATATCAACATGAAGCAAATTGCCAAAATCTCCTCCAAAAAGCTTGTTCGTGGATTACCCAACCTAAAGTATAAAAAATCTGAATTATGCACACCATGTGTGTTGGGAAAACATGTTAGAAATTCTTTTAAACCAATAAATCAAGTTTCCACTGACCGTGTTTTGCAGCTTTTGCACATGGATCTCTTTGGACCAACCAGAACTCAAAGCATTGGTGGAAAAAGATACTGCTTAGTAATCGTGGATGACTATTCTCGGTTTACATGGGTATCTTCCTGGCAAGTAAGTCTGAAACATTCTCTTACTTTTCAAAATTTGCCAAGAAGGTTCAAAATGAAATTGGATACACTATTTCAAGGATTTGTACAGATCATGGAGGTGTGGCACCCCTCGACGGCCCCCGATCCGATTAGGGTCGCCACAGTTCGCTTACCATTCACTTTCCTTATTAACATATCACTCTGATACCATTAAAATTTCAGCGGATCCATACAACCTGGGGGTTTACATCTTTTAGATCGGTCCCTTGCGCAATTTAAATACGGAAGCACATCTAACAACTCCCTTCCCTATGTTCAGAAAACGATGCACACCTACTAAATATCTTATATAAGTTAAAACCGAACACGTTTATTTACATAGAGCAGATGGACATCTTTAGTCGGTACATCAGAATGTCGTAGTTTTCTATACTCGGCTACACTTCAAAAGATGACCGACATCTCCTCCCACAATCGTATGCTTAAGGTCCATCAACCAGTGTCGGCGTCCAAAGGTTCCGTCCTTTGCTATCCTTCTCCTTGCGGTCATATCCAAATGCTTAAACCATCTACTAATCTGAAATGTTATTCCCCAAAAGGGGTGAGTACAACCACTCAGCAGATAGGGAAATCCAATAACAACTCAATGCATCATGCATATCATCATACATTGCAGGCATTACTTACCTTGAAGCCATACGCATACTATCATGTATCATCATATCAATTCATAACACATTCACGTGTATTATCATTGTAACATACATGTCATGACATCATTACATCATACATGACATCGTCATCATAGCATCATCACATCTCACATGTCTTTGAGCCATATCACATATCATCATCATTATCATTACCATGCATATTATCATGCATATCATATCATAGGTGATCATCCCTATTTCACATTACATATCATCATCATCATCATCATGCATATCATCGTGCATATAATATCATGGGTGATCATCATTATTTCACATCACATATCATCATCATCATCATCATGCATATCATACCATAGGTGATCATCATATCACATCACATATCATTGTCATCATGCATATCATCATGCCATGAGTTTATTTTCATCTTTATCTTTAAATTTGATCACCACATCACCCATTTCTCAAATCATCAATTTCATCATCCCTTCGGGCAAAGACCTCCGACAGGGTTCCCAGCATTCAGCCTCCCAGGCCACTGGGCTTCCGGCCCCCCTACATTCCGGGCATCTCGCATCTCAACTAGCATCACGAGGCATTCCCTTCGAGCAGAAACCTCCGACAGGGCTTCCGGCCTTTATCATTCTAGCCAGGCATCTCACACCCCAATCCTGGCATCGCGAGGCATTCCCCTGGGCACAAACCTCCAGGGCTTCCGGAATTATGTACCGACATACCACCAGGCCTCCCCTGGAATTACGTACCGTATACCACCGGGCATCCCGACACTCCCGGGGAATCTCGACAATCTATCTCTATACATTCCGGCCATCATCCTCCACCACAACCATCTCCTCATTTCCCATCATCCACATTTGCCAATATTTTAATCTCAATTTAACATGGCATATGGCGTGACATCACACAAGTCATACTTGGCATGGATTCACTCATGCATCTCAATTCAATGTCATACATACACCAAGACTTTATCACACATGCAACATGATATATTTATTTATTTATTTATTTATTTATTATTTATTTATTTATTTTTATTTAATATCTATAAATTCCCAAAATTACAAAAAAATTCAAGAAATCATTTAACAAACCAATAGGATGATAATTACATGCAAAATTCATGGCCAAATTGAATTTTACACAATCTCACAATTTTCACAAAACATCCTATGATTCTCGGACTAAACCAGAATGCACGGTTTCCGAATAAATTAAATTAAAATATCCATATGGCCTCCAAAAATTATGAAATTTTACTGGTTATAGCCAAGACGTTTTCGTACGAATCTAATGAAGAACTCCAAGCCAGATTCTTTTTAGATTATTTTATACAGTCTCACGAAGCTTCTGGATCCATTACCGCATTGTCCAGTGCACACATCACCGAAATATTGAGATTTCACCTAGCGATTCTCTTTCTTTTTCTCTGAAATTTGGATATGTTATACATCAAGATATCCTCTACAATTTTTATGAAGAGTTCTAAGTCAAATAACCAGATTATGGTCATCATTTAGGTTTTTGAAGTCTCGAGTGTCTCGGAACACATCACCAGAATAATCGTCTTCAAGATCTAGCCGATTTACTGGGCTATACTTGTTAATTTCACTTCAAATTTGATTATGTTGTAGTTAAAGATGTCCCCTAAAACTTCCATGAAGACATTGAAGTGAGATTTTCAACAAAAACCAACATGCAATCAAGAATCCAGCAAGAGGTCAGTAAAAACTTTCCAGATCTGGGGTCTCCGTAGAATGAGAGTTTAACCCCTTAAAGCTCCATCATTTTCCACCAAATTTTAGTATGTTGTAGTTTAAGATGTTAGCTACAACGTTCATGAAGAAATTGAAGCCAAAATCGGACTCCAAACACACATGCAAGCTCAAACAAGTTACTGACTCACACAACCCGAGCAAGATCAGTCACACGACTTAGGAACAAGCCAACCTTACCTCGGTTTTTCTCACTTAGAACACCCAAAATCTAACAAAAAAACAATATACAAGCATGCAAGAGAAGTTAGAGGACTCCACTTGCCTCTAAGACCAAGCAAACACGACCACACGGATGGCACACCGGCGACGGACGAACGGCGTGCGGGCGGCGACGGGTGGACTCCTTCCTCTCTCGGCCGTACCCTCTTCCTCTCTCTCTCGCACGGTTCTCTCTCTCTCCCCCTTTCTCTCTTGGCCGAATGGCTAACCAGCCATTCTCTCTCCTTTCTTGGTGGCTTTTATATTGCATGTGGCCTCCCAAGATGGCCAATGGGGGCAGCCACACCTTGCACAGCCTCCACGCCACTTGGCAGCTCGGAGGAAACACATGGCCTCCTGCATGCAAGATGGGCCTCCACCTTCGGCTGGGCTTGGGCCAGCAATGGGCCGGCGGTTTCTCCTCCTTCTTTGGGCTCCGCAACTAGGCCCAAATGGTCGAAAATGGGGTGAGGTTATGGGCTGGTTTTAAGCTAATGCTTTGGCCCATATCTCATCCTAATAATCCTCCTTAAACCTAAATTTTATAAACACCTAATTGAAATTTATAAATCACAAAACTTTGTGACCTATCTTAATAAATTTCAATCCATAATCTCACATGGCCAAAACTAGAATTTTTCTGTCAATTAATTATTCACTAAGAGCTTGGCCAAAGTCTAAATGCAAGACATTAATTTGAGCACCCCTAATGACTGGCAAGGAATTCTAGGATGCCACAGGAGGTGAGTTTGAAAACCAAGACTTTGCAAAATTTTGTGATAACTTTGGTCTTTAGCATAACTTTTCTTCTCCATATACTCTAGAACAAAATGGAGTCGTGGAAAGAAAGAATAGATCTTTACAGGAAATGACTTGAACACTTTTAATTGAAAGTAATATTACTTCTCGTTTTTAGGCTAAAGCAGTTTCAACAGCTTGTTATATTATTAACAGAGTATTTTTAAGGCCAATTATGGAGAAAACTCCCTATGAGTTATTCAAAGGAAAGAAGCCAATTGTTTCTTACTTTCATGTGTTTGGTTGCAAGTGTTTTATCTTAAAGAATGCAAATGATCGTACTGGTAAGTTTAAAGAAAAATCAGACGAAGGTATTTTTCTTAGCTACTTTACTTCAAGTAAAGCCTATAGAGTATTCAACAAGAAGACTCAATCTGTAGAGGAATCCATGAATGTCAAGTTTCAAGACGCAACGCTAAATCAAGTGGATCAGACTCAACTCGAAGAACCTGAACTTGCTCTAGATATTGCAAAATCCAATTTTCCCGAAGAGGTTCAGATTCTTGAGAATCAACAACATGATGAACCAATAGATTCAACTGAGACAGAGGATCAACAAACTAACAAACCAACTAACAACTGGAAGTATAAGTCAAGTCATCCCAAAGAACTCATCATTGGCAACATTGATGAAGGAATTCGAACTAGATCCAAAAGGCGTGAAGAGTCTAGTGCTTTAGCACTCATTTCTGAAATTGAACACAAGACTGTAGATGAAGCCTTAGCTGATGAAAGCTGGATTGAAGCCATGCAAGAAGAACTCAAATAATTCAGTATCAATGATGTCTGGGAATTAATTCCTAAACCTAAAGGTAAGTCTATTATTGGAACTAAATGGGTTTTCAGGAACAGAGTGGACGAGAAAGGAAAAGTGGTCCGGAACAAAGCAAGACTCGTGACCAAAGGATATACGTAGCAAGAAGGGATAGACTACGACGAGACCTATGCACCAGTAGCGAGGTTAGAAGCAATTAGATTATTACTTGCTTTTGCTTGCTACAAAAATTTCAGGTTATTTCAAATGGACGTGAAAAGTGCATTCCTAAATGGATTTATCCAAGAGGAAGTCTATGTGGAACAACCATCTGGTTTTGAAGATCTAAAAAAGCCAGACTCAGTCTACAAACTAAAAAAGGCCCTATATGGATTAAATCAGGCACCTCGAGCTTGGTATGGAAGATTAAGTACATTTCTAACTCAAAATGGTTTTGTTAAAGGAAAAGTAGATACTACCTTATTCATTAAAAAAGAATGTAAAGATTTCATACTTGTTTAGATTTATGTTGATGATATCATATTTGGTTCACCTAATGAAAATATTTGCAAGAAGTTCTCTAGATGCATGGAGGATGAATTCGAAATGAGCATGATGGGAGAATTAACATTCTTTATGGGATTACAAGTTAAACAATCAAAGGAAGAAATTTTCATTCTCCAAGAGAAGTATGCAAAGGATCTAATCAAGAAGTTTGGATTAGAGAATTGCAAAAAGATAGAAACACCTATGTCAAGTTCTTCAAAGTTAGATAAAGATGATGATGGCAAGAACGTGGATCAAAAGCTATACAGGAGCATAATTGGTTCACTTCTGTACCTTACTGCATCTAGACTTGACATTTTGTTTAATGTTTGTATTTGTGCTAGATTTCAATTGAATCCCAAAGAATCTCACTATTCTGCTGCAAAGCGCATCATCAAATATGTTGCAACAACTCCAAAGCTAGGTCTATGGTACCCCAAAGAAGGAGACTTTACTCTCTTTGGATATTCAGACACAGACTTAGCAAGATGCAAAGTGGACAGAAAGAGTGCCTCTGGTACTTGTCAACTACTTGGCAACAAGTTGGTATCATGGTTTTCAAGAAAACAAAGTACCGTAGCTCTTTCAACAGCTGAAGCAGAATATGTAGCTCTTGGAAGTTGCTGTTCTCAAATCTTGTGGATACAACAACAACTAAGAAACTTTGGAATCGAAGAATCCTGCACTGAGATCAGATGTGACAACACCAGCACCATCAATCTCACAAAGAATCCAATTCTTCATTCAAGAGCAAAGTATATAGAAATTCGACATCATTTTATTAGAGATCATGTTCAAAATGGAGAAGTTATGATTCAGTTCATTGATTCAAAGAATCAGCTGGTGGACATATTTACAAAGCCACTAGAGAAAAGCCTTTTTGAGTCTATACGCACCAGACTGAATATCTTATCTTCTATTGCATAAAGTCTAAAGGTATTCAGACTGAGAGGTAAAGTCTAAAGGCATCCAGACTTAGAATGACTAAGAGTTACGACTGTAAGTTAATTCTTTCTAAATGCTTAAGTTGTTACTTTTAGATGCTTTTTCAAATTGATATATTGCAATCATCACTTGCCTTTTTGATTTTAGATTTTATCCTTTCAAGATTTTAATTGATGACAGTTTTCTTTTTCAAAAAGACGGTTTTCCATTTTTGAAAAAGATAGTTTTTACTTTTTCCTTTGTGACGTTTCGTTAACCCAGATTTACCTGCTATAAATACCTTCAATTGTCTTGTTCTTTGTTTTCACTGTAAAACCCTAGAATACAATACTCGCACTTGCTTTCTCTTTTACTCTTGTTTAATAAAAAAGATCTCATCTTTTTCGAGCAAGTTGAGTATTTCTCCCATAGAAGCGACAATGTCTTCGAGAAAGTCTTCAAGGATTGCGAATAGGGGATCACAACGCATGGCTAAGGGTCCTACTCACTTTGATCTAATTGAGGAAGAGGATTTGCCTCATCAGTATCGGTCGAGTCAACAACAACAATCTCAACAGCGTCAGTCTCCTCCACTGCCTCAACCAGAAAGAGAAGCAGTGGAAGATATCAAACCAGTAAGAACACTGAGACCCAATGTAGCTTTTTCTCTTTACTCCAGACTGAAATTAGGAGGAACTCCTATGAGCTTAATCGATGATTTCCTGAGAGAAAGATGTTTCAAGAATGAAACTCTATTTTTAAGAGAGATGGAGAAGTTAGGGGTTGCACCTAAAGGATCGACTGACAAAGCTATTAGAAACTTTCCAAGCGACCCATGTTTTGGGACTGCTAATCAACCACAAGGATAGGATGACGACGAACGAATGTTCTCTCATTTTCAGCCAAGAATGGGAGTGGCTGTTAATGCTATTGGTGATGGAGTGAGCGTCTTTCGCTCCAAAGAGCATAAAAAGGTTTATTCTGGGTTGCTGAAAAGAGGGGTGATGAACCCTAGAACCGTTGACTTTGATTTTCTCGACTTTGTTCAAGTAAATTTGCGAGAGAAATTTGCACGACTTCAGTTGTAACGCTTCTGTTCTGAATCATCAGTTGCATTTCCAGAACTCATTGCATATTTCTATTCAAATCTATCCTTTTTAGGTGCGTATAGATTCTCTTTCACTTTCAAGGAGAAGGAATTTATTGTGGATGTGGACATTCTAGTTGATCTAATTGGAGTGGAAAGAGGGTGTTTCCAACCAATTAATGTATCTATTACTCATGCTACTTTAGAACTGGTACGAGACAGGTGTGTTGAGGGCAAAATCTCCTACATTAGGATGAATGCCACAAACGTCTTGCTGCACAAGATCGTGATAAATTGCATTCGTCCAAAATCAACTTCGAAGACAGACGTTTCTCATTCAGAAGCTAAATTGATGTATGCCATCAATGCTGGACTCAAGTTTTCTCTCCCGCACATCATCCCGTTCCACATGTACATGATTGTGGTAAAAGATAAGGGACAGCTTCCTTATTTTGCTCTCATCACTCGCCTTTTTAGGCATTTTAAAATTCACATTCCTGCACCCTTGTGCTTGACTAGTTATGCTCCTATGGTAATTGGTTTCAAGATGATCACAAAAATGAGACTGAAGGAGTTGAACAAGGTGCTAGAGAAGATGAAGGAGAAATCTCCAGCAAAGCCAAAATATGACTCTTTTGCTTCAAAGAGGAAGGGAAAGGAGCCCATGGATGCTCTTGTGTCAAGGAAGCGAAAACTCATCTTGCAGGATAATGAAGAGGAGGATGAGATGACTCTTTCAGCATTCACTTTAAAAAACTTGAAGAGTTTTGTTCAAATTCATGAGATAAGGGACGAGCACGAGGAGATGGAAACCGGAGAGGAGGAAGAAATAGTGAAGGCATATACAGAGAGAGAAGAATAGAGGGAAGTAAAGGAAGAGAAAGAAGAATGAGAAGAAGGAAGGGGAGAAGAGGCAGACGAAGGAAGAGAAGACTCTTTTGAGCCTACTTTGGCTGTTCCCTTGTCAAGCAATTCAGAAAAGACAAGGAGTGGAGATGCTAGAGCAACAGGGAAAGAACTACATCACTCTGAAGAAGAGATTGCACTGGAGGAAGAACTCTCTACTCCACCTGTCGGCACAAAAACAGGGGGAGATGCAGCAAAGAAAGGTATTTCTTCACCTGTTTTTACCAGTGATCTCAGTCGCTCTGCTGCAAATCCAGAGGATGCATATGCCTCCTACTTTCTAGAACTAGAATTTGAGGCATCATCTCCTGGTCAAAGTGGTCGAATTACTGAAGATCCATTTGTTGTCAAGACTCCCGAAACCGAATTAGCTGGACCAAGTGCTACACCTGATCAATCAGCAGACTTCTCAAGGTTGCTAGACATCATGTTAGATTTGCAAAAACAACTTTATGGTATGGAGTATGAATAAACGATCTCAAGAAGGCTTTCATGGTAACATCAATGTCATTGCAAGAACAGCTTATCGCCCTGAAGAATCAAATCTAGAACAATGTGAAGGGTGAAGACTTACAGCCGCTGAAGGATACTCTTGCAAAGCTTGAGAAGACAGTCAATTCCATGGGAGAATATTAGCTTGTTCGACTTCCCAAACAGTCTTGACTCTGACCCCACTTTTTCAAACAATTCTCTTTATTCGTTCTCCACTTTTTGCTGTTGACAAAATGGGGGAGAATGATGCAGATTTGACTCTGATTTGACTTTGGTTTATTTTGGTTTGGTTTGGATTTATTTTTGTGTTTGGACTTTGATGCTTGGACTTTTGACTTGGGTTTGTTTGACTGATGAAGTTGATTTGATATTTTGATGCTTGCAGTAACTTAGGCTATGATATTGATTATGGACTAATGTGTTTTCTATGGTTGCAGAATTAATTCTATCCCTAGTCAATTCATCTTTTATGAGATATCATGTTTTGCTTAAGTATTATTTTGCAGGACAAAAGTTTTCAAATCTACAGGAAAGTTTTGTCACTATCAAAAAGGGGGAGATTGTTGGAGAAAACTCATTTATTATTTTGAAGCTGACAAAACATTTCAATCAATCTAATATGAAGACTTCCAGACCTAAGTGTTAAAGTCTGAAGCACTCCAAACTCTATTGTCAAAGTCTGAAGACTGTCAAAGTTTGAAGATTGCCAGACTCAAGATTTAAGTCTGTCCTCACTGATAGTTCCAGACGAAAGAAAGAAGATATCTCCAAATGACGGATTATCTTCAAGGATATATTTCGTATGGTTTTTTGGAAGACCTTATGGCTGGATATAGTATGATTGATTATTCTTATCGGATACTACTCCGATTTGAATGTTTGATTGAAAGACAAGCAAAATTGGAAGGTTCTACTTATGAAAACCAAAGATCCTGATTGTATGGGCGAACAGGATTGACGGGCTTTTATTCTCAATCATTCAAACGACTCGAGATCACCTTAATTGATTCTGTCTAATGGGTAGATTAGAAGAATTCCTCTGGAAAGTGCCAACAGTTGTGAAGGCATGAAGGAGTATATAAGGCGGATTCTCTAGTTGTTCGAGATGGAGAGAGTGAAAGAAAAATTTCAAAGTTTGAATCCCTAAAGTTCTTTGTTCTTTTATTTGTTGAGCTTAAACTGTAAACAAAAGAGAGAAGCTGATAGTGTGACATTGTGTGAGAGATCAGGAGAGAATCTCCATTGTGAAATTGAAGATCACAAGCTGTACAATCTCTTTTGATTCATAGTGAAATCCAGCCAGTGGGCTGTCAGCGCAGAAGAGTGGACGTAGGCTTAGATTAAGCCGAATCACTATTAACCTTGTGTTTAATTTCTCTTACTCTTACACTCCTTATTTATTTGCTGCTCTACTTAATTGCTATATAGAATTTGTTAATACTATTTGCATCTAGTGTTTATCATCATCCATAGGCATTTCAATTTATTAAGTCTTGTGAAAAAAATTTCGCACACCTATTCACCCCCCTCTAGGTGTATGTGCTAGCCCTTTCAAATCCAAGTTGCATTCAAAAACAATTTTGAAAATAAAAAGAAATGGTATTGAAAGGACATTAGAGAGGTCTAGTGTAACCAAGTCCCCATACCCAAAGTTTCTGGTTTGTAGGGCTAAAATAATTCTCCCATTATTTTACTTAGGTGTCTAATCGACCTACCATAAACTGATTAGTGGCAACTCCTAGATAAAATTCACTTGTATGTTAAAAAACTTGAACATTAAGTCGCGAATTGTTATGGGCTTGGGAGAGCCCGAACTAAGTCTAGGCTTAGCAATCCATTAGCCTAATTTTAGGTGGTACACCCGAAAATTAGGTCGCGACAAAGTCTATGTGGAACAACCACTTGGTTTTGAAGATCCAAGAAAGCCAGACTCAGTTTACAGACTGAAAAATGCCCTATAGGGATTGAAGCAAGCATCACGAGCTTGGTATTAAATGTTAAGTAATTTCTTAACTCAAAATGGTTTTGTTAAAGGAAATGTAGATACTACTCTGTTCATTAAAAGAGAAGGTAAAATGCCCTATGTTGATAAATATTTTCTACTTGTTCATTAAAAGAGAAGGATCACCTAATGGAAATCTATGCAAGAAAGTTTCTAGAAGCATGTAGGATGAATTCGAGATAAGCATGATGGGTGAGTTAACTTTTTTTCTAGGATTACAAGTTAAACAATTAAAGGAAGGAATTTTCATTCACCAAGAGAAGTATGCAAAGGATCTCATCAATAAGTTTAGATTGAAGAATTGCAAAAAGACTGAGACACCTATGTCAAGTTCTTCGAAGCTGGACAAAGATAAAGAAGGAAATAGTGTAGACCAGAAGCTGTAAATGAGCATTATTGGTTCGCTTCTTTATCTTACTGCATTTAGCTCTGACATTTATTTAGTGTTTGTATCTATGCCAGATTCTAATCAAATCCCAAAGAATCTCATTTAATTGCTGCAAAGCGCATCATCAAATACGTTGCAAGTACTCCAAAGCTAGATTTGTGGTATCCCAAGGAAGGAGATTTTACTCTCCTTGAATATTCAGACGCAGATTTAGCAGGTTGCAAAGTTGATAGAAAAAGTACTTTTGGTACATATCAATTGCTTGGCAACAAGCTAGTTTCTTGATTTTCAAGAAAACAGAGCACCTTAGCTCTTTCAATAGCCGAAGCAGAATATGTAGCTCTTGGGAGTTGCTGCTCTCAAATCTTGTGGATAAGGCAACAACTAAGAGACTTTGGTATTGAAGAATCATGCACCGAGATCAAATGTGACAACACCAGCGCCATCAACCTCACAAAAAATCCAATTTTTCATTCAAGGGCAAAGCATATAGAAATTCGACATCACTTTGTTAGAGACCATGTTCAAAATGAAGAAGTTTTGATTCAGTTCATTGACTTAAAGAATCAGCTAGCAGACATCTTTACAAAGCCACTGGAGAAAAGCTTATTTTAGTCTATTCGCACCAGACTGAACATCATATCTTCTATTGGGTAAAGTCTGAAGGTGTTCAGACTCAGAACGTCCAAAAGTTACGACTGTAAGTTAACTTCTTTTTAAATGCAAGAAATTTAATTTTGGATGGATTTTTGAAAAGGTATGTTGATTTTTCAAATCAATACTCCCCTATTTTATTTTCTTTTTCAAATTTTGAAATTATGGCAGTTTTTCATTTTCAAAAATACAGTTTTTATTTTTCCTTTATGACGTTTCATATACCACCTTTCACTTGCTATATATACTGTCGATTTTCACATTCTCCGTTTTCACTCTCAAATCATAGAATACAAAAATCCCACTTGCTCTCACTTTCTCTCTAGTTTAATCCAAAAAGATTTCACATTTTTACGAGCAAGTTCGAGAATTTTCCCAAGAAAGTGACAATGTCTTCCCAAAGAAAGTCTTCTAGAATCGCAAGTAGGGGACTACAACATATGCATGAGGGTCCTACGCACTTCGACCTGATCGAGGAAGATGACTCTCAACAGCAGCAGCAGCAAAGTTAACAACAACATTCTCAACCGCGTCAATTTTCTCAACATAGGACACAAGATCCTCCACAAGAAGAAGAAGAAGAAGAGATCATTGAAGAAGTTGAACTTGTAAGAACTCAAAAACCCCAATTCTTGTTTAGACTCTATTCTAACTTGAAGGAGGGTGGTTCTACGATGACTTTGATCAATGAGTTTCTGAAATCACATTGTTACAAGAACGAAACGTTCTTTTTGAATACCATGGAAAAGTTAGGCATTGCGCCTAAAGGTTTGGCAGTAACGACTTTTGCGAATTTTCCAAGTGATTCACGGTTTGGAACTTTTAATTAGCCTAAAGGGAAGGATGATGATGAGAAGATGTATACGAATTTTCAGCCTAGGATGGGCGTCGCTGCAAATGTTCGTGGTGAAAGGACGGACCTTTTTCGTTCTAAGGACCACAAGAAATCCTACTCGAAACTGCTGAAGCGAGGGTGATGAACCCTAGAAGTGTGGATTTCAATTTTCTTGATTCTGTGAAAATCAATATGAGGGAGAAGTTTGCACTCCTTCAACTCGAACGTTTTTGCTCTGAGATGACTGTCACCTATTCAGAACTCATAGCTTACTTCTATTCAAATCTATGATTTTTGGATGCGAATAGATTTTCTTTTACGGTTAGGGACAAAGAATTTGTGGTTGATCAGAACACATTGGTTGATTTCATTGGGGTAGAAAGAGGGAGTTTCCAACCAATCGGTGTGTCTGTTGCTCACTTTACTCTGGAACTTGTTTGGGACAGATCTGTTGAAGGCAAAATTTCCTACAATAGGATGAACGCCTCCAATATTTTGCTTCACAAGATCGTGATCAATTGCATCAGGCCCAAATCAGCATCAAAGACTGATGTCTCTCACTTGGAAGCGAAGTTGATGTACGCCATCAACATTGGCTATAAGTTTTCACTGCCTCACATTATCCTCATGCACATGTATAGGACAGTGGTGAAGGACAAGGGACAACTCCCTTACTCTGCTCTTATCACACGACTCTTCAGACACTTCAACATTCATATTCCCGCTTTTCTGTATGTTAGAAGCATTGCTCCAATGGTGATTGGACTGAAGATGGTTACCAAGATGCATCTGAAGGAGCTCAACAAGGTTTTGGAGCACATGAAAGAGAAGTCCCCTTGTCAAGGAAAAACAAGACTTTGCAGCCCAGAAGAGAAAAGGCAAGGAACCAATGAACGAACCTATCAAGAAGAGGAGAACACTCATCTTGCAGGATGAAGAAGATGAGGATGATATTACTCTCTCTGCCTTTGCCTTAAGAAATCTACAGAGTTTTGTTAGTTTTCAAGAGACAGAGAACAGAGAGACAAGAGAAAGAGAATAGACGAAGAAGAGAGATGAAGAAAGAGAAGAGGAAGAAAGAACAGAGGAAGGAAGAGAAGAAGAGGAAGAAGAATGTCAAGATGACTCTTTTGAGCCTACATTGGCTGTATCTTTGTCAAGTGACTCAGAGAAAACAAGGAGTGGAATTGCTGGGAAAGGTAAAGAAAAACATCACTCAAGTGCTGAAGCAGAGCAAGAACATGAAGAAGAATTTATTTCTCCACCTGAAGGCATACAAACATGGGGAGCTATTAACAAAAGAGGTATTTCTTCACCTGCTCTAACTAGTGATGTTAGTAGATTTGCAGTAGATCCAAAGGACGTGTATGCTTCTCACTACCTTGAAGTAGAAATTGAGGCATCAACTCCTAGTAATGGTAATCAAATTGTTGACGATCTCTCATATCTCAAGACTCCTGGAACTGATTCGGCTGGACCTAGTGCTGCACCAGATCAAAAAGCAGGCTTTTCAAGACTGTTGGATATCCTTTTGGATTTGAAGAAACAACAATATGGTTTAGAGTTTGAGATAAAGGACCTCAAGAAAGCTTTCCAAGCAACTTCAGTTTCTATGCAACAACAGCTACAAGCCCTAAAGACTCAAATGCAAGATTTTGTCAAGGCTGAAGATTTTGTCAAGGCTGAAGATTTTGAGCAATTGAAGGAGACTCTGAGGAAGCTTGAGGAGATTGTCAAGTCTATGGGGGAGTTTCAACTTGTTCGAATCTCAAAGCAGTCAGGATTTTCACCTAACTCTTTTTTATCATTCTCCACTTTTTGCTGTTGACAAAAAGGGGGCGAAGTTTTCCAGATTTGACATGACTTATCTTTATCTTTGTTTTTTGAGTATTTTTACTTGGTTTGATTTTGATGATTTGTTTGGTTTGGAATTTGTTATTTTTGGTTTGGCTTTGGATTGATATTTCGACTTTAACTGCTATTTGAATCTTTTGACGTTTGTAGTGACTAAGCCTGTGATATTGATTGTGGATAGATAGTTATCTTATCTTGTAGGATTAACATGTTTTCTATGGTTGCAGAATCGATGCTATCCAAGTCCTAATCAACATACTTTTATAAGATATCATGTATTGCTTAAGTGTTGTGTTGCAGGTCAAAAGTTTTCAAATCTGCAGGAAAGTTTTGTCACCATAAAAAATAGGGAGATTGTTGGAGAAAACTCATTTATTGTTTTGAAACTGACAAAACATTTCCAAAAATTTAGCTTGAAGACTTCCAGACTCAAGTGTTATAGTCTGAAGAACTCCAGACTCTACCGTTAAAGTCTAAAGACCGCTAGACTCAAGATTCAAAGTCTACCCTCATTGACAGTTTCTAGATCGAAGAATGAAGACTTATCCAGATGCAGGATTATCCTCAAGGATTTGTTCCATATGGTTTTTAGAAGACCTTTTGGCTGGATTTAACATTTAATTGATTGATTACTCTAATTGGAACTTACTCCGATATGAAGATCTTTTGAAAGGCGAGCAAACTTGGAAGGTTCTACTTATGGAAACCCAAGATCCTGATTGTATGGGCGAACATGATTGACGGGCTTTCATCACCAATCATCCAACGACTCGAGATCACCTTAATTGATTCTATCCAACGGGTAGATTGGAAGAATTCCTTTGGTAAGTGCCAACGGTTGTGAAAGCATGAAGGAGTATTTAAGGCAGACTCTCTAGTTGTTCGAAGAAGTGCGTGAAAGAAGAATATCAAAGTCTGAATCTCCATAGTTCTTTGCTCTTTCATTCATCAAGCTCAAATTGTATACAAAAGAGAGAAACACATAGTGAGACTTTGTGAAGAGACCGGTAGAGACTCTCTACTGAGGAAGTCGAAGATCACAAGTTATAAAATCTCTTTTGATTCTTAGTGAAATCCAGCCAGTGGGCTGTCAGTGCGGGAGAGTGGACGTAGGCTTGATCGAACCACTATAAACTTTGTGTTCCAATTATCTTTCCCTCAACTCTTTACTTTTAATCGTAGCTTTCCTCAAAGTTGTTTACGTCCTTAGTCAATTATCTTTAAGAGGCAATTTACTTTTATTTAGTCTTGCGAGAAAATTTTATTTACACTTATTCACCCCCCTCTAGGTGTTTACACTAGCCCTAACAACGGCAAGAGGCTGGACGCGAGCGAGATGAGGAGTGGCATGCGGGTGTAGCTTTGGTTGCTTGGACGGCGGCTAGGGGTGGTTGGACAGTGGGAGCGGGATGGTTGCTCGATTTTATGGGCTTGCTGGAGCTTCACATGGCATAAATTGGGGGGGGACGGAATGGAGGGGGAAGAGGAGAAGGGGAGACAACCACTTGGATGGGGGCCACCTTGGTCTCCTCTATCTCTTTGTCCCTTGGACTTGGTCACACCATGTCACAGCCCTATCCCTTGCATTTTCTAGCTGCCGAAGCTTCCCTTAGAAGCTAGAGAAGAGGTTCAAATGTTGTGGGCAAGGGGGGCATACGAATTTGCACAACATTTTCCCTCAATTGGATTCAATTTCGCGGTAAATTTCAATTTGACGCGATTTTAGTGTGACCTAGGTTACCGGGTAGCTTTCAGAAATTTTTAGTGCAAATGGCTTGTGGTCGATTTTCTTCGAGCCACAATGAACCTCTTCGACACATTGGTGACTCTCAATTGTCGTGAAAATCTCGAGGTTTCAAATACGGATACGGGGTATCAAAACGACAGAAAAATTAGACTAGTGCCGATCGACCAGAATTTTCCAATTTTGTGGAATCACCTACGTTTAACCACACATCTCAGTCGAACCGACCTATTTCTGATTCCTAATCAATCTTTACTGTGCCATAATGATCTCTACAAATGAGCACGGTCGAGTAGTCGATTCCTGGTCGAATTTCCAAGTCTATTGCATTAAAATCTCTTATTAACTTTCCCTGATAGTCTAGTTATCTCGAGAGTGATCAGCTCTGATAACAGCCTTATAGGTGCATCGATAAAAGGCCCGATTAATTTAATTGAAACTAGAGCTGGAAAATTCAGGATGTCACATTACTAGCACGGTCGAATTTCCCTTATCAACAACTTATGCATGTCGTGGAGTTGGAAGATGAGCTCGAAGCTTTCGCATCCGCAGATGCAGTACTCTTTTGACCTAGCAAGCAGCTTGGCTGAGATCGATGCAGAGAGATTTTGCACTCTCTCCATGATAATGATTGTTCTTATGCCAACCCAAGGAAATTGAAACGAGCTGATTTAAAATCTGAATCAATCAACCAATATAACGCGAGATTTTATGAGAGTACTACCAATTATTCTAAAATTTAAAATATTTTAAATTATAAATTACACATTCATCTAACAACTTGATTTAGTTAGATGCTTTAATGATCGAAACCAAACATAACAATTCGGTTCTCAAACTTCACTCTAAAAGCAGCCACCAGCCATATTAAAAATTCATGGACGAACTTTGATTTGTTAATAGCCTCTCCACCATTCAAATAACAATTTGATTAATTTATCAATTTCCTAAGTTTCTAGGAACTGTCGTTCAGACCATTTTTACTATTCATTGCATCACTCGTGGCCTAAATTTTAGCACAAATTCATCCCCTTGTCTTTCCTTTTTCCCCCTTTCTCATTCCCCTATTCAGCAATTTTTGTTCTTATAATCCTTGGATTTTGAATCAATGTGCAATGCACTTAGTGAACTTCTAATATGTTCAACGTGGTTCCTAGGCTTTTGTTGCATATTTGATTTAATCCCTAAATTAAGTGAAAATGTTCAATGTTGTCTCCCATTTTAAATTTAACAGAAGCACAACATGAAACATTTTTCATTTAATTCAAAGACCTGATTGAACACGCACAAAAAATTCAAAGCTCACGTTGAACATTGACTAAAAGTTCAATGATCATATTGAAAAAATTAAAAATTTAAAAATTATATCGTACTTTAAAACTATTTGGATTATTATCCAAAGAATTTACAATGAGGGTGTTGCACAAGTACGGACTCATTACGGAAGCCCCCCAATCGACGTGTTGGGAATTCAAAGGTCTCTTCTCTTCGCACAAGGTGACAAATCGAAATACAAACTTGATCACATTCGCTCAAGGCATGATTTTGAAGAATGGCAGTTTGATCAAGCTGTGGACCTAATAGGACACAAGAGACTCTTCAGGAAAAAGCGGGCGCGGGAATTTAGGAACAAAAAATTCGATTGTCTCTCCTTCGTTTTTCTTGCTGTCCACAGCAAAAAGCTCACGCTGCTCCATTGTTGAAATAATATATTTTTAATTCCAGCGTGTTCTCCACGGCTTGAGAAGGAGAAAGAGGAGAAAGAGAAAAGGTAATTCACGCTTCTTTTTATGCATCATCCACCACCGTAGAAATAACACAGCACGCGGTCGGCCTAGTCCGGGAAACACGAGCCACAGGTATTTGCTGCGATCTCGTGCGTGATTGACGCTAGAATCGATCTGCTCGACGGCCACTACAAAGACAGAACCGTATGGCAGCGCATCGCCCTCAGGACGGCTGGGCCTTTACTAGCATGGCCGAATTTCCCTCGCTCATGCACGGAGCTTTCACATCTGCGCGGCAACCTTTTGCCTCGGCAAATAGCCTTGGCTGGGATCGAACAGAGGAATTTTACACTCTCTCCATGATAATGATCTTATGTCGATCTAACTAAATTGAATCAAACCAATTCAAGATGAATCAACCAATAAAATTCGAGATTTTGTGAAATCACTACCAGGTGCATCACTTAAAGTTCTACTCATGAGGGGACCGATTTGGGACTGTAAAGATTTGGGGCCCTCCCGCGAATTTTGTGAGCGCAAATTTCGGGAGACTAGGACTAATATATTCACTCTGTCGTCCTCTTCAGTTTTTACAGCTCAAGCTGCTCTCTGACTCCTCTCTCTCTCTCCCCTGCCCCCTTCCTCCCGGCATGTAAGGGGGTGAGGTTTTCGAACCAAAGGAGTAGCGTTTTCTCATCATCATCTTCTTTGATTGTGTGGATCAGATTGTGTTTTCTCAGGGTTATCTTCTTCGTCGCGGCTCGTCTTGAACTGTGAAGAGGCGAGATTCGGAAGTATTCTGGGAAATGGAGGGCCTTTCGGACGATCTGATCACCAAGATACTGGAACGAGTCCCGAAGAAGCCGCTGCTCGGGTTCAGGTGCATGTCCAAACAGTGGTGTCGCTTGATAGACGAACGTTTCTACAGGAAGTCGCTCCTCTACCTCTTCCCCATGTTTTCCTCGAGCCTCTACTGTATCGATCTGCGTTGGCCGGGTGACTTTGAGGAGATTGAGAACCCTCTTGTGTGGGAACGGATCGTGTTGCTAGGGTCTTGCCGTGGCTTCCTTTGCATTTATAATGAGGACAACGGCCAGGTTGCTATATGGAATCCGTCCACCAGGTGGTGTAAGCACTTGCCACCTGCAGATGCTGAGATAGCCCATAGATTGGGCTCCCTGCTTGCCTTTACGGATTTGGGTATGACTATTGGAATGATGAGTTCATATTGTTGATGCTGGTTCAGACCTTGGAAGATCCAATTGTATGTGCAGTTAGCATTTATAGATAAAGAGCTAATGCGTGGAGGTGGCTTCAAGGGATACTGCCATACTCTCTGGTTGATCCATGCACAATGGGGGTTTTCCTGCGCAGCCATCTGCACTGGATAATGAGACGTGACCCGATGCAGAATTCGGCAAAAGTGCTGGTGGCTTTTGATATTCATACTGAAAAATCCGTGGAGGCACACCAGCTTAGTTTTAAAGACAATAGGTTTCCAATGTATTTGGCCGTCCTAGGAGGGCGTCTTTGCTTTATTACTTATCGTGAGCAAGAAGGGGGTGTCCGTGCATGGATTATCAGTGGATATGGATCAGAAGAATCACGGGAGAGTTTGTTCAGGATACGTGACTACTTGATGGATGGGGTACTTCTCCAGCCATTGGCTTACTCCCAGAACAGTCGTCAAGTTTTGCTGCTGTACCATCGGACTCTCGTTTGGTACGATTTACTTACCCATGATGAAAAGCCGTTCCATATAAACGGCATGCCAGGCTTCTTCAAAGTAGCAACTTGTTTCTTCACAGAGTTGCACCTCAAGCGATTCGTGATTCTGTGCCTCTTCAGCGTGGATCCTCCGAGACTCTACTTTATCGGTTCCCTGACGGACGTGATGGAGAAAGAGCACCCTCAAGGGTGGCAACGGATCCGGTTGCTAGGGTCTTGCAATCGCGTATTTTACTTTTCTAAAGCGGACGACGGCCACGTTGCTCTATGGAGACAGGGGATTTTTGGGTCTTGCCACCTGCAGCCGCTGAGATACCCCATGGATTGGGTCTCTCTCCTGAGATAACCCATATATTGGATCCCTCTGTTCGAGTTTATGGATTAGGGCATGACGATAGGAATAGGGAGAGCGTGGTGTTGAGGCTGGTTCAGACCTTGGAACCAGTTGTACCTGAAGTTAGTATCTATAGAGCAAGAGCTAATGCATGGAGGTGGCTCCAGGGGATTCCATATTATCTGGTTGGTCCGCACGCAATGGGGTTTCCCTGCGCAACCATCTGCACTGGATAATGAGACGTGAGGGGTTGCAAGATTCAGCAAAAGTGTTGGTGGCTTTTGGTTTTCGCATCTGCACTGGATAATAAGACGCGAGGGATCGCAGGATTCAGCAAAAGTGTTGGTGGCTTTTGATTTTCATACTAAGGAATTTGTGGAGGTGCACCTGCCTGATTCTATAGACAATACGCTTGGAATGGGTCTGGCCGACTTGGAAGGGTGTCTTTGTCTTATCATTTATGTGGCATCCCAAAAATTCAAGACAAGCTCTAAGGTGTATTAAAGCCCATAATTAGGTAATGAAATTACCTATGGTTTATGCTTTAGCCATTAGTCTCCTCTTAAGACTAAGTGATATGTGCTTGTGTTCATGAGTTTTTAAATTAGTAATATATGATAAATTAATAAGAATGATTTATTCTTGGCCATGTGAAATTTAAAATTTGAAATCTATAAAAGAAATAATTAAAGATGAATAATTGAAAATAAAATTGTGGGTTTAATTAGGTTGGGCCTTAGGCCCAATGGTTTGAGCTTTTGGTGGGCCGAATGGCCGGCCCAATTGAGGCCCATGAGGAGTGACCGTCGACCAAGGGGGGGGGGGAGGAGTGGCCGGCCCACTTCTTCCAATTCAAGCCCAAGCCCAAGCCCAAGCCCATCTTGCATGAGCTTGGCCAAGTGGCAAAAAGAGACTTGCATGCATTGGCCATTGGGAGAGGCAAATAATCATTGCCAATGATGGAGATTTGGGGAAATAAAAGGAAGAGGAAGAGAGAGAGTGGCGAGAGAGTGGCCGGTTGAGGGCCACCGTCCAAGTGAGAGAGAGAGAGAGAGAGGGAGGAACCGAGAGGGAGAAGGAGCTCGCCCGTCGCCACCCGCACGCCGTCCGTCCGTCGCCGGTGTGCCGTTCGTGCGCCGCTGTCCGCTCGGTCTTTGAGGCAAGTTGGGACTGATTTCCACTCTTGCATGTGTGCCTTGCATGTGTGATTTGTTAGTGGTAAGTTTCGGATGTTAGGGTGGGCAAAATCGAAGCTAAAATGTGACTTGTTCTTGAGAATGCTTGCTGTTTTCGTGTGAACCGCCTGACCCAGAATATTATGAGGGCTTGCATGCATGTTTCGAGTTGGATTTTTACCTTTATTCCTTCATGAAAGTTGTAGCTAACATCGTAAGCTACAACATAATAAAATTTGGGACAAAATGGTGGAGATTTAAGGGGTCAAAACCTCATTCTACGAAGACACTAGATCCGGAACAGTTTTGCTGACCTTTTGGTAGATTTGTGGTTGCATGTCGATTTTTACTAAGAATATTTCTTCGACTTCTTCATAAAACTTGTAGAGAACATCCTAAATAATAATATACTCAAATTTGAAGTAAAATGAGCAAGTGTAGCCTAGTGAATCGACTTACTCTTGAAGACGGTAAATCTGGAGACGCGGTACAGGATACCCGAGACTTCATGGACCCATATGGTGACTATTATATGGAAATTTGACTTATATCTCTTGATGAAAGTTGTAGGGAACCTCTTTTATTAAAACATATCCAAATTTCAGAGGAAACGAAGAAGAAAAAAGGGGTGAAAACTTGATATTTCGGAGATACCTACACCGGACGTTTTGGTGCGAGAACCAGAAGCTTTGGATGACTATAGAAAATTATCTAAAAATAATCTGGCCTAGAAGTCTTCATGAAAAATATACTTTAGTGCCTTAAATATAACCTGGTAAAATTTCATAATTTTTGGAGGTCGTTCGGGTATTTTAATCGAATTATTTCGAAACTGCACATCCTGTTTCTATCCGAAATTGCATGCTGTATTTGTGTGGATTATATCTTTTGTGTGGAACTCTATTGGGTATGTGTTTTTCATGAAATTATTATCTTATTGTCTTGTCTATCACGTGCCTTGATTTAATGATTTTTGAGAAGCATATGGATATTTAATTTAAATATTTTCTAAAAATGGTACATGCTGGAATTTTGTAAACTTTGAAAAGGCATGAAATATGGACCATTTTGAATTGCATGGACTCCATGAATTGTATTGTTATGGATGATGGTGTCTTGCTGCATGATTGATGATGATTGAGATGCATGTATGAATTCAATGATGAATATGATTTTGATTGCCATCACATCACATGTCATGTTAAAATTGAACTATAATTGAAGATGAGATGTGGCATCCCAAAATTCAAAGCCAAGCCATAAGGTGTGTTAAAGTTCCTAATTAGGTGATAAAATTTCCATGGCTTATGCTTTAGCCATTAGTCTTTAATTAGATAATTTGTGCATATGATTGTGAAAATTTAAAATCGATAGATTAATAATTTATGCTTGGCCATGTTGAAAATTGAAATAAAAAATATTTATAGAAGAATTAAAAAAAAAAAAGGGTCAAAATTCGATTGGGTCTTAAGCCCAAGAGTGGAACTTTAATGGGCCAAGTTGGCCGGCCCATTAAAGCCCACAAGTGGGCTGTCGACCAGCCCAAGAGGAGGCCCAAGAAGTGGCCGGATGGCCCAAGCCCAAGAAGCCCAAACCCAATTCAAAACTCAATAGGACAAGTGGCAAAGGGGAAAGCCATGCATTGGCTGGTTTTTAGGCAAGTAATGATTGTTAATCATGAGGATTTGGGGGTATAAGAAGGGAAGAGAGAGAGAAGGTGGCCGGATTTCTTTTGGCTGAGAGAGAGGGTGAGAGAGAGAGAGAGAATTCGAGAAAGAGAGGGAGAGGCCGAGAGAGGAAGGAGGCGGAGCCAAGGGGTTGTCGCCGTCCGTCCGCCGTGTGCCGCCGCGTTCGCCGCCGTACGCCGTCGACCGTCCGGTCTAGAGGCAAGTGGGAGTCCTCTAGCTTCTCTTGCATGCTTGTATGTTGTTTGCATGTTGAATCTTTGAGTGTTAGATGAGAAAAACCGAAGCATGGAAGAGTTGTGTGTGAATGGTGTGACTGTTCTTGTTCGGACCGTGTGAGTCAGTAACTTGTTTGAGCTTGCTTGTGTGTTTAGAGTCCTATTTTCGCTTCGATTTATTCATGAGAGTTGTAGCTAACATCTTGAACTACAATATACTGAACTTGTGGAAAATTATGGAGATTTGAGGGGTTAAAGTCTTATTCTACGGAGACCTCAGATCTGGAGAGTTTTTACTGACCTCTTGCTGGATTCGTGGTTGCATGTTGGTTTGTGATGAGAATCTCACTTTGATTTCTTCATGAAAGTTGTAGGAGACATCTTAAAATAAAACATACTCAAATTTTATGTGAAATGAACAAGTATAACCTAGTAAATCGACTAGATCTTGAAGATGATGATTCTGGTGATGTATTCCGAGATACCCGAGACTTCATGGACATAGATGATGACTATAATCTGGTTATTTGACCTAGATCTCTTCATGAAGCTTGTATAGGATACCTTTATGTATAAAATATCTAAATTTCATAGGAAACGAAAGAGAAATGGTAGGTTAAATCTCAATATTTCGGTGATATGTACACTGGACGATGCGGTAAGGGATCCAGAAGCTTCGTGAGGTTGTATAAAATAATATAAAACTAATCTGGCTTGGAGTTCTTCATGAAAGTTGTACGAAAATGTCTTGGCTATCACTATGTAAATTTCGTAATTTTTGGAGGCCGTATGGATATTTTAATCGAATTTCTTCGGAAACTGTGCATTCTGGTTTTATCCGAATATTATGTGTTGTTTTGTGGAAATTGTGAAATTGTGTGAAATTCAATTTGGCCATGAATTTTGCATGAAATTGTCATCCTATTGGTTTGTTTAATGATTGCTTGAATTTTTATAATTTTGGGAATTTATAGGTATTGAATTTAATAAATAAATAAATAAAATAAATAATAATAATAATAAAATAAAATAGATTATTTTATTGGCCATAAATTCCATTTAAATTTATCTTGATGCATATGATAAAGTCTTGGTATATGTATGATATTGAGTTGTGATGCATGTGTGAATCCTATGCTAAGTATGTTTGATGTCACGCCATATGCCATGTTAAATTGAGATCAAAATGATGGTAAATGTGGATAATGATAAGTGAGGAAGTGGTTGTGGTGGAGGATGAGGCCGGAATGTATAGAGATGCATTGCCGATTTCCACAGGAGATTCGGGATGCCCGGAATGTGGGGGGCCGGAAGCCCTGTCGGAGGTCTTTGCCCGAAGGGAATGCCTCGCGATGCCAGGATTTGGGGTGCGGGATGCCCGACCAGGGAGTGTAAATGCCGGAAGCCCTGTCAGAGGTTTCTGCCCGAAGGGAATGCCTCGTGATGCTAGTTGAGATGCGAGATGCCTGGAATGTGGGGGGCCGGATGCTCGGTGGCCTGGGAGGCTGAATGCCGGAAGCCTCGGAGGTCTTTGCCCAAGGGGATGATGGAATTGATGATTTGAGGAATGGGTGATGTGGTGATCAAATTGAAAGCTAAAAGTGGAAATTAAATCATGATATGATATGCATGATATGATATGCATGATGATATGCATGATGATGATGATGATGATGATATGTGATGTGAAATAATGATGATCACCCATGATATGATATGCATGATGATGATGATGATGATGATGATATGTGATGTGAAATAATGATGATCACCCATGATATGATATGCATGATGATATGCATGATGATGATGATGATGATGATGATATGTGATGTGAAATAATGATGATTACCCATGATATGATATGCATGATGATATGCATGATGATGATGATGATATGATGATATATGATATGGCACGATGACATGTGTAATGTGATGATGTCATAATGATGATGACATGTATGATGTAATGATGCCATGATGATGATGACATGTGTAATGTAATGATGTCTTGATAATGATGACATGTATGATACGATGATGATACACATGAATGTGTTATAAATTGATATGATGATGCATGATAGTATGCGCATGGCTTCAAGGTAAGTAATGCCTGCAATGCATGTATGATTGCATGATGCATTGAGATGTTATTGGATTTCCCTATCTGCTGAGTGGTTGTACTCACCCCTTTGGGGACCCACATTTCAAATTAGCAATATGCCGCTTCCTGCCGTCACACGTGGTGTATTTTACGGTCTACCATCCGATATAGAGGTCAAGTGTGCTGAGATAGACTGTCCCTCTGTTCCCGGACTGACTTTTATTCGAGTACGCTGTCTAGTGATGTACGACATAGGCTGGTGGGGGCCCCGTCATTCGGAGTTCATATCTCGTGCATGTTCGTCGGGATGGAGCGATGCGAGGATGTTGCCGCCGCCACCGCCTGATGCATCGGGTTGGGTGTGAGACCCGTGTGCGACGAGTAGGAGCTGGATCTTTTTGGGGATAGTTAGCCGACACTTATGATGGGGGTTGTGCACGTGTGATGTTGAGGGTCGAGGGTTCTTTTTTAGGTTTTAGGCTGGACGTGGCTGAGTCCTAGCTTTTCCTTTTTGTTGTACCGACCCAAAAGAAGTCCCATCTTGAAGTAAATAAAGTGTCGTGGCTTGTTTATAAAATTATGGTGATTAGTGGTGTGTATTTGTATCATGGTTGGTAGGGGGAGAGATGGTGATGTTTTAATTTGCTTATGCTAATGGGTCGCGCTGGGACTGTTTTGTTTTAAAAGAAAAAAAATGTGTCTATGAATTAGGACACTTCTTCGAAAGACAGAAAGGTAATAAGGTGTAACATTGGCGCTGGTGACGACCTGCGAAGGGTTCGGGGTGTCACATGAGAATTGATATAAATGAGAAGGCCGTCGGAGGTGTGAGCCGACGATGCCCCGGGAGTGTCGAGATGCCTGGCTAGAAGGGTACGGCCAGTTGCCCGGTGGTCATGAATGGCCGGATACCGGAGGGCCTCGGGAGTACCGAGAGGTGTCGAGATGCCCGAAGAGTGGGGGAGCCGGAAGCTCGGCAGGTATTGTGCCAAGGGATACCTCGCGATGCTAGTTTGGGTACGAGATGCCTGGCTAGAAGGGTATGGCTGGTTGCCCGGTGGCCTTAAATGGCTGAATGCCGAAGGGTCCTCGTGATGCCAGTTGGGGTACGAGATGCCCGGAGAGTGGGGGAGCCAGATGGTCTGATTGTATCTTGGATACATGTGGGATGCAAACATTTGTCCCGGGAAAGAGAAATGTGGCTTTCCAAGATGAAATTGAAATCAAATTATGCATGATGATATATGCATGGCATGATGCATGATGATATATGCATGACATAATGATGAGGATACATGCATGGATGCATGACATGATGATGGTACATGTGATATGATGATGATGTTATATGCATGGATGCATGACATGATGATGGTACGTGTGATATGATGATGATGTTATATGCATGGATGCATGGCAATGATGATGGTACATGTCATATGGTGATGATGTTACATGCATGGATGCATGGCATTGATGATGGTACATGTGATATGATGATGATGTTATATGCATGGATGCATGTCAATGATAATGGTACATGTGACATGATGATGGTAAGTGTATGATATGATGGTGATGACTATATGGTGATGATGGTACATGAGGTATGATGACATGTGCATGATACCAAGGTAAGTTGTGCATGGATGCTTGTATGACATGTGATGCTATGATTGTGATGGTTGCATGGTATGATGTATTGAGTGGTTTATTGGTCCTTTACCTGCTGAGTGGTTGTACTCACCCCTTCGGGGACCAACATTTCAGATTAGCAGGATGCCGCTCCTTGCTGTCATGCGGGACATATTTTACGGCCTTCCTTCGGATGTAGAGGTCGAGTGCGTGGAGATTGACTGTCCCACCGTCCCTGGTCTTACGTATATTCGAGTGCGCGCCTTAGTGATGTACGATGTGGGCCTGGCTAGGGGCCCTGTCATTCAGGAGTTTATATCCGTCCATGTTCGTCGAGACGGAGTGATGCGTGGGATGTTGCCGTTGCCATCGCCTGATGCACCGGGATGGGTGTGAGGGCCCGTGCGTGAGAAGTAGGAGCTGAAACTTTTTGTGATGATTAGCCGACACTAGTGATGGGGGATCTTGCACGTTAGTCGTAGTGGGTCGAATGTTTCTTTTTGGGTTTATGGCCGAGTGTGTTTACATGTCCTGGCTTTTCTTTTGATGTACCGACCCAAGGAAACCCATCTTGAAAATATGTAAATAAAGTGTCATGGCTTTGTCTTTATTATGATGTTTAGTGGTGTGCAATTGTATCATGGTTGATGGAGGGAGAGATGGCGATGTTATATTTTGCTTCCGCTAAATGAGTCGCGCTGGGACCGTTTTTCAAAAAAAAAAATATCTATGATTTACGACGTTTCTTCTAAGAGATGTAATTAGGTGTAACATTAGGTGCCTGTGACAACCTAAGGGGGTTCGGGGTGTCACAATTTATGGTGAGCAAATGGGCGTCGATGTGTGGATTATGAGAGAATATGGATTGAGCGGACCATGGGATCCGTTGTTCACAATACCTGACCACCCGGAGAATAGGAGACTTGTCTGACCATTGGCTTACTCCCAAAATGGTCATCAAGTTTTGGTAGGAATGGACCGTGAGACTCTCGTTTGGTACAATTTACATACCAATGACGTCAAGGAGTTCCTTATAAACGGCATGCCAAGGTCTTTTGATGAAGCAGTTTGTTTGTGATTATGAATGAAGTGCCAAGATGGGGTAAGTACTTCGTGAAAAGTAGCTAGTTCTTTCGTGTTGGGCTAATTCTTCATAAACAGACATTTAATAACCTGGTTAGTGTAATGGATTTTGCTTGAACTGTTTCCTCCCTCTTGCATGTTTGTGAAAATGTGGAGTGAAAGAAACTCTTTTCCACAACTTAACCTGGTTATTGTAATGGATTTTGCTTGAACTGTTTCCTCCCTCTTGCATGTTTGTGAAAATGTGGAGTGAAAGAAACTCTTTTCCACAACTTAACCTGGTTATTGTAATGGATTTTGCTTGAACTGTTTCCTCCCTCTTGCATGTTTGTGAAAATGTGGAGTGAAAGAAACTCTTTTCCACGACTTTTGGATGGAAGAAGGAAACTGATGTTAAAACGATGAATTTCCTACTTAATGATAGCTCTTTCTAGAAGAAGAGTTGTTCAATTGATGCAACGGATGATGGGGTCTTTCTCTTTTTGTGGACAGGATAACTTTTGGGAAGTCGAGGAGACTACTAAAGTGGTTTTGTGATCTAATTAATTGGAAAATATGGACAAAGAATGGAGGAGATGATTGAGAAATAAGGTGAACTAATGTGGGAATTGGGAACTCGGAATTGAAGATTACGTGCCAATTATGTTTCACAAAATAACTGTCGTGTGCTTCTTTATTTTCCTTTTTGTCCATATTTTTACTAATGAGGGAAAGAATAAAGCTGTCTAAAAGGAGAATGCATGCTGTAGAAGAGGAGTTTATGTCTAATGCATATTAGGAAAACACAGTCACTAAGGTTTCTGTGGAAACAATAGGTTAGAAAATATCTATTTAAGAGCTATAACAGCCGAAAAAAAATGTTTTTCATTGCTCTAATTCATACCAATAAATAGGAATGAAGTTCCCTTCATCGCAATTACTGTTCCATTCAACATGTTAGCTTTGAGACCACCAAAATTAAGGGAAAAAGATGCGTATTAGTTTATTCTGGTCACATTCCATCCATTGTACCGTTATGGTTGCTTAATGATAGATTTAATTGTCAGTCTGCTTAGTCAGTAGCGGGGAACTGACGTTTGCCGACATAATCTCTCTGGTAAATATTTTGGTGACTTGGCTTACTCGAACCTCTCATCTTTACTGTTGTTATCGATTGTTTAATTGATTTGGAACTGCCTTCCTCTTGTCCAGGGATGGCTTGTTCTCTGAGCTAATGGAGGCATAGTTGTGCAAGGGTTATCTCTATGAACTGTGATTACCCTGATAAGTGAATTTGCTAATATATAACTCAATCTGAGGTGCCGATTTCTAAAGCAAAATTGACTTGTTTTGGAGGGAGGCAAACATTTGTTGTATCTAACTATGTACTTAAGCATGATACTGTGTTTTTCTTTTCTAGGTAAAATGTCTTATGATGACGCATGCTGTCTTGACCCATTTGTTTGACATGGTCATGGAGGAATGAAAGGCGAGCAAAAGTTATAGCTAATTAGTACAACTTTGTTATGACAAATGCGAAAACTGTAACGAAATTAAAATTAAAAAAGAAGAAAAGATCATGCAGATTTATGTGGAAAACCCTTGCGGGAAAAACCATAAGGAGAGGAGAAGCAAAATCCCCTATCGAAATTCAAGTATTACAAAAGGTGCATCAAGAAAACTTTGAGACTCTTTTTATCTCTACTTCAAGCTAATAACTTGCGGAAAAACAAATATTTATACTACTCAATTTTGGGCTATGGGCTTGGGCCTAACCCCTCTGCTACTAATACTAAACCCTCTATATATTTTTCTTAAGTTGGGTTGCCATAAATTTCAGTTTTGGTATCAAAACTCAATTTGGGTTGCGTACCCGAAATAGAATTCAAGACATACTCAATAGATGGAGACCTTGAAGGATTCCGTTAGTGAGTTTCCCTTGTCATTTGTTTATGCTCTCGACATTTCACCTTTTGTGATGTCTTTTTAACTCGCTATATATTTTATGTTTTATTTTGTTTCATCTGATACTATCATGCTTGTCTGATACTGTTGATGCATATTTGCCATTCTTGTGTTGAAAAATGTTAGCCTCAGTGGCTTTTTGTTTCTGAACTTCTTGAAGATGCGGATTCAACTTCCCAGCATGTGCCTGTTTGCTTAAAGATGTTGATATTTGTGGGTAGCCTTACCAACTTGTCATAGATGAAACTTTTTACTTTTCTGGTTGCATTAGTGTACCTTTGCTTTCTTATGCTATGCCTTGAACAATATAGGTTCCATCTGTTACTTCAATTTGCTCCGTCTTTTCTAGGCTCTCTGGGATTCAATCCTAGAACCTAGATCCAAGTGTCCCCCCCCAAAATTACATAGGTTGAGATTTGAACCTCTCACTCGCCACATCCCTTGTGGGATTCCCGACAACTAGGCTACAACTTACAAGGCCAGTGGTTTCAATTTGCCACAAGTGTGTAGATGGCTAGCCCATCCTCATCACTGGTGTCACGCCCCGAACCCTGGGTACGCGCACATTCCTCGGCGGTCGATTTAAAATGCGACGTCCCAGGACATGTTGCCGACCCTTTTTTTTTTTTTTGTTCTTTCTTTCAATTAATCACATGCGAAAGCGAATTAAATAAATACCTAGACAACCATCAGAAACAGGGATAGTAAAACATGGCAAGCAATGCCGAGAACAACATTTTCCTTTTTCAACTGTTAACCCTATTGGAGAAACTTCATTGTGTGTTCTGAAGATGACAAAACGTTTCCATCAGTCAAGTCTAAAGTGTTGCAGACTTGTCAGTCAAAGTCTAAAGATTGCCAAACCGCCAGACTCAAGATTCAAAGTCTATCCTCATTGACAGTTTCTAGACTGTCGAAGAAGACTTATCCATAACTAAGTATCTTGTTAAGGATTTGATTCTATCGATTGAAGAAGATCTATCGGCTGGAGATAGTATCTCGGAATCTGTTATTCGTTTTGATTTCAATTCGGGTAATTTAGATCCATTGATTGGCAAAACATACTTGGAAGGTTCTACTTATGGAAACCTAAATCCTGATTGTATGGGCGAGCAGGATTGGTGGGCTATCGTTATATTCCTTAAATAACTCGAAATCTCCCTAATTGATTCTGTCCAACGGGTAGATTGGAAGAACTCATTTGGTAAGTGCCAACGGATATGAAGGCATTGAGGAGTATATAAGGAAGTCGTTTTAGTTATTCGAGTGTGTGCGCGACAGAAGAATTCCAAAGTCTGAAGCTCCTTGTTCTTTGTCAAATTCAATTGTTGAGCAAAAACTTATACTTAAAAGAGAGTTTATATTTCTGTGAGACCTTGAGGAAGTGTAGCAGAGTCTCTACACCGTGGAATCAAGGAAGAGCTATACTGTAACAACTCTTTTGATTCTTAGTGAAATCCAGCCAGTGGGCTGTCAGTGCGGAAGGGTGGACGTAGGCTTGGATCAAGCCGAACCACTATAAACTTTGTGTTATTATTCTCTTCCATAAGCTCTTTACTTTGATAGTAACATTATTTGTTTGTTAGAGTCTAATTTCCTTTTCACAATCTATTGCTAAACAGAGTCGGTTCAAAAGTAAAATTATAATATTTTCTCTGCAAAATTTGTTTTCGCACCTATTCACCCCCTCTAGGTGCTCATACTAGCTTTCACAATTGGTATCAGAGCCCATGTACTCACTAAAATTGAAGTGTTTTTACTTCAGAGTTAACGATCCATGGCTAGTATGTTGGCTCCAGGTCTGGTTGAAGGGCAGAGCAATACCAGACCGCCATATTTTGATGGAAATGATTACAGCATATGGAAAAAAAATGAAGGCATTCCTAAGATCAAAGGATCCTTTGGAATGGGATGTGGTAGATAAATGAATCATTCATAAAGCTGCAACAGTTTCAGAAAGAGGGAAAGAAGCTATTGAGTCCAGTGAAATGACTCAAGAAGAGATAACCTTGATGCAAAAGCAATTTATTCCTTATATTGCGCATTATCTCCTACTGAATATAATAGAATATCTTCTTGTGAAATAGCTAAAGAAGTCTGGGATAGATTGCACATCACCTATGAAGGAACTGATCGAGTGAAAGAAACCATAATCAATATTCTGCTCGGTCAATATGAAACATTCAAGATGAAACCAGGAGAATCTATTACTGACATGTTTAGTCATTTTACAGAAATCGTGAATGGTCTTGAGTATTAAGGTCAACCAATCTCTGGACTCATAAAGGTCAACAAGTTACTGCGTGGGCTTTTCAAAGATTGGAACCACATAAAGACCTCAATAAGAGAGACACAAAGAATCATGCCACTCTCTGTTGATGAAGTGGAGCAAATCAACGAAGATGAAGATCCCAAAGGTAAGAAATCCATTGCGTTAAAATCTAATGATGATTATGATGTCACGGATTTTGAAGACGATATGGATGATGAAGAGCTTGCTCTCATGATAAGAAGGTTCAGAAAACTTAATAGAAAGGGAAGAAGATTCAATCCGAAGAAACAAAGTTCTCAAAAGCTACAAAATAAATCAGCTGAGGATGATGAATCCAACAAGGATGTAGTTTGCTTTGGATGCAAGAAAAATGGACACATCAGACCCAACTGTTCTCTGCTGAAGAGAAAGAAAGGAAAACTGAGAAATATCGAAAGGCACTTAAAGCAGAAACTTGGAGTGATATCGAATGTGAGGAAAGTGATGATGATTATGCCAATATTTGTCTCATGGCACAATCAGACTCAGATTCAGACTCTGAGACAGACTTAGACTCAGACAGTGAAATCGAGGTAAGTAATTTAAAAATTTCTACTAAAGTTTCTAAATATATTGATGAATTGTGTCTTAGTCTTAAAACCTTTCTCAAGAGGATTTCCGAACTTAAAAGGGAAAATTCTGCACTAAAGCAATAAGAAATTGTTTGGAAAGAAAATGTCGAAAGTATAGATAAAAATGTTATTACTTTGCAAGAAAATGCAAATAATCTTTCAAAAGAAAATACATTCTTGAAAAATGATATCTCAAGCATTTCTAAAAGATTTTCTATAGGATCTGAGAAATTAGAAAAGATTCTTTCAGAACAGAGACCTTACTTCAACAAATTAGGTTTGGGAATGACTGCTGAAACCACTCCTCTAATTGATTTTCCTAAGGTAAAGGAAATAATTAAACAAAGACCTACAAAAGATTTTTACAAAAAATATTTCCAAAAAGTTTTTGTAAAACCTGTAGGCCGTAGTGCTCTTAAATGTTCTAAGTGTAACCGCTCAGAACACTTTAAGAAAGAATGTCCTATAGTTTGGAAACCTGTGAGGAAGGTTTGGGCAAAGACTGTATATCACACTAACTCCACTGGACCCAAGAAAATATGGGTACCAAAGAAAGCTTGAGTTTCTTTTTTAAATGCAGGTCACTATCAAGAAAAATGTTAAATGGTACTTGGATAGTGGATGCTCGAGACATATGATAGGAGACTCAAACTGCTTTATAAAGCTTGTGCAAGTTAATGGTGGAAAAGTTTCTTTTGGATGAAATAGCAAAGGAAGCTATAAAGATTGGAAGTCTCACGATCAGTGACGTTTCCTTAGTAGAAGGACTCAACTACAACTTGCTGAGTATTAGCCAGCTGTGCGACACCGGTTTCAAAATCAACTTTAAGAAGGAATATGCTCAGGAACCAGTAAAGACTCATCTCAGACTTTCACGGGGCGAAGACATGGGAATATCTATCTCTTGGATATTAAACTAGAAAAATTCCAATGTCTAATCTCAATTCAAGAGGAAGCAAATCTATGGCATAGAAAGCTTGGGCACATCAACATGAAGCAAATAGCCAATATCTCTACAAAGAAGCTTGTTCGTGGACTACCCAATCTGACATACAAAAAGTCTGACCTATGTACACCATGCGTATTGGGAAAACATGTAAGAAAATCATTCAAACCAATAAATCAAGTGTCCACTAATTGTGTACTGCAGCTATTACACATGGATCTCTTTGGACCAACTAGAACTCAGAGCATTAGAGGTAAGAAATACTACCTAGTAATTGTGGATGATTATTCACGATTCACTTGGGTATATTTCCTGGCAAGTAAGTCTGAAACATTTTCTTATTTAATAAAATTTGCTAAGAAAGTTCAAAATGAGAAAGGGTATGTTATTTCCAGTATACGGACAGACCATGGAGGTGAGTTTGAAAATCAAGACTTTGCTAAATTCTGTGATGAATCTGGTTTTCAGCATGTATTCTCCTCTCCTTATACTCCAGAGCAGAATGGATTTGTGGAAAGGAAGAATAGATCTTTGGAAGAAATGGCTAGCACTCTTCTAATTGAAAGTAACATCTCTTCTCGTTTTTGGACTGAAGCAGTTTCTACAACATGCTATATTATCAATAGAGTCTTCCTAAGACCCATTCTGGAGAAAACTCCCTATGAGTTGTTCAAAGGAAATAAGCCAATAGTTTCCTATTTTCATGTGTTTGGATGCAAATGATCGAATTGGTAAGTTTTAAGAAAAATCAGACGAATGCATCTTTCTTGGATATTCAACCACAAGCAAAGCTTACAGAGTATACAACAAAAAGACTCAATTAGGGGAAGAATCAATGAATGTCAAATTTCAAGACTTTATGCAAAATCAATCGATTCAGACTCATCCTGAAGAACTTGAACCTGCTCTAGACTCTACAAAGTCTAAATCTACGAAGCGCTCGGACTTGAAGACCAAAGAACAAATGATCGTTGAAGAATCAAATGAAGAAAATGATCAACAGTCTGACAAATCAACCTGGAACTGGAAGTACAAGTCTAATCATCCTAAATAACTCATTATTGGTGACATTAATGAGGGAATTCGTACAAGATCCAAAAGACGTGAAGAGTCTAGTGCTGTTGCTCTTATTTCTGAAATAGAACCTAAGAGCATAGAAGAAGCTTTAACTGATGAAAGCTGGATTGAAGCTATGCAAGAAGAACTCAGGCAATTCAGTATCAATGATGTCTGGGAATTGACTCCTAAACCGATAGGTAAATCTATCATTGGAAATAAATGAGTTTTCAGGAATAAGATGAACGAGAAAGGAAAAGTCGTAAGGAACAAAGCAAGACTTGTGGCCAAATGATATACACAAGAAGAAGGGATAGACTATGATGAGACCTACGCACCAGTAGCAAAGTTAGAAGCAATTAGATTATTACTTGCTTTTACTTGTTATAAGAATTTCAGGTTATTCCAAATGGACGTCAAAAGTGCTTTCCTAAATGGATATATCCAAGAGGAAGTCTATGTGGAACAACCTCCCGGTTTTGAAGACCCAAGAAAACCAGACTCTGTATTCAGACTAAAAAAAGGCGTTATATGGTCTAAAGCAAGCACCTCGAGCTTGGTATGATAGACTAAGTAAGTTTTTGATTCAAAATGGCTTTGTTAAAGGTAAAGTAGATACTGCACTGTTTATCAAAAGAGAAAACAAAAACTTCTTGCTTGTTCAAATTTATGTTGATGATATTATTTTTGGATCTTCTAATGAAAATTTGTGCAAGAAATTCTCTAAGTCTATGCAGGATGAGTTTGAAATGAGCATGATGGGTGAACTATCCTTTTTTCTTGGACTTCAAGTAAAACAATTGAAGGAAGGGATTTTCATTCACCAAGAAAAATATTCTAAGGAACTTGTGAAAAAGTTTGGCTTGGAGAATTGCAAAAAGACTGACATACCAATGTCAAGTTCCTCGAAGCTGGACAAAGATAAAGGAGGAAAGAAAGTTGACCAGAAGCTATACAGGAGCATTATTGGTTCACTTCTTTATCTTACTACTTCTAGACCTGACATTTTGTTTAGTGTTTGTATTTGTGCCAGATTTCAATCAGATCCCAAAGAATCTCATTTAAGTGCTGCAAAACGCATCATCAAATACGTTGCATCTACTTCAAAATTAGGTCTCTGGTATCCTAAAGAAGGAGACTTTACTCTTCTTGGATATTCAGACGCAGACTTAGCAGGATGCAGAGTTGATAGGAAGAGCACCTCGGGCACTTGTCAATTGCTTCGGAACAAGACAGTATCTTGGTTTTCGAGGAAGCAAAGTACCGTAGCTCTATCTATAGCAGAAGCAGAATATGTGGCTCTTGGAAGTTGTTGTTCACAAATTTTGTGGATAAAACAACAGCTAATAGACTTTGGAATTGAAGATTCATGCACTGGGATAAAATGTGACAACACCAGCGCAATCAATCTCACCAAGAATCCAATTCTTCATTCAAGAGCAAAACTTATAGAAATTCGACATCATTTCATTAGAGATCATGTTCAAAATGGAGAAATCTCGATTCAGTTTATTGACTCAAAGAATCAACTAGCGGACATCTTCACAAAGCCTTTGGAGAAAAGTCAATTTGAGCTTATTTGTTCAAGACTCAATATATTAAAGTCTAAAGAAGTTTAGACTCAGGGATAAAAGTCTAATGATATCCAGACTCAGAAGATGAAGATCAACGACTGTAAGTTATTTTCGTTTTTAGAAATTTATCTCTCGGATAAAATCTCGAAAAGGTACGATTATCTATTAATCAGTAATTGATTGATCTCGAAAAGGTACGATCGTCTCCCCAGTTTTCGTGATTATTGCCATCATTCCTTTTTGAAAAAGGAGTTATTTTTTGAAAAGACAGTTATCCATTTTTCAAAAAGGCAGTTATTTTTGAAAATGCATTTTCTATTTTTTCTTTTTTACGTCGTTTCGTATGCCTCCTTTCGACTGCTTTATATACTGATCGTCTTCCTCAAAACCCTAAAATCACAGATCTTCGTTTTCTTACTTTTACTCTCTAGTTTAATCTTCCAAGTTCTCACCTTTTTTCGCGAATCGAGTTTGGAATCTCTCAAAAAACTGTGAGAATGGCATCCCAGAGAAAGTCTTCAAGGATTGCGAACAGGGGACCACATCAAATGTGTGAGGGTCCTACACATTTTGACCTCACCGAGGAAGAAAAATCTCCGAGACAAGAGCAGAGCCCACAACATTCTCAACAGCGTCAATCTCCTCAAGCTAGACCTCAAGGCAGTGTTCATAGATCGGAGGAAGAAATCATTGAAGGCACAGAACCCGTAAGATCTCAAAAGCCCGCTTTTATCTATAAGCTTTACTCTGCTTTGAAAAGGGGAGGGACTCCCTTGAATTGCATCGATGAATTTTTGAAAGATAAAGGGTATTGAAATGAAACCCACTTTTTGCAGACAATGGAACCATTGGAGATTGCTCCTGCGGGGTTGGCAGATCGAGCATTTGCGAATATTCCTAGTGATCCACGTGTTGGAGGTCTCAGTCAGCCTGATGGGAATGACGGATTTGTTTCGCTCGGATGAACACAAGCGACTTTACTCTAAGTTGCTAAAAAGAGGGGTGATCAATCCAAAGAGTGTAGACTTTGACTTTCTTGATTCTGTGAATGTGAAGCTGAGAGAGAAATTCTCTAAACTTCAGCTTGAGCAATTCTGTTCTGAGACCACTGAGGCATATCCAGAACTTATTGCTTACTTCTATTCTAATCTCAGTTTCTTGGATGCGAATAGATTTTCGTTTAGTATTTGAGACCAGGACTATGTTGTTGACATGGACACATTGGCGGATGTGATTAGAGTGGAGCGAGGGGCTTTCCAATCGATTAGTGTGTTTGTTGGTCTTGCGACAGTAGAACTTGTTCGGGATGGAACGGCTAAAGGAAGAATTTCGTACTTGAGGATGAATGCCTCTAATATTTTGCTTCACAAGATTGTGATCAATTGCCTCAGACCCAAGTCAACCTCGAAGACAAACGTTTCTAACTCAGAAGCAAATGTGATGTATGCCATCAATGTTGGAAAGAAATTCTCTCTACCTCACACAATCATGTTTCACATGTACAGAACGATGGCAAAAGACAGAGGGCAACTTCCTTACTTAGGGCTTGTTACAAAGCTTTCCAGATGGTTCAACATTCAGTTTCCCAGGATTTTATGTGTTCAATCATGTGACCAAATGGTAGTGGGACTGAAAATGGTTTCCAAAATGCGTTTGAAAGAGCTAGACAAAGCTTTGGAGCGATTGAAAGAGAAAACCCTTGTCAAGTCACACCAAGGTTCTTCAATGCCAAAGTGGAAAGGGAAGGAGCCCATGACAGCTCCATCAAAGAAAATAAGAGCACTTGTTTTGGAGGATGAAGAGGATGATGACGATGTTACCATTTCTGCTCTTGCACTGAGAAATCTTCAAATTGCTGTTCCAGAGACTGAGCAGAGAGAGGATCAAGACAGAGATGAAGAAGAGGAAAAGAGTGGAGAGAGAGAATCAATGCAAAAAGAAGCAGAGGAAGAAAGAATTGCAGAAGAAGAAGAAGGCAGAGGTGAACAGGTAGAAACAGAGCATGAAGCGTACTTCTCACCTCCTGAGGGCATTGAAATAGGGGGAGTTGCTGAGAAAAGAGGTACATCTTCAACTATTGTTACTAATGAAGGTGTTAGTCGCTCACCTGCAGATCTAGAAGACATCTATGCTTCTCATTTTCCAGAGGAAGGTCATGAGGTTTCATCGCCAAATCTGAGTGATCATGCTGGTTTGCCATCATCTGCAAATACTCCTACTGATCATGCAGAAGCCAGTACTCAGAATGAAAATTCAGGAGACCTTCGCAGAATTCTTGATGTTCTTATGGAGATGCGAGGACAGATTTATGCCCTAGGATGCGAAGTTCAGAACTTGCAGAATGCAGGTCAAGCCTCTTCAGTTTCCTTGCACGATCAAGTTAACACCCTCGCTCTTCAAGTTCAAGCAAATGCCAAGGGTGAAGATGTGGCTCAACTGAAGGAGGATTTGAAGAAGCTGGAAGGGATTGTCCAGTCAATGGGAGATTTCCAGCTCATTCGTGTTCCTAGGCAACCATGATTCAATTATCATTTTATCTCTACCTTTTTTAATGCTGACAAAAAGGGGGAGAGATGGTGCAGATTTGAAACTTGACTTTTGTTTGGTTTACTTTTTGAATGACTTTTGTTTGGTTTGGTTTGGCTGTGACTGGATTTGGTTTGGTTTATTTGATTGTTTGGTTATTTCAAGCACTATTGGTATCTCATGACAAAGATAGTTGTTTATTTACAGGACTAAATTTTTTCTTGTGGATGCAGATTCAATGCTGTCTTTACTAAGTCAATTATCTTGATGAGATATCCATGTTTGCTTGAGCTTTGTTTTGCAAGTAAAAAATATCCAAATATGCAGGAAAGTTTTGTCACCATAAAAAAAGGGGGAGATTGTTGGAGAAAACTTCCTTGTGTGTTTTGAAGATGACAAAACGTTTTCATCAGTCTAATTTGAAGTCTTGCAGACTCGTCGGTCAAAGTCTAAAGATCGCCAAACCGCCAGACTCAAGATTCAAAGTCTATCCTCATTGACAGTTTCTAGACCGTCGAAGAAGACTTATCCAGAACTGAGTATCTTGTTAAGGATTTGATTCTATCGACTGAAGAAGATCTATCGGCTGGAGATAGTATCTTGGAATCTGTTATTCGTTTTGATTTCAATTTGGGTAATTTAGATCCATTGATTGGCAAAGCATACTTGGAAAGTTCTACTTATGGAAACCTAGATCCTGATTGTATGGGCAAGCGGAATTGGTGGGCTATCGTCATATTTCTTAAATAACTCGAAATCTCCCTATTTGATTCCGTCCAACGGGTAGATTGGAAGAACTCCTTTGGTAAGTGCCAACGGGTATGAAGGCATGGAGGAGTATATAAGGAAGGCGTTCTAGTTATTCGAGTGTGTGCGCAATAGAAGAATTCCAAAGTCTGAAGCTCCTTGTTCTTTGTCAAATTCAATTGTTGAGCAAAAACTTGTACTCAAAAGAGCGTTTTATATTTCTGTGAGATCTTGAGGAAGTGTAGCAGAGTCTCTACATTGTGGAATCAAGGAAGAGCTATACTATAACAACTCTTTTGATTCTTAGTGAAATCCAGCCGGTGGGTTGTCAGTGCGGAAGAGTAGACGTAGGCTTGGATCAAGCCGAACCACTATAAACTTTGTGTTCTTATTCTCTTCCCTAAGCTCTTTACTTTGATCGTAACATTATTTGTTTGTTAGAGTCTAATTTCTTTTTCATAATCTATTGCTAAATAGAGTCGGTTCAAAAGTAAAATTATAATCTTTACTCTGCAAAATTTGTTTTCGCACCTATTCACCCCCTCTAGGTGCTCATACTAGCTTTCACAAACCCTAGGAAGTTTAATAGTACAAGCCTTTCTACGGCCACTTCCTATCGATCCTCTCAAAATCCTTAGGGATTAGGATCAACCTACTTCACTAACGGCAGGGCCAGCTACAAGGTGTCGCGTCTCGCACCCACCACATCCGCATTCAACAGATCTCCAGGATACGGCCTTGAGAAAGGTTAACTCACGACGGGGTGAGATAAAAATCTCAGTGAGTCAATACCCTACACCCCGATTAGGACGCAAATTCGCCTCGAATGTTGTCCTAAGCACACATCATACAGAACTTTCCTCGCCTCGGCACGTACCTGCACATTAGCTCAACATATATTCCATCATCATTGCAGCAAGCCCAATTAATAACCGGAACACATTATTCTCATCCGTCACACATTCACATAGGTCCCGATTAGAAAGTAAAACCGTTATGACATGTCTCATATCATGCCACACAGTTTTGTCCTATAATCAGGTGCAACTATCACAACCATTCAAGCATGTTCCGATTATTATGACCTCTCGAGCCACGGCCAACACAACAGTCGGCGGTCATCTGGACCCCGCCGGGCATTCGATAAAAATCGGGCATCGTCTCGCCCCGTCGAGCACGGAAACGTCTAGAACCCCCGCCTATACGGCATTCCATAAAGGAGCATCGGTCCGACCTCCACCACGATCGGCTTCCGGACCTCCGCCGGCATCCGATAAAATCGGGCATCGTCCCCAAACTCCTGTTGGGTGACGGGTTCCACTTAGTGACCATGCAAGCACGTCATCAATCAATCCATTTTTTATCTTCCGTCAACTAGCCCAACATACCAAAATCACTTTTAAAACAATAAACCTTGCAATTCTCTTTTTTTTTTGTTCAAAGCTTTTCGAAATAAATTCGTACGGAGTCACGTATTTGAAATTAACCCACCAAAATTTGCACGCATCTAATATAAAACCTTCTTGTTTTATTGAGGACATAAAATTTGGTGTCCAAATCCGACATTTTATTTATTTTCTATTTTCTTTCCCAACCACCCTTTTTGAAACTAAACTTGGGTAAGCCCCCATTTTTTTTGTTCAAAGCTTTTGGAAAGAATTTGTAGGTGCTCACATACTCAAATTAATTCGTCAAATTTTGCACACACCTAATTTAAAGTCTCATTGTTTTGATAAGAAGATAAGTTTTGGTATTCGGACCCGACACCTCATTTATTTTTTATTTTATAGTCCAAAAGGCCAACTTTTGCAATAATAATAAACAAGCATCATAGAATAACCATCCATGTAATATCATGTATAAGTTCTTGGCATGCCAAAAGTCAACCACATCACCAAATACACATTATTCAGCAAGCATGACACCAAGAACAACCACAAAACCACAACTGGTCCTAATTGGCAGAAACTGGGTCTACTCGTGCGTCTCGAAGTTTAATTCCAGAAACATAATCAAACGAGTTCAGAAAATTCTCAAATTTTAGTATGTTATAAAGGACAACTAAAAAAATATTTTTCATGAAGAAATCGTGACCTAGATCTGCCCAGAATGAGAGCAGTAAATTTCTCAAGTCATTACTAAAATTGTGTCCACGTTCAGAAATTATGTTTTCCAAAACCAGTCTAGTTCGAGGTCTGAAACTTGTCCGTTTACTTTGAAATTTGACTATGTTAAACTAAAATATGTGAGGAAAAACTTTTATGAAAAAACTCTTTCGAAATTCGCCAACCCGAGATTCTGTTTTGCAAATGATGAGGCTGTAATATTATTATTTTAAATCCCTAAAATCTTGAGGAAAATGTATGTTATGATTAAAGATGTATAGAACATTTTCTGAGAAGGAAGCAACCTCAAAATCTTAACACATTTTGATTCACAAAAATGCCAAACGACGAGTGTCCAGTAAACTAATCTGGGAGAAATCTACTACACCAAGCTAAATAATCCTCATTAGTACTAATCCAACCAACTAGATCAATACTAATCCATCTTAAGGATAATCTAACCAAACTAGATTAACACTAATCCATCTTAAGGATAATCTCACTTAATACTAATTTAACTAAGTTAATTAATACTAATCTAACCCCCTAAGCACAATTAACAACCTAATCAAGGATTAGGGAGTTAACTCACCGGATTAGGGCGACAGTGGGTTTACGGTGACGGCAACACGATGGCGGTGAGAACCTAAGACTACCGTGACTCGAATGGAGTTCAAATGGTAGTGGAAAAAGCCTCACAAGGCTCAGCCAAGGGGCTGGTCCGATTCTGTGGAAGGCTGGTCGCGGGGGCTGGCGGGCGGCTGAGCGGCTGGTTGGTGGTTGAGTAGTGCCGTGGGTGGCTGCTGGCTGAGGCAGTTGAAGCTGGTGGTGATGTGGGCATGAAGTAGATGCTGAACGTGGGTGGTTTGTTGGCTGTGGTTGCTGAACATGGAGTTGGCGGGCTGGTGAAGTGGGCGTTGGGTGATGACTGGCTAGCGTGGAGGTGTAAGGGTGGTGGTGAGGCGTGAGGTGATGGGGTGTGGTGGTGGGAACAGACGATGGTGAGGCAAGGAAAAATGAAAGGGAGTCAAAACCAGAGAAAGGGAAGAAATGCGTGAGGGAAGGGTTGGGGGAAAAAGAAGAAAAAGAAAGTGGCGGAGGTGGGGGGGGTGTGGCATCCCAGAAATTCAAAGCCAAGCCTTAAGGTGTGTTAAAGTCTTTAATTAGGTGATAAATTTCCATGGCTTATGTTTTAGCCATTAGTCTTTTTAATTTGATGATTTGTGCTTGTGATTGTGGAAATTTAGATTTAATAGATTAATAATCTATGCTTGGCCATATGATTTAAATTTCAATGAACAAGAATATCCCAAGACTTTGGCTGAGATAAAAATTTGGAATTCAAGAATATTTATAAAAATAATTTCAAAAAAAAGAAGAAGGAAAAAGGGGTTGAATTTTCGAAATGGGCCTTGGGCCCATTAGCCTAAAGCTTGGTGGGCCAAGCTAGTCGGCCCATTAGAGCCCAAGAAGGCTGTCGACCAGCCCAAGGAGGAGTGGCCGGATGGCCCAACTCCAAAGCCCAAGCCCAATAAAGTTTAAAAATCCAATGTGACAAGTGGCAAAGGGCAAGAGCATGCATTGGTTGGTTTTTAGGCAAAGTAATCATTACTAATCATGAGCTTTAGGGAGTATAAGAGGGAAGGAGAGAGAGAGGGTGGCCGGTTCTTTGCTCATTTGGCCGAGAGAGAGAAATCGTGAGAGAGAGAGAGGTGTGCGAGAGAGAGGAGGAGCGGCCGAGAGGAGGAGGAAGGAAGGAGTCGCCGTCGCCGCCGTGTCCGTCCGCCGTACACCGTCGTTTGTCCATCTTAGAGGCAAGTGGAGTCCGTAACTTCTCTTGCATGTTTGTTTTGGTGGTTGCATGTTCGATTTAGGTGTGATTTGTGCGAAAAACCGAGGTAAGAGTTGCTTATTTTCAAGCCGTGTGACTGTTCTTGTTCGGTTTGTGGAAGTCAGTAGCTTGTTCGAGCTTGCATGTGTGTTTGGAGTCCGATTTTGGCTTCGGTGTCTTCATGAAAGTTTAAGCTAACATCTTTTAGTATTACATACTGAAATTTCGTAGAAAACGATGGATATTTGAGGGGTCAAAAGTTCTATCATACGGAGACCCTAGATCTGCGAAATCTTCATTGACCTCTTGTTGATTTCTTGATTGCATGTTGATTTATGTTGGAGATCTCACTTCGTTGTCTTCATGAAAGTTGTATGTAACATCTTAAAATACAACATAATCAAATTTTAAGAGAAATGAACAAGTATAGCCAAGTAAATCGGCTAGATCTTGGAGACGATGATTCTGGTGATGTGTTCCGAGACACCCGAGACTTCAAGGACTTAAAAGACGACTATAATTTAGTTATTTAACCTAGATCCCTTCATGAAACGTGTAAAGGACACCTTGATACATGACATATCCGAATTTCAGAAGAAACGAAAGAGGATAGGTAGGTTAAATCTCAGTATTTCGGAGATGTGTATTCTGGACGATGCGGTAAGGGTTCTAGAAGCTTCGTGAGGTTAAATAAAATAATTTATAAGGAATTTGACTTGGAGTTCTTCATGAAAGATGTACGAAAATGTCTTGGCTATCACCCTGTAAAATTTCGTAAGTTTCGGAGGACGAATAAATATTTTAATTGAATTTATTTGGAAACTGTGCATTTGGTTTAAATCCGAGAGTCATAGGATGTTTTGGAAAATTGTGGAATTTGGTAAAAAAATTCATATTGGCCATGAATTTTGCAAGTAAATATCATCATATGGGTTGTTTAATAATTTCTTGGATTTTTGTAATTTTGGGAATTCTTTGATATTAAATAATAAAATAAATATATAAATAATAATAAAAGAATAATAAAAGAATAATAAAATAAAATGGATTTTTATTTTGGCCATGGATTCAATTCTATTTGTGTGGCATATGTGTGATGAGGTCTTTGCACATGTATTGTATTGAGATGTATATGTGATAAAGTCTTGGTATGCGTATGACATGGTCCTTGTACATGTATTGAATTGAGATGTGTATGGGATAAAGTTTTGGCATGTGTATGACATATGAATTGAGATGCAAGTGTGAATTCCATGTCAAGTGTGATTTGTTTGATACCATGCCAATTGCCATGTTAAATTGAGATAAATAAATGGTATATGTGAATGATGGTAAATGAGGAAGTGGTTGTGGTGGAGGATGATGGCCAGAATGTATAGATCATTGCCGAAATTCCCTGGGAGATTCAGGATGCCCGGAATGTGGGGGGCCGGAAGCCTTGTCGGAGGTCTTTGCCCGAAAGGAATGCCTCGCGATGCCAGGATTTGGGGTGCGGGATGCCCGGCCAGGGAGTGTAAATGCCGGAAGCCCTGTCGGAGGTTTCTGCCCGAAGAGAATGCCTCATGATGCTAGTTGAGATGCGAGATGCCTGGACTGTGGGGGGCCGGAAGCCCGGTGGCCATGGGATGGCTGGAATGCTGGGAACCCTGTCGGAGGTCTTTGCCCGAAGGGATGATGAAATTGATGATTGAGAAATGGGTGATGTGGTGATCAAATTTTAAAGATAAAGTTGAAAATTAAATCATGATATGATATGCATGATATATATGCATGATGATATGCATGATGATGATGATGATATGTGATGTGATATGATGATCACCCATGATATGATATGCATGATTATGATGATGATGATATGTGATGTGATATGATGATCACCCATGATATGATATGCATGATATGATATGCGTGATGATATGCAAAATGATGAGGATGATATGATATGCATGATGATATGCATGGTGATGATAATGATAATGATATATAACATGATATGTGTAATGTGATGATGTCATGATGATAATGACATGTATAATACGACGATGATACACATGTATGTGTTATAAATTGATACGATGATGCATGATAGTATGCGCATGGCTTCAAGGTAAGTAATGCCTGCAATGCATGTATGATTGCATGATGCATTGAGTTGTTATTGGATTTCCTTATCTGCTGAGTGGTTGTACTCACCCCTTTTAGGGATAACATTTCAGATTAGTAGTATGCCGCTTCCTGCCGTCACGAGTGGTGTGTTTTATGGTCTGCCGTCCGATGTAGAGGTCGAGTGTGCTGAGATAGACTGTCCCTCTGTTCCCGGACTGACTTTTATTCGAGTACGCTGTCTAGTGATGTATGACATAGGCCTGGCTGGGGGTCCTGTCATTCAGGAGTTCATTTCTGTGCACGTTCGTCGGGATGGAGCTATGCGAGGGATGTTGCCGCCGCCACCGCCTGATGCACCGGGTTGGGTGTGAGACCTACGCGCGATGAGTATGAGCCGAATCTTTTTGATGTAGATAGCCGACACTTTTGATGGGGGTTTATGCTCGTATGATGTTGAGGGTCGAGGGTTTCTTTTTGAGGTTTTAGGCTGGACGTGGCTGAGTCCTAGCTTTTCCTTTTGTTGTACCGACCCGAAGGGAATCCCATCTTGAAATATATGTAAATAAAGTGTCGTGGCTTGTTTATAAAATGATGGTGATTAGTGGTGTGTATTGGTATCATGGATTGGTAGGGGGATAGATGGTGATGTTTAGTTTGCTTCCGCTAATGAGTCGCGTTGGGACCGATTGTTTTGTTTTTTTAAAAAAAAAATGTGTCTGTGAATTAGGACACTTCTTCGAAAGAAAGAAAGGTAATAAGGTGTAACATCGGCGCTGGTGATGACTTGCGAAGGGTTCGGGGTGTCACAGGGGGGGAGGGGATGAATGGCAGAGGAAGTGCACGCATGAGGAGATGGAGAGGAAAGAGAAATGAAAGTCAATGCTACAACCAATCCCAAGCTTAGCCAAAATATCAATCCATGTCTTCTTGTCACTAAAGTCTTGTGGCCATCGAATGGAGAATTTAGCTTCAATTTCCCTAATTAAGCCATTTTGGGCATCCAAATAGCACAAAAATCCTCCCATCCGAATTTCCATTTTTCTTTTATTTTTGCCGAAAACTGATTTTTCCGCAAAATCCCGGACTCGACAAAAATTCTCTGAAAGATGAGATGATGTCCTAAAAATGAATTATGACACGCTCGAACATCCGAATTTCGAAACCGAATTCAATTTCGAGGTTAAAATCGACCAAACATGATTTTAATACAACCTAACCTATTAGGTAGCTTTTAGGGATTTTATTACATTTGACCTGTGGTCGATAATTTTTTATCCACGTTTGTGCATCTCCGACTCGTAGGCGACTCTCGCTTGTTGTAAAAATCACAAGGTTTCAATTACATGTCTCATGTACAATTTTGATAGAAAATTGGGTTAGTGCCGTTTGATGCGAATTTCGCAATCACGCGGAATCACTCGCAATTCAATTACATGATTTCGTCAAATCGACCTATATTCGATCACTAATTGATTATAATGGTGTCGTATTGACCGTTGCCGATTATTATGGTCGAGCAGTCGATTTCCGATCGAATTCTCTAGTCTGTCGCATTTATATCCCTTAACGGCTTCACCTAATAGATTAGTCCACTCGTGAGGGGCCCTCTCAGAGTAAAATGACCATAGGCGCATTGACGAAATGCCCATTTCATATTATTGGGACGGGATCGAATTTCAAGATGTCACAATTGGCATATGGTTACTAGATGTTGTGGTATTAATGTGGAAATAATAAGATCTTGCAAATAAATTAATGCAAGAGAACCAGAGAAATAAATGAGAAACAATAAAGGATACAAAAGATTTACGTGATTTGGTTCGAGTATCAATATCTACTTAGTTGGTCAACCAAGACCTCTGGCAATGCCACTCACAATGACATCCGTCCTAACTCTCTAATAAAGCAAACTAAAGAGTTGGAGTCAGTCCGTTGTATAAACATGAAAAGCTGCAAAAGCAAAGAGAAATTGCTAACTTATCCCCAACTATATGTTAAATTGTATCTTGTCCCCCTCGTCCTTCTAATACATTTAAATTTAAGTGGAAAAAAAGGTTTCAAGTGCGCTACAATGGTACCTCAAACCTAGATAAACGAAATGACCAATCTTTGTACATGATTCAGCTACAGCTGAGTTATGTGATGTGACTGCCGTGACTCTAATGTTTCGTGATACATTTTTTTTTTTTTAAACTATGCCGCCTAGGGGATATGACTTTGAGGTCCGAATACCATATGAAAACTGCAGCATCCCTTTTTACTGACGAGCCTGTTTCGAAAAATTGTATCTCACGGTCTCGTCTATGAATCGTCCGCAAATTTCCTGCGACGGTGAAACTCAATTGGTTTCTCATTGAATCCAACCCTCCTATTTCTTGCATTAGAAACAATCGGAATGGACAGAAGGAAACGACAGCCAAATGGGTGATATGCAAGAGGCAGACGGGCACTCAGAAACAATGACTAGATATATAAGTCAGAGTCAAACAAAAATGAATCTCGATTTCAAATAACTAAGAAGAAAGTTTAAGTTAAAAGTCCCGCCCCTGAACATCGTGAGATCAAGTTTAGATTTACTTTGGTTACAATTACTCATACGCTCGAATGCTTTTCACACTTAGGTTTAAGTCTAAAATAAATAAACAACGCAATTTAAAACTCACCATGTATAGAACTCCACGCCGCGATCAAAAGTGAGCGTCACTAAGTCGAGGCTTCGTCCTTCGTCCTTCGTCCTTTGCGACTGTCCTAGGAGTCCACCGTGCGGCTACCGTCAAGAAGAAACCCCTCGTCCTCTCGTGAGCAGTTTACTTTCGTCAGCAGAAAAGGACACGGAAGTTCTCTTGCAGTAATATGGAAGCAAGAGTCCTTAATGTCAAATTGCTGGATAATTTATGGAGAAGGCCACCACCAGAATATAACTAAATATACTTAATAGAATATGTGAACCCGTTTGTCTTGTAGGGATAAAGGATTTCTTCTTCTAAATAGTAAAGTGTACATGAGCTCAAACTCCAAACATAATTTAACATTAAATTATTACTTCTAACTATTTCTAAAAGAGTGATGCATTTATTACTTCTTGAAACTTTCAACGTAAGACATTTGTTTTCCTTCCCAATTCATGACACATTCTGTAATGACCTGACGGGGTTATTATTGCAACGTTTTAGGCATGTTGCTGATCCGTTTCTTTTCGATTTTATCTATTATGAGCATTTAAATATGTGTACAATAACTGTCTCCCAAACAACACAACAGTCAAGCAGCTAGGAAAACATAGCGCAAAACACACTATTTTTGTTCAATGTCAGCACATTTACAAGTCCTTTTTCTATAGATACTTTCTTTTTTACATTAATCTTCTACTAGTTGTAGGTCAAGGGATTTCTATCTCCTCTAGTGAGACCTCGTCTCCAACGGGGTGAGACTTCCATACCTACAAATCTAAGGAAAAATAACGGGATGAGTCGAAAATTCAGTAAGTAAAACCACTAAGCTAGAGTTAGGAGGACATCTTGTCATTGAATTTAGCATGCAAACAACACTCGCACCACCACATCGATGGAAAATCAATAGCAATTCTATTGTTGTATCTCGACTATATGCATGTGATCATTTCCAGGTTACCGTTAAGCCATAGTTTACCTTCGGCTTGTCAATAAACGAATCAACAACATATATCAACACGCATAAAATGTTCATTAACCATTTCAGATGGTTCTTCCCATACTTTTAGGGACTTCCAACTTCAAGCTGGGTATTCGGAATTCACCGAGCATCCTATACTCTTAGGGGCTTCTAGCTTTAGGCTAGGCATCTAGAATGCATCGCGCATCTCATACTCTCAAGAGCTTCCTATTCTCATAAACAAGGCAACGTAACTTGTCATTTGGGGTAATCATTTGCTCTTGGACCATCTTTATTCCAACTCGATATTATCCTCTTCGAGGCGTGCTCCTAGACCATCCCCTTAAGGATTTGTCCTTGGCATAGCCAAGATGCGTTAATAGAATTTATCTCTCCTTTATGTGACCACATATTCATCACACAATCCATTTCATTATCCTTTTATTTTAACAGATGCAAACAAGGCCTGAAGGCATACTCATACAAGCTGTGTGCCATGCCCTAAGCATCATAACTGCTAATATGTTGAGTGCAACACAAAACTTGTGGCTTGGACCTACACTCTTAGTGCCGAACCGAAACCAAGTGAGATTTAAATCAACATGCCTCTATGCTGATCTAAGGCCAAGCAAGGTTTGGATCCATCATGCCTTAACATTGGTCCCAAAACCAAGTGAGACTCATCTGTGACTCGTGGCATGATCATACTTACAATCATTAGCATGTACATAACTAAGCCCAAATGAGAACATGACCAATGAACTCACAGCTTGAATGGATACGCCTAAATGTCAATACAAGGCTGCAAAGACCTATGACTCGAGACGTGATTGTGACTCATGCATCCAAAAACATGAGCAAATCATACAAAAACATTCATTATCATACACACATTAAAGCATAGGCAAGCACACATCCTAACTCAATAGCGTAGCATATCGACCTTATTAAGGGTTATTAATTTCACTCACACTTGATGAATTAGGGGCAATTTGCCAAGGCATGGCTGAATGGAGAGGGCGATGGGCAAGTGTGGATGAGAGGGAGAGGGAGGCATACAAGAGGAGAGGAGAGGAGAGGAAGAAATGAGTCAAGGATGTGTAAATGAATGGTTGGTTTTTCTATTTATAGGCCAACTCTCATTAAATGGTCTTTATATGTGGTCTAATGAGATCACTTCTTATGGCAAGCCTATTTTGAAGATGTAGCACCCTATGGTTCTTAGGGAATTATTATGGACCCTTTGTGTTCTCTTCTTATTGGTCCACCTAGCTCATGTGTCATCATATAGTGATAGACTAAGCTTAACTTGCTCTCCAATTCAATCCTCTAGCCATCATTACACTGTCCTTAGCATGCCACCTAAGTGGACAACTCATGCTTTCATTAAATGCTCAAGATATGATCATCATGGGTCTTGGATTTTGTCACATGTTTCTAGTCTTTCTTGTTATCCAAGCCAATCCTAGCAATTATTAGCAAATTTCTATCTTGCCACCTAAGTGGACAAGTCATGCCTTCATTAAATAATCAAGATTTGAGGTTACCATTGGCTTTGAATTTTGGCTTGCATGTTTCTTATGACTTAGGCTACTTGTTCTTCAAGCCAAATCTTTATCTTGCCACCTAAGTCAACAAGTCATGCCCTCATTTAACGCCTAAGATTTGGGCAGATATTGGCTTGGATAACTTGCCACCTAAATTGATGGGTCATTCTTTTCATTTATGGACTAACTTCCAAAGAACATTTTGCAAACATGAGAAGGAAACCGAAGTAAGCGACATCATTATTGGATGAGAGTTTCTTGTGTTCATCTGTAGTTAACTACCCTATTCAAACTAAGGTTCATGGCTAATTCATGACTAGATGATGCTGGATGTAGCCAAGCCTATCCGACGTGGCTCGGTTGGTGGCTTATCTTGGCCAGCGCACAACCAGGACTGGCTAGGTGTAGGGCTGAGTTAATTGGGTGCAGGACTAGCTCATGGCCTGGTATAAGGCCAAGCTCATGGCCTGGTGCATGACTAGGATTGACCAGCACATGGCTGGGTGCATAGCCTAACGGTAGGGTCACTGAGTCAATCCACAACCAATCTTTGACCAGTCTATGATCCATTGCAAGTGATCTATGATCACTTCATGACCGATCAATAGCCGAGCATAATCAATCTATACTCAACCCTCGATTGTCACGTAGTTGCATTGTCACGCCTCGATCCTCGGGCGCGCGCCCATTCCTGCATGGTCGATTAAATAGCGACGTCCCAGAACGCATTGCCGACCCATTTATTTTAATACGCAAGCGGAAGCATATAATTAATTCCCAGACAATAAAACAATGGGATAGAAAAGTAGGACCAATTTTTCACAAAATACCTTTTTATAAACACACAAGTCTATAAACAAAGGTTTACAAAAGGAATCATCTCCCTACAAAAGAGAGTTGTCCTACGACTAGCTAGTCGGACATGGTCACCGATTCTTCAGGCTTCACCTCATGAACTCTGGGGCTCATGGTCCTTTATCAACACCATTTACGGACCTGAAAATGGTTATACAATAACCAGTGAGACAATGTCTCAGCGAGTTCTACCCCCTAAGACTCGATTAGGAAGCCAATACGCCATAAGGGCTGCCTATGCACAACACAGGTCAGAGGACTTACCTTGGCCTCAGATTCCACCTGCAATTCCATACAGTTCAATAGGCACCCAATCATTACCACATATCGAAACATCGATCGATCAACCTAGTCGATTACATGTCACTCAGACCATTCCTCAGTTATTTCATTCAATACTATCTATGAATCCGATCAACATCCAGGATTCCTCAATCAAAGTGAAATATAGATAGTACTATCCTATCTCCAAATGACATATAGAACCATCGAGCGGGTATGCATAACGTTCTATCTCTGAGACGACATATAGAGTCATCGAGCCGTTATAACATACATGTACATAACGTTCTATCTCCAAGACGGCATATAAAGTCATCGAGTCGTTATAACACACCGTTGGGTCATACCGTCCTATCTCCAAGATGACATATAGAGTCACCGAGCCGGTATACAAGCAATTCCTTCTCAAGATGACATGAAATTCATTGAGTTATTAAATCATACCGTCCTATCTCCAAGATGACATATAGAGTCACCGAGCCAGTATACATGCAATTCTTTCTCAAGATGACAAGAGAATCATCGAGCTATAATAGTATAACATCCATTTGACATACGAATCATCGAGCCGTTATAGTATTTTTGTTCCGAAGACACAATCAATTTTACCCTTTTTATCATACTTGATAAAAATATTAGTTCAGAGCCTAGAGACACTCAAAGATGCCAGGATGGAAACATTTCTAACCTATCCAAGCTGCATTTCTTGGCGGATCCTACTAGGCTGGAGAAAAAGAGGGATTTAGAAAGCCATGGAGATGTTTTCACAAAACACTCACTTTACTTCAAGGGACTCTGCCCAACACATTACACCCTCCTCGCCTTTTATAGACGATAAGAGGTCACAAAGACACTCACAAGGACCAAGCTCATGGGTCCAGATACAAACAAAGGCAGCGGAAACTTCCAGGAGGGAATTATTTGCACACTATGAACAGTAACAGTACTGTGAACAATACTTTCCCTAGCCTAGTGCTACAGTAAAAGTGAACAGTGACTTGCTACAGTGAAATTGTACGGACTCAACAGTCTCGTTCGTCACGAGCATTGTAGCTATAGATTGAGTCATATGAGCTGCATTCTAGAAGATGTTCCTCATATTTTTGTTCAAGAGCTTCAAGGTCTTCTGGTGAGAGGATTTGGTTCAGTCATCGTGATGAGGATGCTTCTACATGAGCCCAATGGGATGCTTCTTCTTCAGCCCAGTTTGTATTGTCACTTGTAGTGTTGGCAGGAATGCTTGGCTGAGGCCAATTGGATGGCTGTGCATAAAAGGATGTGTCCATGTTTTGGGATAAGGACGAAGGTCCTAGATTATAAGGATCTTGGGAAAGAGGACCTCCAAAGCGTGCATAGGAGTCTTGAATAGACTTGACAATATCATCTTCACTTGTCACTTCATGATCTTGGGATGATGCGGCTTGTCTGTATTGTCTTAGTGCTTCCTTAGCTTCTGGTGCTAGATCATAATGATCCCACGTAGTGGGTACATTATTCCATATTTCTTCGAGAATGGTTTTGTTTTCTTGGCACAAGATTCTTTGGAGTTCTCGGTACTGGTATGCACAAGATCTAACAAATCTTGGATAAGCTTTGTGAATTCGAGCTTCTCGGCTGTCTAAGTACGGTCTATAAGATGTAGTTCCTATTTCCTGTGGAGCGTCGAGGATGTTACCATTGTTTCTGAAAAAATGCCATGGACGTCGGAAAAACAGGATGGTATGGACTTCAGAATTTGGGGTCACAGTTCTCAGTTCTTTTTCCAAGAGATGTTTCCAGTGAGTAGGATGATGGAACCAATTTAGAAAGTCTAAGAGATTCTTACCACTTTTTCAACCTTTCTTCCAAGTAAGAATATCCTGGTGAGGTTGGCAATGAATCTTCTGGTTGGAATTTCAATAGCTATTAAGTACTTATTGGTTAAGTACCATAATAACGTCTTTAGTTGATCAGGGAAATCATATTCCTTCCACATAAGGGGATGAATGAATGGATAATTCAAATTTAACTCGAAAGTATAAAGAATCGAACCTCCATTGAATTTGAATAGATCTGTGTGGCATTGCCACATGAGTTTTCCAGGTTCTTAGTGAGACTATCATTCTGGATCTGTTAAATAATCTCCTGGGGATATTTCCAACTTGACAAATCTTTGATCTTCTCAATCTTATATTTCACTCCATGATTGAGCATATGAAAAGCAGGCCTCTTGATGTACATGTTGATTTCAGCTGGTGCTTTTGGTCTTGACAAGAAGTCAGCAAGCACATGCTTCTTTCCAGGAATATGTTTGGTTTCAAAAGAGTATTTTGAAAACCATTCAGCCCATCGAAGTAGTTGAGAATTTGGAATCTGCTTTGGTCATCTGGGGGAAGGATGCCATGTCTAATTCTACTAGAAAGTGATGGCAGATGAGATGGAATTAAAACTTTTTTATTCCATTTTCACTGCTAGAATTTCTTTGATAGTTGAATGATATGCATTTCAGCTTGAGAAAACTTTCCACTTTTGTGAGCACAAAGGTGTCTCTTACCATCAATTTCTTCAAACATGATGGCTGCCCAGTATTCATCACCGGCGTCAGTTTGAAGGATTCTTTTTCCTGTTGATGGTATTTGCAGTGGTAGAAGATTTTGCATAATCTCCTTAAGCTCAACAACTACTTTAGTCTGAGGTTATCCCAAGAAATTGCTGAACTTGTTTTGTCTTGAAGTTATCTTCAGGAAACTTCAATAATTCTTGAGCGATATGTGGCCCTGGATAGTATGTACCTTTGTTGAGGTGCATACCAAGAAATTCAATTTCTGTCTGGGCAATATTCATTTTCCTTTGAGAAAGCATAATACCATGCTTCTTCATGATTTCTGCGAACTGCTTAAGAAGTTGGCAGTGTGACTGCTCATCAGGACTGTAGAGCAGAATGTCATCAATATATACAGCTGCACTTGACAAGATTGGTTGGAAAATACGACACATGGCCTTTTGGAAAAGGGATGGTGCTACATTTAAACCAAAATGAAGAACTTTCCACTGGAAATGCTGGTTAGGGATATAGAAACCTGTTTTGGATCTGTCTTCAGGATGGATGCCCAATTGCCAAATTCCGGCTTTGAGGTCGAATTTAGAATAAATGTGGGCCTTGATTAAACCAGTAAATAGGGAATATCTGGATGGTAAAAGGAATTTATCATCTTGGAGAAAAAGGTTGAGGGGTTGATAGTTGATCACCAGCCTCATTTTTCCTCTGTTCTTCTCGGCACACTTATTGACATAAAAGGCTTCACAAGCCCATTGAGAATTGGAGATTTCAATAAGGCCTTGCCTCAATAATTCTGAGCATTCCCTTTGGGCTAAAGCCAAGTGTTTTGGCTTCATTCCCATATGACTCGCCTTTGTTGGGTTGATGTCTTCATTCTTTTTGAATGGAAGGCGGACAAAAAACTCTGGAAAAACTCTGGATTTTCCCATAGAGGATGAGAACATTTCTAAGCGAATTCAGAATGGGATTCTGAACAAGATTCCAATAATTTTTGCATGATTGGATCTAATAAACCCATTTGAATGGAAAAGAGTCTTTGAATATTAATGAACTCAGAGAATTGGTCTTTATACCTAAGACCTTTTCTAGGAATGATTCAAAACTGGGAAATTTGAGTCATGATGTCCCAACCAATGATTAAGTCTTTGTTGGGAAGGCTGGATCCAAAGATTTTTGTGGATATTGAACACTGGGGGAAGAACTGGACAGTTATGGGGGTGGTTCTGACATTCATGGAGAAAGTATCTCCTGAGGTAGAATTGAAATATCGGATATAAAGAGTCCAGAATTCTTCAGGAAGAACTTTGGTGTCTAGTATTGAACAGCTTGCTCCAGTATCAATGAGAGCAATGATAGTAATTGGTTTGACAAACTTTGAGGTGAGGATTTTTACAGGGAAATGGGGACAATGAGTCTGGCTCGAAAATATGTCAAAGCTTGGTTCTGGAGATGTAAATGATATATGAAAAATATCTTCAGACTCAGAATCTGACTCAGTTTCACTAGAAATGGGGTAACATGGAATGACACAAAGAATTTATTCACCTGGTTCTTCATCAATAGAGAATAGTGATTCGATATAATCATTTTCAAGAGAAATACCTATTTCATTCTCAATTTGATGTATCAAATAATGCTGACCTTTTCTAGCTTGGGGGCAATTTTTGGCAAAGTGCCCTTTCTGGTTGCAGATGAAGCAGCGATTTGATTTTTTGTGGCCTGTGCGATCTTTCCTTTTGCGAAGGTATCGCCATTTCTTCTTTCTTCGGAAGTGCTTGTGGCCATGTTTGGATTTCTTTAACCAGTACTTCTTGAAATGTTTCTTCTTTCGAGAAGACTTTCCACAAGTACCATCGGAGTCTTTCTTGGAACATTTGATTTTTAACTTTTGGTGAGAGCAAGCTGTCTGGAGTTCTCTGTCATTTGTGATGTAGGTACAGAGCATCTGGCGCTTCAGGCACAATTCTTCAAGGCATAGATGGATTTCTTGCTGTATTTCTCCCAAGGGAATATCTTGTACTCTTCTTTGTCTTCCAAAAAAGGATCTTTCAACCATCTGAGCTAGTTCTTTAGGGATAGAAGTCAGGAAGACACGTTTCAGATTTTGATCAGCTCCATTATGATAAAAAAGTTGAAGCATTTCCCGATAATGCTTATCAAGATATTTTTTTTTGGAGGGAGCAGCTTTTTCTTTCGAAAAATTCTTTTTTTTTCATTTCTATAAGATCAGTGGGTTTTCCCACAAATAAATGATATAAGAGAAAATACAGTAATTTTACTTTTATTCCTCCCACTTCTTTCAGCAGTCCAAAAATAGATTTCTTTTGCGCTGTAGACCGACGCCCGGTAATTTTTCAATTAATTACCAAAATTTATTAATTTAGTAAATAAATCCTAAAATCACACTTAAATCAATTCAACGCAAGTTAGCACTCAAATAAATAAACAGACTGTACCACGATAATCAGCATAAAATTTCAGTTATCGACTATCCCGGTCTAATTTCCGGAAAATATAAATTATTAAATAATTACGAAATTAATTATTAAATAGCAATAGATCCAACTTAGCCCCGTAATACGTAATTGGACGTCGAAACGGACCCAAAAATTTCCGAGGTTCGTTCAATAAATACTAGAACCTATATACTTGCTAATTACCACAATTAACCACCTAACACACATCGGTAAAGCATAAATTAATTACTCTAATATAATCTATCAACCTAATCACACTCAATTAAATCTAATCAACCCCTAAGCATCATTAGTCTACTAAGCGAGGATTAGTGAGTTAAACTCACTTGTTTGGCGAGCCGGTCGATTCAAATCGGTGGGAATGCTACGGGGATTGACTTCCTTCAAAGTGCACCAAACTTTCAAAGCCCGAAACCACCTCAAAACGAACCTACACCACCTATGGAAACCCACTTTCCTACTCTCTGTCCGCTGCTGGTTGAGGCCAAGAAAGGGCTACTCCAAGGCTTGGATGAGACGGAGATGGACTGAGGAGCAAAACCAGACCTAGGTGGGACTCCACGAGGGTCGGAGGTGGCCGGAAGGACTTCGGCTTGGCTCGGCCAAGTCTGAAATAGTAGCTGGGACGTGAGACAAGGCTGATGGGCGTCGAGCTGGGCGGTGACGCGGCAAGGCAGCGGCAGTACTTGCGTGGGGTGGTCCGGCCGTCACAGCGGCATATGGCGTGGACGGGCGGCTCGGCTGCTTCCCTTGCTAGTTCTAGACACCGAATAGCACACCAAGGAGGGGGGACAGGGCGGTCGACGGTGCTGAGGAGGGGAGAGGGGTTGGTTGCTCCTTTGTGGAAAAACTTGGTCCCAAATTCTCCTTCTTTGTCCCCCTTATCCTCATCCCCTTGCATGGCTGTCTTCCACTAGCCATTTTTAGACCCAAATGCCCCCATCTAGAAGGCTGAAGTGGTCTAAATGTTGTGGTGGATGAGGGGCTACGGATTTCATGGGTTTTGGCATCAAATGGACACTAATTGCTTCTCAATTCAATCCAATTTGGCCCTCATAATTTCAATTAGCACATCAATGATCAAATTGATATTTTCTCACCAATTGATCCTACTCGCTTCCCACTTTTGCAGTCGAAAACGATCCCTGACTTTTTCCCAAAAAGTATCAGGTTGTAGAAAAATCTTCTGAGATTGAGTTGACGTTCCTAGAATTTATTGTGACATGAAAGAACTTTCAATTTCTGAAATCAGACTCAAATTCGTGGTTAATTTTATTTGGTGCGATTTTAGCGTCACCTAAGCTACCGGATAACTTTCAGAAATTTTTCAGTGCAAATGAGCCATGCTCAATTTTCTTCGAGCCACAATGAACCCACTCGACACATTGACGACTCTCAGTTGTCGTAAAAGTCTCGAGGATTCAAATACGGACATAGGGTACCAAAACGATAGAAAAATCAGTCTAGTGCGGTCGACGAGAATTTTCCAATTTAGTGGTGTCACCTACGATTAGCCACATATCTCTGTCGAACCAACCTATCTTTGATCTCAAATCGATTTTTAACTGTGCCGTAATGGCTTCTAAATATGAACACGGTTGAATAGCCGATTCCTGGTCAAGTTCTCAAGTCTATTGTCTTAAAATTCCTTAATGACTTTCCCAAATAGTCTAGTTATCTCAAGAGTGATCAACTCTGAGAACAACCCTATAGGCGCGTCAATGAAATGCCTGATTCATTTAATAGAAAACGAGATTAAAAATCTAGGATGTTACATGCGTGAAATCAATCAATCTATGGTTGAGACACAGTCGCACGGGATCGATTTATGGCTGTTCGAGGTCAGTACATGATTGAGCAGAATCTCCCACGACCGATGCATCATTGTGCGAGATCAATCCATGATCATTCATCAATCTGTGGTGATATGTGGCCATCCCATGACCAACCCTTATGGTCGAGTAGTCGATTTGTGGTTGAATAGCTTGGGTTGAGTTGCACGATTATTGGATTGATTCATGGCCGATCCTTTGATTGGACTATGGTCAATCCCTTGGTCATCCTTCCGATTGGGCCGATCATTCCATGACCAATCCTTAGATTGGTCCATGGCCAATTCCCACTATTGGGACACCAATTCCATGGTCATTTTTCATGGGCCAGAATCGTGGATGTTACACATTCTATGCATGTAAGATTGTCCTTTAGTAAGTGAAAAACTTATTTGAAAAACAATTGGTAATTGCTTTTGTGTGCTCGAGGACTTGCCTTAATTGCCAATTGGTTTTTGTGGGTGCTGCATACTACTCAACTCGAGAAATGTATCAGGAGAAGTGAAGCTATTTGCCCCACTATTTAGATTCATGGGTCAACTTTTGACGACATGGACCGATGTATCATCGAGAAAGGTTTGGCAAAAAAATGAATGGATCGAAAATAGGTATCCCATTTGCACACCTTCCTTTTAGCCTGTAAGTAGAGAATACTTTTTTCTTTCCATGAAGAACAAACTGCTGTCAATATAAGTAAAATAATTAGCACAAGTAAGGAAACCTATTACCAGACAAGTCTGCTAACAAGAACCACACAACTTGCAATTGAAGCAATGGATTGCAATATTCCTTAAATATAGCATAATAAGTCGACCCCATTCATCTGTTTCTTCAAGTCCTCGAACCCATACTCTAATTTGCCCATGGCCAACAACACGTTGGTGAGATTTTTGTCAAAGGAGGACATGACATCCCTCAATTGAGTCCTATATGGTGGTTCTAGTACAACTCATGTGTTATATGGCCGATATACCCGAGACTGGTTTTTAGAATAGTACAAGCCAAATGGTGTATAATTCCGTTTCTGGAGGATGGTTCAATAGATTGCCTCTGGTTACATCAAATGAGTAACTGAAGAAATTTGCTAGTGTGGGTTTTAAGAAGTGATATCATAAGGTGTTCTTCCATATGGCCACACTAAATCAGGTCAAGTACTTATTAGAGGTGTGTCCGATAATTAGTATAGATGAGCAAGATATGATGACGCCTTGGAGCGTTGGAGGTTTGGAAGGTCAAGGACTTCTTATGCCCAAATTATATCCTTAACTGTTTAGTAAAATTCTCTATTTGATGTTTATTGTAATATTGGAACTGCCAAACGGTTATGGGAGTCCTTAGAAAAGAAATACAAGATAGAGGAAACAGGCACCAAGAAATTCGTGGTTGGCAAATTCTTGGACTTCAAGATGGCAGATTCTAAATCTATTGTGAGTCAAGTTTGAGAATTGCAAATAATTCCGAATGATATCTTTGTTGAGGGAATGTCACTTAGTGAATCATTCCAAATGGCAACCAATATTAAGATGGTGCCTCCAAGTTGATCAAATTCTAAAAAGTATTTGAAACATAAACGCAAAGAGATGAGCCTTGAAGATCTCATTTGGTGACTTAAAATTGAGGAGGACAACCAAAGGAATGTAAACACTCTTATAGAGCCAAAGCCCAACATTGTTGAGTCTTCCAAATCCAAGCAAGATAGGAAGAGGAATAAGTTTTTTCAAGGAAAAGACAAGTAGAATGAATAATCCCAAAAATTTCAAGAGATATGTTTTGTTTGCAATAAGCTTGGCCACTAAGCTAAGGATTGCAAGAAATGCCCGAATAAAGGCGAGGGCGATCATGCAGCCAAGCAACTGAATCCGATAGAGCAGGAAGATGATGAGAGACTAATTGTTATTGTGCTGTCTGAGGTTTCCTTGGTGTTGAACACTAACGGTCAATGGTTATAACAAGGTGCACAAATCACATTTGCATGGATAAACTTTTGTTCTCCTCTTATGAGAAAACTGAGGAAAAGGAGAAGTTCTATGTGGTTAACTTTGCATCAGCCAAGATTGTTGAGAGAGGAAATGTGATCTTGAAATTCACACCTTGCTAAATGTGTTGCATGTATTGAAGATCTTGAAGAATCTACTTTCTAACCCCATATTTATCAAGAAGGATGTCAAAATTGTTGAGAAGACATTTGTATGGATTAACTTTTGAAGACTGAGGAAGAGGAGAAACTCTATCTAGCTAACTCTGCATCAGCCAAAATTGTTGAGAGAGGAGAGGTGTGAAATTCACCTCTGGCCAGGAGATCACATTGCTAAATGTGTTGCATGTATCGGAGATCTTGAAGAATCTACTTTTTGGCCCCATGTTTATCAAGAAGGATGTCAACATTGTATTCAAGTCTAATAAGTTTGTACCTTCCAAAGGGGGATGTATGTGGGGAAATGGTACTTGTGTAGTGACTGTTAAAGCTAATGTAACTGTCATTGATGTAAACATGAAATTTATTACCCAAAGATTATCAATAAAGAGAAGTCTTTAGTTTATATTGTTATGTTTGCTTATCAATGGCGTAGTAGATTAGACCATGCAAACTATCATACAATGAAATGGACTTGGGGCTAATCTAGGGTTTAAGTTGGAGCTTATGCAAAAAAAATCAATCATCATGACATGCCAAATGCACCTACACTATCACTTGTATTTATAGTTTTTAAGGTTTGTTCAAGATAGATGATTGAATCTTTCTCTTCATCTGAGTGATTTCTTATATACGTTTCTCATGATTCCCTTGAAAATGCTGTACTGCATGATAGTCTTCATGTATGCACTAAGCCCAAGAATGGCATGTAAGTTTGCAAATATCTTTTATAGAACCTTCATGCCTCGGTTTCTGCAGATTAATGATTGCTTGAAGCTGTTGGCCGCTGAAGCATTGCTTAAGTTGGTTAAACTTTGCCATCATATTTATGGAGCTGACAATTAACTGATTCGTTAAGCATATCTTTTCTCTAGACAAAGTCTTCTTGTGAATATTGGCAAATTTCAATTGGAATGAGGGGGGAGCTAGGGGTTGTTTATGTTGCACATTATCGTTTCTCAACAGGTTATGATTGTCACACCCCAAAACCAATAAGAATGGGGGATGACACAGCCATCCTTCCTCCTAAAGAACGCGGTCTCTAAACTCCTAAAATCCAACTCCTAAAAGTCCCCACATCCATATCGCTCCCATACCTACTCATCGTTAGTCGATGAACCTGAAAAAGATTGGAAAATAGAGGGGTAAGAAACCATAGCTCAGTGAATATTGCATCTCTATCGAGCACCTACTATGCATAACTACCAAACCAAATCACAACTCTTTTAACCCAAATCTAGAATATAACAAACAAATAATAAGAGAATAAGTTACGTATACTTAAAAATAACTACATTTATACAAGAAACATTCATTTCACAATAACATCAAAACAAATGTCAATGGTCAAATCCATTGATCAATCTTATTAAGTCACATGCCAATGGTCCATTCCATTGGTTAATCTCATGTCACACATCAATGGTCTATTCCATTAATCCATCTCATATGAAATCACATGTTGATGGTCAATCCCAATGACTAAACTCAAATCACATGTCAATGGTCCATTCCATTGATCAAACTCAAATCACATGTCAATGGTCCGCTCCATTGACCAATCCGTTGCTCAATATTAAACCATGATCACGATACAATGCCTAGTGACAAGGCGACCAAGATCCCCCTAGCAAGGTCTCCACCTATTATTAGTCGGTGGCTCGGCTCATAAGTATATCCTAGACTAGAATGCACATACTCATAAGCCCCTCACTGGGCTCACAGTGATATTGAGCATCAATATCAATCTAGAACGACACCATCCACAATTCATAAAACCAAATCCATAAATAATTTCATATATTACCAAAAGATTTTGCAACTCAACTCATCCTCCAAAATACTTTTTATAAAACATTCTCAAATAATTTCAAGACTCGTCTCATAAATCAATTTTATAAACCGAATCAAACCAAATACATTTTAAAAAGCTCATCATAAATCGATATTTTTATAACATTCCATAAACCATCTCAAAGTCGAGCTTTTCATAAAAAAATGTTTCACAAATTCAAAACATGTAATATTTCTCAACTTCATTCATCAAACAAAGTATATATTTCCACCAAAAAGTTCTCTCACACTATTCTCAAATACCAAAATGTAGTAAATGTCGATCCAAATCTTATGCAACAAATATGCTTCTTCATATCTTGTAAAATATCAAATAATTGTCATTTTGAAGACATGGGTTTCTAAATTCTTAGAAGAGATAACAGCACTCACCTTAGAATACTTAGGACCAAATAACAAGTTTTACTCAAATTGTTGAACTCGTGATCCTATCAAATAAGCGAGAAGTAATGTTACAATCGAGTAAAATGCTACCTCAACTATGACTTGATTAAACTAAGCATGATCACTTAGAAAATGACTCGCATGCACCAATAAATCGCTAAACCAAAGCAATTACTCGAAGCTGTCCATAGCGCGAAGCTTGAGCACAAAACTTTATCATGCCATAATTTTCTCCACCGAACTCTGTTTCAAGCATACTTATAATCAATGGAAAACCTATCCAACATACTACGAGAACCCCAATTTAACCAACCCGAAATCAAGCTGTAATATAACAAAAAATGACCCCAAAGTCCTGGTCGCGCACTGTTCATCACGCGCGATAAACTTCAAAATTTTGTGTCAGGCAAACTATAAGATCAAATTACGATTTGTAAAATCCTACAGCTCCACAATACCCTAAACTATAATTTCTATAAAAATACGTGGCTCAATGACTCAAAAATCATACTTCGCCGCTTGATTTTCCCAAAGTTCCGAATTTTAACCCTTTAAGTTTGAAACTACTCCGATTGAACGAAGGGGGAGCACAAGTGCTTACCAGGTGTTGTGTTACATAATTGAGGTGATTTGGCAAGGCTCTCATGGTGAAAACGCATGAAGCCCCTTTTCTTATTTTCTCCTCCTCTTCTTCTTCTTCTTCTTCTTCTTCTTCTTCTTCTTCTTTCTCTCTTTCTTCTTCTTTCTTTGTGCTCGAGCTCTCTGCCGTCCCTCTCTCTCCCCTTCTTTCCTTCTCTCTTTCCCTTTTATCTCCTCCTTTTTATTTTCTTTTTTTCTTTGTTTCTTTCTTTTCTTCCTCTCTCTCTGTGTCTCTCTCTTCTCTTTTTCCTCTCTCCCGAAAACTCTCGATTCCTCTCTCTCTGCTGAAGCTTCTACCTTTTTCCTCTACCTTTGACTTCTCAACCCCTTATTTTACAATAATAATTATGTATATGGAATTTCTATTCTCCATATCACAGTTCATAATGCATAGAGAGCCATGCGTTTTCAACTAATGACAAATTTCTCAAGGACCAAGGAGATGAGATCACAAGCTCTTGCAATTTGTTCTTTTATTCAATTCTGATGCAGTTATACATGGATGCACGCAAGGCAGACTTACCCTATCTTATAGTAGTCATTTGACTGAGGGCTCCTCATTTGAATTCAAAAAAAGAAGAAAGGAAGAGGGACGTTTTTATGTGGTTGTTTGAGACTGCATGTGATGGGTTAACAATGAGAGTGTTGCATGATAAAATTTGAATCACTGAAAATTCACTCCAACGGCATGACAGGGAATTGGATTATCTCATTTTTGCCTGACATCAGCTTGGAGGTTTCCTGCAATCTTTAGATCATTTCATGCCAGTCTTGTGGGTGACACCAATCGCGTTTTTGCGTGTAAAGCCATCCTTAAGAGTAAATTTTAGCCAATATAGGCACGATGGATCTGGTTGTGCCCACTGTATTTTGACCGGCGGTTTCATTGCAGAGGAATTGAAAAAGTTGCCTACACCTATTAACATCTTTCATCAATTTGTTCAGATGAATTTCAAACTTCCAGACTACCTGAGTCTCGAAGGCCAAAACTAGGTACGTGATGACTGGCTGTATGTCCAAGCCTGAGATTTTGCCTATGTAGCTCTAAGGAACATATTTGCTCATAATAGGTCGATACAAAGTGTCACATTTTATATACTTATAAGAAGGTTCAAGAGCTTGTCTGGAGTACTGTAGGTGGTAGTTGGCATTTCATGTGAATGGTGTTCATGGGGTTAGCAATACTGTGTACGATGGTGTGTCTGTTATAACTAGTAATAGTCAGAGGTTACAGGAGCTTGCTCGTGTTATGGTTGTCCAACTATTTTTTGCTTTAAATCTTTCTAAAGAGCATTGAGGATCAATTATGATGTATTAGCTAAACTTGGTTTTTTCCTGTATTGTTAATCTTTCTCAGAGATGACGAAGCTGAACACTGTGAGACAATGAAGGCATGTAAGACGCATGGGACGCTTCGGTCACCTCATTCAAACCCAGGGGATGCTTTTGAAGATGACTTGGGTTGCGTACTTCCGGAGGCAGATTGTGTGGGTACAGTTGATTGTATAAAGAAATCTGTTACTTCTTCTCAAAACCAAGGCTATAAAGATGAGCAACGAGCTACAATTTTAAAGTTTTGTATAGTTATTGTATAAAGAGACAATATAGTGAAATCATTACAGATGTCATAGTTAAGAATAATGAATGTCTTTGCAACCCTTCTCCATTGTTTTGCACTGTATCTTTGTGAAATTCTAGGTCTTCATTTTTTGTCAAAGGGACAGTCTGTGTTTTTGGATTCATGTAAGCCCGCATGCATTACTCTTGGAAATCTTTTCGTTCACCGTGATTAAATTAGTAGTCCAATTCTAGGGTGAACTGATTGAGGGGTAAAAAGGTTTATTGGCGATTTTCAGTTATCTCGCACTGTTCAATGATGCAATCAGTCCTTCCCTTCGGTTTGCACGGTTAAAAGCATTGAGTTTCTGTTTCTGATAATTTTGAATGCGAATTGAAAAGGTAAGAGAGAATGTGTTTGAGGAGCGATTGGTGAATTTTTGAACTCAAATTTGGAATTACTTTCCCCTAACATATTTGGGATTTATTTTCATGTGAGCACAAGTTCTTCCAGTGGGAGATGTAGAAGCGTATCAAGCTCTAGATTCATTTCACCTCCCGTGGCTTTGACGGTTATGATCTGAGGTTGGATATACTCTGTTGAATTGAACAGGTCAAGATATGGAGCATAAAAACGGAAGCAAGTGTTGTTAGCATTTACATGAAAGGAAATATTTGTACTGTCAAGTACCATCCTGGATCTAGTAATGTCTACTTTCTCAGTCTAGTCAATCGATTCCCCTTTAAATGACATGTAAAGATGCGTGGATGCAATTTTAAAACCAGTATCAAGTCCTGCTTATGTCATCGACCTTCGGATGAATAACTCGTACATGGGGCCTCAATTCATGAATCAGGTCTACGGCCATTGGTATGTCGCCTCCGATCCAATCACCATGGCCTTCATACATTTCAGTTGCGATCCTTTTTCTCTGTTCTAAGGGTTCGGCTTGCAAAATAAGGATTCTTTTCTTACTCATCTTCTAGCTTACTCATTCTCCATACCTGCAGGTCTATAATTACACTGCCAGTAGGTGCTTCCAACGACACCTTGAACAATCATATCGTTCATGGATGAATGAATTTCTGGAGAAATGTCCTGATCTCGAATAGATCCAAAACTTCATTACAGAGGCTTAGTATAGCATGTGTGAAGATCTTTCAAAAATGGATCACAATTTCCAACACTCCCCCTTGATCCATTTTCGGGATAATCCAGACATTATGTTGTAAAGTCTCGGACATACCTTGAAATTTTTCTTGTAGTTTGTCCCATGCCTTTTATTCCATCTTCACTCCATGATCCCTTGTATTCTCTTGTCGAAACACTTGCACTTGCCTTTGAATGTGCATGTTTTTTTAGGAATGGAATCTTGTGTTAAGAAACAAAGAAAGGTCATTTTATAGGGAAGGAGGGCCCGTGTCTTTTAGGTCCCGTAACTTTTGCACGTGATGTCCGATTGGCGTGATCTTCACGCTATTGAAAAGCTTAACGAAGCTTCTCAACGAGCCTGATATTGCTTGGGTAAATCTCAAAGTCACGGACCAGAGGTTTTGGCCTATATTGGGACCGTAAGCTCGAGTCTATGAACTGAACGTCATGTTGGTGACTTAACACTTTCAAAAACAACCATTTACTTCGCCTTAGAGATATAGAAATTGCCAGTCCGATCTTGAAACTTGCAGTTATGGTTTGGGCTTCGGGACCTATTTTGGGTATTAGGAAGTTTGATTATCGTTTAATCGACAATTACTCCTTCATCCATTAATTGACACTACTTTTGTTGAGAGAGACACTGTAACCTTTAGTTTTAGGACATGAATTTGAAATCATATAATCACAAACTTCTTGACATTGCAAAAAATAAATAACTTTGTTACTGAAGGGTCACAAATTGATTGCGAGATCGGTGGCAACAATAATATGAAAACTCATTTTGACTTGTTGAATATATTTTATGTCAAAAATTCAGTTTAGACCTAATATCTCGCTGGTCAAACATTGATTAACTTTTGGTTAACTTTAGATTGAATGATTAAATATTTCAATTTTTTTTTTTTAAATTCGAGGTGTCAACATTTGTTCCTAGTTCATTTGATCGTATACAAATTTATAATGCAAAAGATGTTTGTAATTAGATTGGGGCTTTAAACATATATCTTAAAAATTTTACTTTCATTTACCAAAGATTTTAAACTTTTACGTGGTAAAGGAAAGGCTCCTCTCATTACATTAAATGCATTAAATGTCCAAAAAGTCTATTATATCAGTGAGCCTCCAAGGCTCTAACTTCTATCAATAAATTTTACCAAAACTCATGTGTATAAAGCAAGATGAATAGTAACAACACTGTTGAGTATATTATAGCATTGCTCCTATACGTGGCTTACATATAGTGTATCTGATAATTATATTAACTGATGAGATTTCGATACTGTAACTACACACAACTTAATTAATCTCTTAGACCAAAAATCACTTACGTGATATTCAATGAATATCGAACACCCCAAAATTGTCAAAGTCAAAAAAGCTTGGGTATATAAATACTTCAAAAATTTCCAGCAACTTGCTTTTCAGTCTCGTTAGACAAGCCCCCCTGGTACTGTCCGACACGGTACCGTAGCGCACGTTAAAAACACCCCTTTCGAAGTCACTATCAGGGCCGGCTTTTCTTCCTAGCTCCTTTCAACCCTCTTTTTTAAAATTTGTTTGGTGGGGATTGATTGCCCGATGCAAATTGCCATCTGAAAAGTTCATGAATGTAGGCTTGTCCGGTTGCTGCTCCAACCTGCACCTGATAGTACCAACTTCAATTTTTATCTAAAGAAGGCGGGGGGCAAAAAGCAGACATTTGACCACGCTAATGGATTCTATTGTGTATTGATTTTTGCAATAAAATAACCCTTTGATTTGCTATTATTGATGATGTTTTTTTTTTTTTTTTCATGTTCTTTAGGGGAGTCCTTACCTCACAGTTTCAATGGTTGACTTCGAGAGATTAAGGACATTTACACCAACATTTGCACATCATTTGACCTTGAATTTATATTGTTTTCCTCTTAACTTTCTTTTCGTTCAGATGATATGATCTAAACATAATATCCATGGCCGCCTCAATTTTTTCTTCCTCTCTTTGTGGATTAAAGCGTCATTGTTTGCGAACGAATATTAATTTTGACACGAACTGTGTAGAAAAGGAAAAAGAGAGACGGGATCTATGAAAAAGAATCGCCCAAGCTAAATATTCTGAATCGGACTTGCATAATTTATTTTTCACCCAGTTTAGCTTTCGAAATTACAATGATAATAAAAAAAGTACTCTTTTTATATCAAGGCCAAGTCTTGTTTTGTTGCCTTGAATAAAGGCAAGACAAAATGATTATTCTCGTCTCCACAGTGTAATTTGGAATAAAGAATAATGCGTGTCAAAATTTCAAGTTTAATTTTCGATCCGAGGATACGTTGGTACAATATTTAGTAGAAAAATTGAAATTCAAAGGAAGGAGCGAATGAATGGATGATTGGTAATTATAAAGGGGCAGCAATAATTAAGACTAGGATATGGTAGCTTCTGTAGAAGCTTGATATTAATTTTGCCTATATCTATAGCGAATCTAGAACCATCACAATCTAAAAACACCCATTCCTATTTCGAAAAATCACCAAACTCAAATAATTCAATAAAATAAAATCGCTGACTTTATCGATTGTTAAACTGATTTTTTTTTTTTTGGGGCATTGTACTCCTAATCACTTTAATAATTACCAAAAGAAGGAAATATAAAATATTATAATATAACGAACCATCATAACATATACAATATATTCCCCCTCCGTCGCGGAGTCTTCCGTATTCCTTCCACCGATGCAACTCTGTCGACGCTGCCTCCCCCACCACCACCCCCACCGCCACCCTCTTCGTTCGTTTTCGAGGGGTGCTTTTTCCAGGAGCTTTTTTGTGGATGGTTTCGCTGGTGGGACGTGTGTGTGTTCTGGGGATGGTTAGAGATGGCTCGAAGGGAGCGTGGTGCCGGCGGACCTGCAGCAGCAGCAGCAGCAGCAGCAGGCGGCGAAGAAGAAGGGCCAGCCGCCGCGGAGCTGGATCCTCCTCGACACGGCGGGGCAGGGGACGGTGCTCGACGTCGACAAGTACGCGATCATGCACCGCGTGCAGATCCACGCGCGGGACCTCCGCATCCTCGACCCGCTTTTGTCCTACCCCTCCACCATCCTCGGCCGTGAGAGGGCCATCGTTCTCAATTTGGAGGTCTCTCCTTTTCCTTTTTTGGTCTTGTTTATGAATGGGTCTCTCTGTTTCTCTCTCCTTTCTTCTTGAAGTTCCTTCAATTGTTGGTGCTGACTTTCTTTTTTTCTTTTTTTTTCATTGTTGCATTTGTGGGTGTTTGAACTTTTGCAGCATATCAAGGCAATTATCACTGCCGAAGAGGTTAGTGCGTAGCGGCTTGTGTCTTTCTTAGCGGTTAATGTCTGTTTATTGAGCAGAGCGGTACTTGTGTGATGTCTGGAAGCCCTGTGTATCGTCACTTACGGTTTGGAAGAACTTACTTTGGTTTAGCTTGGGATGTTTTCCTGTTTCTTTGACTAATTCCGTTGAGTTTTCCTTCTTGCATTTGATGAAGTGTTTTTTTATTTATTGCAATGAGTTCTAGTACCATTGACTGGAATTCTCAGGTTGCTAAATGTTCAGTCGCCCGGCGACCTCACCGGGCATCGCCGGCCCTCGTGTGAGGCCGTGCCTCGTCCGCCAAGCCTTGGCTGGGCCGAGCCTCGCCCGGCCAGGCGAGGCTCGCCGGTGGCCGAGGAGGCGAACGAGGCCCGCCTGGCCACAGGTGAGGCCGAGCTTGCCAGCGGCTGGGCGAACCTCCGGTGAGCTCGCCGGTGGCTGAGCGACAAAAACTCGAGAACGGAGTACGGAATCTGGTTTTCGAGCTTCAGTAAATCCCTGATGAGAATCGGGATCATCTGAGGCTGTGCAAAGATGGGGTCGGGCTCGTTAGTCACACGTTACATGGAAGTCCAAATCGTGAGTGCCACAAGATTTGCTACAAGACAAATTTAAAAATAAGAGTCGCAGTTAAAAAAAAAAAAAAAAAAAAAAACTCAAGTTGCATGAGTGCTGCTTGTTTTCACTCTACTCCCAGTCGTGATTTTAAAATAATAAAGACTACAGAGTAAATTTATCAAACTTCAGTATTTTTATTCCAGTTTCAAAACAATGAATGAACTAATTTTCTCCCTGGTTCAGCATAACTTGTCTTTCAGTTGCAAGCTTGAATGTCAACTGTTGAATGGCAACTGTTCAACACAGTGAAAGCCTTCAATTCTGAAATTATCATATGCCTTTTCCTTTTATTTCCAGCCAATTATGACTGAACACAGCTTTCTCGTTATCCTCAAGTCCTTAGATATTTCCTCTTTGCCGTTCAGCTACGCAGACCTTTTGCACGAACAGGTGTCTCTGTTTTTTATGTTAGACTGCTTAACTAGCTAGGTACTTATATTCATGCTTTTTCCCAGAGATAAATTACAACCTTTCTTATGAAATACTTAAATGGTTGTGCAAGAATGGAATTTGATGTCTTCTAGTGGTAAATTACTTTCCCTTATGTAGGAACTAAGTTAGTTCCGGGTCAGTTTATTTTCATGTTTTATATCATAAGTAGCGATGGCACTTGCACTTGCATTATTGGCTTGTAGGTGTTGCTTCGAGACCCATCAGATATAAATGTTATACCAGTTGTTGAGGAGCTCCAACGGCGATTAGCTGTAAATGCCATATGCCAGGGTCAAGATGATGCAGAAGAGTACTCTCATGTACAGAATGATGTTGAAGCTGGGGAAGATGATGGTATGGGGTGTGTTTGAGTTGGCTCTTTCAAATTGGATTTGTTTTAAGTGGGCCATCTTTTGATAGTTGTAATATGATGCAATGCAGAGTCTCCATTTGAATTTCGTGCCTTGGAGGTAGCTTTGGAAGCAATTTGTAGCTTTCTTGCAGCACGTACTACTGAATTGGAGACTGCTGCTTATCCTGCTTTAGACGAGCTCGTCAAAAGTAAGTAGATTCTCTTTCCCATCTCACTGGGAAATAAATAAACCAAAAATAAAAATGCTCTGTTAAGGTTCTTTAATTGTTTTGTTGCTTCTCCTTCTAAAGGAGTGATATGCGGCTGAACACTGTCATTTGCATTTTTTAGTGTAACTAATAATATTGTTTGTGTGGAATTAGGTATTGTTTTACTGATTGAAATGTTCTCGCAGTGTAGCTTTCATTTGTCGAATTCCAGGCATTTCTACTTCCCTTTTTAAAGGATTTTATGCCTGAGTGATTGGTGAACTCTTGAAGACTGGTCCATTTGGTTTTGCATGCTTAATGTGATATTATGCATGATCAGCTGAATTTTGTTAGTTGTTGTTTCTCCTAGAGATTTGTTGTTGTACTTGTGTTGATTGATCGAGATGATGCAATTTTTTTTATGGGGCTTTGCCTCTTTTGCTTAACACAGATTTTTGTACTAATCGAGCCATTACTCTTTATGCTTGGAATTCTACAACGATGTCTTAATGCTGGCTGGTCAATCATGCTTCTATGCTCAATCTCAGTTTGAAATGTTTCTCTTAAATTTGCATGTCTGCTGTCTATGGTCTTTGTAGATTGCAGCCGTAACTTGGATAGGGTTCGTAAATTGAAGAGTGCGATGACGAGGCTAACAGCAAGGGTGCAAAAGGTATTGTAATCACTTTTTGCCCTGCAAAATTATATAACTCCTGGTTCATTGCTGAAATCGAAATGGTTTACCTTGCCATTTTCTATCATGTTTTCGACTGAGTATGACATCTTCGTGAGTAACATAAATTTTGAGTTTTCCTTGTCTTTCTTGATTCTTTGTACTCATGCAACTTTAAGGACTTGGCCTAGACTGACTGACAATCCTATGTATGATAAAATGTTTGTATCTTCAAATTGAGTATTTAGATGAGCTTGTATGAAAAGTTAGTACTTGATTAATATATAAATAATCGAGATAGATTTTATTCTCTTCATGAAATGGTGTCCGACTGAAGACTGCGCTCTCTTTCTCACTCTATTTAGAGGAATATCGTTGGACAGAACCTATTGTTGATATTCTCAATCAGTATGGACTTTTCTGTCACTATACACGGGTGTCTTCTTCAGGGTACCTTTGACGTGAAGGAGGGTAACATCTTGAAAGGTTTTGTGGTACATTGCAGGTAGGGACGAGCTTGAGCAACTACTAGATGATGATGATGATATGGCTGACTTGTATTTGTCAAGAAAACAAGTTGGTGCATCTTCCTATAAGTGGTTCAGGAGCCCAAAATTGGTTTCTGTTCCCCTACCATTGGCTCAAAAATATCTCGAGCCAGTAGGGCGAGTGTGGCAACAGTTCGTGGAACGAAGATGATGTTGAGTTGGAAATGTTACTTGAGGTATCAAGCTATTTCCAGTTGACCATTATTGTGGATGGTATTTTAAGTTCTGCTGTTCCTTGAATAGGCATCAATGTCTTTTTTTTTCTTTTTTCAGGCTTACTTTATGCAAATTGATGGCATTGAACAAGCTGACAACAGTAAGTACTTATATTAGATAGGGAATTATCTGCACGATCCTTTAGTTTGCTGTAGTATTCGCCTGCATTTATCTGTTGTAAAATTCTTCAGTGGAGTGCTTCCATTGATGCTTTAGATAGGTAATGAATTTCAGCGATGCTTGTGCTGCTGGAGACAATTGTCATTTTTGTTGGCATCATTGTGATACATGATTATATTAGGAATGATCATTCAGGAACTCTCTTGTTAGTATTTACACTCATGTGGGTTGGGATGGCTAAATGAAACCTGTCTAATTACTATATTTGAGCTTATGAATCCATTAAAAATTTCTCTTTGCCAAGGAGAGACTATAGGTTTTCTACGTCAGTACAGGGTCAATAATTAACAGTTGTCATGGTGTTGGAGAATGAAATTTGTGATGTGTTGTTGTAATTGAAGTCGAAAATATCCTGTACTAAATAAAAAATCAATCTCTTTCATAATGATTTGCTTTTCTGTTTACCAGGGTAGCAGATAAATTATAGACATTTTTATTTTCAGTTAATTTCATGCCATTAAGGTAGTCGGAAATTTGAACTGATTCGTTATGTGCTCTGGTCGAATAGTTATTCAAATTTTCATTTTGCTTTCGAGATTGTTTGAGATGCATGACTAAAATGATTGTACTTTGAGAGTTTGATTTTCTGTATAATGTCCATATTTCGAAAAAATTTGATTTGCCTAAGTTGCCATGTGCAGCTTCGGGAATATATCGATGACACTGAGGACTACATTAACATCCACAGGTAACTGATTGATTAAGTTAGTTGTATATCATGTTTCTATAAAGAGAATCTAGTAGATAAAAAGGGGAAAAGCAAAGTTTTGCATGGAGTCAAGTCAATGTTTTCTTTTTCCTAAAATTCTAAGTACTTTTTCTTTCCTCAGCTTGATAATCATCGGAATCAGCTAATTCAGGTGCTTCTCTCTCTCTCTCTCTCTCTCTCCTCTGTTACTTTATTGTGTGCGTTCATGTTCTCAATTGTTTATTTTTTTTAAATGTGTACCTAAGTAGTTCACCTCTTCATTTTGTTGCTAATGTCCAGAGTCGTTGAATTGATTTATTCGATGTTCTCCTCTCTGTCTATGGTTGCAGCTAGAGCTCTTCCTGAGTTCAGGAACTGTTTGTTTGTCCATCTATTCTTTGGTTGCTGGCATTTTCGGCGTGAACATACCTTATGATTAAACGATAACCATGGCTACATGTTCAAATGGGTAGGCCCCTGAACCTTTAATTGATAACTTCGTTGTCTCATCTCCTTCTCGACTTCTCTTTTCGATTTCACTTTTCCTTAAAAAAAAAAGAAACTGTACCTAATGCTGGCAGGTCGTGATCGTGACTGGAATCGCTTGCGCATTCTTATTCATCCTATAATTGCATATGCTCGTCATAAGGGATTGGTTGGATCTTGACTTCGCATATTTCAAGCTGGCCTTTGGGACGACTAAAGGGCAGGGCCATGAGGGTGGAGTTTGTTTTGATTTGGATAGCTGAAAACTGTTATACTGGTGTGGCTGGGGTTGTTGGTGCGCCCTCTCATTTCCCATTTGAATTGACAACCATGCAAGGAAAAATACCTCCCAGGACAGTATTCATTAGCAGCAATCGTGGATAAAGCTTATAGGGAACCATTTTTCTCCTCTTATTTACAATAAATTTTCCTGATTTCACACAGGATAATTGGGTGTACCACAGATCTTGTTACACACGATACTTGTAACTAACTTTAGAATAATTGGTATTTGGTATATAGGACGAATTCTTGGTAGATTCTTATAGTGTTCTCTTTTGAGAATTTGCGTAACTTGTAGGACCATCTTGCTGAATCTATTCAAAGCCCTTACGATATAAATGCTGCATGTATTTGATGGAACTGGATTATGATTGATTCTTCTCTTTGTTTGTGGATGGCATGATAATCACGGGACATGATCGTCGCAGGAGTTAATACGGTTTGATATTGCATATCTCATGAATGGCTCAATGGACAATTCGAAATGAAAGATTTTGGAGTTTGAGCCTGCTTGGAGATTTGGTGTGTGTCTTTTGTAATGAAAGTTTATTATCTCCGGGCCAAATATGGCGGTGATCTTCTTTCTTGAAAACCTACCAAACTTCTAGATAGAAGGGGCTAGATCCTTCTCAATTTGAAATTTATTGAGCTTTACATAGGTGAAGAATAGAATCTGCATCTTAAATGGGGTTTGAGTTTCAGCTCTAAATGGAAAAGGAAAGTTCAGTTTCCGTGGCTATCATTTTTACAACTTGATTTGTTACCTGTTTGTATATTGAAGTGAAAGTGTAATTTCACTATGCATGATGTACTCTTTATTGCTATCGCAATGAATTGGCTTAAACTGAAGTTTTTAGTTTGTAAAAAGTTCAATGAAATTTACTTTCTTCCTTCTATGTCTATCTTGGCCGATTTCCTAACAGTCTCAAGTTTTAGAAAAATCGATCTGTCGAACAATTTGTTCGATTTTTTGTTCTCTTTTTATTTGCTAAGTTTTGTCATAAACCTTTCTTGCTAGAAATTCTCGTGAAATCATCACCCTAAAAATCAAGATGCCCCAAAATTAAAACTCTCTCTCTCTCTCTCTCTCTCTCTCTCTCATCAGCCACAACCATAGAGGTGGAGTCACGCGTGCCGCGGTCCCCTTTCTGTTAAAAATATGTCTCGAGTTTGAGCCCAATGCGAAATTCTGAATATTTCGAATTAAGATATGTAGAATTCGTCGCTAAAATAGGAAAGTCAACTTTGACTAGGACTATACAAAGATATGTCCTCGTGAGTGCTTGGTGTTCCACCGTTGATCAGTGAAGAATTAGTCTTGAAGCACATACCATTTGTCGAGTGCTTGAGAGGGATTTTTCTTTGTCGTGAATTACATCCCGAAGGTTTAGTGTTGAAACCAATTAAATCTTGTGGTAAGATTTGTGTATAATTCCTTCGTGAGATTGAAAATTATTTATTGAAGAATCACAAGGGCTAAACACTGCGTGTGTTATTGGGTGTAATTGAGGCTTGGGAAACACCGAGAGAGTGTTTGAGTAACTTGAGCGTGTAATCTTCTTGTATCGCTTGATCTATAGTAAATTCGCTGCTCTCCCGTGGACGTAAGTTCTTTACGATTGAACCACGTAAATCAGTTGTCCATTTATTTTCTTCTTAACTGTCTATATTATTGTTCGATCGCTCGCCTTTCGCAACATCTTTTGATCAACTCTACTGCACGACCGACAATCCAGCCTCAACCTGCAGCGGCTTGCTCATTGCAAGTCAAGGGACGGCCAAGTGTTAGTTGAGTACGCATCGGCGATGAGGATGACCACGAACGACAACAAGCTTGCGTGCTATGAATTCATGGCGTGCAGAGTCGGCAACGGATGGAAGGGGGCAAATTGAGAAAGGAAGAAAAGAAGGACGAAAGGATCGATCTAGACCATCCAAAATGCATTGTGATGGGGGCAAATTTGGAAAGGAAAAAAGGGTAAAAGGTGAAAGAAAAGAAAGAAGGACTAAACAATCAATTTACACCGTTCAAAATACACTGTACTAACATGTGGATGTCTCAAAAGGATCCCTAAGTTTAGATCATATCTCAGTAAAAATAGATGCACTAACCTAGTGCCTTGATAACTAATAAACTCAGATAAATTACTGACAAAAAGTGAAAGAAAGCTCAATATACAAAATCAAAAAGCGAGGATGGATAATGTTACAAAAGATCGAAGCCTAATCTTGTATGAATGTTGGACATTATTCTATTATGTCAAATTGAAAAGGGGGATACGTGCAGCACGAAACAATGTAATAGGTGCCTTTGCTTTCTTACAGAGATTACTTTCTAGATGCTATGTTCTTTCCTTGGCAAGTAAAACAAGTATCATTTTGTTCTGAGAAGCAGCACCTTGAAGAGTAACATGTTGGTTAGCTTTTGACTTTTGCCTTTTATATTTAACATTTGGAATTCAAATTTGAAGTATTTAATTCGTTATATCTTTCAGAAACCAGCACATATTGGCATTCATAGTCATCTATTAAGTCAGGACTCAACTGTTGGTGGTCTTAAGTCTCTAAGGGATTGGTTGGATTTGGACTTCGCATCTCTCATGCTGGCCTTTGGGGGATGACCATGGGCACCGACAAGTTCGCGTGCTATGCATTCATGGCGTGCAGAGTTGGCAAAGATGGAAGGGGACAGATTGAGAAAGGAAGAAAAAGGGTCAAAAGATGAAAGAAAAGAAGGACGAAAGAATGATCTAGACAATCCAAAATGCATTGTGAGGGGGCAAATTTGGAAAGGAAGAAAAGGGTAAAAGGTGAAAGAAAAGAAAAAAGGACTAAACAATCGATTTATACCGTCCAAATGCACTGTGCTAACATGCGGTTGTCTCAAAAGGATCCCTAAATTTAGAGCATATCTTACTAAAGATAGATGCACTAATCTAGTGCCTTGATAACCGATTAAACTCAGATAAATTACTGACAAAAAAAAAATAGTGAAAGAAAGCTCAATATACAAAATCAAAAGCGAGGATGGATAATGTTACAAAGATTGAAGCCTTAATCTTGTATGAATGTTGGACATTATTCTATACTGTCAAATTGAAAAGGCTGGGATAAATTGTGGCACAAAACAATGTAATAGGTGTCTTTTCTATCTCACAGAGATTACTTTCTATATGTTATTTTCTTCCTTGGCAAGTAAAACCAAGTATCATTTTGTTCTAGCGAAGCAACACCCTGAAGAGTAACACGTCGATTAGCTTTTGACTTTTTGCCTTTTATATTTAATATTTATAATTCAATTTGAACTTGAATTCGTTATATCTTCAAAAATCAGCACATATCGGCATTCATGGTCATCTATTAAGTTGGGACGCAACTGTTGGGTGGTCTTAAGCCTCTAAGGGATTGGTTGGATTTGGACTTTGCATCTCTCAAGCTGGCCTTTGGGACAACTAAATGGCAGGGCCACGAGGATGGAGTTTGTTTTGATTCAGATGGCTGAAAATTGTTATACTGGCGTGGCTGAGGTTGTTGGTGCACTCTCTCATTCCCCATTTGAGTTGGTAAACCATACAAGGAAAAATACATCAGGACAGTATTCATTAGCAGCAATCGTGGATAAAGTTTATAGGGAATCATTTTCTCCCCTTATTTACATAAATTTTCTTGATCTCACAGAGGATGATTGGGTGATCACATATCTTGTTACACATGATACTTGTAACTAACCTTCAAATAATCGGCACTAACAAAGTACATAATTCTCAGTAGATTCCTACAGTGTTCCTTTTGGAGGTGAATTTGTGTAGTGTTTTGGACTATCTTGCTCAATCTATTCAAAGCTATTCTAATATAGTGCTGCATTTATTTGACAAAACCAATTATGATCGATTCTTCTCTTGCTCACGCGGATGACATGTTTGTCACGGGCAACAATACTGTTGATATTACATACCTCATGAGATGTCTTCATGGACAATACGTGATAAAAGATTTTGGAGCTTGAGTTACCTTTTAGATTTGGTGTTCTTGTGAGATAAAAGTTATTTTGTCTCTCAGGCCAAATATGCTGGTGATTTTCTTTCTGGAGATGGCTGAGCTTATGGTTATGATAGGATCGACACCTATTGAAAATATTTGAACTTACAAGGACGATGAAACAAATCCTATTGTGTACTTCATCTGCATGCAACCACTAAAAGATCCAAAGGTTTCGACATGGTATGTTCGACAGTCCACTGTTCAAAAACATTTTGAGCTTCTAGATAAAAAGGGCTTGATCCTTGATCTTTCTCAAATTGAATCTTATTGGAGTCTTACAAAGATAAAGACTAGACTCTGCATCTTAAATCATGCTTAAAATTTCAGCAGTAAAAAGAAAAAAAAAATCAGTTTTTGTAGCTATAATTTGTTGATGTGTTACATATTGAGTTCTGCTAGCATAATGGTCTTTGAGTCATTGTGAGGATAATGACAAGTTGTAAGTCACAAATTTTCAAAATAAGGGATTTCATAATTATTTCTAATTATTTATTAATGATCCAGAACAAATTATTATTTTCACAATAGATTAATAATAGCCATATAAGTATTTTTCCAAAAAAAGAAAAAGAAAAGAGGGATAACAAATGAGCTCCACATTTTAGTTAATGAGGTACAAGCATGCGGAAGGTGGAAAAAGAAAAGGTTAAAGTGGTCAGTTCATATAACGGGGAGTTTGTGAGTTAAGTGAGGAAGGACATATAGGGAGGAAGTGTGAGATTGTGATTTCACCATAGGTAGAATTTATATGAGAAATGCTTATGTGAATGTTCTTAATCTGCTATAAGATTAATAGTCTGTTTTGGGCCAAAAATTAATAACAAATAATTAGAAATTATTATGGGGTCCACTTCTTTAAGAATTTGCGGTTCATGGATTTTTTTTTGGTGACCCAGGAACCGCCATACAGTGGGGGCGGCACAGAAACTTGGGGCGACCCGCAGGGACCCACCTCCCACGGGCCGCGGGTGAGTCGCACAATGGGGGCGAGAAGTTTTGAACCTCTTCCCTGCCGGTTGAGGGGCGAGGCGCAAACCATCTCGTCTACCGCGGGGTAAGTTGCGGTTCATGGTATGATGTTACTTTCATGGTAGCCCAAAAGATGTTATGTTAGTAAAGCCCAAATCTTTTTGTGTAGAGGTGTCGTCGTCAAGGGTGTTGTTTTCATAAGCAAAATGATACTTGGTTTCTTCTACTAAGGAAAGAACATCACATCTGAAAGTAACTACAGTTGGGAAGACAAGAGAATATTATGCTGTGTCGTGTGACACGTTTTCCACCCTTTTCAATTTTATGATATCGAATTACATTCGAAAGTCTGATAAGATTAGTGCTTTGATACTATAATACTTTCTTGTAGAGATCTCACTATTGAGGTGTTGTTTCCACAAGCAAAATGATACTTGGTTTCCTCTGCTAAGGGAAGAACATCGCATCTAAAAAGTAATTACCGTTGGAACGAAAAGCGCATGTTATGTCATGTAACACATTTCTCACCCTTTTCAATTTTATGATATCGAATTACGTTAAAAAGTACAACAAGATTAGTACTTTGATACTACAATTTTTTTATATAAAGATGTCACTATTGAGGATATTGTTTTCACAGGCAAAATGATACTTGGTTTCATTTGGTAGGATAGAAGATTGCATCTAAAAAGTTATTACTACTGGAAAGAAAAACGCATCTTACATCATGTGGCACGTTTCCCACCCCTTCCAACTACGTTAAAAAGTCCGGTAAGGTTAGCGCTTCGATACTATGATCTTGACTGTTGTCGAGAGAGGAGTAGGAGAATGCCAATGTCTCCATGTCTCTTGGACGGGTGAAAGGAAGAGAAAATAGGAGATCAATTAAGGTTAATCAAAAGGATGATGAAGAAGAAGAAGATGATGGATGAAACATTTCGGGCGAAACCTGCTTCTTTTGATTCGTAGATGGGTCGATCTCACAAGATGATTATGGATCATTAAACTTCATAGAAACGCATCATCTTTCTAAATAAACCCTCATTTAGTCATACTGTTGCATATTTGATGGAAGGAGTACATTGCTATTAAATAAATACATACAAAAGAGAAGCATTTTGGAAATTTCATCTCTGTTACTTTGATGTTGTCCAGTGAAATCATACAGAATATTACCTATTTCGTTGCACCAAGACACAAACTAACAATTTCCCCGGCGTTCGTTCCGTTATAGACCCATCAAATGGATAGATCGGATTGAGTTTGGGTTGGGTTGAAAATATTGTAATGCAAAATAGACCCATTTACTCCATTTTTAACCCATTTCCATCAATGCAAATTCTTGTAACTTATACCTAAGCCGGTCCATAATGCTAAAATACCTTCATGTTTAAACCACTTTAAGAAAACTCATACTGAAACTGAGGTGAGAATGTAGAGGAGAGTACAAGATCAAATGAGGGCAACAGAAAATGAAAGAAAGTCATAGAGGTGAATTGAATTTAAGTAAGTTATAAATCTATTTATGATCCATTTAACACCTATGTTATCTTTAAACCCATTTATGACTAATTTACTTGAATATGACTAAGCAAAAATTATCTAAAAAGTCTTAAACCTATTATATTTTTTAAACCTTTTCAAGTTTATTGATTTTTTTGTCGGTCATATTTTAATCTTACCTAACACTCACTCCTCGGATTCTCCTTGTCTTGCCTCCTTGCGGGTCATGAAATAAACCCACTGAAATGAAATCGTCACCCCACCCCAATCCCCCCTAAAAAATGTGGGGATTTGAATCCCTACATCCCCCTTCCAAGTTGGAAGGGGTGGCAACTTGAAGTTTATTGATTAAGTCTTAAAATTTTCATATTTTGCTAGCTGGGTCCATCTAATCAATTTTAGCTAGAAATTCACTTATGTGAACGTTAGTTTGCTACTAGCATGGACAATTTTTAATTATGTTTAATTTTTTTCAATTTTATTTATATATTTTCAATCTTATCTATAGGCAAGGATTGTAGCCACGATGCTTCTGCAACCCTCGCCGAGAAGGGGCAATTGCAGCCAAGCGTGTGGGCTGCGCGACCCTTTGCCAATTTGCCTTGTTCCAATCCCTTACCAACTCTACACGCCAAGCTTGCATAGGTATAGGACTTTTTGGGGCATCTTGATCTTTTGGGACTACATGCAATTACTCCCTACCTTTAGATGATCTAAATCCTTCTTATTGAATAAAGTCATCAAATGGGTAGGTCGGTTCAGATAAAAATAGTCCAATCCAAAATGACCCATTTATATACACTACAAATCTAGTGACCATACCCGACCCGACCCGTATTCAAACCATACCTAACATGACGATAACTAAAGCACATTCATGTTCAACCCAACCTATTTTAACCACTTCAAACTTTTCATATGTAAATGTTACCAGAAAAATTTCATATCGAATTGAAAAATAAATCAGCACTATAAAATGTAAGTAAATAAAGTGAAAAGGAAAAAGAAAACCTAAAATATTGTGATACTTATAAAAACAAGAAAAGTATGAACGTGTTGCGATGATACATACCAAATGCGTCCTTTATTTTCAAGTCACGAATCTGTTATGTTTGTTGCCAAATCCAATTTATGACCGAGTGTGTTCGTTCAGTTTCAAGATTGAGACGAAATTATAGGTTTTCTTTCTTCTTTTTTTTCTATTGAAAAACTTTCTAGTTTGGTCATAAACAAATTACTGATTGAAAGTTAAAAAAATTGCGAAATTTTTTTTTAGAAAGCCAAAAAATGTTGGTGAGTTTAAGTTATTATTTGAACATGAGAAGTGCTGGCTTTGAACTCAAGGAAAAATATGAAATAGATAAATAAATGAGGACAGAAATGAAACAAAGGCAAAACAATAAAAAGAAAAAAAAGAAAAAAGAGAAAGGACTTCGCATTGTGTCCCGTGGTGGATAAAACAAAAGAGCGACAACGTACTCTTCTTGTCAATTCCACCCTCCACCTTGAAAATGAGTCGCTATAATTGATCCAATTGCCAACCGAAGACAGAGGTAGACCTATTTTCTTCTCAATTTATTCTTCTGGTTATATGGACGAAAGTGGGTTTCAGGACAGACCCATTAAATTTATTTATCTAGCAACATCTGTTGGCCCAAGTAGTAAGGAGCTTGGTTTCCTTAAAAAAGGTCTCAAATTCGAGCCTTGTGTATGGAGCAGACGGCGCTGGGAGAGCCCCCATTATGGATGCGACAGTGCATGCATTCAATTAGTCAGGGCCGAAAAAGTCCGGATAGGTAGTCATAGACGGAAAAAAATTTATTTATCTTGAATTTTCTTTTCAAATCATTATAAATTATATAAAAAAAATTTAAGCTGACTCATTTATGATTCACTTTAATAAATAGTTAATTGCCCATTTTGATGACCCTTTTATTATCATATCCAAATATTCGATTTCTCATATTTGCAGTCTTATGTGTTCAGTTTTCGCATCCTTGATGCATTAAACTCAACAATTGATAATTCAATGATCATATCGGTTCCTCCCAACATAGACAAAGTTGGGATCTTGACATACTGGCATTTCAAAGTTCTCTATCGTCCTCTAATGAAGGTAATTTTTGTAAGGGGACATATTTGGTTAAGGGTATAATTAAGCTGGGACCAATCAGCGTCATTCTCCCATTTTGCATGGCGTGCGTTGGGCTGCACGGTCCGTCTTTCCAGTAAGTATCGTTACGTTCTGGAGTAGCAGTACCCTGGAGAGTAACATGTCGTCTAGCTTTTGAGTTTTGACTTTTATCTTTAATATTTATAATTCCACTTTAAGGTATTTGAGAGTGCTAGTATGAACAAAATAAAGGAGTTAGGGAAGAGAATAAGAACACAAGATTTATAGTGGTTCAGCTTAATCCAAGCCTACGTCCACTCTCCCACGCTAACGGCCTTCTTGGCTGGATTCCAATATGCAATCAACAAGAGATTACAACTGAGTGCAAACACTTAGTAGATCACACTATCTCACTAAGTCACTCTCTTGGTATTTCTCTCACGATTACAAACGTTTAAGCTCTCAAGAGACAAGTATATGATCAAAAGTCGCTCAGACTTTGGAATTATAAATTCTACGCTCCGTCTTTTACTTGCTCATCGGTCCATGATCTCCTTAAATACTCCTCCACTTCCAAACTACCCGTTGGACAGTATCCGGAGAATCGTCTTCCAATATACCCATTGGACTCTGTATCTAGAAGATTTGGTAGTTGTTGAGTGACAAAGTAAAATCCCAAATTGATTCCGATCGCTCATACAAACGAAATCTTGGTTTCCATAAGTAAAGCTTCTTCGTATAGAAAGTTCTTGTCTTCAAGATCCAATCGTCAATCAATTAGATTGAATCAATCAAATCAATCTTGATGTGGAATCCAAACGGATCCTAGGCTGTTGTATGATTGGGCTTGAGTTACGATTCATTGAATCTGGATGTAAAGTCGAGTCGTAGACTTTACAATATGAGTCGTAGACTTTACAATTTGGTGCGTAGACTTTACAATCTGTCTGTAGACTTTGTCAGGTCGAACATATACGCACGAGCAGTTTAGCTTTAAGGTACGTACCCGGTTCGGCTTGACATAGAGTGTCTTCGGTTCGGCATTCACGTTCGGTTTGGAATTTGTCGAGTGAGCGGACTCGATGTAGAGCAGACTTTGACTAAAGTCGCGGTCTTCGAGACTTTGAGTCTTGAGTGCGTGTCTTCGGACTTTGACACGAAGTCAAAATCTTGAGAATATATTTTGGACATGTGTTACGTTCAATCTTACGGTCGTCTTCGACTTTGATAATATCCTCTACATGTTCTAACATCTGCATGGTCTATTACTCAACCATCAAACACGTTAGTAGCCTTTGATTTATTTTGTCATCTTCAAAACATCAAAAGGGATTTCCCTAACAGTATTGAATTTATCATATCTTTAAAAACTCTATTATACTTACAACTCAATCATTAGCCCCTTCTGATTATAACCAATATTTCACATGTGACGTTCAGATTTTGTTGGTAAGGGCTCTGAAACCGGTGTTGGGTGATCTTGAGCCTTTCGTTCCAAAAACTAACTTAACGATGAAGCTTTCTCTCATGTTTATAAAATGACCATTAACCCCTTCTATAATCTATGTGGGATAATCCCATCACCAACTATGTTGCTTTTCCAACTAATCAAAGCATTATTCTCCGCTTCGCATGCATTCCATGTTGCGAGGTTGGCTATATAAAGAGATGGACGCAAGAGAAAATGAACATGCACGTCACTCGTCTTCTTCTTCCTCCTTGTTAAGTTACTCGATCTCTTGTTTTCGTCCTCCCATCGGGAAGATACATAGAAACCCTCTCCTGGCAGCAGCATGGCGAGTATTGTGACCAGTTCGGCCATAATCAACTTCATCAACAATCATCAGTTCATAGACACGACGATAGGAAAGCAAGTTTATGATTCCTCTATTGAAGAGAAGTGCAATGTGAATGATCTCCAAGAAATCGTCAACAACATCCTTCGAGGCGTCTTCCCGCTTGTCGATGAGAGCCACGAGAAGGTATTGAATAGGGACCGGCATCATTTCTTAATGTTGAATTTGTGTAGAAATTGCACCTAATTGTTTTAGTTTTTATTATTGCAGGTTTCAAATGATATCTCGCAAACCATTATTTCGAGCGAAATTTCACGTGTAATACACGAGATCAGGAGTCAGGTTTGTCATTATTATTAGTTCTGGTAACACGGTGGGGTCAAAGTGCCCCGTTTACATTCATCAAGCGAGTGACACGGTTTGAAAAACTTTTGCGTTCTTCTAGGTGGGGCAATTATGTAGACATGTTAAGCTTTTACTTTTACTAAAACAAGAAATAGCAACAACTTGAGGATGGTGAAAGCTGGAGTTCATGTAATGTTGCTTCAGCACACAAGCAATTGTTTCTCATTCATCATAGAACATAAGTAAATACAACATTAGAATTCTTGCCGATTCTTATCTTAAGCTTCGTTTATTTCACAAAAAATAAATGATTTAAAAATTATTTTCTTGATAAAAATCATTTGTATAATTTAAATAATTTATCCACTGTGAGCGATGAAAATATTTTTGATTCATTTTTTTCACTATTTTGTAAATAATTCAAGCAATTATTTTTCAAGAAAATTTTTCCAATTGATTTATTTCCCACATAACAAATGCAGTCTCGAAGACAAAAATAGTAGCTTTGCAAGAAATACTCATTTTTACTAGGGTTAATATCTGAAAAACCTCAAACTGGTACACCTGTGACAAATTTACCCAAAATTATTTTTTTGACCACCAAAAACCCAAAATTGGTATACCTTTAACAAATTTACTCCAAACTGGTACACTTGTGACAAATTTACTATATGTTAGTTTTCGTTAAATTTTATTGTCAAATTATTAAGTTAAATTACATTTGATAGATAACTAGTATACCGATTTGGGATTTATATGTCGTTTGTCACGAGTTTACAATTTTAGTGATTTTTGTGGTATTAATCCAATTTGTGGAGGGTATATTTTCACAAATTTACCAATTTTGGGTTTGCAATCGAATAAATTAGTTTAGGGTAAATTTGTCATATTTGTACAAATTTGGGGTTTTCATGGTAAAAAAATAGTTTGAGATAAATTTGTCATAGGTGTACCAGGTTTGGAGTTTTCATGGTCAAAAAAATAGTTTTGGGTAAATTTGTCACGGATATACAGTTTGGGATTTTCGGGTAGTAACCCTTTTTACTATTTATGATGTGAATTCCGAGGTTTCGTTTTTATTAAAGGAGAATGTCAATAACATTATACTAATGGATTTTAACATACTGGCTATATGTAACATTTGACTCATATCACGATATAGAGCTAATCATGTTATTTTTTAATTCCTCGTCAAAATTAAAACATACAAATGTATAACAATTTCAATATAAACTTGGGATGCTTTTATTTGATTTCAGAAGTAAAAATAATAATAATAAAGTCAAAACGACCTCCTCCTCCTTCTTCAGATGGCATGCAAGGCTGAGCGCGGCAGAGATGCAGAAGAGAGGTTGCGGGGCATATTCTCGACGCTATCAAGTTATCGATGAACCACCCAACTCCTGTTGGTCCTCACAGCCTTCGCTCAGCAATACGGTGAATTCTGGTACATCTCCAAAGATCCTTCCGAGGGCGGAAATGCCCTCCTGAAGGGCCTGAGCTCACTTAAGAAGAAGCTCATATCTGACAAGAAGGCGGAAAAGGAAGTTCCTCTCAACGAGGTGGTCGTCGACCTCTTGGACTGGACCAATTCCTGGTTAATCTCGAGAAGCTGGTGACACAGCACCGTGGGAAGCGCGTGCCTATATTGGCAGAAGCATTTCGACAATGCCCAAGTGGAGCTGCCAGGCCATCATCGCCATTGTGGCCGCCGGGGACTATTTCGCCTGGCTTATGGATGATGACAAGTACGATGCCAGCTTCTTGGTTTACTTCTCGGATACTGCATGAGTGTGCCGTGTGTTTCTCGACATCCCCCGAGAGAAAATACACCTTTTGTTCGCTTGTTCCGTCTTTCCCGTTGTTAAGACCCTTTAGATTTTGAAAACTGAGGTAACGGGAACACTCGCATCGAACCATGCGACTGCTCATATGCACTTTTCTCTGCTATATGCCCTGTCTATGACCCAGCGGTTTTCTTGATACTGCATGGTAACGCATAAGAATATGGGGCTCTGCTTTTTGGTGTACTGAATCATAGTTATGGCAGTCATCTCAGATCAGCGGAACCATTGGAACTGCATACTCTAGCGTCAAGTGTTCTCGCATTGCTCTGGGATTGCAAGAGGGAAATAGGTAGACCTGTCATGAATAGTTAATATTGAGCGTTGATTTCCTTCTCGTTTTAGACGGCTTAATGTCCATTTCATTGATGTTAGACCGGATAGACCGGATAGACCGGATGGAGGAGTATCATAAGTACGTGGAAAAGGTCAAAGCTACGGGGGACATCGTGGACTTTCTGAATTCACTGCTTACTGCGAAGGATTCCTTCCAGGATCCAATTGTTACTGGTCCCAATGACAAACCGGTTTGCCCTCTCCAGAATCTCCTTTTTTCGCCCCTTCTTCAATCTATTTTCTAGGAAATGTATACTGCGGAAGCAACAATCGTGCAATGGCGAACACATTATATTCCTCTATAGTTTATTAGCTTTTTTTAAGGAAGGCAGAAGCCAAGAAATTCTCCATTTATCAATTGCTTGTTTAGATATTTCCTTAGAAGCTCTCTATGTCATAGAGGAAGGAGAGAATATGTCTAATTTTATATGATGTGTCCAGACTGGTTACTCGGTTTAACACTATTTTCAGTATTTAATAGTTTACTGGTAAAGCATACCTGATATCCTAGGCGAATACTAGATAGAGACCAAACGGGAAAAATTCAACTAATGCTTGGATATCTTTGTGTAACTTTGGGAAGTATCAAACTCATTCATTATTGTAGCTCTTTGATTGCTTCTGCTTCTTTACTAACCGGCTTATACACTTCCTTCTTTTCTTGACTGGACATGTGCAGGTCAGGTTTGAGTTGTTCAGCAAGAAGAGTGTGTTGCTGATTATTTCGCATCTAAAGATCTCTATGGATGACATTGAGACTCTCAGGATCATTTATGAAGATCCTCAACGCCTTCGAAAAAGCCCTAAAGAGGACGACCAGGAAGATGGTAATAACCCTATTCAAACCGAGAAGGAGACGCTCTATGAGCTTGTTTGGATCCCTATTGTGGATGGAAGGCTCAAGGACTGGAAGCACTGCCAAATTTGAAGTCTCTGATGCCATGGGCTTATAGGGTAGATCCACAGAGAATGAACACGTGGGCACCTAAGTATATCAAGGAAGAGTGGCATTTCAAGCGAGAAACCATGGTTGTGGTGCTGGACTCGCATGGTCGGGTGGAGAACACAGATGCCATGCCCATGCTCGGATATGGGGGACGAACGCTTTCCCTTACACAGGGAATGAATTCACCCATCCTGGATGGGCATATGGAGTTGGGTTCAGCTAGTATTGAGAGCTGGTAGTCCAGCATGGGACATCGGATGCGGTAAACACGCTCATCTTTCTAGATTTGCCTTTCATGCTTGGAGATGAATCTAGTAATCTTACACCTAACACTTGTCATGTGCATACAGGCTAAGGATGAGTACATATTGTTTTGGGGACCTCCTGCTGTGGAGGTAGCCGCAGCTGATGCCGGCGGCGGAGTTCCTAGTATTAGGGAAATTCCCATTGAGGACATGAGGCGCTTCCGCACCCTCTTAAGGAGTTGCCTGATCTGTAGGTTGCAAGCTGTGCAAATCCTGAAAATTGAGAGCAACCCGTTGCGTGATCGCATGGTATATGAGATGAGTGAAGCATACAAGGCCTGTCAAAGAGGCGGGGTTGCAATCCTCACCAAGGGCCTGATCTGCAGGTGCAGCATGTAGGCCTTTTGAGCGATATAGAAATGGCGACGGAACAGGTTGCCGAGTTTTGGTGGACGGCTCTTGCAGAAGGTTTCGAGAAGAAGTATAAAGACGCTCAAGGACAGTCCATGTGCCTGCACGCCTACGTCCCACATTATACCGATCTCGAGGATTTGTACTGCCCTGTCTGTGGCCGATTCATGAGATACGATCTTTGCCTCATGTGTTGCCATTCCGATTCCGACTGAAGGGGGCTCGCAACGCGCGGAGCCCTTCGCTGGCGCTAACACTAAAGTAACAAGCTTCAGTTTGAAGCATGTTTGGTTGTGTGGAGTGTATAAGGTGTGACAAGTGTGTTTTACAAGTGTGGTGTGTTAATATTAGCCTCTTTGATCACAAGAGAGCTAACTGGTATTTACTTTCATATGCTTGTAATGCGCCTGTGCTTCGGGCCATAACAGCCTCTCAGGGCCTTACTGCCATTTCATCTAATAAATATAGAGATTGACTATGTTATGCGTGCTATCTTGTAGCAAGAAATTCTTGTTCCTAAGTCCTTCTGTTTCCCTTCGTCCGGTACTGTCCACATACGATCATATACATGAGCAAATGAATTAATCTATGCTATTCTAATTTCTTAAAATGCAAAATCGGGGTTCCATATTGAACTTAAATCAATGAATTGACTGAATTTCTTCAAATTAAGATATTTCGACGATAGAAGTCACAAAAGTCTAACTTTTAAAAGTGAGTGAATACGAGCAATACCATAAACTTTAGAGAACTCAATATCCCATTTGAATGTTAAGTTCCCTCGATGTTACATGTCAAGTACAAATGATTTTTTGTGTTCAACTTAAAAATATTGTCGGAATCCGGCAAATATCTCCTTTGGTAAGAACTAGCTTGACAAGTTGGGCCGTTCAGCAAACAGGCAAGTTGGGCCTGGGGTGAAAGACTACAATTAGGGGGAGATAGTCCATATAGTCCATATAGTCCACCATAGTACTAATCCTTTCTGGAGAGATCAACATTAGTCGCATACCACACGGCAATTGTGGCAATAAGTTCGAATTACATTTTGAGCAAACCTTTGGCCGATTTGTGCTTCGGGCATTTGCTATTTTATGTAAAAAGAATAGTAACCTTTGGATACATTGATAAACCTATTGTGAAAGGCTCACCAACTACCACGGAGCAATTATGGCTCAAATCGAATATTGCACGGTAATATCCTAAAACCTCATTTGATTTCTATGAACAAAGAATCATCAAATGAATTATCGTGCCAAATAATACCGTCCATCGGAATAAGGATTCCTTTTCAATTGTTTGGATGAATTTCGCCTTCTAGGAAAGAATATTACCCTAGTAACGATAGCTGCCGTTTAAAGAAATACAAATAAAACTCAAACATCACGAGATATTAATAAAACTCAATTTGTAATCCTTACTCCCTAGTCCCTGCTTAAGTGTTTAAAGAAGTTCATCATCTTTGAGATTGACATGTGCCATTTTTTCAACCTATTATACTTTTGTCAATTTAGTCCTAAACCTTTTAATTTTACCAGTTGAGTTCATTTGGTCATTTCTGATCGAAATTTGCTAATGTGGAAGTCAGCGGTCTTACGTGGTACGACCGGCAACATAGATAATTTTTAATAATATTTTAATAATTTTTTTTTTCGAATTTTTATTAATTTTTATTTTTCTGTTTTCTACTCTCTTTTTTTCTCTGTCTATGGTTGCAACTAGAGCTCTCGAGTTTAGGAACTATTTTGTTTTCCCATCTATTCTTTTGTTGCCGACATTTGTAGTGTGAACATACCTTATAATTGGAACGACTACCATGGATACATGTTCAAAGGAAAATTACCAAAAAAAAAATTATAAACTTATTACAATTGTACTAATTCGTCTTAACCTGTTTTTCTAGTCAATTCAATTCTAAATCTTTTGTAATTGTGTTGATTTAGTTCATTCGGTCAATTTTGCCGACCGGCATTAACGTGAAGACTGTCCAACCAATATTAACGTGGCAATTTGTTAATAATTTTTTCAATTTTTAACTAACTTTGTTATTTTCCTTTCCTGTTTCTTTACCTTGCCCGCAGCTAGCAAGGCCATGGCTCGGACAAAGGCTGCCATGGTCTCGCCAAGCTGTGGGCGAGTCGCCTTCACTGCGCCAAGTTGGCCTCGCCCGGATGCAGTAGAGGCCGAGAGAGAGCTATGACCGTCATTAGAGTCCATGAGCCGATGAGGGCTTCACGGCCCTCATCCAACCTCGCTGGCCACTATGGGCAAAGAAGCAAAAGAAGGAAAAGGAGAAAAAAAGAAAAGAAAAAGGAAGAGGAAAAATAAAAACTTAATAAAAATTTTAAAAATTTTAAAAATTATTTAAAAATTACTACGTCGGCATTGGTTGGATGGCTGATGTCCACATCGGCGCTTAGATGAATTGAATAGGTATAATTGCAAAAATTTTATGATTGAATTGGTAAAAAATATTTTAGGACTGAATTAGATGACCTATGTCAGATCCTACTAGCCAAAATTAGCCTAATGGACTGGATTGACATAATTGTAAAATGTTTAAGATTGAATTGACTAAAAACAAGTTTCATGATTGCAGTGTCATTATGCATGATGTACTCTTATTGTTATCACAATAAATTAGCTTAAATTGTAGTCCTAGTCTGCACAAAAGTTTAATGGAAATTAATTTCTTCCTTCCACGTCTTTCTCGGCCGATTTCTTAACGGTCTAAGCTTTTAGAAAAAATAAAGCCGTCTAATAATTTGTTCGTTCTTCAAATCCCCACCTTCTCGGGGGATGGGGTAGGGGCAGTAAGTTTCGGAGTGGGTTTATTCTCTCTGCCTGCAAGAGGCAAAAAGTCGAGTGAGTATAGAGTAGGCGTGAGTAGGATGACAAAAAAAAAAAAAACAAATTGTTCGTTCTTTTTGTTATCTTTTGATTGATTCGCCAGGTTGTGCTATAGTCTGCTAGAAATTCTCGTGAAACCCTACTCCGAAATATCAAGATGCCCTGGATATTCAAACATCTCTCTCTCTCGTCGGCCTTGACTAGATAAATTTGGGGGACGACTACGTGTCGGCGAGGGCACAGTGGCGACGGGGACGACGGCGGACAACAACAACCTCGCGTGATGCATGCGTGGCGTGTAGTGCAACGGACAGGAGGGTAGATTCAGAAAGGAAGAAAAGGGTAAAAGGTGAAATAAAAAATAAAGGACAAAAGAATCAATCTAGACCGTCCAAAATGCATTGAGCTAACATGTAGGTTTCTCAAAAGGATCTCCAAATTTAGACAATATCCAATAAAATAAAAATGCACAAATTTGATGCCTTGATAGCTAATAAACTTAGATAAATTATTGACAAAATAAATAAATAAATAAATAAATAAATAAAGCTTAATATACAAAATCAAAAGCAAGTATGGATAATGTCACGCTCCGAATCTCGAGCGTGTGCCCATCCCTCTCTGGTCAATGATAATTTTGCGACTTCCCATGATTTGTCGCCAAACTTTGTTTTATTGCACATGCGGAAACAGATTATAAATCACGACAATAATCATCTCGGGATAGAAAAGCATGAAAATAGATTCACAAACAAATATGCTTTTATATATATCTTGAGTCATGTATAAAAGTCTATGGCCAAGGATTACAAAGACTGGTCTTCCAAAAAGAAGCGGTCCTAACTAACCTACGCCGATCACCTCCTCTCGGCTCTAGGTCCTCCACTCGATGACCCTGAAAATGTTGTCCCACGGATATAATCTTAGCGAGTCTAAGCTTTAAACCCCAATTAAGAGGAAATACGCACATAAGTGTCCTAATCACACAATCATACAATCAATGAGACTTATCTCATCTTAGATCCACCATGCAGGTTAGTACAATTTATATCACAGACAACATGAGAGCATGAACAACAAATAAGCTCCAATAATTGAAACGCCACACTCAATTAATCATGCGTTCCTAGTTTTGATCTCGGCATATAACACGGCCTACTCTTTGTTCGGCAATCTTTTGGCATCGCCGAGCCGTCTCACCCCATTGAGCATGTGACGTCTCTTTATTAGACAGCTTTCACGAATGAGCATAGGGTCTAGAATTTCTTGCGACCAGTTCCGTTGTCCGGGGTATCCCAAATAGGGATAATGTTCCAGCTTAACAGCTTGGGACGATTTCTCTTAACGATCACACAATCACTCAAATATGGCCTAAGGCACCGTGCATTACACTCAAATGATTCAATTAAAATGGTGAACTTGGCATTTTTTCTTCATATTATAAATTCACATGAAATTACTCGTGTGTAAGTATACGGTCAACTTGACCTAGAAAATTGATATTATTCCTTTTTGAAATCCTATTTCATATAGTACTAAAAACTATTTTCGGTGTCAAAACCCTACACTCGGGATTTTCTGAATAAATATTGGAGATTCACAATTTTAGAATTAAATACCAAAAATCCAATCGGCACTCAATTTGCATAATTTAACACTCAATTGTAGAAATTAACCACACCATTGCAATCGCACAAAATTTTGGTTACCGCTATCTCGGTCTAATTTCCAGAAAATATTGAATAATTAAATAATTACTGAAATTAATTAAATAAATCAATTTAAATTCTAAAAATATAAACCTAGGCGGGATCATTAAATTAATAACCAATACGGACCCGAAAAATTGAACCTTTCTAGATAAACAGTACAATTTATTTAGGCCTTAGCTAAACCATGCTAACCACCTAACATGCTCAATTAAATAATTACATTTCTAATTTAATCTAACTAATCACCTAATTCCTAATAAAATAAATCTAAACACCCTTAAACATCATTAGCCTACTAAGCAGAGTTTAGAGTATAAAATGACCGGTTAATTATGGAAAATGGTTCACCGCGACAATGGCACGGCGGCCCGAAATCCGAATTTTCGACGGCGTCGGCGACACTCGGGTTGGGCCTAAGCGGGCCTAGCAAATCTCAGTCCATATGAGATTTGCTTTTGAATGGATGGGCTTGAGCGGGTCGACTTCGTGGGCTTGGGCCTCAAAATCACGGGCTTCGCTGAACTCAACGGGCTGAAGTTGCTGGACTAAAATTGGAAGTGAGCTGTTGATGGACTGAACAGAATGGGCCTGCTGGACTAATATTTCTGGGCTTCAAGGCTGAAAGTTCACAAGCGACAGCTTGGGCTACTGCAGGAATTCTGTGAACTCGTGGGCTGGGCTGTGGGCTGGCGTGCAAGCCGGGCCAGGCGAGAGAAGCAGCAAAGGAGGGAGTTCGCTGGACTGCTGGCTTCGGTGATGAAGGGCTGAAGATGCGGACGAAGGAAGCAGCAAGAGCTGCTGCTGGGGAAGACCACGCGGACGTGAGAGGTGGCAGCTGGGACGTTGCTGGCGCGAGCGAGCTGGCCGTTTGCTCGATGAAGACACACGGCAGTAGGGTCAACAAAGCAGGAACTCAGCTGACTTCGGTGGGCTTTGGAGATGGCAGCGCGGCAAGACCGAAACTGTTTCGGTGGAGAAGCTGGTGGGGGCTTCTTCAGACGGTGGTAGCTCGGCAAAATTGAAGACGCGTGGGCCTAGGTCTTCGGTGGAGCTCTGGGCTTCTTCGGTCAACAATGGCCTTGCTGAAGAGAAGAGTTGACCGGTGGATGGCGTGGCAGCAAGATGGAGGGAAATCGTGGAGAACAGACGTGGGGAATTGCAGACTTCAATTGAAGACAAAAGGATGAAGGAAAGGCAAGAGCAGAAGCTGCTTCGTACGTGGGGTGCGGGGTGCTTTGACTGAAGGAAAGAGACGTGCCCGAAGATGCGAAGGAGGAGGAGGCCAGTGAGGCGTGCGACTGAAGCTTCGGGGAGAGAGAAAAGTCCATAAACCTATCCAAAAACTTAATTGCTTGGTCCCCAAATAGTGCTCAATCTTATCCCTTATCTCACAATATTTTCTTGCAATAATCTTCACAATTAAACTCATTTTGATGCCCACAAATGCTGCCCTTTTTCTAATTCCGAATTTCCTCAATAAAGCTTCAACTTCCACCCAAATTCTTCAATTTGATGTCCAAATTTGATGTAGAAAAGTCCACATAATTCTACAAGTCCCTTCGTCATATAGCTCGGTTTGCAAGTGAAAATCGCCAATTCGGCGATCAATTTCCGTTAATTTTATGTGATGTCCGAATCCATTTACGTAAAAACCTCGGAATCTCTGAAAATTTTTCGAGAATGAGTCGATGTCCCTAAAATAGCTCGTGACACCACGGAACTTTGGATTTATGAAATCGGGTTCAAATTCACGGTTATTTTCAATCCGCGCGCTTAGCATGACCTAATCTTTGGGTAACTTTTAGGAATTTTTTTGTGCAATTGACCCGTGATCGATTTATCTCGAGTCACATAGTGCATCTTCGACACATTGGCGACTCTCGATTGTCGTGAAAATCTCGAGGTTTCAATTACGGACACGGGGTACCCAAACGTCGAAAATCAATTTAGTGTCGATTGATGAGAATTTTGCAATCGGGTGGAATCACCCACACCTGATCATGTATCTTAATCGAATCGACCTATCTACGTCTCGATCGATCGACGATGCCGTAAAGTTTCTTACGGATCGACATGGTCAAGCGGTTAATTCCTAGTCAAATTCTCAAGTCCATTGCGTTTTGATTCCTTAATTGCTTTTCTAGATAGACCAGGTTATCTCATGAGTAGCCAACTCGAGAGAATAGCACTATAGCGCGTCGACGAAAAGCCCAATTTATTCAATTGAAATCAGATTTGAAAAATCGGGATGTCACGAGATAATGTTCCAAAGTATGGAAGCCCTCATATTATATGAATGCTGGACATTATTAAATACTGTAAGATTGAAAAGAGTGGGAAATGTGCATCACGAAACAATGTAATGGTGCCTTTTCTTTCTCAAAGAGATTACTTTCTAGATGCAGTGTTCTTCCATTGGCAAGTAAAATTAAGTATCATTCTATTTTGAAGAAACAAGCACCTTGGAGAGTAACATGTCGACCCGCTCTTGTGCTACCCCTGCACCATCCTCGGCCGTGAGAGGACCATCTTCTCAATTTGGAGGTCCCCTTTTATTTTTCAGTCTTGTTTATAAATGGGTCTCTCTCTCTCTCTCTCTTTCTTCTTGAAGTTCCTTGAATTGTTGGTGCTGACTTTCGGTTTTTTTTTTTCACTGTTGCATTTGTGGGTGTTTGAACTTTTGCAGCATATCAAGGCAATTATCATTGCCAAGAGGTTTTGAGCAGAGCGGTACTTGTGTGAAGTCTGGAAGCCCCGTGTGTCGTCACTTCTGTATCGGAAGAGCTTGCTTTGGTTTAGCTTGGGATGTTTTCATGTTTCTTTGACTAATTCAGTTGAGTTTTCTTCTTACATTTGATGAAGTGCTTTTTCATCGCAATGAGTTCTAGTACCATCGACTGGAATTCTGAGGTTGCTAAATGTTTAGTCGCCGGGCCTTAATTAGCCGAGCACTGATTTTCTCCCTGGTTCAGCATAACTTGTCTTTCAGTTGCAAGCTTGAATGGCAACTGTTCAACACAGTAAAAGCCTTCAATTCTGAAATTATCATATGCCTTTTCCTTTTATTTCCAGCCAATTATGACTGAACACAGCTTTCTCGTTATCCTCAAGTCCTTAGATATTTCCTCTTTGCCGTTCAGCTACGCAGACCTTTTGCACGAACAGGTGTCTCTGTTTTTATGTTAGACTGCTTAACTAGCTAGGTACTTATATTCATGCTTTTTCCCAGAGATAAATTACAACCTTTCTTATGAAATACTTAAATGGTTGTGCAAGAATGGAATTTGATATCTTCTAGTGGGAAATTTCTTTCTCCTTATGTAAGAACTAAGTTAGTTCTGGGTCAGTTTATTTTCATGTTTTATATCATAAGTAGCGATGGCACTTGCATTATTGGCTTGTAGGTGTTGCTTCGAGACCCATCAGATATAAATGTTATACCAGTTGTTGAGGAGCTCCAACGGCGATTAGCTGTAAATGCCATATGCCAGGGTCAAGATGATGCAGAAGAGTACTCTCATGTACAGAATGATGTTGAAGCTGGGGAAGATGATGGTATGGGGTGTGTTTGAGTTGGCTCTTTCAAATTGGATTTGTTGTAAGCGGGCCATCTTTAAATAGTTGTTATATGATGCAATGCAGAGTCTCCATTTGAATTTCGCGCCGTGGAGGTAGCTTTGGAAGCAATTTGTAGCTTTCTTGCAGCACGTACTACTGAATTGGAGACTGCTGCTTATCCTGCTTTAGATGAGCTCACCTCAAAAGTAAGTAGATTCACTTAACCATCGAAATAAATAAACCAAAAATAAAAATGCTCTGTTAAGGTTCTTTAATTGTTTTTGTTGCTTCTCCTTCTAAAGGAGTGATACGCGGCTGAACACTGCCATTTGCAGTTTTTAGTGTAACTAATAATATTATTTGTTTGAAAATAGGTATTGTTTTACTGATTGAAATGTTCTTCAGTGTAGCTTTCATTTGTCGAATTCCAGGCATTTCTACTTCCCTCTAAGGATTTTATGCCTGAGTGATTGGTGAACTCTTGAAGACTGGTCCATTTGGTTTTGCATGCTTGATGTGATGTTATGCATTGTTGACACCTAAATTTTGGCGACCTAATTAGTCATTTATTGCATTAAAAATTAGGGGTCAATTTTATTCCGGAAAAATAATTGATTGCATAGCATATAGATTTAAGTGCATTTGCATTTTTGCATTTGTTTATTGGATCGGTGGTGGATGAGTTCGAATTAATGGTTCCGAGCTTTAAATTGACAGGCTAGACTAAGCCCACAAAGAAAGCAAATCGGTCAAAGCCTGTATCCTCGGAGATATTTTACGGATTTATCTTTGTGAGATTTCAATTCAAAAGCAAATATTACGTTTGGAAAAAAACAAATATTGCGTTTCGAAAAGAAATCTTCGTGGATATGGATTTAGAAAATTTAAAAACCTAATCCGTGCCCTATAAATAAGTAAACATACGTAGGGTTAAAAGGGGCGGACATATTGATACATATGGCCACATTGAGGGCAATTCTGAATACACAGAGACACACCGTGAGATAAGAGAGAGATAGAGTGCTTCACCAAGCTTGGTCGAGATTCCCTTGCCACGTGAGTCCCGCGGCCACATCGCGCGCTCTCATGCTCACAACGCTGCCCCCACTGTGAGACCACCATCGGGACGAGCTGCTGCACTAGCATCCTCAGCTGCGTCGTGATCCCCCGATGAAGCATCCCCGTGAGCCACGAATCCCAGCAGTTCAATCCTACAATTTGCTCCACCTTGACGCTCATCCAAACAACATGTGGCGGTGGGTACTTTAAAAATTTATAAAGATGTGTGCTGATCAAAGAAGCAGAGAACACATCCACACGTCTGAAGAAAGGATTCCACCGCACATGAATTGACTCCGCTCTCGATGATCCCAGTGTGATTTGCAAGCCACGGTGACCATCCCCACTCCGCCGTCCGACAAGTCCAAATTCGGAAACGCGTGACATCAAAAGAATTTCGGTTAATTTGGTTCCCATATATTCTGTTGCCATTCCTTGAAATATTCTAATGTTGGTTGAATCCCCTGATATAGAAAATGATAGCCACGATTGGGAGGAGACGTAAAAAAAGGGGAAAAAGTTTCTTGCTTCTTTTTCTCTTTGTAGGTCAACAGAAAATCAATACAAGGGAACTCGATACCCTGAGAGACGAAGCAGAGTGGTGATTTTTGGCTTGGTTTGTTAGTCCTTGCAGCGAAATCTCCAGCAATTCCAGGTCGGTGAGCAACTTCCAGCAAAGTCCGGGCACCGCTTAGCGAGACCCAGATTTCCCATTGAATTTCATCCGAATCCAGCGAGCGAAGCCAGTCAAAATTTCCCCACCGTCTGGACCTTGAGGAGGGTACACGTAGCAAGGGAGTTTCCACTTAGTCATCATCCTCCACCATAGATCTTGGTGCATATATATAAAAGAAAACAAAGAAAGGTGTCTCCTAATTGTCTTTGCAAGTTCCTAGTGTTGCAGGCATGCCGAGAAGTCTATGTCGTAAGGCTGGGAGTTAGCTGTGCACCTCCCCACCGCCTCGTGAGCCATCACTTGTCTCAAATCATCGAGGCATCACCGTGAATCCACTATCTCGGCTGCTTTCCAAGCCGAACCTCCGTCTGCAGCAGATCGCCACCACGATCCATTGTTAGTTGTCATCCACCACCTTGTTGCCCGCCGATTGCGATCGGTCCGATTGCGCAAGGTCCAAATTTGGAAATCAATATCGGATTAGGTAAAAATTTCGTTCTATTTGATTTCGAATATTTCGTTTCCTCATTTGAAATATCCGTTGATGCATGTGATGGAAATTCCGATACGCTATGATGTCCGTAATTTGAGTGGCCTTTCAAATTAGGAAATCTTCCTAATTTCGCAACGTGCATATGATTGATGGTCCGATTTCATGCCCGAAATACGACCGCAATCGCACGGAAAAATCACCAATCCGATCTCACGCTCGAGATACGATTCGTGATTTTATTTAAAAATTAGCCGATCAATCTCATGCGCGAGATGCGATTCGTCAATTTATTTCCTAAATTAAATGGACATGGATGATATCTTGCTTGATTTGGTGCCGTGCTTTCTTGATGCCTCTATTTGATTGCACCCATAAAGAAAAACCCAAAAATATTTATTTGAGTTAGGTTAAATGCATGTTAGGATATTACTGGTTTTAAGGTTATGTTGCATGTTTAGGATAGGAAATTTATTTCGAATTTCTTAAATAAAAATCCAAAAAAGCATTCATTTAGGATGTTAGTTTTTGTTTAATTTAAGTTGCATGTTTAATTATTTGGCAGTTTAATTTCGAATTTCATAATAAAAAAAGAAAAATTAAATTAGGGCATTCTTTGCACGTCATTGCATATTATGATAGATTGCATGCTTATTAGGAAAATAAAAATGTGCACGTCATATAGAATTAGGTTCATACAATGCATGTCATTTAGTAATTTTGGTAGGTTCATTTAATTAGAAATTGCCCGTCATTAGATTAATTTAGATTGCATGTTTAAGTGTTGCATTTCTTTAACTTCGAATCTCATGGAAAATAAAAATTATTTAGAATAAATCATCTCATGCTTAGGATAGACTACATGCTTAGTTATGTCATATTGCTTAGGTCATATAGCTAAGTCATGTTGCCATGTCATATCATTTCATGTTAAATTAGTGGCATGCATTGCATATTGCATGATTTTCATTAATTAAGTGAAAACAAAACAAAAATTGCGTGTTAATTAGAAATCATATTTAAGGCTGCTGATGTGAATTCTAAACTAACAACGCAGATGCTTTCGTTGCTATGAGGTAAGTCCTGCAATTTATTCATTTGCTTTCTTGAGTGTTAAATTGGTGGTTTGCTCACTGCATGGTCACCTCACATGTTAGAATTTAAAATCAATTCAAGCTGTCTGCAAAAACATTTTTGAAATTAAAAGAATGGTACCGAAAGGGCATTAGAGAAATCTAGTGTAACCAAGTCCCGGACTCACAAATCTCTGGTTCGTAGGAGTAAAGTAAAACTCCTATTACTTTACTCGGGTTTCTAATCAACCCACCAAAAATAGATTAGTGGCGACTCCGAATTAAAAAATTTGCATGTTAAGAACTTGAACCGAAAGTCGCGAATTGGTATGGGCTTGGGAGAGCCCGAGTTAAGTTTAGGCTTAACAATCCATTAGCCAAACCCTAGGTGGTTCACACCCCGAAAAATGGGTCGCGACATGCATGATCAGCTGAATTTTGTTACTTGTTATTTTCCTAGAGATTTGTTGTTGTGGTCGTGTTGATTGATCGAGATGAAGCAATTTTTTTTTAATTTTTATGGGGCTTTTGCCTCTTTTGCTTAACACAGATTTTTGTACTAATCGAGCCATTACTCTTTATGCTTGGAATTGTACAACGATGTCTTAATGCTGGCTGGTCAATCATGCTTCTATGCTCAATCTCAGTTTGAAATGTTTCTCTTAAATTTGCATGTCTGCTGTCTGTGGTCTTTGTAGATTAGCAGCCGTAACTTGGATAGGGTTCGTAAATTGAAGAGTGCGATGACAAGGCTAACATCAAGGGTGCAAAAGGTACTGTGAGTCAATTTTTCCCTGCAAAATTATATAACTTCTGGGTCATTGCTGAAATCGAAATGGTTTACCTTGCCATTATCTATGATTTTTCGACTGAGTATGATATCTTCGCGAGTAACATAAATTTTGAGTTGTCCTTGTCTTTCTTGATTCTATGTACTCATGCAACTTTAAGTTGGCCTAGACTGACTGACAATCCTATGTATGACAATATGTTTGTATCTTCAAATTGAGTATTTAGATGAGCTTGTATGAAAAGTGAGTACTTGATTAATATGTAAATAATCGAGATAGATTTTATTGTCTTCATGAAATGGTGTCCGACTGAACACTGCACTCTCTCTCTCGCTCTATTTAGAGGAATATCGTTGAACAGAACCTATTGTTGATATTCTCAATCATTATGGACTTTTCTGTCACTATACACGGGTGTCTTCTTCAGGGTTGCCTTTGACGTGTAGGAGGTAACATCTTGAAAGGTATTTGTGGTATTGCAGGTAAGGGGATGAGCTTGAGCAACTACTAGATGATGATGACGATATGGCTGACTTGTATTTGTCAAAGCTCAAGTTGGTGCATCTTCCCCTATAAGTGGTTCAGGAGCCCAAATTGGTTTCTGCTTCCTACCATTGGCTCAAAAATATCTCGAGCCAGTAGGGTGAGGTGGCAAACAGTTCGTGGAGACGAAGATGATGTTGAGGGTTGGAAATGTTACTTGAGGTTTTGAGCTATTTCCTGTTGATATTATTGTGGATGGTATTTTTAAGTTCTGTTGTTTCTTGAATAGGCATCAATGTCTTTTTTTTTTTTCCCCTCAGGCTTACTTTATGCAAATTGATGGCACATTGAACAAGCTGACAACAGTAAGTACTTGTATTACATAGGGAATTATCTGCATGATCCTTTAGTTGCTGTAGTATTCTGCCTGCATTTATCTGTTGTAAAAATCTTGCAGAGTGCGTCCATTGATACTTTAGATAGGTAATGAATTTCAGCGATGCTTGTGCTGGAGACAATTGTCATTTTTGTCGGCATCATTGTGATACATGATTATATTAGGAATGATCATTCAGGAATTCTTTTGTTAGTATTTCCACTCTCATGTGAGTTGGGATGGCTAAATGAAACCTGTCTAATTACTATATTTGAGCTTAAGGAATCAATTAAAAATTTCTCTTTGCCAGGAAGAGACTATAGGTTTCTACATCAGTACAGGGTCAATAATTAACAGTTGTCATGGTGTTGGGAGAATGAAATTTGTGATGATGTTGTTGTAATTGAAGTCGAAAATATCCTGTACTAAAATAAAAACAATCTCTTCATAATGATTTGCTTTTCTGTTTACAGGGTAGCAGATAAATTATAGACATTTTGATTTTGTGTTAATTTCCGGAGCCATTAAGTTAGTTGGAAATTTTGAACTGATTAATCCGTTATGTGCTCTGGTCAAATAGTTATTCAAATTTTCATTTTGCTTGCTCAAGATCGTTGTGATGCATGACTATAATGATTGTACTTTTGAGAGTTTGATTTTCTGTATAATGTCCATTTTTCAAAATTTGATTTGCCTAAGTTGCTCATGTGCAGCTTCGGGAATATATCGACGACACTGAGGACTACATTAACATCCAGGTAACTTGATTGATTAAGTTAGTTGTATAGCATGTTTCTGTAAAGAGAATCAGAAGTAGATAAAACGGGAAAAGCAAAAGTTTTGCATGGATAAGTACTTTCTTTTCTCAGTTTGATAATCACCGGAATCAGCTAATTCAGGTGCTTCTCTCTCTCTCTCTCACTGTTATTGTGTGCGTTCATGTTCTCAATTGTTTCTTTTTTAAATGTGTACCCAAGTTGTTCACCTCTTCATTTAGTTGCTTATGTCCAGAGTTGTTAAATTGATTTATTTGATGTTCTTTGACTCTCTGTCTACGGTTGCAGCTAGAGCTCTTCCTGAGTTCAGGAACTGTTTGTTTGTCCATCTATTCTTTGGTTGCTGGCATTTTGGCGTGAAATATACCTATGATTGGAACACTAACCATGGCTACATGTTCAAATGGATAGGCCTGAACCTTTGATTAGTAACTTCATCGTCTCATCTCTTCGACTTCTCTTCTTGATTTCACTTTTCCTTAAAAAAAGAAAACTGTGTCCTAATGCTGGTAGGTCGTGATCCTGACTGGAACCGCTTTGCGCATTGTTATTCATCCTCATAATTGCATACGCTCGTCATAGGGATTGGTTGGATCTTGACTTGCATCTCTCAAGCTGGCCTTTCGGACGACTAAAGGGCAGGGCCATGAGGGATGGACTTTGTTTTGATTCGGATAGCAAAAAACTGTTATACTGGTGTGGCTGAGGTTGTTGGTGCGCCCTCTCATTTCCCATTTGAATTGACAAACCATGCAAGGAAAATACCTCAGGACAGCATTCATTAGCAGCAATTGTGGATAAAGCTTATAGGGAACCATTTTTCTCCTCTTATTTACACAAATTTTCCTGATTTCACACAGGATAATTGGGTGTACCACAGATCTTGTTACACACGATACTTGTAACTAACCGTCGCAATTGGTATTTACATAGTACGCAATTCTTGGTAGATTCTTATGGTGTTCTCTTTTGGAGGTGAATTTGCGTAACTTGTAGGATCATCTTGCTCAATCTATTCAAAGCCCTTACGATATAAATGCTGCATGTATTTGATGGGACTGATTATGATTGGATTCTTCTCTTGTTTATGTGGATGACATGATCATCAATGGACATGATCGTCTAGAGTTAATACAGTTTGATATTGCATATTTCATGAATGGCTCAATGGACAATTCAAAATAAAAGATTTTGGAGCTTGAGCGTGCTTGGAGATTTGGTGGTCTTTTGTGATGGAAGTTTATTATCTCAGGCCGAATATGGCGGTGATCTTCTTTCTGAAAAAACCTACTAAACTTCTGGATACAAGGGCTTGATCCTTCTTAATTTGAACTTGGCTTGGAGCTTTACATAGGTGAAGAATAATCTGCATCTTAAATGGGGCTTTGAGTTTCAGCCTAAATGGAAAAGGAAATTTCAGTTTCCGTGGCTATAATTTTGCTGATTTGTTAGCATTTTGTGTATTGAAGCGAAAGTGTGATTTCATTATGCATGATTTACTCTTATTGCTATCGCAATAAATTGGCTTAACCTGAAGTTCTAGTTTGTACAAAAGTTCAATGAAATTTAGTCTCCTTTCCATGTCGGTTTTGGCCGGTTTCCGGTCTGTCTTAGGTTTTAGAAAAATCGATCTGTGAACAATTTGTTCAATTTTTTTGTTCTCTTTATTTGCTAAGTTTTTCCATAGACCTTTCTTGTCAAGAAATTCTCGTGAAATCATCACCTAAAAATCAAGATCCCCAAAATTCAAATCTCTCTCTCTCTCTCTCTCTCTAACTCTCTCGGCCACGACCATAGAGGTGGAGTCGCATGCCGCAGTCCCCTCTTTGAGCAGCTCTACTGCACAACCGACAGTCCAGCCTCAGACCTCAATCAGAGTTGGCATAGTTGGTGAACCTGCAGCCACTCGCTCACTGGTAAGTCAGGGACGGCCACGGGTTAGCTGAGTACGCAGCAGTGATGGGGACGACCACGGACGACGACAAGCTCGCGGGCTATGAATTCGTGGCGTGCAGAGTTGGCAACGGATGGAAGGGCAGATTGAGAAAGGAAGAACAAAGGTAAAAGATGAAAGAAAAGAATAGAAGGATGAAAGAATCGATCAAGACCATCCAAAATGCATTGTGAGGGGGCAAATATGGAAAGGAAGAAAGGGTAAAAGGTGAAAGAAAGAAAAGAAAAGAAGGACTAAACAATCGATTTCACCGTCCAAAATACCACTGTACTAACATGTGGATGTCTCAAAAGGATCCCTAAGTTTAGATCATATTCCACTAGATAGATGCACTAATCTAGTGCCTTGATAACTAATAAAACTCAGATAAATTACTGACAAAAAATTGAGAGAAAGCTGAATATACAAATCAAAAGCAAGGATAGATAATGTTACAAAAGATCAAGCTCTAATCTTGTATTAATGTTGGACATTATTCTATCCTGTAAAATTGAAAAGGCCGAATACGTGCTACCGAAACAATGTAATAGGTGCCTTTTCTTTCTCATAGAAATTACTTTCTAGATGCTATGTTCTTTCCTTGGCAAGTAAAACAAAGTATCATTTGTTTTGGAGAAACAGCACCAAGAGTAATATGTTGATTAGCTTTTTGAGTTTTTGCCTTTATATTTAATATTTCAAATTCAATTTGAAGTATTGAATTCGTTATATCTTAAAAAACTAGCACATATTGGCATTCATGGTCATCTATTAAGCTGTGACTCAACTGTTGGGTGGTCTTAAGCCTCTAAGGAATTGGTTGGACTTGGACTTTGCATCTCATGCTGGCCTTTGGGGACGACCATGGACAACGACAAGCTCCGCGTGCTATGCATTCATGGCGTGCACAGTTGGGCAAACGGATGGAAGGGGGCAGATTGAAAAGGAAGAAAAAGGGTAAAAGATGAAAGAAAAGAAGGACGAAAGAATCGATATAGACAATCAAAATGCATTGTGAGGGGGCAAATTTGGGAAGGAAGAAAAGGGTAAAGGTGTGAAAGAAAAGAAAAAAGGGACTAAACAATCGATTTGGTACTACCCAAAAAGCATTTGCTAACACGTGGATGCCTCAAAAAGGATCCCTAAATTTAGACCATATCTACTAAAGATAGATGCACCAATCTAGTGCCTTGATAACTAATAAACTCAGATAAATTACTGACCAAGAAAAAAAAAAAGTGAACGAAAGCTGAATATACAAAATCAAAAGTGAGGATGGATAATGTTACAAAAAGATTGAAGCCTTAATCTTGTATGAATGTTGGACATTATTCTATACTGCAAAATTCAAAAGGCTGGGATAATGCACATGCAAACAATGTAATAGGTGCCTTTTCTTTCTCACAGAGATTACTTTCTAGATGCTATGTTCTTTCTTGGTAAAAAACCAAGTATCATTTTGTTCTAGAGAAGCAGCACCTTGAAGAGTAAATACGCCAATTAGCTTTTGAATTTTGCCTTATATTTAATATTTCAATTCGAATTTGAAGTATTGAATTCATTATATCTTCAAAAACCAGCACATATGGCATTCTTGATCATCTATTAAGTTGGGACTCAACCGTTGGGTGGTCTTAAGCCTCTAAGGGATTGGTTTGGATTGGACTTTGCATCTCTCAAGCTGTGGCCTTTGGGACAACTAAATGGCAGGGCCATGAGGATGGAGTTTGTTTGATTCAGATGGCTGAAAATTGTTATACTGGCGTGGCTGAGGTTGTTGGTGCACTCTCATTCCCCATTTGAGTTGGTAAACCATACAAGGAAAAGTACCTTAGGACAGTATTCATTAACAGCAATCGTGATAAAGCTTACAGGGAATCATTTTTCTCCTCTTATTTACATAAGTTTTCTTGATCTCACAGAGGATGATTGGGTGTACCACATATCTTGTTACACACGATACTCATAACTAACCTTTCAAATAATCAGCACTAACCAAATACATACTTCTCAGTAGATTCCTACAGTGTTCCTTTGGAGGTGAATTTGTGTAGTGTGTTGGACCATCTTGCTCAATCTATTCAAAGCTATTCTAATATAGTGCTGCACTTATTTGACAAAACCGATCATGATCGATTCTTCTTTGCTTGTGTGGGATGACATGTTCGTCACAGCAACAATACCGCTGATATTACATATCTCATGAGATGTCTTCATGGACAATACGTGATAAAAGATTTCAGGGCTTGAGTTACCTTTTAGATTTGGTGTTCTTTTGAGATAAAGTTATTTTGTCTCTCGGGCCAAATATGCTGGTGATTTTCTTTCTGGAGATGGCTGAGCTTATGGTTATGATAGGATCGACACCTATTGAAAATATTTGAACTTACAGGACGATGAAACAAATCCTATTGTGTACTTCATCTGCATGCAACTACTAAAAGATCCAAGGTTTCAATTTGGTATGTTCGACGGTCCACTGTCCAAAAACGTTTTGAGCTTCTAGGTAAAAAGGGCTTGATCCTTGATCCTTCAAATTGAATCTTAGTGGAGTCTTACAAAGATAAAAGACTAGACTCTGCATCTTAAATGGGGGCTTATAATTTCAGCGGTGAAAAAAAAAAAAAAAAATCAGTTTTTGTGGCTATAATTTGATGTGTTATATATTGGAGTTCGCTAGCATAATAGTTTTGGGTTATTGTGAGGGTAATGACATGTTATAAGCCACTAATTATTGAAAGAGTAGATTCTATAATAATTTCTAATTGTTTGTTATTAATTTTTTTGCCATCCAAAACAAACTATGAATTTCACAATGGATTAATAATAGTCACATAAGTATTTTTTCCAAAAAGTAAAAGAAAAGAGGATGACAGATGAGCCCCACATTTGAGTTAATGTGCTACAAGCATGCGAAGGTGGAAAAACCAAAGGTTAAAAAGGTCAGTTTTGTGAGTTAAGTGAGGAAGGACGTATGGAAGGAAGAGGACCATTTTCATTCTAACTTTGTACAAATTAGAACTTCTTTAGTTCACTTTAAGACCATAACAATAAGAGTTAATTATGCATAATGAGATTGTGATTTCACCATTAGGCAGGAATTTATACAAGAAATGCCTATATGATTGTCCTTTATCCGTTGTAAGATCAATAATCTGTTTGGGTCATGAAAAATTAATAAAAATAATTAAATTAAGTTGTAAGATTCAATTCTTTAAGAACTTGTGGTTCATAGAATAGTGTTACTCTCTACGGTAGTCCAAAAACTACTATGCTAACAAAGCCCAAATCTTTTTGTATGGATATGTCATTGTCAAGGGTGTTGTTTTCACGAGCAAAATGATACTTGTTTTCATCTACTAAGGAAAGAAATATCCCATCTGAAATACTGCTGTTGGAAAGAAAAGAGGCATATTACGTCTTGTCGTCAGGATATAATAACATTTTTGTGTAGAGATGTCATAGTTGAGGGTGTTCTTTCATGAGCAAAATGATACTTGATTTCATTTGCTAAGGAAAGACATCCCATCTAAAAAGTAATTATTGTTTGGAAAGAAAATATATTATGTCGTGTAGCATGTTTCCACCCTTTTCAATTTTATGATATCGAATTACACAAAAGTATCAAAAGTCTGATAAGATTTTGTACTTTGATACTATAATATTTTTGTGCAAATGTGTCATTGTTGAGGGTGTTGTTTTCACAAGCAAACGATACTTGCTTTCATCTAGTAGGACGGAAGATTGCATCTGGAAAGGTAAATATTGCTGGAAAGAAAAAGCATCTGCATTGTGCTACGTTTCCCACCCTTTCCAATTTTATGATATTGAACTACATTAAAAAGTCCGATAAGATTAGTGTTTCAATACTATGATCTTGACTGTTGCCGAGAGGGAGTAGGACAATGCCAATGTCTCCATGTCTTTTGGATAGGCGAAAGGAAGAGGAAATAGGAGATCAATTAAGGTTAATCAAAAGGATGATGAAGAAGATGATGATGGGATGAAACATTTCGGGCGAAACCTGCCTCTTTTGATTCGTAGGTGGATCAATCTCACAAGATGATCATGGATGAAAATTTTTAGAAACGTATCATCTTTACGGATAAGCCTCATCTAGTCATCTTGTTGCCTATTTGATGGAACTTGAGTACATTGTTATTAAATAAATACATACAAAGAAGCATTCTAGAAATTTCATCTCTATTCCTTTGATGTTGCATGATTGAAACTGTACAAATATTGGCTATTCATTGCAGCAAGACATAAACAACATTTGCAGGAGTACGTTCTATTATGAACCCGTCAAATGAATAGTCGGATTGGATTTGGATCGGATTAGAAAATATGCAAATAGACCCATTTACTCCATTTTGACCTATTTGCATGTAATGTAAATTCTTGTGCCTCATATTCAAGCCGACCCATAAAGCTAAAATACCTTTATATTTAAAACAATTTAAGAAAACTCCACATTCTTGTGAGAATGTGGGATGAGTGAATGTGAGATCAAAGAGGGCAAAAGAGAATAAAAGAGAGTCATATGAATGAATTAGATCTAAATAAGTTGTAAATCCATTTATGACCCATCTAACACCCATGTCATGTTTAAACCCATTTCGACCATTTTACTTTAATATAACTAATTTGAAAATTGTCCAATAAGTCCTAAATTTATTACACTTTTGTCAATTCAAACTTTAAGTCTTTCAAATTTGCCAAGTAAGTCCTAAATATTTTTACTTTCACAAATTGAGTCCATCCATAAAATTTTGGCAAGAATTATTGATGTGAACACCAACCGTTCTCTGACATGAATAATTTTTAATAATATATTTCATAATTTTTTAAAATTTTAATTTATTTTCTTGGACATTTTCATCTTTATTCTTCTGGTTATATGGGCATGGATTTCAAGACAGACCCATTTAAATTTATTTATCTTGAAATTCTCTTTTCAAAACACATTATAGTTTATATAACAAATTTGAGTTGACTCATTTATGATTCACTTTAATAAAAATGAGTTAATGGCCCATTTTGATGACCCTATTACTATCTCATATCAAAAGATTCGATTTCTCATATTTGTAATCTTCTGTGTTCATTTTTGCATACCTGATGCATTGAACTCCTACAGTTGATAATTCAGCGATCATATCGTTTCCCTGAGGTTGGGATCTTGACATACTGACATCCAAAGTTCTCTATACTGCGTCCCCTTAATGAAGGTGCTTTTGTTAAGGAAACATATTCGGTTAAAGGGTTTAATTAAGGTGGGACCAATCAACGTCATTCTCCCATTTTGCATGCATGCGTTGTGCTGCACCGTTGGCTATAAAAAGAGACGGACGCAAGAGAAACAAGCACGCACGTCCATCTTCTACTTCATCCTTTTGTTAACCTCACTTGATCTCTTGCTTTCTTCCTTCCGCCGTTGAAGATACATGGATAAACGCGCGTTGTCTGTCCCCTCTCCCTTCGGCGGCGGCGACAACAAGCCGAAGACTGCGCTCAGTTTCCACATCATAGACCACCAACAGTTCATAGATTCGGTCATAGGAGGACATTCATATGATTACTCCGAAGAAGCAAAATGCAAAGTGGATAATCTCCACGGAATCGTCAAGAACATCATTTCTGTCGCAACCCAGTTCGTCGATGGGAAAACGTTCCCAAAGGGGTATCGAATAGGATCGATCTCATTTCTTAATATCGAATTTGACTTTCCTCATTATCCAAAAATGTCATTCCTAATGCACGGCTTCGTGCATCCGTTCGATTATTGGAACCGAAAGATTCAAATAACCCCATGTAATTTAAAATTGTCATTCATTTAAATAATATTCGGATGGTCAATTAAGTAACAGAAAGGCTAGTGTAATTCTTAGAATTGAACCTTGTAGAAGTTGCTCCTAATCGCTTTAGACTTTATCGTCGCAGGATCTTTCAAAGGCCCCGGAATCAATATTTCGAGCGACATATTACAGCTGATCGAGTGCATCAACTGTCAGGTTTTCTATTGTTATCATTATTTTTTTTTCCTTAGGACACGGGATATCCAAACCTGTGCAAAATAATTATTTCCCACAAATACATGCAAACCCGTTTACGCACATAAGGAGAGGCTCCATGCACACGATGGTACGGCTCGCAATGTCGATATAAGTGGGTGAGGCCGTGATTCATGCATGTTTTGGTATTTACGAGGGCGTTTACATTCTTTGAAACCGAATATTAGGAAAATTATAAAGTGAATTATATTTTCTTTTAAAATAAATTTCTCGCCAAAATTAGGAAAATTAATATACAAGAATTGAAAAATAAGTACTTAATCAGGATTATTATTATTATCCGTTTATATGTTTGAGATGTTTTTAATTGATTTGAGAAGGATAAAAAGTCCAAATCATCAGAATGTGCCATTGGGTGTTACTAAGGCTGTGAGCCCCCGAAAGGGACTTAGGCGGATCCTTGATTATCTAAAAAAAGTCCAAATCATCATCATCTTGTTCTCCTTCTTCAGATGACATGCCAGGCCAAGGAATTCAAAAATATGGAAGAGACGTGGAAAGCGATATTCCAGAAGCTACGAAGCTATCGATGGACCACGCAAGTCCTGCTCGTCCTCGCAGCCTTCGCTCTGCAATACGGCGACTTCTGGTATGCCTCGGAAGCTCCCCCTGAGGGCAGAAATGCCATGTCCGATTACCTCTGGAAAGCCCTGAGATCATTGAAGAAGAAGGTCATATCCGACGGCAACAAGGTGGCGATAAAACCTCTCAACGATGTGGTCAAAGACCTCTGTGAGTTGACCACTTCCTTGTCTGATCTCACCCAGCTGGTGTATCAGTACCGTGGGAAGCACCTGCCTGAATTGGCAAGAGCATTCCAATCAATACCTCGGTGGAGCTGCGAGACCATCATCGCCATTCTGGCTGCGGCGAACATTTTTGCCCAGACCATCAGTGTCAGTACAATGTACGATCGCGGCTTCTTGATTTGTTTCTCAGATACTGCATGACCACGCTATATGTTTCCGGTAGTGCCCAAGAGGAAATACACCTTTTATTCTCCTGTTGTGTCTTTGTTATTAAGACCCTTTTGGATTTTGAAACATGAGGTAACATGACACTCACATTCGAATCATGAGCTGTTCATATGCACTTGCTCTGCTATATACCTTGTCTATGACTCTTATGATTTCCTGGTACAACATGGTGACGCATAAGATGGGGCTCTGCTTTCTGGCCTAGTGATTTATAGTTATGGCAATGACCTCAGGTTTATAACATCAGAACTGGAAAATCTTAAGCTGAGTGTGTCGGACAGGAGGAAAGCTGTTCGCCTAGCGGTCACTGCCTGCAAGGAACAAATAGGTAGCCATCCCTGGATAGTTGATTTAGTGTGTTTGACTTCTTCTAGTGTCAGACAGCTTGATCTCCATTTCATTGATGTTAGGCAACATGGAGGAATATCAGAAGTACGTGAAAGACGTCGAAGCTGCTGTGGATATTGCAGACTTTCTGAGATTACTGCTTGCGGACGATTCCAAACAGAATCCATTTGCTCCTGGTCCCAGTAACAAGCCGGTTTGCCCTCTGCAGAATCTCCCTTTTGCCCCTTCTTCAATCTATTTTCTAGGAATTCCATGCAGCAGAATTGTCAATTTGATTTTGTAGCGGAAAAAAGAAAATGAGTGGATCTCACTTTGATCGTCCCCAGAGGTACATTGCAAAGTTTGTGATTATACTACAGGATTCAGTCCAACTATACACTTTTCACTTTATCAGACCCGATGTCTACTCTTCGTTGGTTGCACTGAAAGCTGGTTTACCACGCGAAATGCTTCTGTAGCTATTTTTATGATGATGTCATATTTGTCCTGGAAAATATAAGGCTATATAGATATTCCAACATTAAAGACTTCGTAGTAAAATTCAGCAGTGACAATTTACTATGAAAACATTAAAATTACCTTCCTTGGCCAATCCATTTGTATGCGCATGTTGGTGGGGGAAAGAGATAGAGAGAGAACAGGGGCCAGGAGGAAGCATCAGTTGTCATGTATGAGAAACTGAGGTCATGGTCTGTAGTCTTTACCACCTTGATAGTCTTGGAACAAATATCGGCAGGCATCATTTATGTTTGAGTTATTTGTGGGCGTATTTACTGTCTTTCTGGCAAAAGAAAGATGTTTCAGGCCACATTATATTCTTCAAGTCTCATGATTATTCATTTTCCAGGAGGCAGGATGCCGAGAAATTCTCCATTTATCGATTGCTTGTTTAGATATTTTCTGTAAGCTCTTTATGTCATAGAGGAGGGAGAGTATGCCACCATCCTTTATGTGTCCAGACTGATCACCCTGTTTAACACTATTATATGAATGTGACAGTTAACTGGTAAAGTGTACATGATATCCTACCAGAGTACCAGATAGAGACCAAAATAGAAAAATTCAACTAATGCTTAGATATGTCTTTGTTGATCTTTGGAAGTATTTAAACTCATTGGTTATTCTGACTCTGTGATTGCCTATGCTTATATTACTAACCGACTCATTCACTCTCTTCTTTTCTCCATTGGACATATGCAGGTCAAGTATGAGTTGTTCAGGAAGAAGATTGTATTGCTGATAATTTCGGGCCAAAAATCCCTGAATTTGACATTGCGATTATTGAGAGCATACATAAGGGTCGTCAGGAAAGCCCAAAGGTGGGATTGTCCCGATTCAAATGGAGTCCGAATCTCAAAGAAAAAGGTGGAGGAGACAGTGACTGTCTCCGAGACACGGTATGAGCTTGTTTGGATTCCTATTGTGGATGCGGGGCAAGACAAATTGGAAGCTGCCGAGCTTCGAGTCTGTAAGGCCATGGGCATTTGTGGTAGACCCTCGTAAGATGAATAAGTTCGCCGCTAGATATATCAAGGAAGAGTGGCATTTCAAGCGAGAAACCATGGTTGTGGTGTTGGACTCTCTTGGTTGGGTGGAGAACACAGATGCCATGCCCATGCTCCGGCTACGGGAGACAGATGCTTTCCTTACAGGGAATGAAAGTACCCTTCTGTGGAGGGGCCGACGGAATTGGTTTCAGCTTCTATTAAGTGAACCGGAAAGTACATTAGATGCGGTAAACACGCTCATCTTTCTAAAACTGTCTGGCGATAGGTTTAGTCGGGCGTGCGCACTGTTTTCCTGCGCTAATTTCGACTTCGACTTCATGCTTTGTATGGGATTTACTAATCTTACACCTAACGTTTGTCATGATCATACAGGTTAAGGATGAGTACATATTGTTTTCGGGAGGACTTCCTGCTGTGGAGGTAGCAGGTGATGCCCGCGACGGAGTTCGTAACTTTAGGAAGTTCTCATTGACGATATGAAGCACTTCCGCATCCTCTTAAGGAGTTGCTTGATCACTAGGTTGCAAGATCTACAAATTCAGAAAAAAGGCGGTGACGCATTGCTTGATCGCATGGTATACGAGATGAGTGAAGTCTACCGAGCCTGTCGAAGAGGCGGGGTTGCAATACTCACCAAACGGCAAGATCTGGAGCTGCGGCTTGTGGGTCTTTCAGTGATTTAAGATTGGTGAGGGATCAAGCCAAGGATGGGTGGACAGATCTTGCAAAAGGTTTCGAGAAGAAGTATGAAGACGCTCAACAGCAGTCAAGTGCCTGCACGTCTGCGTGCCGCAGTTTCCCGATCTCGAGGATTTGTACTGCCCTCTCTGTAACCAGCTCATGGATCTTTGCCTTGAGTGTTGCCATTCCGACTCCGACTGAAGGGGGCTCGCGACGCGAAGGCCTCAGCCGATGCCGACACTGAGAAGAAACCTTCAGTTCGAAGCATGTTTGGCTGTGGAGTGTATGAGGTGTGACAAGTGTGTTCTACTAGTGTGGTGTGTTAATAATAGCCTCTCTGTTAACGAGAGAGCTAACTGGTATTTACTTTCGTATGGGTTGTAATGCGATTGTGCTTCGGGCCGTAAGAGCCTCTCAGGGCCTTACTGCCATTTCATCGAATAAATATAGAGATTGACTATGTTATGTGTATTGTCTTGTAGCAAGATTCTTGTTCCTTAGCCTGTCCTTAGCCTGTATGTTTCCCTTCGTCCGGTACCATCCACATACGATCATTTATATTAGAAGGAATTAATCTATGCTATTCTAATTTCTCAGATTGCGAAATCGGAATTCTCATATCGTACTTAAATCAACGAATCAATCAAGTTTCTTTGAACTAAGATATTTCAAAGATAGAAGTCACGAAACTCTAATTTTTAAAAGTGAGTAAATACGTGCAATACCACAAACTTTAGAGAATTCCTCAAAACCCCATTTGAATGTTAAGTTCCCTTGATGTTACATATCAAGTACAAATGATTTTTTGTGTTCAACTTAAATATATAGTCGGCGACTAGCAGATATCTCTTTCGGTAAGAACTAGCTTGACAAGTTTGGCCTGGGGATGAAAGACTATAATTAGGGGAGAGAGTCCATATAGCCCACAACAGTACTACAACTCTTTGGAGACGTGAACATTAGTCGCATACCACACAGCAATTGGTAATAAGTTCAAATTATATTTTGAGCAAACCTCTGGTCGATTTGTGCTTCAGGCATTCACTATTTTATGTAAAATGAATAGTAAGTTTTGGATACATTGATAAGCCTATAGTGATAGGCTCACTAACTACCATGAACTAGGGGTGATCGGGTCTAGGGTGGGTAGGTCAGACCTGAACCACACCCAACCCTGTTATAACAGTTCTCTTTTTTGGACCCTATACCCAACCTTTTTGTATTGGACCCTGTACCCGACCCATCCTATTTTTCCGGTCCGGTTCCAGGGTTAAACCTATTTATATTGAACCTGTTTTGTATAAAAATTGCTGTACGGCAACCTTACAACCTATTTTGCATAAAAACCGCGAGGACTAGCGATTAAAAACATTGTCAATCGACATGCTAATAACTCTCATTCTTATATAAAAGTTCCATGCACGCTTTCAAACCAGCAGAATAATCAATCTCAAAGAAAATAGAACTTCTCTAATCTCAAAACCGAAATACAAAGTGAATCCCAACCGAAAATCCGCCGATGATTTACACAAACAGCTTCCATATTCCATTGCCAATCGGTAAATCCCAATAGTTGTCAAAAGATCCCACAGTAGTCTACTAAAAGGATGTCAAAATATTTCCTCTTTTCGCAAAAACACAATGTCATCTGCACAAACATTGAGCAAGTGAAGGCTTCATTGCTTAATTTGTTTTGTGTTCCACGTAAATGCCGACTGCAAGTCAGCCGAGATATTCAATGTTAAGCTAACCTGCAGGATCCAAAAGAAAGGCACTGAATCAAAAGATAGATCTAAGATGCTTTTACACAAGCAGATTAAAAAAAAATAAGTTTTCTAATTGTGCAATATTAAAAACAACATTATACTCATTATACTGGACAAAGTCAGCAGCAACTACAGTTTTAAGCAGTAGAACACAGTGGCACTTTGAAATTCCAATAAGCAACATACACAGGCATTGAAAATTGTCTTTCCTTTCATCATGTATGATTAGAGAGGAACCAACAATCACAAAATCCCACGACAAATTCAGGCTCCTAGGGTTCGGTAAATCGGCCAAAAGCATCCAAAACTACAATGCAGTTGACCTTTTGGTTAGCAAAACTAAATCCGAGACAGAACAACAAGAATTCAAAAGAAAAAGAAGAATCAAAAGTTGGAGAAAAGGGGAGACCATTCTTGACCAACGGTGTCCCAAATCTGAGCCTTGACGACCTTGACGTCAACAATGAGAGTGTGGTGGCGAACTCGATGCCAATGGTGGAATTGGACTCGAGTTTATAGATGAGGAAGTCGACGATGGATAAAATAGAGCGACGGGAGCTGTGATGATTGTGATGATTGATGATGGATGGAAGCGAGTGAGGAAGACACGTGATGAAGAAAACACCAATTTCAGTTTGCCTGAGTCCTCCCCCCAATAAGTGAGCTCGAAGAAGAGGTCTTTTACTCGAAGCAGATGAATGATGAAGGAAAACGAAGTCTACAAGTGCGACTCTATGAGAGAGGTAAAGAAAGAAACGAGGGAACAAATTAAGGTTTTGGTTTTGGAATTTTGGGTTGGGCTTACAAACCGGTTCTCAAACCCGTTCTGAACCGTCGATCAATCCGGTTCCCAGTGGTAATCCCTCGAACCCGTTCAAACCGGTTCTGAATTTTGGGAACGGATTCCCGACCCTATTTTCCAGGTGGGCCGGTTCGATTACACCCCTACCATGAACCAATCATGGCTCTAATTGAATATTGTAGGGCAATACCCCGAGGCCTCATTCGATCTCCATGAACAAGGAATCATCAAATGAAGTCTTGTGCCAAGTAATACCATCCATCGGAATAAGGATTCCTTTCCAATTGTTTGGATGAATTTGGCCTTCTAGGAAAGGATATTATCCTAGTAATGATAGCCACGGTCTAAAGAAATACAAATAAAACTCAAACATGATGAAACATAAGTAAAACTCAATTCGTATCCTTACTCCCTAGTCTCTGCTAAGTATTGAAAGAGGTTCATTCAGCTAATTTTGGTTGAAATTCGCTAATGTGGAAGTTAGTCATCTTACGTGATACGGTCGGACGTAAATAATTTTAAATAATATTTTAATATATTTTAAGTTTTTGAATTTTTATTTTTCTATTTTTCCTTCTTTTCTCTCTGTCAGTTTGCAACTAGATCTCTTCCTAAGTTCAGGATGTTTGTTTGTCCGTCTATTCTTTTATTGTCGACATTTTCGGCGTGAACATACCTTATAATTGGAACAACAACCATGGGCACATGCTCAAAGGAAAATTATGAAAAAAATTCTAAACTTATTGCAATTGTACAAATTTAGTCATAATTTTTTAACCAATTCAATACTAAATCTTTTATAATTGTGTCGATTTGGTTCATCTGCCAATTTTGGCCGACCCTATGACGTGGATGTCGACCATCCAACTAACATTGACATGGCAATTTGTTAATAATTTTTTTCGAATTTTTAATTAATTATTTCTTTTCTTTTCTGTTTCTTTTCCTTTACCTTTTCTTTTTTCTTTTCTTCCTTCTTTTGCTTCTTTACCCTTGCAAGCCATTGGGCCAGCCTTGCCATGGCTACTAGTCGCGAACAAGGCGACCTTGCCTATAGCTAGCAAGGCATTGGCTTGGGCAAAGGTCACTATGGCCTCACCAACTATGGACGAGATCGCCTCTTTATGGTGAGTGGCATGCCCGAGATCTAGCCAAGGCCAAGTGAGAGCCATGACCCTCATTAGAGCCATGACCCTCATTAGTGGCCATGAGTCGCGAGGAGCTTAACCTCACCTAGCCTCGCTGGCCATTGGGGCAAAGCAAAAGGAGGAAAAAAGAAAAATAAAGGAAAAGGAAAATAAAATATTCATAAAAAATGAAAAATACATAAATTAAAAAAATTACCACATCCCATTAATCAATGGCCGCGCCAACCAATGTCCACATGAACGTCACCAATCAAAATTGACTAGATGAATTAAATAGGCATAATTGTAAAAAGTTTAGGACTCAATTGGCAAATATATATATATATATATATATATATATATATATATATAGATTGAATTAGATGGCCCATGTCACACACAAGGCTAAAATTAGACGGATGGACTGAATTGACATAATTGCAAAAAGTTTACAATAGAATTGGAAAGAAAATGTTTCGCGATTGCAATGTCATTATGCATGATGTACTCTTATTGTTATCGCAATAAATTAGCTTGAACTGAAGTTCTAGTTTGTACAAAAGTTGAACGGATAATTTCTTCCTTCCAAGTCTTTCTCGGTCGATTTCCTAACGGTCTTAAGCTTTTAGAAAAAGTCAAGCCGTCTACCAATTTGTTCGTTCTTTTTGTTGAATTATGTCTCGAGTTTGAATTTGGATGATGATTTATTCTATCGAATTTTGTTGATAAAGATTTCCCAAGTAGAAGAAATTACGCTGGGCTATGAGGATTACAAAATAGGAAATAAATAAAGGGCAGCAAAGTTTTGTTATTTTACGTGGTTGTAGACGAGGCCAATGTGACAGCCTGAATTTTCATAACTTGTTTCGATTAAATAAATCAGGCCTTTCATCGAGCACGTAATAGTATTCTCTGAGCCGATCACTCACGAGATAACTGGACTATTCGGAAACAATTAGGGAATCTAATGCAATTGGACTTGAGAATTCGACCAGAATCATTGCTCAACCGTGTTGATCTGCAAGGGCCATTATGGCACCGTCGAGAGATCGATCAAAATCAAAGATAGTGTCGATTCGAGATATGTGATCAAATGTGGGTGATTCCAGATTGAAAAATTCTCATCGATCGGCACTAAATTGATTTTCTGTCGTTTGTACCAGTGCCCGTAATTGAAACAGAGATTTTCACGACAGGCGAGAGTTGCTAATGTGTCGAAGATGTACTTTGTGACTAGGATAAATCGATCACGGGTCAATTGCACCAAAAATTCCTAAAAGTTATCCGAGTGGACTGGGTCACGCTAAAGCGCGGATTGAAAATAACCCAAATTTGAACCCGATTTCAGAAATTGAAAGTTCTAAGGTGTCCTGTTTTATTTTAGGAACGTCGACTCATCCTCAGAAGATTTTTCAGAGATTCAGGTTTTGCGGAAAATCGATCGGACGTTGCGAAAAATCAGTGGAAATTCAGATGGACTAAATCGATGGAAATTAGAACTTCCAAGCCAAGCCTTCGAGTGTCGAGGACTTACGAAAATTATATGGGATTTTCTACATCAAAATTTGACTTCAATTTTGGGATTTTGTTGAAGAAATTAAAGATCAAAAGTGTTGAAATTCGGATATAGGCCTAGGGTTGGAAATTTGGTGTCAATTTGAAGTATTTGAAGTATTTAAATGTTGGGGAAAGTATTAGGAGACCAACTAATCAATGCAGAGATAATATCTTTGACTTCAAGCCTCCAAGCTTGCGAGCACACTTTGCCAATGCTTCCCTCATGGCTGTCCCTCCTTCACCGCCTCACTTTCATTTCTTATTTCGGTTGAAACGGGAACGACAGAATCCAACCGAGAAAGTAGCTCTCCCCCACCAAATTTCTTCCTTCGCATGGCCACGTTCGCAACAATCGAGGATCCGGTGAAGCGGCATCAACGTTCACCGAGTAACTCCGTGCCGCGTCTTCTCTCCACCGAGTCCATAAGCCCTATTTCCTTACGCCATCTCACGCACCGAACAGCCCCACTTATAAGTCAACACTATCATCCAACAAAAGCGGTTTGTTGACTCCGCTTTCCTTTGCTGCCTCAATTTCTTGAGCCGTGCACTCTTCTAGCGAAGCTGATCACCCGATCAACCACGCCATCCCGAAGCGGTTTGTTGACCGTAAACCCCCACTCATCCACTCACCCTCTTCCTCCGTTCATTTCCCCACAATCGAAGCCCCACGCTAGTCAGCAACACCCACAGAAAATCCTTTTGTTGACTCATGCACCTGCCATCTTCACTTCTTCGTGCATCCCGTGGAGTCTACCGAGCCGATTCTCTTCCACGCGGCCAACGTCGAGACACCACCAGCGAAGCCTGATCTCCTCTCTTCGCCGACTTCACGAAGCTCAGCCACATCAACGGCCCAGCTTTCAACAGCAGTCCACGCAAGTTGTTAAGCCCGCTCGATTCAGCATCTGCGAGAAAATTCAGTCCACTTTTGAAGCCCAAGCTTAGGCCCAAGTTCCAGTTAGTTCTAGCCCAATTTCAGTTCAGCCTTTTGGGCCCGAAGAAAGCCCAAGACCAAAACTCAGCCTTGCCGAGTTGTGTTGAGCCCGTTTAGGCCCGGTCCGGAGTCCGCCGACGCCGCCGAGTAAAGTTTGCGGCCGTGTCGCGTCGTTAAATCGGTGAACCGGTTTCGCATACACCGGTGAGTTTATACTCTAAACTCTGCTTAGTAGGCTAATGATTTAAGGGGTAGATTTATTTTATTAGGAATTAGGTGGTTAGTTAGATTAAATTAGAAATTGAATTATTTAATTGAGCATGTTAGGTGGTTAGCATGGTTTAGCTAAGGCCTAAATAAATTGTACTATTTATCTAGTAGGGTTCGGAAATTTTCGGGTCCGTATTGGTTATTAATTTAATGATTTTGGCCTAGGTTATTATTTGTAGAATTTAAATTGATTTATTTAATTAATTTCAGTAATTATTAATTATTAATTATTTTTCGGAAATTAGGCG